>NC_065586.1:15986985-16629693 GCF_024542745.1 Macaca thibetana thibetana | reverse complement strand
TGGAATCAGGAGCCAGATCCACCAGACTTTTTTTGTCCGTTATGTCCTAACATTACCTGAGCAGTAAAAAGGAAATCTGGCAAGCAAAAACAAGATTGCCTCCCACATTTAGAAGAATGATTGAGAAATCCTAAATGGATGCCAGGTTTAAAACATAAATTATTTACTTAAAAGCCATTTCAACTTGCAATGTAAGGCAACCTTGGAGGTGACTGTTGAGGATGGCACTGTTCTGTTGCTGGTTAATTATATTTATAAGCAACTGAGAGCTCCTTCTATCCCTTCTTAACCTGGACCACAGATACCAAATGGCCAAGAAGAGCATTGGGTGGAAACAATGTAAAATGCTATTTTTCTTCTGGGCCTCTTCGCTTCAGGGCCTCTTCACACCAGCACACACTTATATCAGGTGCTGCTTGTGTTGGAACTATTTGTTAGGGTGGTGGTTTTCTCTTTTTAAATCTTTTTTTATGTAAGTTGTACTATCTTCCCCGACTAGATCCAAAGAGTAACCGTTTATTTTAGTATGTGTCTTAAAGCAGCAATGCAATGCATGTATTAAATGTACAGAATGCCTCTTTTAAAAATGTGTTGCTGGAAAGGCCAAGCAGACAGTTGCCGGAATGACAGTGTGGCCTTGCGTTCCCCACAGAATAAATTTGAGAGCTGTCATGAGACATCCCAGCTTATATTGCATTGATGATGCACAGAAAGAAAAGCAACCTCAGACCTAGATTCTCTTTCCGCTTAGGGCATTATAGACCGTCATCTATTACGCAGACAGAAGAGAATGGGCCACAAGCATGATGTTCACTGCAATAGGCTATACTTAAATTAAGAGATATTGTTTTGTACCAATTAGTATGCACCGTGTGCTTTGAATTTGTTTTTGACAATTCCCTTTCAATGTACTTTAATATTTTTAAATTATGAGAATAATCCATACTTGTAACAACATGGAATTCTCCAAATCGATAATTCATGTTTTATCCTTTGCTCTGCCAGTTCAACCTCCTGCCCCACCTTAATTTGAGAAAACCAACATTAATATTTCCCTTATTTGAGAAAATCAACCTTAATAACTTAATATTATTCTTTTCTTCTTTTACACATAAACATTTAGTCATATACATATATGGATTTCTTCTGTATTTTTTCAAAAATTGGTTGATAGCAAGCTTAGTACATTCTTATTTTTTTTATTATAGTTATAGACCTCCCTCCAGGTCAGTGCATACAAATAACTCTATTTTAATAACTGAATGGCATTTCATAGTATGGCTATAGCACATTATTCTGCTTATCACCTGGGAATGAAATTTCCGGTTGTTTCCAATGTTCAGTTATTGCAGACACTGTCTGTTACAATATGAGCATTTTATAGGCCTTCTGATCATTTTCCACTCAGTAAAGTGAGTTACTAAAGAAGTGAAGAAGTAGGAACTTTCCAGAGTCAGCCATTTGTCTATAATCATGCACTGCTGTAATTAGTAGCCTAGCACATCATAATGAGAATTATGGAGACTTATGTGTAGAATCTTTGTCTATGTGGGAGCGTCCCTAAATGTAGCTTTTATTTTGTATTGGAGTCTTTTGTGGTTAGCTTCCATGTGAGGATTCGCTGCAGAGAGGAGGTGATCTTTCAGCTGTTATTATGTCCAATCTTGATCCCTTCTGAGCAAATCAATTACTTGGGTTTGGACAAATCTAGTATAGTAATGATGGACTGTACCCAATCAGCCACTTTTTTTTAGTTTTACCTTGTTAGACCACAATCTTATATATTTATGAGTGAATGAGAGAGCATGGATTTTGGAGTACATTAATTTAAAAAAGCTCTCTGTGGTATTATTTTGAAATTAGGAAGGGAGGGAATGCTACTTTGATAACATGAAAAATTTGCCCAGATCGCCTCGATTGCTTACTATGTGATAAATGGGCTGCTAGGCACATGTTTCAGGATTTTGAATACTCAGGAAGAATTCTTAGAGTGTGATTATGGAAACAACCAATTTCCATAAGTGAAAATGAGCATGCTTATTAATGGGGCTGCAATTGCCTATTGCATTCAATCACATTTATAACCAGCAAGGAGAATGAGTGTTTTGCATGATTTAGTGTTTACACAATTGCAGTTGCATGGCAAAGCTTGCTGTACTAGAGGCTTTGGAAAGAAGCATATGTGGTCCTTTTGCGGGTAATAAAATGGAAAATCCAATTTGCAATTGCAGAATAAGCCTCTGAGTGATATACGATCTTCATAGCAGCATCGGTCAGAGGGTCACTGCTAATCACGGTGCTGCCTGGCTTCCCCAGTGGCCTGCGCCTTCCGACTGAGGAGTGAGCAAAGTGAATCTGTGTCTGGGAACCAGCCAGCGTGTCTGTAGACGCACCACTTTCTAGCTTATTAGATCCTCTTTGTCACAGTGCTTAATCCTGCTGCCTGATCCTTGTTAGAACACCACCAGAGCGCCGTTCAGCCTTCTAATAAAGGGGATGGGTGAGGGCTCCTAACTCAACGCACTGAAGCGTGCGGCGTCAGGGCGATTGCAGGCTGACTGACAGCGGGGTGAGATGCTTCCTGCATGTTATTACTTAAAAGGGAACCTACCTCCGACAGCTGACAGACGAGCTCTGCTGAGGCAATGGTAACTTGTTGCTAGGCCAATGTGAGTCGGGTGTCATCTTTTCACACAGTATAATGGCCAGCTTTACTCTAATTATATTAACCCTCTTCTGAAATTGCTTCATCCCTGACTGGTGCAGAGTGAGGAAAGAGAACCCAGAGACAAATCGCTTGCTGGGAGGATCGCAGCGCTACAGAAACATGTATTGTGTTATCCACCAGTGACATTAAGTTGGAAAACAAAACAAGCATGCCCTATTACAGCAAGTCCCGGTTCTAACTCTGAAGAGACATTGCTCTGTTTGGCTCGCGCAGTTTCCATCCCTGTCATTTATAATAGTTTCCTCCTTTAAGGTTTGCCCTGGACGTTATACCTGGATTTCATGGCTCTTTGTTAAAAAGAAAGAACAACATCAAACAGGAAGCTTTTTTCTTTGCTTTTTTTCCCCAGTGAACCCTAATCATTCTTTTCTATTAGGCTCCTAAGTTCAGGTAGCTTTAGGAAGCACTTGTGAATTTAATTTAGTAGCATTGCTTAATACTGAAGTAAGCAGATGAGGGTGGGGAGGGTAACCCAGTCATCTGTCCCTTCCTTCCCACTCCCCATCCCAGCTAAAATGTGCAGATGGGTTGAAAGTGATATAAGTGAAGATGATCATGAATAGCCTGTGGTCCTTTCTGTTAACCCTGAGTTGCAGACATTAGCGTGTGACTCCTTTTCCCTGAAGGGAGTATGTCTAGCTCTCATCCAGTGTCTCCTGTGTGCTCCAGTTAGCAGCCGTCATTAGCAATCTGTGATGCCTCTGCCGTCTCCACTGACAGCACCTAAATAGAGACATCACTTGGGATTGACAGATCTCCAGGGGGTTGCAGGCTTCAGACAAAAGGGCCCAGAGAACATGGCTGACCTTTCTTGGCATTATTCTCCTTCCATGAGTGGCAGTCAGGGACCATAGAACTTTAGTGTATTATTTTCAGAGGATTACCACTGAAAAGACTGCACGCTTAGTAAGATGCTGTTAATAAGTTAACAAGAGGCAGGCTGTGTGCGTTCCAGAGTGGTTTTGCAAGCCATCAGTAGTAGAACACGGGTGCTTCTTTCCTGCAGAAACACGTACCTATTCCTTAAGTTTAAGGAGGGGCCTTTAAAACCAGCTTTGCTTATAACATACCTCCAGTTTCAGATGATCGGGGCAAGCCTTGGGGACTCGGCGGAAGCAAGCTTGTGATGCAGGCTAGAGAAGTCTCTTCCCCTCGTTACCCCAAGCAAGTTTTCCCAGGGCAAATTTGAAATCGCTGAGGCTTGTGTGTGTCATCCTTCCCGGATCCTTACCCTGCTCCACGTTGTTCTCATGCTCGCCAAAGTCCCTGAAAATACAGTGTAGTAAGAAATGCTCTGTGCCCAAATGTAGCTGACTTGCCGCCTCTTTTCACTCTTCCCAAAGTGGGAAAAAAAAAAGGTGTGTTCCTGCAGTTCCCCTCTGAACCAGATGTTAAAAACAAAGCACTTGTGTAAATGATTGAATATCCTGGATGCTTCTTCAACAGAATAAAATTCTACCAACTAGAAGTTCTGACTATATTTCTCATTAGGATAACCAATTTTGCAGAAGAAGGAAAGATATTTAGGGCAAAATACTCACTAACTAGAAAATCCCCTTAGGAATTCATTTCTGTCCTATTCCATAAATATGCAGTTTATACTTTCATGGCTTCTGCTGCTTTTTTCTCATCCACTTTGCAATACACATATTTTTTCTTTTCTTTTTTTTAAACATTCTTGCTCTGTTACCCAGGCTGGAGTGAAGTGGCGCCATCTCGGCTCACTGCAACCTCTGCCTCCCAGGTTCACGCAGTTCTCCTGCCTCAGCCTCCCGAGTGGCTGGGACTACAGGTGCGCACCTCTGCGCCTGGCTAATTTTTGTATTTTTAGCAGAGGCGGGGTTTTGCCCTGTTGGCCAGACTGCCATGTGGTCTCGAATTCCTGACGTCAAGTGATCCACCCACCTCGGCCTCCCAAAGTGCTGGGATTACAGGCATCAGCCACCGCGCCTGGCCAAGAATACACGTATTTTTTCCAACCACCTCAAGTTTATTTTTTTCATAGTTGATTCTATGCTGATGTCTGTGGGCAGAGATTAGAGGCAGGAAGATGACAAGATGTAAGCATAGGCTGTTCTCAGGTGAATGTTTTAAGACACGTTGAGCTCCAGCACTGCCATCCCCACCTGATGAGGACATTGCTGCACCGTGGTGACTGTTGTGTGGTTTGTAACCCCTTCCCTTACTAGCCCTGGCTTCTAAGCACGATGGGCAACATACCATTGTGCACATAAAATACGACACGTCAGAAATAGACTTGTTTTTACATGGATGGCTTCTTTCCAGGAATGTATATTATATTCACTTTTAGGAAAAGAAAATTGGAGGAAAAAAAATCGTGAAGGAATTACATGGAAGACAAGATATATTGAGTGCAGCAAACTAGATTTTAAGAGGAAGTAAGAATTATAGAGAAATGTAAACAAGGGGTCAGTTTCATTCTTGGGACTCTAAAAACCCCCTCCCTAAGTAAAGATAAAGATCGATGGCAGCCCCTTGCCAACAAGATCAAACCCAGGTGAGATACTCAGCTAAGCAGAATGCATACCACTAAGGGTTTTCATTGGCCCTAGGCAGCTTTCTGACTCATGGTTTAGAGAATCAAGCTCACTGATTTCCCAAGTGACTTAATATCTGACTAACGATGTTTCACCATTAAGATGAGGAAATTGACAATATTGACAATCTTGGAGAGAAATGGATCTGCTTATTTTTGTACCGAGCGCCAACAAATTCTTAGTAGCTTTGGGAAGATGATGAATTACTCTATGTTAATATTTAGTAGTGTCTATTTTCTTTAAAAAGATTCTGTGAAATTGTAGTCATTTTTCTTTTCTGAATAGTTGCAAGTTCATAGAACAAAAAGGAAAGATTCAAAGTATCTATTATTTTGTTTTAAGGAGCAATATTGCATTATCTTCCTCATAAAAAATTTCATTTATCCTTTCATTTCCGAAGCTCAGATCAGCTAGGCAATGATTTGCTTTGTGCTATACTTGCATCCCAGAATATGTTTTCATTGTCCTGAGTTACCATCTGTGAAAACATAGGCAGTAGAGCCTGGGAACAGCAACAACATGTAACTTCAGTTGTGTCTTAGAAAGAATCATTGCTGTATCTCTAGGTTCAAACAGTCCCAGGCCATGGACGAGAAGTCTGAAAATTGATATCCTCAGTAGGACTTTTAGGGACAGACCTCCACATACATCCCTGCTGCCTAACTTCTCTTTCTCTGTTTCTCATTTTCATAGGTGAGTGCATTTTAGGAAGTTCTTTCACGCATTGCCTTTTCCATTTTTGAATACATTAAAAAAAAAAACCAGTCAACTGGTCGTCAACAGAGCATATCCAGATAAGGGGTGCTTGCTGGCTTTTTTAGGCTACCTTCATTAACTCAGCCTTATCTAGATTGATATGTAACTTGATAGCCTCACCAAACACTGTAGAAGGAGTATGAGATTGGCCGGGTGTGGTGGCTCACGCCTGTAATCCCAGCACTTTGGGAGGCCGAGGCGGGCGGATCACGAGGTCAGGAGATCAAGACCATCCTGGCTAACATGGTGAAACCCCGTCTGTACTAAAAAAATACAAAAAATTAGCCGGGCGTGGTGGCGGGCACCTGTAGTCCCAGCTACTCAGGAGGCTGAGGCAGGAGAATGGCGTGAACCCGGGAGGCGGAGCTTGCAGTGAGCCAAGATCACTCCACTGCACTCCAGCCTGGGCAACAGAACGAGACTCCATCTCAAAAAAAATAAAAATAAAAAATAAAAAATAAGGAGTATGAGATTGAGCATCAGCTTGAAGTCTTCACGCTGGCTTTTTCATCTTGGGCATGTTAGTTAATTTCCTTAAGTTTCCATTTCTTTACCTACAAAGTAATATTAGTATCTGACCTTACGGATTGCTGGAGAATGAAATGAGGAATGATTTTAAGAGGTCATTAGTCTTTAACACTGCCATGTTAATGAGATTCATTTAGGGCTGATTGCGAGATGTGCTTATGCTCTTATACTTGAGTGACAACAATTTGACTTGGGTAACATTCCTGTCTTTCTCCATTCATACGCTGTCTTGATTGATGAAAAAAGTGGTGTTGATCAGATTGGGTCCAGATCAGCCAGGACAAGGCGTGATGCATACTGACATTGTCAAGATAGAATTTCAAGTGGTTTTCATATTATCACTTGTCTTAATCTTGAACAGGTCATTTTTGTCTCTGCAGCAAATATCTCCTTCCCTCCGCTCTGCTTCCCTTTTCCATCTGTCTTCTTTCTTCCTTCCTTTGTTCTTAATTTCTTGGGCCAAGGTACTGTCATGACTGTGTACCTGTGATGACTCAGGTTAAGAAATTTAAAAGACATCAAATGATCCGAGAGGTACTTAGGGTTTGATTTAGGGTACTTAGGCTGTGTTTACTGAGAAGGACTTCTTAGACCTGCTCCATATTGGATGAAGTGACCTTCACTTTTTTTTTTTTTTTCCCTCCAGGAAACTTGGATTTAACTGGTCAGAAGCAGGTATTCAAAGCAGAGAACAATCCCTGGGTGACCCCCATTGCAGACCAGTTCCAGCTTGGTGTGTCCCATGTGTTTGAGTATATCCGTTCTGAGACATACAAATAGTAAGTAGACTCTGATTTTCTGAAATAGTAGACTGTGATTTTATAGTATTTATAATTATGTCTTTAAAAACATTATGTGACAGTATCCTATTGGTGGCAGTTAACACTTAGCATTTTAAAATGTTCTATTAAAAGCTGCATGTTGGCCAGGTGTGGTATGGCTCACACCTGTAATCCTAGCATTAGGGGAAGTCGAGACTGAAGGATTGCTTGAGCCCAGGAGTTTGAGACCAGCCTGGGCAACATAGCAAGACCCCATCTCTGCAAAAGAAAAAGAAATTATCCAGGCATGATAGCGCATGCTTGTCATTGTAGCTATTCTGGAGGATCACTTGAGCCCAGGAGATTGAGGCTGCACTGAGCCGTGGTCATGCCCTGCACTCGAGCCTGGGTGAGACAGCAAGACCCTTTCTCAAAAGAAAAAAACAAAAACAAGAAAAACAGCATGTGGTCATTGTCTCTACTTGTAAATTGTTTTTTATTGACATTTTCAAGGGAATTTATACCGATTTTCTTTAGAGAATTTTTGAGATATTAAATTAGTTGAATGTTCATGGCACTAAGGAAATTCACCATTCAGATGAGAACATATTTTTTTCTTCTGTGAATGCAAAGAATTACAAGTGTTCTGAACAAAATTGTTAAGCAGTTTATTTATAAAATCAGTAGAGAGTACTAGCAATGCGTCATTCTATTACAGAGAAGCCTTTACTCTAGTGAGATGATAATCTCTTAGAGAAAAGGAAAAGGCAGGAGAGGAAGCGGAATCTGCCAGCTTAAAGTCACAGCACCAAAATACCTCAAGTCCTCACTCCAGGTGAAAGGAGTCTGTGCAAAACTGTCCCAAAAACCTCACCATTCCTGCTTCTTTCTTCCTCCATGTGTCAAGGCTGAAGGGAATTCTGCCACTTCCACGTGCTTCTGTTGTTATATCTACCATCATTATTTTCCTACCTTACCCCAATCCCCAGCTGCAAAACAAACTGTCATTTATCACAATGTTTACCTGACCCCAAATGCTGAGATCTAGTATAATTTTAAGCATCTACAAAAAAGACAAAAACATCCATAGTTAAATGTAATCTGTTTTTGTGTCTGGCATCAACTTTTAAAATTTATTTTTAATTAATTAATTTATTTCTTTAAGAGACAGAGTCCCACTGTATTGCTAGACTGGAATGCAGTGGCACAGTCACAGCTCACTGCAGCCTCAAGCACCTGGGCTCAGGCAATCCTTCCACCTCAGCCTTTCAAGTAGCTGGGACTACAGGCACATACCACCATGCCCAGCTAATTTTTTATTTTTTGCAGAGACGGAGACTCCCTATGTTGCCCAGGCTGGTCTCAAACTCCTGGTGTCAAGCAGTCCTACTGCTTTAGTCTTCCAAAGTGCTGGGATTACAGTCATGAGCCACCATGTCCAGCCTGGCACCAACCTTTGGGAATGTCCCAACTATTGGAAGAAAGATAGAAGATTGCTAAAGGTCACATTTAGTTAAGAGTTTCGTTTCTTTTTTTTTTTTCTTGGTATCAGAAATATGTCCCACACTCAATAAAACCCTGTGAATCTGTGCCAGGCCAGTGGGTCAGGATTGATTGGCAGGGCAGAGCCTCTGCCCAGAAATGACTGGCTGCGTTCCTGTAGTCTTGCAGCCTGAGCACCATGCTCCTGGTCAGACATTGCTGTGGCCATGTTTCCACCAGACAGAAACAGAGAAGACAAGCTGTAAAGAATAATGGCCTGCCTGAGCACGGTGGCTCACGTCTGCAACCCCAACACTCTGGGAAGCCAAGGCGGGTGGATCACCTGAGGTCAGGAGTTCGAGGTCAGCCTGGCCAACACGGTGAAACTAAAAATTCAGAAATTAACTGGGCATGGCGGAGGGGCGCCTGTAATCCTAGCTACTCAGGAGGCTGAGGCACAAGAATTGCTTGAGCCAGGGAGGCAGAGGTTGCAGTGAGCCGAGATTGTGCCATTGCACTCCAGCCTGGGTGACGGAGCGAGATTCCATCCCCAAAAAAAGAAAAGAAAAATGAACAATCGCCTTAAAACGAAATATACTAAAATTGCCAAAATGATACCGTATCTTCCTATATAAAAGCAATGTAAAGCATGGTTTAGATTATTTTAGACAATACTGTGACACTTACAATATAAGTCTAAAGACTTACCTTAAGGATAAAATGTGAGATAGGTATAGGATGTGTATTAATTCTTTCATAAGCCATATAGATATGTACAGTTATTACAGATTCAATCTTTTTAAAAAAATATGAATATAGCTCACCCTTGGAAATTAGTTAATTATGAAAATGTGTGAAAATATAGTCACAAATTAGCAGATGATTGTTTATCTTGTTCCTTTTAAATTGTTAATCATTCCTATCATGAGTTTTAGAGGGCTCTAATTTTTTCTTAGTATATGGGAAGCTATTTAGAGCTTGGTTTGTACGGTATCTTGAAAAAAGTTATTCTGTATATGATAGTATACAGAAAAATACATGAACAAACTCCTAGCCATCTGGAATTAGAGGAAATTCTCTATTATTCTGGTTAACAATTTTTAATTTTCAATAGATGAGCTTATAATTTACAGAGGATGAGAACACATCGCATATGAAAGTGCTTTTAATTTTAAAAGGTTAAATTGTGAGTTTCTGGATTTTGTATTACCTCAAAGTAATTATTAAGCAATTAATCACCATTCTGCATTGTTACAGACTGTTTTAATTTATTTGAACGTGGTTAGGATTCTGGATAAATGAGATGTATTATAACATAATTGGTGTATCTGTTTTTATGTCTGTTATTAGCATCCTATTTTGGGGGGTTGGCGTCGTCTAAGCAATGTGTCTGCTAACTTTTGCTGTTTCATTTCCTCATGGAGACTTGGATTACTTTTTATGCAGTTAAGTCAACATTCAAAAGCTTCGGTAGGCTGGGTGCAGTGGCTCACGCCTATGATCCCAGCACTTTGGGGTGAATCATGGGGAGATTCACCATGAGGTGGGTGAATCAGTTGAGGTCAGGAGTTCAAGACCAGCCTTGCCAACATGGTGAAACGCCATTTCTATTCAAGTTACAAAAAATAGCCGAGTGTAGTGCTGGGCACCTGTAATCCCAGCTACTAGGGAGGCTGAGGCAGGAGAATCGCTTGAACCCAGGAGGTGGAGGTTGCAGTGAGTTGAGATGGCGCCACTGCACTCCAGCCTGGGTGACATAGTGAAACTGTGTTTCAAAAAAAAGAAGCAGAAGCTGCAGTAAGCATAGGAGAGCCATTGCCCCCTTTCCACTGGGACCAGTTGGTTCCATAATGGCTGCTTTTAGGGGCATCGACATGATCCTCTGCTGGGAGGTCACAAGGGACATGAGCTCTGCTAGGGCGGGGGCCTGCTGTGAGTTCTCTTCTCTCCTCCTTGGGAAGGAGAAGAGGGTTGGTTACTTTGTGTATTTGAGTTTTTTGGCCTTCTCTCATTCTCCTGTAGTAGCTGTTGTCATCCCTTTGTCAAACATACTAGCCCAAAATATGGACTGTTAGCCGATAAGACAATAAGTCAAACTCTTAGTCATTAAAAAAATAATAATAACTGTACAAAAATGTCACTGCTGTGTTTCACCAGATTAACACACACTGATTTTCAAAATTAAGGGCCTCCTTTATATGAACAGATCTGTACTGTATTAGTATATCCTCATATAATTAGAACCCAACTCACCTCTTGGTTTGAAGCAGCCATTTCATAATTAGGGAATTTTTAATATCCTATCTGAAAAATATTATGCAAATTAGCAGGTACTTGGTGACTTTTAAAAAATATTTTATATGTGGCAGCCTTCGGGGGGAGGCAGTTTATTCATGATACTCATAGTTTTTTTTAAAAAAGCAAATTTCACATTAATTGCCATAGTTTTGGTCTTCTATTCTAAAACTTACAGTTCCTGCTTTTCACTTCTTTGTCTCTGTTGTTTAAGCCGCGTACTTCCCCTTTATTAAAGGCAATCCTTATATATTTATCAGTGTCTGTGTGTTGCGGATGGGTATTTATCTGTCTATCTTTAGACTACCATTGAAAGCATACTTTTGGTTTTGGCACTTAAAATGCCTGTGAACCTCCTCCTCCTTCCCCCACCCCAACCCCTTTTTTCTAACCAGTTAACCCATTACCTAAATGAGAGGAATAAAGAATGAAAAAACTTACCGTAATGTTTTCTTTTCATTCATGTCTGTGGTCAACGTTCACAGTGACCTTCCTCGGGGCACATCCTCAAGTTCTTCTGAGTCTAGGGCAGAGAAGATGGATGATCTGATTTATAGGCTCTAATGGACTCCAAGGGGAGACATGGATGCTTGAAACAAAACAATGAATTCGTGTGTCAGCAGGATTAAAATACTTGGAGATGACTTAGCTTCATGAAGACGGGAACTTGTTCCATTAAGCAGGAGGGGTGTGGCTGGTAGGATGTTGAGGTACAGTACTTCAGAGATGGCTCTTTGGAAGTGACATTTTGGGGCATTAATCACGGCCCCTTCATCGTGTCTCGGGTGGAAGCTGCTCTCTGTTCATCTTTCATGCCTTCCACAGGGGAACCTGTTGGCTGGTGTCATTGAGTTGCTGGTTAGCATAAAATGATGTGCTTGGTTGGGTGGTTGAAGCTCACATCCTACGCACATCATTATGTTTTTAAACTGTTGCTGAGTTATACAATCATGTGTTAACTCTTTATTTGGTGGTGGTTGTCTCTTTGACCTCTTTTATTTCTGTGAAGCAGAATTATGATGGAATACTCACCACTTGTTAAGTTTCCAGAAGGTAGATTTTTCTCCCCCTAGGAGCGACAGTCAGGTTGAAGTCAGCACCCTTGACAAGATTCTTTGTGAAAGGGGGTAACTCACACTTTCCACATTTCCATCAAGGAACGTGGATAGCAACTGCAAGCCATTTTAAGAGCTGACAGGTTAACTCTTGTCAACAAGTTAACAAAAGAAGAGGTTTGACAAATGTTATGCTGAAAATGCATCCGTTGAAAGAGGTATTTGGCAAACAGGCGTCATCGTGAAAACTGCAATTTGCCAAGCATGGCAGTCCTAAAGCCTCATTTCCAGCATGGCATCACTCAAAACATGCTTCCTCGTCATTTCTGCCTTGTCTTTTTCACCTTTCTTTTCTCTCTCCAGGAAAGTTCCTTGCTAATTTGTTTTCTGTGTGTTCCATTTTTTTAACCTTAAATGAAGTCCAGCCATACTATTATTCATATTAGTTAACAGAAACATTTTAATAAAGCAGTCTTTGGTGAATGGTGGGAAACCATGAGATAAAAGCTAAGAATTCCTCTTTATTAGAAATCTAGCCAAATAAACCATACTGTTTGATTTATAAGGAAGCATTCTTTTGGCTGTTGGTTATTGTTTTTCACATGGTTTTACTTGTGAAATTAAAGCTAAGTAATGTTTTATTTTTCTTCTGCACTCTGTGCAAACCTGTTACAAGCTATAATGGACATAAATAGGCTTTATTAAGCAACTACTATATCCTCTAATGACTGCTGAGTCAGTGGCCTAGAAATCCTTTAAATAACTTCACTGATATAACTGGTTCACCAAAAAGCTAGGGCATTTCAAACCTAATAGGTGAGCCCATTCATTTTAAAATAGCCCTTCACTGTAGGAAATTATCTCTAAGAAAAGCTTAATAAACATATGATGAAGTGTAAATGGGTGCACAGAGCTAGCAGATGGTTTTATAAATATCTTCACAAAGATGGAGGAGAGGGTTAAATTTCCAGGATCTTTCTCGTGGTTAGTAAATTGAGCATAGTGACAATCAGTGTGTAGAACAATGTAGACTCTTCTTTTTCATTGCTGTATCTGAAAATAGCTCAAATTAAGCCACAGAAAAACAATATTTCTGTGTAGTAGACATAAAAATGAAGAACTATTTTTCTTTAAAGCTTTTTTTTTTTTTTTCCCTTAGAGATACAGTATCACTTTGTCACCCAGGCTGCAGTGCAGTGGCGACCTGATAGCTCACTGCAGCCTTGATCTCCAGGACTCAAGCAATCCCACTGGCTCAGCTTCCCTAGTACCTGGGACTACAGGCACACACCACAACGCCTAGCTAGTTTTTTATTTTATTTTTTTGTGGAGATGGAATCTTGCTATGCTGCCCAGGCTACTCTCAAACCCCTGACCTCAAGAGATTTTCCTGCCTCAGCCTCCCAAAGTGCTGAGATTACAGGCGTGCACCACCGCACCTGGCTTTTAACATAAAGATTGTTTTTGCTTTTTAAAAGTTGACTATGTATTCTCTTCCTGGTGATATATATTTTCTTTACAAATGCTACATATTTATATTATTTTTTCTTTTTTTTTTTCTGAGACAGTCTTGCTCTGTTGCCCGGGCTGGAGTGCAGTGGTGCGATCTTGGCTCACTGCAAGCTCTGCCTCCCAGATTCACACCATTCTCCTGCCTCAGCCTCCCGAGTAGCTGGGACTACAGGCGCCCACCACTACACCCGGCTAATTTTTTGTATTTTTTTTAGTAGAGACAGGGTTTCACCGTGTTAGCGAGGATGGTCTCGATCTCCTGACCTCGTGATCCGCCCATCTCAGCCTCCCAAAGTGCTGAGATTACAGGCGTGAGCCGCTGCGCCCGGACTATGTTTTCTTTTTTAAAGTTGAAAATGCATTATCACATTTTATCCATAATATATGACTCAAAGTTTTGGCATCTCTGGACCTATTTGCAAGAAAATGTGTTGCATTTAACCAGTATTGCTAAAGAGTATTAGAGAAAAGGGAAACCCATATAGTATGTTATATTTGGGGTGGTATTGTGTCACATCTCTTATTTCATGTTAACTTCAATGACAAAATTAGGTAGCATCACATTTTAAAACACAAAGAGCTCCAGAATGTTTATCCTACTGAATAAGAGTAAGCCAGTTTGTAATATTAACTTTTGAAGGCTGGGTGCAGTGGCTCATGCCTGTAATTCCAGCCCTTTGAGAAGGTGAGGCAGGAGGATTGCTTGAGCTCAGGGAGTTCAAGACCAGCCTGGGCAACATAGTGAGACTTCATCTGTATAGAAAATGAAAAAAATTAGCTGGGCATGGTGGCACATGCCTGTAGTCTCAGCTACTCGGGAGGCTGAGGTAGGAGGATCCCTCGAGCCCAGGAGGTCAAGGTTGCAATGAGCTGAGATCACACAGCTGCACTCCATCCAGCCTCAGTGACAGAGTGAGACCCTGTCTCAAAATAATAATAATAATAATAGTTTGATTTTTGGTTTAATTGCCCAACTGTTCCTATATGTGGTCATGAGGCATTAATTACCCTGCTAAATTGTTACTTCCCTTTTTAATATGACAGGAGGAATACAGACGATGTAAGGAAGAATACATAACAGTTCTTACTCTCTTCTAAGTGTTTTGATAGATTTCTTAGTATATTTTGCATTTAAAAGGATTTTGTTTTCTGCCTTGTAACTTGGTTAACACTATTATTCATATATACTTCACAGGTAACTAATATTTTCCCCTTTTTTGCATTTTCATAATTTATTCAATATATGATGTTTTCATAGGCTTTTGAGGCTTTACTTTTCTATAATTTTATAGCTCATGCAAAATGGTTCAGTTTTTTAAATGTCCTTGTTCCCATTTGATATTTCTGAGACACTTGGATTCTGTGAGTTAAGTTGAGAACTTCTGTCCCCTAATCCTATGAAAGTAAAAGGTGAAACTCTACTAAGGTGCAAAAACCAGCTTCAGGAGACTAGCTGTATTCCTGAAGGCATCTAGTAAGACTCCATTTTATTCGAGTCCTATTCTGGAATGTTTTTCACTGTGATATGCAGTAGATGCAAATAAAGACTTGGAAAATGTACCCTCCCATATCCACGTTGCTTTCTTCACTACTTTCCTCTGGTCCTCTAATGTGGTCAGTCCTCCAGCACTCTATGCTTGCCTAAGAGCTCTGACTGGGACCTGGTAGGCCCGGGTTTGACCAGTGAGAAAAAACTCTATGCTCCTTGCCTTTTTTACTCAATGCAATTTGCATTTTATTCAATGACTGGTGTGCTTACCTTTGAAGAGTTGTGGATAGCTATTAGAGGGGGCGTAGGGGCAAAAAACTACAGCTGCAACATTAAAGGGAGAAGAGAGATTTATCCTGAACCCTGCACTACAGAAGACTTTTGCATAGGACTTTAAAGAGTAAAACTATCTCAGTCTCTCTGTGTGTATCTCTGTCCTCCTATTCCAGTCCCCTCTTTCCGCTGTTCCCTTCTCCATCCGCCTCACTCGATTGTTGACTATCAAGCCTGCATTTGGCATGCCTTATACAGCTCCTAATATGGAGCATGATACATTGCAATATCAATTTCAGATAAATAGAATATAGATAATTTGTCTCACTTGACAGAAGGAAAATAAATATCAGCTAGAGTCCATCCATACTCCAAAAATCCCAAAATGTGTCAGGTTACGTTCTCTTCAAGAGGAGCTATTCTGAACTCTTTTTGGATGCTGTTAATTCGATATAATCATATTGAACTATTGGATATTGACCTCAATGAAGTGAAATTGGTCAACTCTACATATTGATTATTAACTCCCAGGAATCTTAAAAGTTCAATGCTTGATGCTTTCTATTCAGCTAAGATGAATTATTGCCTGCATTTGCTGTTTTTATTTGAGAGATAAATTTAAAAGTGGCGCTTTTATAATCAAACAAAACTGTCTGTGGTTTCTAATCTCTACACAGTAATATCTTGTTTTATTACATGCTGGTTTTTTATTGAGCTTTGGTGTCTTATTCTGGCCAGGCATTGTTGGAGGTTTTGTGGGGTTTTTTAAATTTTTAATTTTTGGCACTTAAGGGTTCTTTTGTGTTGTCATTTATTTTAGATTAAAATGCAAAATGCTGTGAAAGGAGTTTCAATCAACTTTATCAGATAAAAAACTTAAATGTGAGTTATGTTCACAGGCATTTATCCATGCCTCAATGTATTCATCAAGCATTAAGGAAATAACTTGCCATATTTTCTTCTACTGTGTTTGCATATTATATTATTTGTTTATAAGACTCTTGATTTTTTAAAAATGTAGTCAAGAAGAAAATATTATCCACTCTCATAGTTTTCTCTGAGACTCATGAACCAGAGTGACTCCATCTTGAATGGGAGCTGGGTAAAATGAGGCTGAGACCTGCTGGGCTGCATTCCCAGACGGTTAAAGCATTCTAAGTCACAGGGTGAGATAGGAGGTCAGCACAAAATACAATTCATAAAGACCTTGCTGATAAAACAGGTTGCAGTAAAGACACCAGCCAAATCCACCAAAACCGAGATGGCGATGAGAGTAACTTCTGGTCGTCCTCACTGCTACCCTCCCATCAGTGCCATGACAGCTTATAAATGCCATGGCAATGTCAGGAAGTTACCCTATATGGTCTAGAAAGGAGAGGCATGAATAATCCACCCCTTGTTTAGCATATCCTCAAGAAATAACCATAAAAATGGGCAAACAGCAGCCCTTGGGGCTGTCCTGTCTATGCAGTAGCCATTCTTTTATTCCTTTACTTTCCTAATAAAATTCCTTTTACTTTACTCTGTGGACTCGCCCTGAATTCTTTCTTGGGTGAGATCCAAGAACTCTCTCTTGGGGTCTGTATCGGGACTGCTTTCCTGTAACAGTTCATTTTTAAATAATCTCATTTGGTTTTGTTTGGTTTTGAGACGGAGTCCCGCTCTGTTGCCCAGGCTGGAGTGCAGTGGTGCGATCTCGGCTCACTGCAACCTTTGCCTGCTAGGTTCAAGTGATTCTTTTGCCTCAGCCTCCCAAGTACCTGGGATTACAGGCACACACTACCATGCCCGGCTAATTTTTTTGTGTTTTTAGTAGAGATGGGGTTTCACTATGTTGGCCAGACTGGTCCCAAACCCCTGACCTCAGGTGATCCGATCACCTCGGCCTCCCAAAGTACTGCGATTATAAGCATGAGCCACCACACCTGGTCTAAATAATCTCATTTGGAACATACGCAATTCTGTCATTGTCAGAATGCACATACCTTATATTCTCTATCCAATTAGGTAGTGTTTATTTAGAAATTAAATTATTGAAGTTTTGGTTATTTTTTATGGCAGGTTAATGAATAAGTACAGTTGCTTTTGAGTGTTTCTTTTTCTTTTCCTGGTGACAGCTGATTTCGTCTTTACTGTTTGTATTCATTTGCTTGGGCTGCCATAACAAAGCACCACAAACGGCGTGGTTTAAAAGCAGAAATTCATTGTCTCACGTTCTAGAGGCCAGAAGTGCCAGATCAAGGTGTCAGCAGGGTTGGTTTTTTCTGAGGGCAGTTAGGGAAGGGTTTGTCTAAGGCCTCTCTCCTTGGCTTGAGATGACCCTTTTACCCATGTGCTTCTTCACATCATCTTCTCTCTACGTATCTCTGTCTCTGTGTCCAAAGCTCCCCATTTCGCAAGGACATCAGTCATCCAGGGTGAGGGTCCACCCTAATGACTGCATTTTAACTTGATTATCTCTGTAAAAACCTGTCTCCAAATATGACCATTAAGGACTAAACTCTGATTTTTTTTTTTATCTTGCCCAAATTCCTATCTAGGGGTTTGGGGAGTCATGCTCTACAAACCGTAAATTCCCATCAGATGGGTTTTATTTAACCCTATATATCCTGACTTACTTTCCAATCTGACTCTGGCATAACATTACATGACAAAGAAGAAAATAAAAATATTTCACCCCAAAACATGTTTCTTTGCCGTATTTTGTAATGGCCCTGCAAAGCCATCCTTTGTGGGGGAAAACGTGCGTCTGTAAAGAATCTCTGCTAGCATAGCTGGATCTTTTTCTTTCATTGCCCTCCCAATCCTGAGGAGATGAACTGAGTGTCTAGCACCCCTTATAGGTCTGAATAGGGAACATTTGTCATCTGTTGTCTCTAAGGACAGCCACTATGAGACTTCAAGAATCTTGGTCTCCACAATCTTTTCTCTTAACCTGAGCATTTCCTTTCTATTAATCCCAGGTCTTAGACAAACTCAACCAATTGTCAACCAGAAAATGTTTAAATCTACCTAAAGCCTGGAAGACCCAGCTTCGAATTGTTCGAAGTTGAGCAATTGAATTGAAGTTGAATCGTTGAACTGCCTTTGGACCAAGCCAGTGTATTTCTCAAATGTATTTAATTGATGTCTCATGCCTCCCTGAAATGCATGAAACCAAGCTGCACCCCAACCACCTTGGGCACATGTTCTCAGGACCTCCTGGGGACTGTGTCAGGACCACGGTCACTCATATTTGCCTCAGAATAAATCTCTTCAAATATTTTACAGAGTACAAAAGGGTACTCTTTTTGTTGACACCATATTCTGAGGTACTGGGGGTTAGGACTTCAACAAAAAAGTATTTGGTAAATTTGCCATATAAAATAACCAAAACTTCAATGATAGTTTACACAATCTCGATATAAACACCATCAGTTAAAAGTATGTGCATGTCAAAGGCGATAGAATTGTTTGTTTTCCCAATGAGAAGATTTACAAATTAACCATCATAGTGGAAAATAGTATTTTCTGGGCTATTTTTTAATACCATGAGCCTTATAAACACAAATAATATACAAACACAATAGAACGAAATATTTATTGTTACTCAGATGCCCAGAAATGGCATTCAGTTCTTTATGAATTTATTCCTTCTTTTTCCTCTCTTCATCTTTAGCTTCTACACCTTCACAGGGAGACATATTTTGTTTATGAGCCAGTGCGTTTAAATGGCTAAGTCTTGACCCATGCCTGTACCACACACACACACACACACACCCATCCCACTCTTAAGACTTGGGTTTCAACATCATGTTATTCTCCAAAAATGCACATTTACCACTATTTCATTGTAAAGAATGGCAGAGGGGTCTGTGTTGTTTTTAATCTTTTAAGAATGGTCCCTATTAAAACAAAAGTTGCTTCAAATTTGAAGATGCATTAGGAATGAAAGGTACCTAACAAACTGCCTCTTTGTGCTATTTGGTAGAGAATTCATGAAGGGAGGGTTCCACAGAGTACCAGCCCCCACTGTTTCCTTCACTAGAATCTAAGCAGGGCATGTGTGGTGTGGAGGGTCTTTGTGTCTGTGTCATGTGATGGGACCCCCTCCAGTATGTGTGGAACCTGGGACCTGTGTGGTCCTGTCTGATGGCTGTTGGAGTTTTGTTACAGGAAAGGGGTCCCGATCCAGACCCCAAAAGAAGGTTCTTGGATTTTGCACAAGAAAGATCCAGAGTCTGCAGTGCAAAGTGAAAGTAAGTTTACTAAGAAGGTAAACTGGTAAAAGAACAGCTACTCCGTGGACAGTAGGGCATTCCCAAAAGTAAGAGGAGGAACGTGTGTCCACCCTAGGTAACATGCATGTGTGTGTGTGTGTGTGTGTGTGTGTGTGTGTGTATGAAAGATTTTAAAAGACCATGGGGAGATGTGCTCTGCTACTAGGGTTTGTGATAGAGGATTAATTTTCTTAATTACTGTATTTTGCAAGAATCAATATTATTTTTAAAGCAAAATTAGGAATGCCTTTGTTCTCCAGATATCAGGATATCAGGACACTCCCAAGTCTGGGTCTGTTTAGTCAACATTATCAGTCTGTTCCCATAACTGTAAGCATCTAGAGGCTAGGAATGCCTACCTTTCTGGGAGTGCAGCCCAGCAAGTCCCAGCCTCATTTCCTAGCCTTCGCTCAAGATGGAGTCGCTGTGGTTTGAACCCCTCTGAGGGTTTTGACCCATAGCGTGTGGAGTCAGGATTTCCTGTCCCATCTTGGGACTCTGGTCACCACATCTGGAGCCCTCATGATTTTTGTCTCCTTTTTCCTACCTTGTCCCAGGAGATCTATGGATTAGTGGATACTATCAAGAGACACAGTTCTCTTCTCTTGTAATTAAAGCTGGCTTGCTTTCTCAGCATGCTGAGAGCGGTATTAAAGATGGAGTGCTTGTTTTCATAGGATGCACCATGCTGTTAAGAGACAGTGACTCTTCTGTGAAACACTAAGGAAAAAGAAGGAGAAATAAGGCATATAGATAGGACTTGTTAGAGGAAAAAGACTTCAGGTGGAAATGGATTGATTTTTATTATAAATTTGAACTTTTTAAAATCAAAGTAACATTTTTAAAAAACATACAGGCGGCATATATATATGGCATATACATCGGAGTGTTCTTAGATTGCTCATCTTAGAGGTGGCTCTAGTGCCAGTTTTCTCATGGCAGATGACCTCATCCCACCCACCTCAGCTTCCCCATCTGCAAAGCTCAAGTTTCAAACTAGATCATCTCTGAGGGTCGTCCTAGCAATGATTTCTAATCCTCAGTTCTTTATTTTCTAGGAAACGTATTTTATTATTGACATCAATTAATTATTTTTTAATTCAATTTAATTCTTAAATTTGCCTCCCATCTGAATTTACTTTATCGATTTTTTTTAAGGCAATAGAAGACAATGATGACCCTGAATACAAATTGTTACAGGAAAATGGATCCAAGATAAAATTACCAGATCAACCTTTTTATTCCATATTTTATGGAATATCTAATAGATGTTTGGCAGTAACTTATTCTTACACATGAATTCCTGACAGTTTCGATTCTTCAGACTTATTAATCAGTATAGTCAGCACCAGAGCAATTTTATGAGACTTACCAGTCATCAAAAATTTATTATCAGATAAATCAAAGAAACAACGAGCATCTTAATAGGGTAGAGAAAGTGGCATGTAAAGGATCATTTAAGACGGTGCTTTTTGTCAGTTGTGCATTATATTTACAACCAATATCTAAGAACTTACTCATAATTTCATGCAAATAGTCAGCAGGGTGATAGTTGCTGTCTTAGGTAAACCTTTTCTCTGTTTTTCTCCAGCAGCATGTTGTGTTTGGTGTAACTATAAGGCTAAGACTGCTAAATAGACACAAGATAGGAAGCATTGTTTTCCGATGTTAAGCCTATAGCATTTGTTTTAAAGCAGAATCTCCATTTTCTTCTGGATTTTATTACAGTTGTCATCCAAAATTAAGAGTTACTGAGCTCAGCCCTTTCCCTTGGGAACAAGGTGCTAAACTTGAGCTCTTTGTTTTGTTGTTTTGTTTTTTTCCAATATAGTTTGGATATTTGTCCCCACCCAAATCTCATGTTGAAGGTGAGGCCTGGTGGGAGGTGTTTGGATCACGGGGGAGATCCCTCATGAATGGCTTTTGCCATCCTCTTGGTGATGAGTGAGCTCTCTCTCTGAGTTCACACAAGATCCAGTTGTTTAAAACTGTGTGCCACCTCCCTCCCTCCCCTTCCCTTTCCTCTTGCTCCTGCTTCTGCCACGTGACATGCCTGCACCCCCTTCATCTTCTGCCATGTTTGTAAACTTCCCGAGGCCTCCCTAGAAGCAAGCAGATGCCAGCACTATGCTTCCTGTACAGCCTGCAGAACCACAAGCCAATTAAACTTCTTTTCGTTAAATTGCCCAACCTCAGATATTTCTTTATAGCAATGCAAGAATGAACTAACATAGTCCTTGTTTTTTATTTTTCTTCTTATTATTTTTTTAAACTTGAGCTCTTTGGAATGTCATGGGAAAATGGTATTCAAATTGCCTTTCTTATGTCCAGGCTCCACGTGTATCTTCTGTCATGAGACATAGGCCTGTGTCTGCTGTATTCTCAGCACTGTTTTTGATACCCCGTTAAAGGTATAATAAAAGACCACATTTCTTAAAAATCCAGTTTTTGGCTGGGTGTGATGTCACACACACGTAATTCCAGCACTTTGGGAGGCCAAGGCTGGCAGATCACTTGAGGTTAGGAGTTTGAAACCAGACTGGCCAACATGATGAAACCCCATCTCTACTAAAAATACAAAAATTAGCTGGGCATGGTGGTGCACATCTGTAATCTCAGGTACTCTGGAGGCTGAGGCTGGAGAATCGCTTGAACCTGGGAGGTGGAGATTGCAATGAGCCAAGATTGTGCCACTGTACTCCAGCCTGAGCAACAGAGTGAGACTCTGTCTCATTTGGGGAAACAAAACAAAACAAACCAACAACAAAAAAACCTTGGGTCTTTATTGTGCCAGATGAGGGGAGTTTTTCCATCACCCTGTCCTTGCCCTGAGTATTCCCACATCGCAGTAAGTATCCTCTAGGGCAGAAGGATGGTGATGGTGGGCCACGTGGGAGCTGAGCTGGCAATAGAGAGCCTTCAGACAGAGCTGCTGGGAATGGACGCAGACAAGGCCGGTTTACATCCCAGCAGAGATACAACCTGCTTTCCACCTCACATCCATGTGTGCCGCCTTCTCTGTCTGGAATGTTCTTTATTCACATCTTTACCCAGTTATTCTTCAAGTCTCAGGTTAAATATCGCTTCCTCAGAGATCTTTTCTTGGAAGGTTTCCCTACTGCCCATCAACTCTAGGCTCCTTTTATCATCTTTCTTTAGGGCCTCTACTTTCATTAGTAGTAATTTTATAATAACAGTGGCTATCACTTACTTCCTAGGTGTCAGACATTATATGC
Organism: Macaca thibetana thibetana; assembly: GCF_024542745.1. Lineage (NCBI taxonomy): Eukaryota > Metazoa > Chordata > Mammalia > Primates > Cercopithecidae > Macaca > Macaca thibetana. The sequence goes on along the minus strand of NC_065586.1, from coordinate 16,606,761 downwards.
CTTGTATGCACTGTATGTAAGTTTCTCACTCAATATTTATTGGTGTGAATACTACCTGTAGTTTAGTAGTTAAGTATGTGTTCTTTTTTCCTCCTGTAAAAGACTTAAATCTTTTTGAAAGCAAGATTCCTTCTTGACTGGGCTTTGCACATGACATGCCCCCAATGTCTTATATGACTTCTGACAGGTCACCTTAGTTTCTGAAAGGTAAGACCATTCTGGGGTCTGGAGTGTTCCAAGTTATATAATTCATTGTTTTTGGTGGTAGGTAATAAACAGTACTGGAAACATTAAAATGTGTTCTCAATATCTAACACTCAGTTTAGATTGTCTTCCCTATGATCCTTCATTATTTTTATAGATCTTTCTTTTTACCATACTACTCTTATGGTGCAAATGAAACATTTCCTTAACAAATTAATTATGTTTGAAAGCGAGACTTTTTTTTAATTCAAATCTGAGGGATCTGTGATTCATTTGTCTGCCTTCTCTTTGTCCATTGATGGAGTAGTCCATGGGGCATGTGGAGTGCATGGTTGTGCTTGTAAATGGATGGAATATTTCTGAAGGATAAGCAATAAACTAGTAATGGTGGTTATCTCTAGGGAAAGAAGCTGGATGGCAAGAGACAGGGAGGAGTGGGCACATCCTCTTCACTCTATCCTGTGGTACCTATTGAATGTCCTATTTTTACATGCATTCACTATTGAAAAGATTATTTCTTAAAAAAAGAAAATACTCCCCAGTAGGAATTTTTTACTTCCCCATGAAGGTATAAAGGAAGAAACCACAAATAATGTGGTTTTGTAGCTGGTTTTGTCTACACTGTCTCCCATTTTCATTCATTTGGAGATTGTGTGGAAGTCCTCCTTTTTGGTCTCTCTTTGATCAGGTACACTAAAAATTTTCAAGGTGATACCACCTTTTAAAATGAGTCCTGAATCTTCGAAAGAGACAATTTGAGAGACAGTTTGAGAGAAGGTTTCTTGCTTAATGCATGGACCATCCCAATTCTTGGCTTAAGCATTGTGAAATCTTCCACTTTTTATAACACCTGTCAGATAACATTAGGCTTTCCTGTGTTCTTAGAAGAATCTGTGGCAGTCTGTTTTTCCTTGAGAATCAAATGGGAAAAGATGGTCATTCATGAAGACCTAGCAAAAGAGAAGAATAAAGAAAAAGCAAGAAAATGGATTTCTACGTTGGGTTTGTTTTGTTTTGTTAGGGGTGTTTTCCCATCTAAGACTTTAAGTGACAGGCTTTTCTATTTTTGAAAGGGCATGAGGGTTTGAAATAAGGAAGAATGGATCTTGAAAGAATTGATTGTGTCTTAAAGAATGGATATGCGCTTCCGATTCCTACAGATGAGACAAGGATTTTTTTTTGTTGTTTCGTCTCTGCTTAATTTTTTTAAAGCTGTCAACTAAGATGACGTGTGTGTTTCAGACTGTTTATGTGGGATTATGAGCATGTTTAATCTGTTCTTGTGCATTCCCAATAGAAACTGCGTGAGTGGTGTGATCTTTTAATAGAATGTGTCTTGCAACTAACAAATTTATTTTGGTGCTAAATTCTGGATAATTCCTAAGAAATGTAAATGTTGTCAATAAAAGTTTTTGTTTTGAAATACTTATAAGCTTGGAGCTATATTATTTTAAGTTTCCTGAAGACAGCCTCTGCTTCATTTTTCTAAGTTTAGTTGAGACAGGGCAACAAGAAAACATACTGGCCATAAAGTAAAAATATTCTTTATAAATTTTTGGAACATGGTTAGAAGAGTACTGCAGATGGGGAAAAATGCTCCTTTCCGGCCACTGTATGCATGCATGATACAAGACGACTTGGGTTTACTGTGGTTTCAGTACTAAGAGTATTGAGTGGCTTTTACTAGGAAAATTCAGAACCTGCATTATAAAGTCAGCTACTCCTAACTTCCTACCCCCGTTTTTATTTTCTTCATGTAGGTTATTAGTGTGTGATACAGTTTGCCTCAATTACACTAAGGAGAGAGAATTGACATTTATTGACTTCTATGTTCCTGCCATGCACATCCAGGCCCTCGTGAGTTCTTTACAGAACATCTCCTGTAGGTTCACGATTTGCTTCTGCTTTCAGATGAGAAAATGGACAGTCATCGTTTAAGTAAAACAACTGGTGACAGAGCCAGAAATCAAGTTCTGGCCAATTTAAAAGAACGTTGTCTCATTTTCCAAGTTGCTTTAAGTAACATTGGGGAAGAAAATAAGGAAATGTTAAGTTTATGTTGATACCCTCTAAGGGAAGCCAGGGTATGAAGCTTAGGGGAATGTACAAGGTCATTTGACTTTTCTGGTTCTTGAATCAAATTCAGCCTCCTACAAGGCCTCATCCTCATACTAGGGTTGCAGGCACATGCGGCATTTAAGGGTCCCTGACAATATTCCTACTGCCAGCTCCTTAGTCCCTCAGAGTGAATTGCTCTAGTCCTGCAATTCACCCTGATTCTAATTTAACAGCCCCTTATCTGAGTGATTCTGGTACGACAAGTACAAATCTATCTTCCTGCTGGATACACCCTCTGATTTTTGTATTAGGGATACCCAACCTGTATAACTGCAGCCCGCAGTAGATGTATAACACAGTTATACAGGTTGAGTATCCCTAATCCAAAAATCCAAAATCTAAAATGCACCATATCTGCAACTTTTTGAGTGCTGACATGACACTCAAAGGAAATGCTCATTGGAGCGTTTTGGATTTTCAGACTAGAGATACTGCACTGGTAAATAGAGTACAAATATGTCAGTTCAAAAAAAATCTGAAATTCAAAACACTTCTGGTCCCAAGAATTCTGGATAAAGGATTGATGTGGTTTGGCTGTGTCCCCACCCAAGTCTCATCTCAAATTGTAGTTTCCATAATCCCCATATGTTGTGGGAGGGACCCGGTGGGAGATAATTGAATCTTCAGGGTGGGTTTTTCTCATTCTATTCTCGTGATAGTGAATAAGTCTCATGAGATCTGATGGTTTATAAAGGACAGTTCCCCTGCACACGGTCTCTTGCCTGCCACCATGTAAGATGTGCCTTTGCTTGTCCTTCACCTTCTGCCACGATTGTGAAGGCTCTCCGGCCAATGGAACTGTGAGTCTATTAAACCTCTTTTTCTTTATAAATTACTCAGTCTCGGGTATTTCTTCATAGTAGTATGAAAATTGACTAATACAGGGATCAACTGTGTTGTTTTGTAGTTGGGCTTCAGTGTGTTAATGCATATTAAAGGATGTGACCTTTCTCTAGAATACTTACTAGTATTTGTCTCTTTTGGACTTGAGTATGCACTCCTGGCCTTTCTTGGCTCATCATGTACCAACTGACTGTAATCAGATTGGCCAGGACAGTCTTTCTCAAGCTTTCTCCGTGGTCCGTTCTTTGTCTTTGTTTTATTAGCTCTAGACTCAGGCTCTAATTCTGTTGCCCATCCAAGAATGAGCTCTTCTTCAGGAAGCTCTTATCCACTAAGTGGAAAATAGTATTAGAATCCAAATCTGAGGCCGAAGAAAGTTTTCCAGAAGAGCATGGAAGTACAGGCAGGGTGATGTCAGGTCTGCCAGCTATTTGAGTGACAAACAGAAAAATTACTTTCTACTCAAAGGAGCATGCGTTCATGTTGATGTTCTCCATTTACTTCTCTTTTTTACGTTTATTTTGTCCTTACTATATTACCAGAATTTGTTAATCCAGTCCCCCTTTACCAAGCCATACGTACTAAATGAAACCATGTGTTTATGTGAGTAGTGATGCCATATTTCCTAATTTTCATTTTCTTTTCCTGAGCCTGGGCTCTAGTGTTCTGGAATTGGCTGCCAAGTATGTAAGCTCAGGAAGTTCCCCTTGTTACTGTCCACAGAGCAATACCTGCCTGAAAAGAAAAAGAAACAGCGATCTTCTTCTAGGTTTTATACTAAAAAAAAAAAAGCATGGGCCACTCAGTAGTATAAAGGCTTAGGTAACCCGATGTCTAGATAGAATGCCATTTAATTATGAAACAATAACAGTGACATAGGGAAGATGTACCAACAAAACCTTTTGAAGTCTGTTACCTCCTGATTTTCTTGGCCACTAATATTTGTCTTACCACTAACAGCTTTACTTTTTTTTTTTGCAACAGAGTCTTGCTCCGTCACTCATGCTGGAGTGCAGTGGTGCAATCTCAGCTCACTGCAACCTCTGCCTCCTGGATTCAAGTGATTCTCATGCGTCAGCCTCCCAAAAAGCTGAGGTTAAAGGTGTGCACCACCATGCCTAGCTAATTTTTATTTTTATTTTTATCTATTTATTTTTGATACAGAATCTCGCTCTGTCGCCCAGATTGTAGTGGCACAATCTCGGCTCACTGCAACCTCCGCCTCCGGGGTTTAAGAGATGCTCCTGCCTCAGCCTCCTGAGAAGCTGGGATTACAGGCATGCCCCACTGCGCCTGGCAAATTTTTGTATTTTTAGTAGAAACGGGGTTTCACCATGTTGGCCAGGCTGGTCTCGAACTCCTGACCCTCAAGTTACCTGCCCACCTCGGCCTCCCTCCCAAAGTGCTAGGATTACAGCACTTGGCCAGCTTTATACTTATATTCAATTTCTAAATGTCCTTAGGCTTGTTCTCTTATCTCATTCAAGTTTCAGTTCAAATGCCATCTCAACAAAATGTTTTCCATATCACTATATCTAAAGTGGACCCCATCACCTACCACCCACTCCTGCCTCCAATTTTATCGTCTCTCTTAGCTTAGAATGGAGGCTCCTGCAAGAGTGGGGAGACTTAGTCTTGTACACTGCTGTGTCCTCAGGAGCCTCAGACATTGCCTGGCACCTAGTGGACTCTCTGAATATGTGATAAATGAGAGCTGTTCTTTCAAGCATACTTTGTCACCTGCAGTGTAAACATTTCTGCTAGAGGATTTAAAAAAAAAAAAAAACCTTCCGTGACACATTTTCAGTGTTTCCCTTTTCCTTCTTGTGGATGAGTTGCTCAGATTTCATATTATTAGTGCCGCTTCCATCACCATAAATGTTGCTCTGATGTTTCCAAGGCTGCAGCCTTTCCCAACCAGCTATTTCCCGTCAAATCTAGTTGCTCTTTTTAGCTAGGCTTTGAAAGAAACTCCTGCACACAGAATTTTAAAGGGCAATATGTGGGGGGTGGGGAGGGGAACAAAACAAAAGCAGACGCTTTGTTTGAGCTGGACTCAGCCCATTTGCCTTATATTTTGTTTTGTTTTTGAGTCCGCCGGGCCTCCATCCCCTAACAGACACCTCTGTGTGTGGGACCTAGATATTGGCTGCTGAGAGCCTCAGGATGCAGGTGTTGCTTTTGTGCTCCATCATGATGGTGTGAAAGAGCCTATAAAAGGTAAATTGGCAGGCTTTGAACTATAGTAATTGCTTGAAAATAAACAGCAGAGGAGACAGGAGGGGAGGCAGCTCTTCTTCCCAGCCCTTGAAATATATGTGGGTTACGTTGGCAAGTCAGAAAAACTACTTAGAGCCTGATCTCTGAACCTAAGGACCTAGGTGGAAGAGGGCATAAAGAGTCCCTAAGTCATCACGCAGTCTGCGGGTGCCAGGGGTCTCCTGATCGGCCCCATTGAGAAGCAGCTGTGTGCTGCCGGAGGCTGTGCCGTTCCTCATCCTTCCACCTGCGTCATTTGAGATGGAGCCTGACCTGTTGAACACAGGGACACCCAGCGACGGTCTGGCGTGATCGTGTGCTTCAAGAAACATTGGGCTTCTCTCCACACAGAAGAATCCTGTCAAGACACGACTTCTCCATTTGAGCTTAAATTTTCTCACAGATGGAATTAATTTTCTATATTGCTAAGAAAAGTTCAGTCAAATTCCCATTGTTAATTAAGTGTTGAGGAGAAAATTGGTATGAGACAATGTTCTTTTAAAATTGTTTCTTTCTCCTAAAATGTGGAAATAACATGACTTCATTTTAATTATGTATGCCACCAGTAAAAAGAAAAATTTGTAGCCGCTCTGCTTATGTTGGAGCAAATTTCCTGCTTTTGAGAGTAAGGGTGGCTGCCTGCTATACAAAAGACAAACAGGGACTCCACAGCAGTCGTGAGAACCACAGAAAGTATCACAGCGCTTCTGGTCTCTGAGCCCTACCAGGTACTGGAGATGCACGCTTCTGCCAGCAGGACTTACGGACCCTGAAGAAGCATTTCTTTGGGGCCAAAGGACTTCTAAATACCCTCTAAGGAAAGGTACAAAAACTGTGAAGTGCCTTTTAATGAGGAGCAGGTGTAGCCTTGGAGAATAAGCTGGCCCTAGGAGACATGCTAGATTCTCCTCCATGTGTAGACCAGTGGGTGTGAGCCTGGCCCTGGAAACAGGCTGCCTGGGTTCAGGTCCTACCCTTACCGTTTGCTAGCTTTGTGACATTGGGCCAGGTAGATTTGTTTTTCATTTAACATCTTTATTTGACAACAATTGGCATACAACAGACTACAATTAGGGTGTACAGTTTGATGCATTTGACAAATGTATACATCTGTAAAACAGTCAACTTAAGACAGTGAACACATTCCTCATCCCCAGGGTTTTTTTTTTGTGCCCCTGTATAAACCATATTTCTCATTTGTGCCTCTCCCTTCTTTTCCCCCATCCCCAGGCAACCACTGACCTACTTTCTGACTGTATGTTTGCATTTTGTAGAGTGTTCGATAAATATAGATATAATGTGTACTCTATTAAAAAAAAAACAACTGGCTCCTTTCATTCAGCATAAGTATTTTGAGAGTCATTCATTCATGTTCCATGCTTCAGTAGTTGATTTCTTTTCATTGCTGATTTGTAGTCCATTGTGTGGATATATCTCCGTTTATTTATCCTTTTGCCTGCTGATGGACATTAGGCTTATTTCCAGTTAGGGGATATTAGAAATAAAGCTGCTATGAGCTTTTGTGTAAAAGTCTTTTGTTGGACATGTGCTATTGTTTCTCTTGGGTAAACACCTAGGAGTGGAATGGGTAGATCATATGGCAGGCATGGATTTACCTTTTTTTTTTTTTTTTTTTTTTTGAGACAGAGTCTTGCTCTGTCACCCAGGGTAGAGTGCAGTGGTGCGATCTCGGCTCACTGCAAGCTCCACCTCCTGGGTTCACACCATTCTCCAGAGTCTTGCTCTGTCACCCAGGGTAGAGTGCAGTGGTGCGATCTCGGCTCACTGCAAGCTCCACCTCCTGGGTTCACACCATTCTCCTGCCTTAGCCTCCCGAGTAGCTGGGACTACAGGCACCCACCACCACACCCGGCAATTTGTGTGTGTGTGTGTGTGTTTAGTGGAGACGGGGTTTCACCATGTTATCCAGGATGGTCTCAATCTCCTGACCTCATGATCTGCCCACAGCCTCCTGAAGTGCTGGGATTATAGGTATGAGCCACCGCACCTGGCCGGATTTACCTTTTTAAGTAACTGCAAAACTGTTTTTCAGAGTTGTGGTACCATATTGTCAGTCAACCAGCAGTGTCTGAGAGTTCCAGTTCCTCCTTATTCTCATCAATACTTAGTATGGTCAGTTTTTAATATTGTATTTGTTCTGATAGATTCAGGTAGTTTCTCCTTGTGGTTTTAATTCATATTTATCTGATGAATAACAGTGTTGAACTTTGACCATCCCTGTATCTTCTCTTGTGAAATTTTCAAATCTCTCCATTTTTTTTTGGTTGGTTAGTGCATTTTCTTATTACCGACTATTGAGATTCTTTATATACAATTGGCCTTCCATGTCTGTGTGTTTCCCATTCGTGGATTCAACCAACTGCAGATCAAAAATAGACCAAAAGGGGTCTGTGCTGAACATGAATAGATCTTTTATTCTTGTCATTATTTCCTAGACAATACAGTATAACAACTATTTACATAGCATTTACATTGTGCTAGGGTGGTATAAGTAATCAAGAGGTGATTTAATATATATGGGAGGTTATGCGTATGTTACGTGCAACTCCTATGCCATTTTATGTAAGAGACTGCAGCATCTGTGGATTTTGGTATCTGCCGGGAGTCCTGGAACTAATTCCCCATGTTTACTGAGGGACAGTTGTTTCATAGATAGCAATCCTTTGCCAGATATATGCCTTCTGTGGTCTGAATGTTTATGTCCCTGCAAATTCATGTGTTGAAATCCTAACCCCCAGAGTGATGATATTAGGAGATGGGGTCTTCTAGGAGGTGATTAGGACATGAAAACAGATTGCTCACAAATGGGATTAGTTCCCTTATAGCAGAGGGCCAAAGGAGCTAATTTGTCCCTTCCACCATGTGAGGATGCAGCAGGAAGATGTCAGATGAGGAACAGACCCTCACCAGACGCTGAATCTGCAGGTGCATTGAACTTGGACTTCCCAGCCTCCAAAACTGTGAGAAATAAATTTCCATTTTTTAGCAGCCATCCAATCTATGGTGTTTTCTTATAGCAGCCTGGGTGGACTAAGACATGCCCTTTGCAAACTTCTCTGCCTGTTTGTGTTTTTTCTTTTTATTCTTACAGCTGTAGGTTTTGAAAAATAAAATTTTGTGATTTTGTTGCAGTCCAGTTTGTCAATTTGCTCTTTTATGGGTTGTGTTTTTGTTGTTATATCTAAGTATTCTATGCCTAAATCAAGTTCACAAGATTTTCCCACGTTTTGTTCCAGAAGCTTTGTAATTTTAAGTTTTGCATTTAGGTCTATGATGCATTTTTAGTTAATCTTTATAATACGAAGTTTGGGTCAAAGTTTAAATTTTTCCATGTGGATATCCAATTGTTTCTACACTATTTGGGCGCAGGATAGGAGATTGTATTGTATAAGCCTTGTATGTCTTGATTTTCTCTCTGCTTGTTTTATCAGTTACTGAGATAAAGTTATTTAAGTCTCAGAGCATAATGTGGATTTGTCTGTTTCTTTTTGCAATTCTGTAAGTCTTTGCTTCGTGTATTTTGTAGTTCTGTTATTAGATCCATAAATGTTTAACACTGTTACACCATCTTGATGAAATATCCCTTTTCTCATAATTAAGTGAAGTTGTTTTTCTTTAGTAATGGTCTCTGGCCAGAAATGTACTTTGACAGATAACAATATCACCACTCTGATTTCTTTTGATTAATGTTAGCATGGTATATAATTTTCTTTTCTTTTGCTTTTAACATATTTATATCTTTATATTTAAAGTGGGTTTCTTGCAAGCTGCATATAGTCTGGTTTATTTTTTCTCTCATCTGACAGTCACTGCCTTTTAATTGAGGTATTTGGCAATTTACATTTAATGTGTTTGGTTTCATTTAATTCTGTCTTCATGTGAGTTTGATTTTAGATAGTTTGTTACTTTGTCTTAAAATTCTTCATCCGAGTCATTATAGCATTAATCTTCTGTTATTCAATTTGAGTCTTTTTTTAATATCATCCAAAAGTCAGGATACTAATTAAGTCAAGAAGGAAGGGAGATCTTGGAGGGAGAGTGTCCACCTCATTCTCTTTCTTGACCCAGCTGATGGTTCATCATTGTTCATTTTTTAAACTTGTGTTTGTTAATGCATATCTTTTATGCACTTTTTGGTAATAGGTATATCTTCACAGTTCAAAAAATGTTTTAAATGAGTTGAAAATACAGTAACTCAGTGTACAGTGTTCTTTTGATGAAAAGAACTGCAAAAATAACTTTTCAGATATATTAGTAATGCTTTTTATTGCTTTTGAAATGGTTGTACATTTATTGTAGTATAATGCAAATAAGGAATTATGCTAATGTCATTAGGAACAAAGATTTTTAACAAAAGAGAAAAGATATGCAAATTTAAAAATGAGGGAATTTAAGTACATACAATTCTAAATTTGAATGAAAAATGTGGCAAAAACTCGAAGTTATTATTTTCCTTAAGATTTTTTTTGTTCTATCTGCCAAAGAGGCCTAGACAAAATGACCAACACAGTACAATGGGCACCCCTAGATCCTGGATTATCTTATATACAATTTCTCACTTAAAAACCTTTGAGCCGGCCGGGTGTGGTGACTCATGCCTGTAATCTCAGCACTTTGAGAGGCCGAGTCGGGTGGATCATAAGGTCAAGAGATTGAGACCATCCTGGACAACATGGTGATACCCCGTCTCTACTAAAAAAAATACAAAAATTAGCTGAGTGTGGTGGTGTGTGCCTGTAGTTCCAGCCGCTTGGGAGGCTGAGGCAGGAGAATTGCTTCAACCCGGGAGGCGGAGGTTGCGGTGAGCCGAGATGGTGCCACTGCACTCCAGCCTGACAACAGAGTGAGACTCTGTCTCAAAAAAAAAAAAAAAGAAAGAAAAAACCTTTGAGCCAGGTTTGGTGGTATGCGCATGTAGTCCCAGTTACTTGGGAAGCTGAGGTGAGCAGATTGCTTGAGCCCAGGAGATCAAGGTTACAGTGAACTCTGATCATACCACTGTACTCCAGCCTGGACAACAGAACAAGACCCTGCCTCAAAACAAAACAAAAACCCTTTTGGGGCCTTCGAGGAAATGACTAATTGCAGGTCCCTATCAGGAGAATGTAGAACACAGCCTCAAATGTCTTATCAATCCAGAAAGCAAGGGAGCTATCAAAGATTGTCAAAACATCACGCCTGTAATCCCAGCTCTTCGGAAGGACAAGGCAGGAGGATCACTTGAACCCAGGAGTTTCAAGACTAGCCTGGGCAACGTAGTGTGACTCTGTTTCTACCAAAAAATAAGAACAAAAAATTACCTGGTTATGCTGGCTGTCCCTGTGGTCCCAGCTACTTGGGAGGTAGAGTTGGGAGGGTTGTGTGAGCCTGGGAGGTCAAGGCTGCAGTGAGCTAGGATTGTGACACTCAACTCCAGCCTGGGTGATAGAGTGAGACCTTGTCTCAAAAAAAAAAAAAAAAAAGAAAAAGAGAGACAGAGAGAGAAAGATTATCAAAAGAACTACTGCCAACTTGAGCGTCTCATTGACCAAAAAATGGGAGGTTGGATATCAGTAAGAATAATAACTCTGTATTAAAACGCTTCAACCATTATGATAGAAAATCTCAAACCAAGCATTTAAAAAAAAAACTTTTTTTGAAAAAAATCAGGAAATTTGAATACTGGATAGTTGACCAAGTTAAGGAATTATTAATTATTTTGTGTGTGATAATAGTGTATGATTTGGTATCTCAATTTTTGTGGATGAACTAATATAATTTCTGGGATTTGCTTCAGAATAAATAAAGAGTTGGGGGACAAGTAGAAATGAAAGTGAGTGAAACATAACTGCCCCAAGTAGATAATTTTAGAAGCTGGGTGATAGGTACTTAGGGACTTATATTATTCTGTCTACTTTTATGTGTAGGTAAAATTCTCTGAAATAAAGCTGGAAATATTTTAAATATAATGACAAGATGTACAGAGACTGTTTCATAGAATTGCTCTGAGGAGATGGATAATATCTGTAAAGTCCTTATCACATTACTAGACCTTAAAAAAGAAAAATAGCCCAGATCCTGGGCCTTCAACCCAAAATTTACCCCAAAGCTCTGTAGAGGCTCCTTGTTTTTTTGTTGGTTTGTTTTGTTTCATTTTGTTTTTAGAAAGGAAAGCTTTGTTTCCTTACATATGTAATTTCAGCTTTCATTTTAGATTCTGGAGCACATGCAGGTTTGTTACATGGGAGTATTGCATGATACTAAGATTTGGGGTACAATTGATCCCTTCATCCAGCTAGTGAGCATAGTACCCAATAGGTAGTTTTTCAGCCCATGTCCCCCTTCCTCCCTCCTGCCTCTGTGGATCCCCAGTGTTTATTGTTCCCTTCTTTATGTCTGTATTAGTCTGTTTTTACATTGCCATTGAGACATATCTGAGACTGGGTAATTTATAAAGTAAAGAAGTTTAATTGCCTCACAGTTTTGCATGGTTGGGGAGGCCTCAGGAAACTTACAATCATGGTGGAAGGGGAAGGAGAAGCAAGTACCTTCTTCACAAGGCGGCAGGAAAGAGAGCAAGGGAGGAACTGCCAAACACAAAACCATCAGATTTCATGAGAACTAACTCACTATCATGAGAACAGCATGGGGGAACCCGTCCTCATGATCCAGTCACCTCCCACCAGGTCCCTCCCTCGAAACATGGGAATGATGGCAATTACAATTCAAGACAAGATTTGGGTGGGACCACATAGCCAAACTGTATCAGTGTCCATGAATACCTGATATTTGGCTCCCACTTGTAAGCGAGAACATGCAGTATTTGGTTTTCTGTTCCTGCGTTAATTCACTTAGGATAATGGCCTCCAGATGCAACCAGGTTGCTGCAAAGGACATGATTCTGTCCATTTTTAGAGCTGCATAGAATTGCATGGTGTATACATACCACATTGTCTTAATCCAGCCCACCTTTGATGGGCACCCAGGTTGATTCCATGTCTTTGCAATTGTGAATAGTGCTGTGATGAACATAGGAGTATGTGTAAATTGTTCTATCACACGGTTCTGTCATTTCATTTATTTCAGAAGCTTTAAAAGGGTTCTGGCTGGGTGTAGTGGCTCACGCCTGTAGTCCCAGTATTTTGGGAGGCCAAGGTGGGTGGATCACCTGAGGTCAGGAGTTCAAGACCTGCCTGACCAACATGGTGAATGAAACCCCATCTCTACTAAAAATACAAAAAAATTAGCCAGGCGTGGCGGCAGGCGCCTGTAATCCCAGCTACTGGGGAGGCTGGATCAGGAGGATAGCTTGAACCTGGGAGGTGGAGGTTGCAGTGAGCCGAGATAGTGCCATTGGACTCCAGCCTGGGTGACAAGAACAAGACACCATCTTTAAAAAAGAGGTTCTGTGGTGCTATCCATGGTGCTGACTGGTACTGACCAAGGGAACACCAGAAGAAAAAGAGGCAAAGCAGGGAGCATGAAAGATGAGTTTGGTTTTATGTACACTAAATTTGAGGTTTTGGGAGACCCTTAAGTGGAGAGAGATTTAATAGAGAAGAGGTTTTATGGGCCTGGAATTCAGGAAGCAAGTTTAGCCTGGAGGTAGAACTTACCTTCCTGTGGCCAAGTCCTCCCAGAACCCCTGCTTTGATTAATCACCAGCCTGGCAACCCCTCATTATGGTGCAGCCCAGAACACTGCAGCAACAGAATATTCTAACTTCAGGGCCTTTTGCTTTGAAGAGGTAGGATCTCAGTTTATCAATTCATATCTGTGGGTGTGCATTGCTAGCTGCTTTGAGGAGTTTTGTTGATCAGATTGAGTGGCCATATCTCGGATCTTACCACGGAATAAAAAGGAGTCTTTAGCATGTACAATTATGTAGCAAGTTCAGTGAACACAGTTGAACTCTTATCTTCGTTTTAGGCACCAAGCCAGCTTTGCTAGCCCCTGTGCTTTCTTCTGTAGTTTAAAATGTTGTACGTTTTTCCTCCTCAGTTATTCTCCAGCATAAGCAATGGGAAGTAAAGAATTCACGTGGTCATCTTAGAAAACAGCTTACTGAATTGATTTACACTACATGGGCCTGAGTAGAGACTGCTTTATCTAGATCTTAGTTTTATAATTTGGGGGAAACAATGGACCTAGACACCATTTGTGAGAGACTACAGTTTCTATGGGCTCCTTAATCAGTCTATAAGGTAAGAAAGACATACTGTATGCTATTAAATACCAACACTTTTTCCTTGCTCTGACTTTGGGCATGTAAGTATGAATAAAGAAGGAAAGATGAATTTACAGTAGCAAAGGTATGGAATCAACCCAAATGCCCATCAGTGATAGACTGGATAAAGAAAATGTGGTACATATACACCATGGAATACTATGCAACCATAATAAAGGAATGAGATCATGTCCTTTGCAGGGACGTAGAAGGAGCTGGAAGCCTTTATCCTCAGCAAACTAACACAGGAACAGAAAACCAAACACCACATGTTCTCATTGGTAAGTGGGAACCGAACAATGAGAATACATAGACACAGGGAGGGGAACAACACACACACATACAAAAAAGAGAGAAGATGAAGAAATGGCAGCTTTTGTAGATGAGTGTCACTGACAGGAAGAGGGAGGCTTCTCTGTGATGATGTGGAAAGGCGACATTGGCTTGGCTTTCCCTGGGGTGGGTCAGTAGCCAAACATGGTGAAAGATCAGCAGCTGGTAGAAATTCCAAAAGGGAAATTAATGAAAAATGGTTAAAAAGCAGTGTGGTGCTTTGAGGCGGCGGGGGTGGGGGGGGGTGGGTGGGGGAAACACACACACAAAGTGTGAATTTCAATAAGACAATACAAGAGAAATCACATGGGCCTTTTAGAGTGAGGCAGGCCTGGGTTTGAATGACAGTTTTACATTCTGGGTGGTCACATGATCATGAGCACATTATTTTAATGCCTTGAATTTTTTTTCTTCTGTAACATATTAGAAGTTGCAGGTTTGTAGGTCACACTATGCACAGCTCTGGTCTAGCTTTTGTTTTAGGGAAAATAAGATCTGATAGCACAATTCTAACATTTCTATAAATGTTCCTATTAACAGAAACTTACAAACACTCTTTGTAATAGACTGCAGGCCAAAGTAGTGAGGCTTGAACTGCTACAGAAAGCACAACAGTGTTAAAGGAAAAGTACACCACCTCTTAGTGAATAAACATGTCTTATGGCCGTAACTATATATAAGATTCTCTGAGAAGTTTGGTAACTTCAAACATTTAACCAGCCATATTTGTACACAACAGGCTTTCTGAGGAGATACAGCTGCCTGGAATCATGTCAGTGGCTGATACTCTTGAAACGGCAAATTGACATCACAGTGGGAAAAGTGTAAACCACCATCAAAGACAGAAAATGAGGTCACTGCAGTGTGCCTCCTTTTATTTACAGATCTAGGAAAGTTAATAATGAGGGAGATCTGAGGAAGAGGAGTAGAAAGGAGACAAAATGGGAATGCTGTTGAAATTTATGTCTGAGGACCTTTGTGACTGCATTGAGAACCAGGGAAAACAGTAAAACATGGGGGGAAAAAACATGTTCAATTAAAGCCTATTTCAAATGTTTTTTGATGTTCAAATTTTATAGAATTGTAAAGTTCAGGAAACCATAGAAATAATCTTACTTTCTTTCTTACTTTTTAGATGATGAAATTAAATTCCACAATGATTAATGACCAAGCTGAGACAATCTAGCCAGGTTAATATAGTTTGCTCACAGGACCTTCTCAACCACTGCTCCCTCTGCCTGAAACATTTCTCCTGTACAATGCTCATCCTCTTTCACTGCATAGTTAATTTCCACTGTTCTGCAGATTTTAGGTCCTTTATCACTTTCTTTTGGGAGTCTACCCTGACCACTGCCCCCACATCTCATCAAGGTCCAATAATGGTAATAACAGAAAACAACTGCATCTAATGTTCATTGACTACTTATTTAATCATGATAACTCTATGAGGTGAATACTGCTTATCCCCATTTTCTCAAAGGAGAAGCTAAAATACAGGGGGAGTAAGTAACTTGGTCAAGGTTACAGTTTTAATATGTGGTAGAGCCAGAATTGAAACCCAAGCATTTCTCACTGCAAACTCCAAGCTCAGTCCTAGTCTACCAGTGATTCTGTTATCAGAATACCTTGATCCTCTTTTAGCATTTATTGTTCTCATATGTTTATATTTATTTGTATGGTTATTTGATTAATACTTTTTTTTCTACTAGAGTGTAACTTTTAGGAAGGCTCAGGTTACATATCTTTTTGATTCACCAAATTTTGCTTAGAGCCTAAGTACCTAGTATCTGGCAGGTTCATTGAATATATTTCATATGTAAACTAGAGGTAATAATAGCATATTTTGGTCAGATGTGGTGCCTCACGCCTGTAATTGCAACACTTTGGGAGGCCAAGGTGGGTGGATCACCTGAGGTCAGGAGTTCGAGACCAGCCTGGCCAACATGGTGAAACCCTGTTTCTACTAAAAATGTAAAAATTAGCCTGGTGTGGTGGTACATGCCTGTAATCCCAGCTACTTGGTAGGCTGAGGCACGAGAATCACTTGAACCCGGGAAGCAGAGGTTACAGTGAGCAAAGATAGTACCACTGCACTACAGCCTGAGTGACAGAGCAAGACTCTGTCTCAAAAAAAAAAAAAAAACTTAATAAATAATAGAGTTAATAATAGCATATTTTATGTTACTATTTAATTGTATTGTACCCTAGTACTAATTACATTGTTTGGAGAATTGAGATAATATATACAGAGTAGTCACTAGTTCATATCATTTGCTAGTACTCAATAACTGAAAGGAGGTTAATTGTAATAAATAGATTTAGAGGTAATTTAGCTTAAGATCACATGACAGAATCTGAATCCAAATGCTCAGTGCTCTTAACTTTTATTCCCTACCCCTCTGGGTACCTATAATGAACATAATTAGAAAAGTGAGCCTTAGAAAATATATTGCTTTCCAGAGGTGATTTCACATTAACTAGTAGACAACTAAAGTATACGTTCCCTCCTTGGTGTCAGTTTTATTCTTGAGCTGAAGATAGACCCAGAGTCTTTATGACTCAGTGGTCATTAACAGATAACTTTTTTTCTTTTTTTTTTTCTTTTTTTTGCTTTGTTTTGGTTTGGGTTTTTTGTTGTTGTTGTTTGTTTTTTTTGATGTGGAGTCTTACTCTGTTGCCCAGGCTGGAGTGCAGCAGTAGCGTGATCTCGGTTCACTGCAACCTTTGCCACCCACGCTGGGGTTCAAGCAGTTCTCCTGCCTTAGCCTCCCAAGTAGCTGGGATTACAGGCATGTGTCACCATGCCTGGCTAATTTTTGTATTTTTATATAAAGATGAGGTTTCACCATGCTGGCCAGGCTGTTCTTGAGCTCCTGACCTCAAGTAATCCACCCACCTTGGCCTCCCAAAGTGCTGAGATTACAGGTGTGTGCCACTGCACCTGGCTGATGGCTCATTTTTGAACACCTTGAGTTTGAGGTGGCTGCGAGTGCACCTAGAGATTTCCCAGGGGCAGTTAGGTCTATCCTTGGAAAACACAAACTTGTCATAGTAGTTTTGGACTATTTTTAAATACTTTAGTGCAAACACTATGTGATACACCTGCCTCGGCCTCCCAAAGTGCTGGGATTACAGGTGTGAGCCACCACGCCTGGCCCAGATAACTCTCTGAACCAGCATCTCAAGCTTTGATCATTAGGAAAGTCTAAAGTATTTTCAGATCAACATGTTTTTTGAGAGTGCAGTTCTGATGTCCTTGTTCAGTTACCGCAGGAGAAGGGTACTTGCTTCTTTACCCTTTCTTTGACCTTTTAGATGTATTCATTTCTATACACATTCCATGGCTTCCTGTGTATATTTCAAAGATGTAGATATTATCTATCATTTCAAATCATATCCTTGAAGTTAGTTCAGCAGTGTTATCTCTAGGTATAAAAGTACATATAGTAAGGGGTCATCAGTGTATTCTAGTATACAGAACTAGAATAGCTGTAGAATAAAAATTGAGTTATAATATTAATAATCTGTAAAATAGTCACAGATAAAATGGTGAAGAGATCAAAATTAATCTTAAAAAAGCATAAGCCAAAAATGCAGTTATCATAGGGTCAAAAATAGTGGTATTCATGAAAGTTATGATTAATTATTTAATCCCAAGGACACAGTATAGTTTAAAAATATATTTCAGGTTCACAATTGACTAGCTATTTTATGTGGCAGAATACCAGCTTTGCATATTTATTAAAATTATTCATAACTGCATAGCTGCCTAGTTGAACTGTTGAGTCCTTGTTCTTTTGTCCAATATATTATCTTGTCCATTTATCATGGCACTGTAATAGAAATTTATCTAAATTTTAAGATGATCCATGGGATATTTTCAGTGTCAGCATCTCTTAAATATTTTATTCTTTCCATTTTGCCTAATATGATCTTTTACATAGGTTTAGAAGATATCTCCATGGGGAAAAAAAAGTGCAGTTTTTTTAAGGAATAAATTTTAGACAGAAGTCTTTGTTCAATATGAAAAGTTATTATATATCATTAATATTTATGTGTCAGAATATTTCTGTTACCTAAAATTCTGGACAAGATGTGAATGCTTTTGTGGAAGAATAGAAGTTTGTGATCTTCATGCAGATTTTGAGATAACTGTGTTTGCTTTGAGTATTATTTGTTGAGAATTTAATGCATTGCTGTGGTCATTCAATTTAACAGTGTATTTGGATGGTGGGTTCTGGAGTCAGACTGCCTTTAGTTGAAATCCTGAGCGCACCGCTTAGTGTTTATGTTGTTTAAATTTTTGAGCACCAATTAGCTCATCTGTAAAATTAGATAATAGTGTTCATCTTGGAGGGTTATTAGGAAAGAGTGTATGAGATAATGCATATAAGAACACTTAGAATGTGGCTGGGTGTGGTGGCTCATGCCTGTAATCCCAGCACTTTGGGAGGCTGAGGTGGACGGGATCACCTGGGGTCAGGAGTTTGAGACCAGCCTGACCAACATGGCGAAACCCATCTCTACTGAAAATACAAAAATTAGCCGAGTGTGGTGGCATGCACCTGTAATCCCTGCTACTCAGGAGACCGAGGCAGGAGAATTGCTTAAACCTGGGAGACTGAGGTTGCAGTGAACCGAGATCGTGCCACTGCACTCCAGCCTGGGTGACAGAGTAAGACTCTGTCTCAAAAAAAAAAGAAAAAAGAACTGGGTCAGATACGTAGTAAGCATTCAATAAATACTAGGTGCTGTCATTGTTAATAATAGTATATCATGGAATGTCTCAGCAAGCATAGGCTAGAGTTTTAGCAAGAATACACAGTAAAGAGATGTTTATTTCCAGTATTATGTCTCTAAATTGCTAAAGACTTCATTAGAAGATGATGTTAGGAAAGAAAAGTTGTACAACTCTTAAGCTAGAATATTAATTAAATTATAATATAGTAGAGTTCAAAGAAGTCTCAGATAATCTAGTTTAATGCCCTCTCTTTGCATAAGTAAAGAGTGCAGTTTCCATAGGTGAAGTGACCACTGCAGGATCACCCATCTGGAACTGCGACTCTAACCCAGGTCTCCTGGTTCAAAGCCTAGTACTCGGTCTGTTTTGAAACACTCATTTATTAGCAAGATGCATTCATTAATGTTGTCTTAGATGCAGCGCTTATTTTAGGAAATAAGCAGTACGTGAAATTTTAGCCAGTATATAACACTTCCTCGCTTCTCATGGTTTGGTGTCCTAGCGACTTTTAAGCCTCTAGAAATATCTTTCCACATACCTTAGAGTCATGCAGAAAGTGATTGACTGTCGCAGAGCTAGAGCCATCATCAGTGCGTGTGAGCAGCTCTCCCTGAATCCTTCATTGGGACAATAGTGGTAGTTTTTGGTATGGGTATAGAAAATGGAATGTCCGTGGAGTGATCTGTAATTTCCCTCAAGACCTCATAAACTTCTAAAATTAACATAAAGCCTTTCTTCCCTATAAAATAGAGTCATGTGTTAAAGGAGATGCATTAGATGCTTCTGTGCAGTATATTTTAGTGAGTTCTATAAAATTTGCAATAAAGGAAAGGTCAGTGTTGGTACCATAAACAGTGTTCCCGGAGTCATATTTAACCCCCGTCTCTTCTGTGATTCCTGGAGTGTAGAGTAATTGAACTACTCTTTTTCGAAAATGCTCCTGTACCCATTACTGCCCAAGAAAGACCCCACTGCTGCCCAGCACTCTTTTTTCTTAGAGACACTACATGCCCCTGGCTCTGGGACCCGTCTGTCACCAAAGGGCGGTCTGAAAAGAGGGTTGATTTCATCTCATTCACAGCATGGGAGTAGGCGTTTCCCTTCTAGCTCAGCCGCAGTTTTGTAGTTGAGGTTAAAGTGAAAAGATTGTCGTCACGCTGATCTGTGGGGTATGCAGAGCGGAGTCCTCCTTCTGTATTTTCGTGGTGATCACGTGTGAAACTAAGAAAGTGCAAGGGTGACCTCTGTATACTGACGACACAGGTAGTTGTTGTGCGCGGCGAGTGGCTATTCATGTGACCTTTCTGGCTGTAGGCGTAGCCTCCCAGCCTGCAGAGCCTCCTGCATTGTACAATGGCAGAGATAATGGCCCTGGGCTTGTTCCACACAGCGGTTTTGAGGCTTAATTGAAGAATATTTTTAACTCATTATCAAGAGCATTAGGAGGGAATGTTCAAAGAGTCTTGCTTGATACAGCTCTTTCAATTGAAGAAAGTAGACTCCCAAATAAGCAAATTACAACCTTAAATAGTAATCCATCTTTATTTGCAATCCCTTCATCTTTCCAGGATAAAGACTCCTCTCTTCACTCTGAGAGCATGAAGAGGGGCAGATCCAAATAGAGCATCACACATGCTTCTTCCTCCTGGCGTACAGGAGCGCGTAGGGCCCTTTGTTGAGAACAGGATGCCTTTGAACGGACTGCCTTGAATACATTTTTCAGACGATCCTAACCATGTCTGCCAGGCTCTTATGGCGCATACAGATCTGGTTGGAAGATATTTAAAGGTGTTCAGGCAACGTGAAGGGAAAGCACCCATCTGAGACACCATGAATGGGCTTTTCTTTACGTCATTATTTCTAGCTCCTTTCTGTTTTTATACTGAGCAAATTTGCTCTCATCCTTTCAAACTTAGAGGGTGGTTTTTTTTTTTTGAAAGATTGCTGAGAGATGCCCCCAAAATTATGATTACCACAGCCAGTTTCTCACTCAGTCATGGACTATAGTCAAATTTAATCTTATCTTTAACTTCACAGAATAGTTAATGTTATCACACCTTGATTTCTTGGATTATTTTGTCTTTTACTTTTAAAATGGCAGGAGAAAAATAACCCGATTTTTTTCTGTAATTAAAATAAGTCTGTATGAATTAGCATATGAACGATCAGATAATATCTAACCAGTTGAAGTTTGGAAGCTCCTTTCGTTTAAACAAAAATAGAATTTCAGCACCGTTTTCATTTATTGATTCTTCTTTTCCTGTATTTCCGTTTTTAAAAATGTGTTTGAAGTCACCAAAAATAGACTTCTAATGCTGTGACTAAATTTGCCACAGTTAAGACACCCAAGAGTCCATGAGGGTTAAAGTAGGCTAGAATATGTATATAAGGACAGGCAAAAGGTGTCAGTGTAATTTTATTAGGAAAGTGAAAAAGAAAAGTCTAGGGGCAATCATGAAGAAACTGAGTTATTTACCAAAAATATATGGTAACTTCTCTTTTAGGTGTGTAGTGTATATCTCAGAGAAATACATATTAGTTCACAAGGCTTTATGATTTTTTGGTTAATCAGAAATCCATTCCAAAAATTTACCAGCATTTCTCCAAGAGAAGTGCTGTCTATAGACACCATGGGCACATGAAGTAAAATAATCTGTGAAAATTCTTTGTTTTAAACTTGTAAAAATAGGAGTGCCAATCTGATCAATGTATTGGGTTATACCAGCTGTGTGGGTGTTACAGAATGAATTTTGGTCTCAATTTTGTAACTTACAGAAAAGTTATAATTTCAGTCTCTCCTACCCACTTGTATGGTCAACTAATTTTAACCATCTCTAAAAGGCACTTGCAAAAAGGGAAAAATGCCCAATTCTTGGGTGCATGGGCAAAATATATATATAGAAATGATAGTTCATGAGGACCAGATATTCTGAAAACCTTCTCACCATGGTCGACTAGATGCAGAATGAGTCAGAGAAATGTACTTTATAAATATATTGCTGAACTTGTAAGAGTAGAGGAAAATCCTTAAGGGGCAGAAAGACCTTATAATAATTTGAAACCAAAG
The DNA here is from genome assembly GCF_024542745.1 of Macaca thibetana thibetana. Lineage (NCBI taxonomy): Eukaryota > Metazoa > Chordata > Mammalia > Primates > Cercopithecidae > Macaca > Macaca thibetana. The sequence goes on along the minus strand of NC_065586.1, from coordinate 16,584,969 downwards.
AAATGTACTAAAGTAGACCAGGACTGTCTCAATAGCAGTGCCCATGTAAGGAACTCAGAACTTAACCACTATGGAAAATAAAAACATGACTAGGCCTGGGGTTTGGGTGCAGTTGGAGGACCGAACTCTTTCACAAAGCTAGAACAAAGGGGCTACCCACTCAGTGAAAGTCTGAGCTGAAAAAATTAGCCTACCAAGAAAGGAAGCAGATGGGAAAATGTGTCTGCTTTTGCCATTGCTCTACATCAAGGAAAAATAGTCATCATAGTCATCTTCTCTCCTCTCCTAACCATTTGGGACTATAAGCTTATTGTTGGATGGGCATGCAGTGTAAGTATACGCTACTTGTAAGGTCATGGAAACTCTAATCTAAAAAATGTAGATAACTTGTTTCCAAATTGGTGGAACTCTGGCATTTGGTAGAGATAAGCATAAATCTGGGGCAATGCATTAACAAAATCGTGTCCTAAGAATTCCTACAGATTCAGCTGATATGAAGTCATCATAAATACACACATACACTCACACTCACTCTATATATCACACATACACTTTCAAGAAAGCAATGAAAAATTACTGAACGGAATAACATAGGTCAAAATTTGCAAGACTCAACAGAAACAAGAAACACAGATCTACATCCCCTGTGCCTTATAACACTGGGATGCAGAATACTGCATATAGAAAAATACATGTGAGGTATATAGAGAGAAACATTGAGCAAAGAGTCAGCAACCATCAAAAATGACCAGAAAGATCTGAAAAATAATAGAATAACAAGAAATGAAAAAATATAATCATTGCAATTAAAATTTCAGTAGATAGGTCAAAAAAGGGTATTATACATAAATGAAGAGAGAATAAGTGGGCCAGGAACAGTGGCTCACACCTGTAATCCCAGCACTTTGGGAGGCTGTGGCGGGTGGATCACTTGACGCCAGGAGATCAAGAACAGCCTAGCCAACATGGTGAAACCCCGTCTCTACTGAAAATACAAAAATCAGCTGGGCGTGGTGGTGTGTGCCTGTAATTCCAGCTACTAGGAGGCTGAGGCGGGAGGATCACTTGAGCCCAGGAAGTGGAAGTTGCAGTGAGCCAAGATGGTGCCATTGTACTCCAGCCTGAGTGACAGAACGAGAGCCTGCCTCAAAAAAAAAAAAAAAAAGAAAAAAAAAAAGAGTTCAAGAATAAATGAACTGGAAAGTCATGAAAAAGATAACCCAACACAAAACACAGAGAAACAAGAGATGAAAAACAGTAAAGAGAGAGTAAGACATAGGGATGACAGATTGAAAAGATTTAATATATGTTGATTGAAGATCCAGCATATTAAAATACTGAAAATGAGAGAAGTTAAGAATTGGGAAAGGTTTGAGATTTTACCTTCCTTCCAAGCTCATAAATTAGCTTCCTGCAGTTTCATAGATGCTGTTTGAAGACACGACATTCCTGGGTCAGACACAAAGGACTTTATTTCTCACCGCACAACAGGTAGCATGAACTTTATGTTCAAGTCAGTTCCGCCTGCTTCCCGAGTCCCATGGGGATGATGTGGCCCTGATGCACACTGGGCGTGCAGTGAGTTTGAGTCATGCCCAAAAACACCTGAGCTTCGGAAGCCCAAGTCTTTTAAAATGGTCTGTAAGCAAATGTGCTCTTTACCTTGGAGGGAGACATTATCTTTACTATTTTTTATCGTAGTAGACAGTATTACCTTACTAGACAGTAAACAAATCTGCTTTCTGCTCCAGAGAGACACTATCTCTATCTTCCAAATATCCTTGAGTAGTTTTTTCAGAACTGATGCTGTCGGTACCTCTGCTCACAAAACATGCAAAAGTTTGAGAGTCCCATGGAGAATTATTTTCCAGTAATGGAGAAACAATTTAAGACTGAGACTTTTCAGAATGCTAAAACATTGGAATCCTCTGATATAGTTTACACTTTGTATACCAAGCAGCACTAATACATATATAGTTAGACTTATGTGGACACCAAAAACAAAAGAGGAGACCTTAAAAGCAACCAGTGAGAAAAGAGATCAAATTGACAAGCTAATTGTGCAGTTATTTGTAAGAGTGAAAGATCAAAAATAAAAAATCTTCCCTGAAGAAGAACCAGAGTAGTAGAAATGGGCTGTCTTGCCTTAGAGATATCAAGGTCTGTTATAAAACTGTAGTAACAAAGAAGACGTGGTATTAGGGTACTAGTATATAGACAAAGAGACCAATGGAACAGGATTAAAAGCCCATAAATAATCCCATGCATATATGCACCCTTGATTTACAGTGGAAGGAGTATTGCATCTCAATGCGGAGAGAATGAACTAATCAATAAATCATGCAGTTACAAGATCATACATGTGGAGAAACAAAATGAAACCAGATCCTGAAGTACACAAAAAATCGGTTCCAGGTATATTAAATATTAGTATTTTAAAATCACCAACAGAAAGTTTTTAAAGGAAAGGAGAACTATAGAACTTTCAAAGAACCAAAAATAAATAAATAAAATAAATAAAATACCAAAAAGGAGAATATATAACCTCAGACTAGGGAAGGATTTCTTACCCTATACTCAAGAAAACACAGATTGTAAAGGAAAGATTGATAAATTCAACTACGTTAAAATGAACTTTCTCTTTATCAAAGGATACCGTTGATAAGTTGAAAAGATGCAAGCCACAACTGGGAAAAGTGGTCTGCAACACACACATCACTGGCAGCTGATTGGTATCTAAAACATTTAAGAAAGATAAATAAAAATTGGCAAAAGGTATGAACAAGCATTTCAAAGAAAAGAAAACATGACTTTGACTTGCCAATACACATGAAAAATGGTCAACTTCAGTTGTAATTAGAGAGCTAGAAATTAAAACCATACCAACAGCATTTTATATCTACCAGGTTGGCAAAATTAATACAGTTCGTGGGCAAGGATACAGAGCCACAGGAACTCTGATGATCTCAATCTAATTCCCTGCCAAGACCAAGGCAGACGTGTATAGTCTAACTTCTCTAGGGTTTTATTAAACATAAGGAGAAGCTCATTTAAGAAAAAAATCTTGTTCTATTCTTGTTAACGAGCACCAAAATATTTTTATTATTTATTTATTTTAGGGACAGGGTCTCAGTCTGTCACCGAGGTTAGAGTGCAGTAGCGTGATCTTGGCTCACTGCAACCTCTACCTCCCCGATTCAAGCAGTTCTCTTGCCTCAGCCTCCCGAGTAACTGGGATTACAGGTGCCTGCCACCGCGCTCAGCTAATTTTTGTATTTTTAGTAGAGATGGGGTTTCACCATGTTGTCTAGGCTGGTCTCGAACTCCTGACCTCTGGTGATCTGCCTGCGTCAGCCTCCCAAAGTGCTGGGATTACAGGCATGAGCCACCACACCCATCCACACCAAAATATTTTCAAGCCCAATTGTTCTCTGGTCAAACCTTGAATATTGAGATAGATGTACTTTATATTTTCAAGGGGAAATATATACCTGCAGAGAAAAATCCACTGCATCCCAAATGGATACCAGTTTTGTTTATCTTCATCCCAATTTCCAAGATTAAATAATTCAAAAGAGAACCTTAAGGAATAGCCCTCTAAGATATATTCTGCTTTTATTTCTATTGCAAATGGAAATTGACAATTTGACATACAAAATGAAAAATTAAAACACAAAATATAGAGTGATTGGAATAAAGGAAAAGGCACAAACTACTAAAATTCTGTGTTTGAGAGAGAAATCAAGCAATGGAGCCCTGTTATCCCCTAGAAGAATCCCCCGGGGGATCAAGTTGCATCTTGTCATGAACCAGTGAGACAGGATTACAGAATTTATTTTATTTTATTTTATTTTTTGAGGCAGATTCTTGCTCTGTTCCCCAGGCTGGAGTGCAGTCATGCAATCTCAGCTTACTGCAACCTCCGCCTCCCAGTTTCAAGCAATTCTCGTGCCTCAGCCTCCCGAGTAGCTGGGATCAGAGGTGTGCACAACACCCCGCCAATTTTTGTATTTTTAGTAGAGATGAGGTTTCCCCATGTTGGCCAGGCTGGTCTCAAATTCCTAGCCTCAAGTGAGCTGCCCACCTCAGTCTCCCAAAGTGCTGGGATTACAGGCGTGAGCCACAGCGCCTGGCCGTTTGGATTACAGAATTTGACGATATTGGGTCTCATAGCTATCTGGAGGCATAACCTCTGGGGCAACTGAACAAGATTATGGGAAAGGAATAATAAAGAAAATATTCTGAAGTCTGTCTATGCAAACAAACACAGATGTCTACTCTGGAAGAATAAAATCTACTGTAGAATTGCTTTTTTTTTTTTTTAAGTATGATTGAGATGTTACAGTAATATTAAAAATGAAAAAAAAATCCCAAAAGTCTAACCTAGAATAACTGCACTGATCATGTTTTATTGTTCTTTAAATTCTTAGTATCCAAATAACTTTCAGTATTTAGTGAGACATATTTGTATATACTCTTACTACCAGACAGCCTATTTATTAAACATTCTTAATTCTTGAACTAAACTGCATAGTCAAGTAAGTTACCTAATTAGCCAGGGAAGCTAAAGGAAGTACTAGGAGTTACCATCTTGGGGAAAAATTTCCATGCTTGGATTTGAATGCTTGTGAAACTTGGTAGCAGTAGACTAGATCTGAATCAATATCTCTGCCTGGAAGTCATATAACCTCTATGAGAGATTAATGTGGCTACTGTTGGAGTCTGTGTTCTCCATCAGCTAAGCATGTGCATGTGTCATTCATATTTTGTTTTCAGCTTGTTACACTGACAGAAAAATCTCTGCGGAATAAAGAACCAGTTTTCTCAGCCTCTAAAGCAATACTGTATTTGCATATTTCCAAGATTTAAAGAGAACAGTGTTTTCCTTATGTGGACGGTTTTTCTATTTGTACCGTACTGGAAAACATTGTTGACAGCTACCAAACTGTCTCTCATTTTGTTCCTGCTGATTACTAATTTTGTTGATTCAATAGTAGAAGTGGGGAATTTTTTTAAATTAGATGGCATATTTCAAAAACATTTTCTTAAAAACCCTGAGTAAAATGTCTGACTTTTGTTAAAGCCACTTTTCTTTGTGCATTACATATTGTGTTTATGGAAGAATTAATATATATAAGCTGATTCTGTTAGGTTGATAAGACGTTCCAGTTTTACCTCTGTTAATTCAAATACATGATTGTGCATATGCTTATGTATACTTGGTTGGTCAAGGATGTATGATGGAAAAGAATAGTGAAGCTACCTGAGAATCACTTGTTTAAATACATTGATTTTATACAATCTCACTCTGCAGCCCCTGTTTGACACCTTAAAATAAAATAGAATTCTTTAGCTGGTGTTCCCTTTATTTTGTACATAAGGTAATCCTCTTAACAAACAAGCAAACAAAAACTTAATCTCATTTGTAATACTAGCAATTGGAAACAACAGAATGCCCTGTGAGATTTGATTGATTAAATAACAGTGCAACAATATGATTGAATCCTAGACAGCCATTTCAAGTTGTGACTTATAGGATGGTTTAATGACTTAGAGAATTTTCATAACATATTATAAATTTGGAAAGCCAAGAGTTTGCATCCCAAGGCAAATCTGTATGGAAACAAAAGAGAAAAAAGCTTTGAAGGATACATCTCAAATATTAATAGTTTTCTTAAGTGGTAGGATTGCGTGTGGGTTTTTTCTCTCTTTATGCTTTCCAGTACTTTGTAATTTTTCTCTAATTATGTGCAGCCTAATTTATTTTTTTCTAACAACATGTACATTTCAGTAATTTATCATTTTGGCTAACAACATAGAAATGTTTTAATAAACTTTCACAATGACAAATATATTAAGAAAAAAAGAACATCACATTTCTTGTATTATCACAGCAGTATTCAATATAATTACAGGCAGACTCCAGAGATATCTCAGCTCTAGAACACAGCAATAAGGCAAATAGTGCAATAAAGCAAGTTGCAGTGCATGGAACAGTTATGTTTATACTGTACTAAAATCTATTAGGTGTGCAATAGCATTGTATCTAAAAGAAACAATGAACATACCTTAATTTAAAATATGTGCTGCTAAAAATACTGACATGGAAATACAAAGTGAACACCTAATGTTGGAAAAATGGCACCCAAAAGCTTGCTTGACCTAGGGTTGCCACAAACTTTCAGTATCTCCAAAGCATAAGAAAACAAGGCAAGCCTGTTTTATAGGCATATGCTTTAAATGCATATATCATTAAGTTATATAAATATGAATTGTATAATAAGCAATTATATTACTGCATATATATGCAAATTATATATAATATATAATTATCAGTTATTGTATACCACATACTCTGCTAAGCTCTTTATACAAGTTTTCAGGTAGGCCGAAAACATAGTCATCCCCGCTTTGTAGGTCAGCAAACTGAGGATTTGATTAAGTGCTTTGCCATCAGTAGTATAACTACTAAGTGACAGATCCCAGCTTTGACCTAGAGCCTAAGTCCCAAGCCCATGCTCTTAAGCATTGCCCTTTTGTCTTTTACTTCGTTTAATTGTTGTTAAATATTAGCAGTGGTTTTGCCTTTATCCATTTCTTGTCTTCCATTTCTCATTACAGAAGAAAATGCAAATTTCATTTGAGAAAAAATTGTAAGGATTGTCACAATTGAATTGAAGCAAGTAGTATTTTTAAATATCTATTGACTAATTATTAGATTGCATTTCACTTATTTTATTGAATGATACAGAATTCATTTCTCTTTTTTTTTTTTTTTTAAGGGATAGAGTCTTGCTCTGTTGCCCAGCACTGTAGGCACAATCATGGCTCACTGCAGCCTCGAATTCCTGGGCTCAAGTGATCCTCCCCCCTCAGCCTCCTGAGTAGCTAGAGCTACAGGCAGGTGCCACCACACCCACCTGTTTTTCAAAAAACATTTTTTGTAGAGATGAGGGTCACACTATGTTGCCCAGGCTGGTCTCCAACTCTTAGCCTCAAGTGATCCTCTCACCTTGGCCTCCAAGAATGCTCGGATTATAGGCAAGAGCCACTGTGCTGGGCCCATTTCTGTATTTAGAAAGGAAAAGGTGCACTTGGGCTATGTCAAAGGTTGTGATTTTTAAATTCACACTAAATCATTTCCTTTTTGTTGTTGTTTTTGTTTTTGAGATGGACTCTCACTCTGTCACTCAGGCTGGAGTACAGTGATGCAATCTGGCTCACTGCAACCTCCGCCTCCTAGGTTCAAGCAATTCTCGTGCCTCAGCCTCCCGAGTAGTTGAGATTACAGGCACACGCCACCATGCCCAGCCAATTTTTGTATTTTTAGTAGAGACAGGGTTTCACCATGTTGGCCGGGCTGGTCTCAAACTCCTGACCTCAAGTGATCTGCCCACCTCAGCCTCCCAAAGTGCCGGGATTACGGGCATGAGCCACCACACCTGGCCAATTTCCTTTGTTTGTTTGTTTGTTTGCAAATTTGGGCATAGGCAACAAACCAAATATGGCACACATTTGTGTTTCAAGGTCACACTGCATGAGCGGTGGTGCACACCTGTAATCCCAGCACTTCGGGAGACCGAGGTGGGCTGATCACCTGAGGTCAGTAGTTCGAGAACAGCCTGGCCAACATGAAACCCTGTTTCTACAAAAAATAGAAAAATTAGCTGGGCATGGTGGTGTGCACGTGTAATCCCAGCTACTCAGGAGGCTAAAGCAAGAGAATCACTTGAGCCCAGGAGGCGGAGGTTGCAGTGAGCCAAGATCGTACCATTGCACTCCAGTCTGGGCGACAAGAGCAAAGCTCCATCTCAAAAATAAAAAATAAAAAAGAAGTAACACTTTTCCCTCTTACTGTAGGCACTTGGGGTTACTTGGGGGTGTATGGAGAGACAGGCATTCTTAATGTGGAGACTTTACTTGTGTGTTTACGAATCTAAGGGTTGGCTCTGGTGTCAAATTGGGCATCAGTGAAATTCTGTGCAATTCCTTTGAGAATTCAATCTCCCCTCTCCCCAATTTTCATAACATTTCTAGAAAGCATGTCCCACTTATTAATGCACAGGAAGTACTGTCTTCTTTCTACTCTTCCGAAATCTAGTACAGTTGGCTTCAATCAAATCATAATACAAATTGCATGCTGAAATAAAAAATAATACGCAGTGTTTGCAGCCAAAGACTCCTTTTGGCCGTAAGTATTTAGCTTATATGTATATTCAGGCACAAGTATTACTTGTTGCAGAATTTTCAACCAAGGAGTGAACGAATAAGAAAAAAGAAAATCTCGATTGTTTCAGTTCATGCTCTTAGTCAAAGCACATCCCGACACATTTATACTCATTCATCCTGTGTGGGCGAGGAGGGAAAGCCGTGCTACTACCATGTGAAACTTAACAGTGGTTTTTATTTTTACCCTCTGCACACACACAACAGAGTATTGTTTTGTGAGAAGAATTATGTGTAGGAGTTTTAGAGATCTATTTGTATCCTAGCTCTTTCCTAATTGTATATCCTCAGGGATGTCACTGAACTATTCTGTATATTTCATCAATTTTGAAATGGAGATAGTGTTAATAGCCTGTTGTAACACAGAAACTTGTTTATTAAAAGTAGGTAACATATGTCAGAGTTACACAGATTTGAAGCTTGCTTCTTCCCTTTCTTCGCTTGCCTCATGAGCACTGTTAGAACCTTTGGAAAGATACTTCTTTTCTAATGGCAATGCAAAGTTTGGTGGTTTGTCTCTCAGCTCTGCTTGTATTTTTTTCCCTAGGTTTTTTTTTTAGCTCTCCCTTTTATACTTTTCTGTTCTCTATGTAAAGAAAGATTCATTAAAAATTGATTAGGCCAGGTATGGTGGCTCACACATGTAATCTCAGCACTTTGGGAGGCTGAGGCAAGCGGATCACTTGAGCCTAATAGTTTCAAACCAGTCTGGGCAACGGGGTGAGACCCAGTGTCTTTAAAAAAAAAAAAAAAAAAAAAAAAAAAAAATTGTAGCGCAGTGAGCCCTGATCACACCGCTGCACTCCAGCCTGGGTAACAGAGTGAGACCCTGTCTCAAAAATAAACAAACAAATAACATAAGATTTTTAATTTTGTATCTAATACATTAAAATAAACTTATACATTTGCCATGTTTATGAGTTCTTTTTTAATTGAAGTGTAATTTACATACATCTGTACAGACCATAAGTGTGTGTGTGTATGTGTGTGTATATGTGTATATATAGTTCCCTGAGTTTTGACAAACGTGTATAACCAGTATACCAGTTTAGATATGGAACATTCTGTTCATCCTGGAAAGTTTGGGAAATGTTTTTTATCCACTTAAGAATGGCTCATTTCTCCAGATTCTTTTTGTTTTGTTTTGTTTTTGATTTCCAATTTTTATTTTAAGTTCAAGGGTGCATGTGCAGGATGTGCAGGTATGTTACATAGGTAAATGTGTGCCATGGTGGTTTGCTGCACAGATTATCTAGGTATTAAGCCCAGCATTCATTAGCTATTCTTCCTGGTGCTCTCTATCCTCAGCGACCCTTTGACAGGCCCCAGTGTCCAGCGTGTGTTGTTCCTCCCATTTGTCCATGTGTTCTCATTGTTCAGCTCCCTGGGTATTTTGGCTTTGGGGCAGGTGAATCCTCTCTCTTGTTATCAGTGCCCCTCCTGTAGCTTCAGAGCAGTCTTTCTCAATTAGCCTCCTTTTACTGATGACATGCTTCTTGAAGAGGAAAAAGTTTGCTTTCTTTTTCTATGAGAATTTTCCAGTTTTTTGTTTGGTTTGGTTTTGTTTTTTTATCTTCCTAGCATCTCTCTTCCTCATTTCCAGGTGGTGCTGGCAATATATTTTACAGTTCAGCACAACTGTTAGACTCCAAAGACGTCATTTAAAGGTCCTTTCCAATAAGAAACATTTTAGTGTTGTCTGTGACTTTTTTTTACTCTCCCCCTGCACCACCCAGAATTTACATAGTTTTTGCATACATAAGTGCGCTCTCTCCTCTCCCAAATTTGGTAAAATGTAGAAGTCTGAGTTACTGTCAATTTTGGGGATACTTAGGAAATTTAACTCAATACCAAACCAGCCATTTATTTGAAGTAGAAATAAATATTTCATTTACTTACTTTATTTTGTTTTCCTCTTGGCAAGCACGTAATATTACATTAGTTTAAACATATGCCTTTTACTTTAAGTCAGTTATTTGTTATTTTTTAAAGGCTTCATTAGATATAAAAGCTATCCATAAGTACATAAGCTTTTAAAGTACTCTTGAGAATTGCCAGCCATAATTCAGTTTTTATTCTTTGAATCAAGACCTAAACTAGTACTTTTAGAGTATTATTTCAAACGAGCACTACTTAGAACCATTTTTGAAAGTATGTAAAGTGTGTTTGTTCTACCTTGCCTTGTGTATTTACACCTCTTCGATTTTGCTTTATGAGGAGCAAAAGAAACTGTCACTATTTGCTGTAAATTGAAGCTTTTAATAACTAAGTCTTTTCTACAGCATTTGTCAGCTTTGAATATTCTGTCAGTGGAAAATAAAAATAGCAGGGAAACCCAGCAGTGGTGACACTGAGAATTTATCTGCTTATGCTAAACTAAGGTAAAAAAAAGTAGAATAAAATCTTAAAGGGTGAGCATTTGATATTTTTCTTTCAAATAAAGTAAATTTGAACTGACTCTTCCTCGATTAAATTTTAGACGAAAAGTTGGCAAAATAAATGATGAAGTTTCATCATTAAACACAGAACACCTTTAAACCTAGAAACAAGGGAATAAAGAGGTTGGTTCACATCATTGATTCAATCCTGTATGCTTTGTTTGACATCAACTTGAAAAATAAGTTTTATAAATACATAAAAAGAAACATGATAGCTCAGTAGTAAAAACATTGATGCATATGGCGTTTAAATTTTTAAACTATTTCATAGCAAAAATTCATGTGCAGATCATCTTGGATATGTGACAATAAAAAATTAATTTATCTAATAAAGATGATTCAAGTAAATCAAATCTAAATAAATTCCATAGTCCACATTTTTGTTCGTAAATTGTGTGCATCCGTTATAAATATTAAAAACATGAATGAAATATACATTATGAAAAACTCACTGCTCCCTCTTTCCGGGTAAAAACATTAAAAGTTTTTCAGCCGGTTGCAGTGGCTCACACCTCTAATCCCAGCACTTTGGGAGGCTGAGGCGGGCAGATCACGAAGTCAGGAGATCAAGGCCATCCTGGCTAATGCAGTGAAACCCCATCTCTACTAAAAATACAAAAAAATTAGCCGGGCGAGGTGGCGGGCACCTGTAGTCCCAGCTACTTGGGAGACTGAGGCAGGAGAATGGCGTGAACCCGGGAGGCGGAGCTTGCAGCGAGCCAAGATTGCACCACTGCACTCCAGCCTGGGCGACAGAGGGAGAGTCCCTCTCAAAAAAAAAAAAAAAAAAAAAAGACGTTTTTCAGGACTGTTTATTAGTGCTGACTTCCAGTTTTAGTTAGATCCGCTTCTTGTTCTTCTGCCTCTTTGTTTTCTTTGCCTGTCTACTTGTAAGTCTCTTCTCAAAAGATGCCTTTATCATTGTCTTTATCGATAACAATGAACATTTATGGAGGACCTACTATGTGGCAGATTTGATAAACCTAACAATAGGTCAGCGCTGTTTTGAGAAGGAAGAAAAATGTTGTTGGAAGTGTGCTTAGCTATGCTGTTGTATAATCTTCATTTAAACCTCTGTTATAATAGAAAGGTGATTAATGAGATCCCATGAACCTGCCTCCTCCTGTCAACCTTTTGACATGTCTGCAAACATACAGAATTTTAAAAATAACCTCTCAGTGAGCTAAAGAGATAGTCTCATCTTTTACAGAATGGACATGCCTGCGTGTTTTAATTTAGCTTTCTGTTAGTGTGATTCCATTCTTACAGATTGAGCCTGAGGGAAAGAGAGAATTAATTATTGTCAAAGTAAATGAGATAATTGCATATGTGTAATTTCACAAAGCGCTCTACAGCTGTGTTTCTCAGTGATGAGAAATGCCTGGTTCTAAAAGTTCCTTGGGAAAGAGTGGAATTTGAAGAGTTTTAAATGGCAAGATGTGTTTTCTTTTGGTTTTAAACAAAAGTCCTAGTATAGTGTTAGGGCCTGGTTTTTCATGGTGATAAATTGGGACTTTATTGCTGTATGAATGGTGGGTTCTCCCTGCCCCAATGAAGTCTCCTTATGTCTATTATGAAATCTCATTTCAAACAAGATCACAGGAGTCATTTCTGGTAAAATTTGGACATGAATACACATTAGTGATTTCTGAAGATGGTTGAATTTTTTTGTGCAGAGAATTTTTATACTAAATTCAGTAAATAGTTCTGTTTGTGCCACCTGCCCCATAGACAAATCACGTGCCTATAAATAATAGGGAAAATTGAAGATAATAATTTTCCTCTTTGGCATTTTTGTCCCTGATTTGCAAGGTAGTAACAAGGCATTTGAGTTCGTTTTCTGTTTTGTGTGTGCCCCTTGCATATTGGAAAGTTACAATTTTTATTTGCTTTTGTCTTTTTTTAGTAGTCTGATTTTGAGTACCTCCTAGGATTTACAAAGCTGTCAGGTACAATATTTCTCTTTTAAAGACTGATAAGATTTTCCCCTTTGAATATGCTTTTTCTTTTTGATTTTGTTAATTGATTTGGATAAATAAGCTATTCCAATTGTTTGGATAATGAAGAAATAAGATGCATATCTCAGAGAAGGAGACTGATTTAATTCCTCGTTTTGATACGTGCTGAATATGCCTTCGTGATTCCTAAGAGCCATTTCTAATCTGCATTTTGTTAGGGTATTTGTCTTGCTTCTAAATAAATGAGAGTGAAAATCTTTTTAAGTTAAGACTGCATTGATGGTTCAAAAAATAAATTAAAAATAAAGATGAGATTGTTTAAATCTTTGATTAATAAGCAAGCTCATAAAGTTCTCGTGAGTTTTAAGGGAAATATTTAAATGGATTTTTCTTAACCATTTAAAAATCTCAGAACAGAATCATTTTATAGAGTATCTACAGGAAAGAGGAAAGTGAATATACCACAGTCTTTCTTTATAAATAAATGAAATCTTATAAGTCATCTGCTAATGACTTTTATACTAATGCTTTATACTTGTGACTTGGGCAAAGTGTTTAACATTTTACAGCCCACAGTTTCCTGTTCTTAATAGTTAAGCAAAGCTATTTATTTATTTATTTAATTTATTTATTTTAAGTATCTTGGTTTTCAACAATAAACTGTGAAAGCTGGCAGCTCTTTGTTCTAAATCTTCTGAATATATTCCAGGTACATGTAATTTTCTGGAAAGCAGTGCTTTTAAGTAGAATAGTGAATAATTGAATTTCCCATTTGATTTTAGAAAAAAATGAATTCCTGTTGTTTACTTTAGCCATCTGTTCACCTCCCTTCCTCATTATTGTCCCCTTCCTGCTCTTTCAAACAAGCCATAGACTTGGCTAATTGTACATTACAGCTTCTCCTCTCTCTCCAGTGTGGAGGCTTATAGCAAGCTTTGACTTATCTTCGCAGGCAGTGTGAAGGAGAAAACCAATAAGCTCTCTGCCAGAATCAGCACATTAGCATTTGAGAAATCAGGTTATCTGACTTTGGTTGATTGAGCTGCCTTAGTTTCCCCAAAATGATCAGTCTTATTTTTTTTTAATTAGCCAGGCACAATGGCTCATGCCTGTAGTCTCAGCTACTTGGGAGGCTGAGGTAGGAGGATTGCTTAAACCCAGCAGGTCAAGGCTGCAGTGAGCCTTGAACAGGCCACCACACTGCAGCCTGGGTGACAGAGCAAAACCTTGTCTCAAAGAAAAACAAATAAGGAAGTTTAGCAGTCATCCCAATTCCTGCCTATGTGCCAGTCAAAGAATAGTCAGATGCCAAAGAGCTCGTGTGGCGGTGGAGTTTTTTAGAATAGCTTTATTGAAATAAAATTCACATCCCATACAATTCACCCATGTACTCAAAATGTACTGTTGAGTAGCTTTTTGTATATTCATACAGTTAGCATTCATCCCCACAGTCAATTATAGAATATTTTATAATCCCCCCAGAAGATGCCACAACCCTTAGCATCACAAGCTTCTCTTCCTGGCCCAGCCCTTGGCAACCACTCAGCTACTCTCCGTCTCTCCACATTTGCCTGTTCTGGACATTTCATATAAATGGAGTCAAACTATATGTTAGTACTTCATTCCTTTTCATGGCTGAGTAACATCCTACTATATGGTTTTACCATGTTTCATTTGTCCATTCACAAATTGATGGATATTTGGGTTCTTCTGGCTATTATGAGTAGTGCTGCTGTGAACATTTCCATAGAAGTTTTTGCATGGACATATGTTTTCATTTGTCTTGGGCATATACCTAGGAGTGGAATTGCTGGGTCAAATGGTAACTGTGTTTAACCGTTTAAGGAGCAGCCATACTCTTTTCCAAAGCACCTGCAACCACTTTACATTCCTATCCACGATGTATAAAAAGTTCCAGTACAGGCTGGGCGCAGTGGCTCACACCTGTAATCCCAGCACTTTGGGAGGCCAAGGCAGGTGGATCATGAGGTCAGGAGATTGAAGTTATCCTGGCCAACATGTGAAACTCCATCTCTACTTAAAATATAAAAAATTAGCCAGGTGCGTTGGCATGCACCTGTAATCCCAGCTACTCGGGAGGCTGAGGCAGGAGAATAGCTCGAACCCAGTAGGCGGAGATTGTGGTGAGCCGAGATCATGCCACTGCACTCCAGCCTGGAGACAGAGCAAGACTCCATCTAAAAAAAAAAAAAAAAAAAAAAAAAAAAAGTTGCAGTACCTCCACATCCTGACCAACACATGTTACCATCTGACTTTTTTGATTCCAGCCCCATTTCACACCCACTGGTATGAAATACTATCTCATTGTGGTTTTGATTTGCATGTTGATTCCAGCCCCATTTCACACCAGTGTGATGTCTCATTGTGGTTTTGATTTGCATTTCCCTAATGGCTCTGATGTTGGACATCTTATCCATGTGCTTACATATTTTAATATTATTAGTTACAATGCCTTACAAGCTAATGCTTGCCACCATAGTATCTTTGAGACTGTTACTCAGAAGTATTGACTGACATGTGCCATGTAGTAACCCCTGGAGCTGGAAGGAGCTTGGGGCCCTGCTTCGGTGACATATGGGGTAGGAGGAAGGAAAAAAACACTTTAAATATATGAAATAAAGTGTTTGGGGAGCTACGATGGAAGTGTGTGCAGGGACCTGTGGGAGCATAAGGGTGGAAAGGTTTGATTCTGCTGGAGAGAAGGGACTTGATCAGGGGCAAAAGAGTCAGAGAGGAGGTGATGGTTCATCTGTAAACAATGATGTTGCAGTCATTGAACCAAGAAGGATACCAAGATGAAAAATCGCGGCTCCTGACTGTACCGATAGTGAGCAGGGGCTGTTGTGAGTCTTGATTCTTGACAGTTAAGATGTTTGAGGCCACAGTTGAACACAGCATTCCTGACCTGCTTTCTTTCTCCTTTACTGAAACCCTCCCGAATGGGGAACGGGCTTTCTCCTAATCACTAAGAAGGGGTGGGATATCACAAAACACCAGAATGAGAGCTGTGCCCAATGGTTCCAGAAACTGCTTTCTTGCTGCTGTTGCTTTGTTGTAGTTGTGGTTTCTGTTTTTGAATGCACATTTATATGTTTTGTTTTTTTTTTTAATGTGACAAAATGTGACTTGTTTTTTGTTGTTTTTTGTGATGGAGTCTTGCTCTGTCACCCATGCTGGAGTGCGATGGCACGATCTTGGCTCACTGCAACCTCTGCCTCCTGAGTTCAAGCGATTCTCCTGCCTCTGCCTCCCAAGTAGTTGGGATTACAGGCATGTGCCACACTCCTGGCTAATTGTTGTATTTTTAATAGAGATGAGGGTTTGCCATGTTGCCCAGGCTGGTCCCGAACTCCTGAGCTCAAGCGATCCTCCTGCCTCAGTTTCCCAAAGTGCTGGGATTACAGGCATGAGCCACCACACCCAGCCAAAATGTGACTTGTAATCTTTGATTTATGAGATATGAAGTGACTATCCTGGGTCTGTTGCATACATGAAAGAAATGTTTTCTTTTGGAAAAAGTTTATTTTCCAATGAAATGTTTGGATTTTCAGGGTTTTTCAATGTTATGATTCGTTCTTTTTCTGATATCCTCTATGACAGTTTGGAGGAAAAGATCAGCTTCTGGGAAGCATGCAAACAAACAAAACCACCTTTGGTACTAAATCTCATCTAGAATGAACACTTCTACATTTTAAAAACTCTCCAAGACACGGTTTAAAAGATGAGCGTAGAAGTGACCTGCACCAACCTTGCTAGCCCAGATCCTTATTTATGTTTATGAAATTTGCAACTCTGATATGATATTTTGGAAAGCCATATAAAATGATTTTACCCATTGGTTATGGTGTTTAATGGCTTCAGGAAAAATAGATTTGTATCTTGAAGCTTCTGGACCCATTCCAACAAGACTGCCATTCCCCCCCTTTAAATATACAAGATGCGTGCTGAGAAATCAGAGCGGTTAAATATTATACAATTTCTTTGATTTTCTTTTCTTGCAGATAAAATTAGATCAGGAATGTAGTGTTTTCTGGAAGGCTTTCATGAAAAAGTAAGTGATTACAGAAATGCCATGAAATAATTAAATCTCAATTATTTGTACTGGTGTTTTCTTAAATGTAATTTAACCTGTCACAATACATATTTTTGCTTATCAAATCATTTTTATTAATAGCATTGAGAAAATGTTCACTCTTACTTCTTCCTGCTATGAATATTGCTCTACTGTTCACCATAAATATTCCCTTTCCTTTTCTTCTTTCTGCAGATCCATTTAGCAGGCAAAATCAGAACACTGTGCTATGTGTGGCAGTTAATGCCACGGGTCTGGGAGGCCCAGAGCCTCATTTCCATTCTAGAGTCATTACTTTTTAGCTGTATGACCTTGAGCAAGACTTTTAACTTCTCTTATGGCTCAATTTCCTCTTCTGTAACATGTAAAGTCTGTAATAGCACGTATATCCAAGGACTACTTTGAAGAATAATATGATAGTGCAGAAAAACACACACAGCCAGGTATCTGGCACATGGGAAATGCCACTGATGTAACCTGTAATCACCATATTTGTGGTTATATCTACTTAGTAGGAAAGGGGAGCATTTAAGTTCAGATCCCTCAGACTGTCGAGAAACATGTTTGTTGTGGCGATGACTCACTTTGAAAACATGAACTTCCTGTATAATTTGTAAGTCATTTTCATTTCGGAGCATAGTAGTGAGTTGTAGATAGTAATCACCCCAGCTTATAGTTATTGACATTTTCGCAGGTGCCAAACCCAGCTCTAGGGACTATATAGTCACTCTTCAGTAACCATGGGGGATTGGTTCTAGGACCCCCCTGCCCCCCACCCTCTGCCCACCTTACAATACCAAAATCTGCAGAAGCTTAAGTCCCTGAAATAAAATGGCGTATTGTGTGTAACCCATGCACGTCCGCCCCTATACTTGAAATCATCTCTGGATTACTTATAATATCCAATATGATGTCAATGTTATGTAAATAGTTGTTATACTGTATTGGTTAGCGAATAATGACAAGTTTTTTTAAAAAAATCTTTACGTGTTCAGTACAGATGCAGCCATCCATTGTTTTTTCTTTGACTATTTTTTCATTTGGAGTCGATTGGGCTTACAGATATGAAGGGCTAAATATGCTTGCATTCTCTACTTTAGCCTTAACAGCAACCCTTTAAAGCAGGTGCAGTTAGTATGCACATTTGGAGAACCATGTTCCAAGTCTCTTCTGTGGATTTGGAAACTGAGACACAGAAAAGTTAGCTATAGCTTTCCCAAGGTCACAGAGCTAATAAAGGCGGCACCAGGATAGGTAACTCTATGGGCTGGTTTGCATACTGATTGCTTTATGTTACGTGAGTGAGAGTGAATATGAAATAGAAGGTGTTTGTCATTTTAATTCTTGGAAGGAGGAGGAGTAAGGCAACAAGAATATACTTGTTTCTAACCTAATTTTGTATGTAATATATAACTTACATGTTTTAAGTCATGCATTCGTTATCATAAATAAAGCTTCTGCCCACAAAGTACTAAGCTGATAATCTACCAATTTTTTAATGTATGAGCATTATTTATATACTGAAAATAACTTTTACATCTTCGAAGTATCTACTAGGAATCCATTGAAGCAAAGGGTAGCTATCATTTTTAAGGCAGTGATGGTATTTCATGTCTCAGTGACAGATCACATCTTCCATGCTTTTCTATAAATTGTTATTTATGTGTTTGAAGTTGTCCAGACAAACCCATATGACACCCATTGCTGGGCATTACTGAGTTCTTATACTGTATTATGATTATTAAATAAACTAGTTCTGTACAGATTCATAATTGCCTTCAAGGTGATATCTCTGCATAGCCATGCTGTTTTATAAATCCCATCATTATGAAAATATTGATTTTTTTGGTCTCCTAGGTAAAGTAAGCAGTAAACACTTGTACTTATCAAAAAGGACTTGTTAACATGTCACCTCTTAAAATTAACATTTTAATTATAAGCATTGGTAAGTTTTTGTTTTGGCTTGTTATTTAAAGAATAAGCATGAAATTTTACTGTACATAAATTATACCTCAATAAATCTGACTTATAGAAAGTAGAGGAATGCATAACTATTAGAAATGTTGAGACTGGCGAAGAAGTATGCATAAATTCCAAACAGGAAATTTACAAGGGTTTTGTTTGATGTTGCGGTTAGTCTTTTGGAAAAGGTTTTAGATTAGTGCTTTTACATAATATATTATTTCAGGGTCCATTTAGAGAATATTTATCTGTATGACTAGAAGAGAATGTTACAAATTGAATTTTAAGAATAATGCTCTAATTTTACATAACACCAAGAATGATGTTTCTTTGTTTACCTACCACATGAAAACATGCCATCCTGGATATAATTAACGACCAAAAAACTTAAGACAAAAGACAGTGGCTCTTCCCCCAGCATGCAGCTGACAATCTATGAAAAATCACTGATAGGAAAGGTTAGAGACTCAAAAATCTATCGCTGGTAATAGATTCCTCTTGCTAACCAGAGTCCAAGGTGAGAAGCTGGCATTGGTGCGTTTTCTGCCTGCAACATGCCGTCTGCGGGTCTCCGCAGAGCAGCACGTTATTTCTCTACAGCTCCTCTGGATTATCCTGTTTGGTTTTCCAGACATTTATTACCATGTCCCTTGCCTCTTTTCCTCCTCCCTACCTGCCTGCCTTAGCTCGTCTCACTGTTTTTTTAGTAACATTATTAAAGAGAAAGCGGATATCAGTATTCCTCTCTATCATCAGGTGATGTAACAGGTGACAGAGAAAAGCAAAATCGGACTGAAATCAGACTGCTGCCTGTTATCAGTTCCATCTGTTTCCATATCCTAGAAAAATCAAGAGCAGCAGGATGTTTTTATAAACCTAGAATGCCAAGTTTACAAAAGTTAGCTGAATCTTAGATTGTCAGCGCTAAAAAGGAATCCTGTGGGACACTTTTCACACTTGGAGTGGCCAGCTTGTCAGAGGGTCCTGGGCCAGGTTCCAGGCCCTGCTGCCCGCTCTGCC
Organism: Macaca thibetana thibetana; assembly: GCF_024542745.1. Classification (NCBI taxonomy): domain Eukaryota; kingdom Metazoa; phylum Chordata; class Mammalia; order Primates; family Cercopithecidae; genus Macaca; species Macaca thibetana. Next base: position 16,565,272 of record NC_065586.1, on the reverse strand, counting down.
ACATGGATCAGGTTTCTGATGCCTTACCCTGCTCAGAGCCAAACTGCACAGCCCAGCCCATACCTTCCTGCTCTCCTGCCTGGATGGGAAGTCGGTTTGCTGTGAAAGTGGGCACAGCTGCTACTGGATGTGAATCTGGGATTAATACCCCTGGGTGGCTATAGCAGAAGTTGAAGAAGTAACCAGGCTTTCAGGCTCCAAGTCACATTCTGGGAAGGCAGGGACTGGCGTTGGCGATGGAAATCTGGCCTGAGAGTTTCAGAGAGCCAGATTCATTAATGGACCCACCCAAGCCCTGGCTGTGTGCTTGTCCTAATAAAGATGTACTTACAACAACCAATTCCATACACAGATGTGAGTGTGGGTGTGTGAATAACCTTTTTAATTTTTTTTTTTTTTTTTTTGAGATAAAGTCTCACTCTGTTGCCCATGCTGGAGTGCAGTGGGGCAATCTCGGCTCACTGCAGCCTCCATCTCTCGGGTTCATGCGAGTCTCCTGCCTCAGCCTCCCGAGTAGCCGGGACTACAGGTGCCTGCCACCACACCCAGTTAATCTTTTGTATTTTTGGTAAAGATTGAGTTTCACCATGTTGGCCAGGCTGAACCTTTTTAAATTCTTCGATCTGCTTTGAGGGAACAAACAACCTGATAACATAACCAATTAGCTGGTGGAAGGTAGTGTTGTCAGGTGATTCCATTTGTGATCCTAGAGCCTGAGTGTTTATTTTATTTCATTTTAAGTTCTGGGGTACATGGGCAGGACGTGCAGGTTTGTTACATAGGTAAACATGCGCCACGGTGGTTTGTTGCACCTGTCAACCCATCACCTAAGTATTAAGCCCAGCATGCATTAGCTATTTTTCCTGGCGTAGAGCCTGACTTTAATGGTGGCCATGGTGGGAATGATACTACAAGTCGTCTTGCCTAATATTATTAATGCTGTGGGTGGACCCATTTTTCAGCTCCGTTCTTTCAGTCAGCAGCACTGCCTCAGAACCTGTTTCATGTTTATGACAGGCCCTCGGCTAAGGGATTCAGTGGTGCCTGAAGACAGGTGTGTTCCGTGTGTGTTTCACTGTACAGTGCAGTAGGACAAGCTACACTGTCATCAAGGAGTTTCATAAATAGATGTAAGCTCAAAGCATGGTGAATCAGACTGTGCTATGAGAGCTTGTAACAGGGGACTCAGCAGCCAACTGAACCCCTGAAGAGGGGCAGGAGCTAACCAGGTGAAGGAATGAGAAGGCAGGCACCATCCGGGTGTGTGCCTGGAAGGCGTTGCCAGCAGAGAAAAGCCCACATGCGAAGGCCCTGTGGCAGCAGAGGGCAAGGCCCATTTGAGAAATTGACTGTGCTTGGAGTAGTCACCAGTGGTCCCAGGGAAGGTCAGGATGCAAGCAGGGGCTACCTTATTCCAGACCCGGTGGTCTGTGTTCAGGATTTTTATCCTCTAGTAGCAAATGTGAAAGGACAGGGGTGTGATCAGATTGACTTTTTGAAAAGATTGCTTTAGACTCTGTGCGCAGAATGAAGTGGAGAGTCTGGTTGCTAGGCTATTTCAGGAGCCTGGTGAGAGACAGTGGTAACTCAGACCAGAGGGATGATGAAGAGATTAACAAAGTTACTTAGGGTTGAGAATTTGGCAGCACCTAAGTGATGATTGGATAAGAGGATGTGTGAAATAGGCCGGGCGCGGTGGCTCACGCCTGTAACCCAGCTCTTTGGGAGGCCAAGACGGGCGGATCACGAGGTCAGGAGATCAAGACCATCCTGGCTAATACGGTGAAACCCCGTCTCTACTAAAAATACAAAAATTAGCCAGGCGAGGTGGCAGCCATCTGTAGTGCCAGCTACTCTGGAGGCTGAGGCAGGAGAATGGCGTGAACCCGGGAGGCGGAGCTTGCAGTGAGCCAAGATCACACCACTGCACTCCAGCCTGGGTGACAGAGCGAGACTCCGTCTCAAAAAAAAAAAAAAAAAAAAAGAGGAGGTGTGAAATATCAAGGGTTGTTTCTGGGGGTTATGCTCCCACCACAGGCAAAATAAATACAGGATCTAAAATTTAAAATGCAGTTCTAAATGATCAGAGTCCAGCATTGATCTTCTTTCTCCCCTTCTCCTTCCTTCTTTCTGCTTCTCATTCCCTCTCTTCCCCTGCCATAATTTTTCTAATTTTCTGGGTTACACTCAGGCAGAAAGACTGGGTACTTCTAAAGAAACTTTGTAAACTTTGGCCCATAACTTTGTAGATACCCAGTGCTAGATGGGTTACCATTAATATGAAATGGAATTTTGATATGAAACCTTTCTAAAATATATTGTCTCATTTATATTAAAAAGCATACAACTTCTGAGCATTTATTTGAAACTTGCTGGTGAGATAAAACATGAGCTGGCTGGGTTGCTTCTAGGTGCTAAACCAAATGTCCGCATGAATTGCGGTGTTGCTGTAAATATTTCCAGGCACAGACAGATAGATGCAATAGGAAAAACCCGAACAAATTCTTAGTATGCCAATATTGTCACAAAGTCTCCCTGCAGATTGAAGTTGTTTGACAAAGTGTTTCCCTGGTGATTTGACTGCAGATGAAAATGTCTTTGGCAATAAAATTTCATGCCCGAGTCTCAGCTCTGTGCTCTCATCAGTCAACAAATGACGTATCAAGGATCCTTTTTGCTGTATTAGTTAATATGTTGGCAGAAATATGTGAAACATTGTTATTCCCCTCTAGTTCTGTGCATAGATTTTTTTCTACCTTTAAACCCACATTAATTTTACCAGAATATTTTGCCAGCTATAAATTTAATACTAATCAATATGATTGCCTTAGAACAGAGATAAAAGATTCTTTATTACAAGGGTTTTCTTAGTTCACCAGTATTAGAAGATATAATAGTAAGGGCTGCTGTTTTGCCATCATTTGAAAATGGTTTCAGGGAAAGTTAAGGATTGGTAAGGCAATTAGTAGTGAAGCATATTTTAATTATAGTAACTGGATAAGCTGCTTACAGCTTTATGGATTAATACGTTATTGTTTAATAGGCCGGAGTCACGTGTGATTTTAATCACACTTCTCACTGTAGCCACCGTTTTATTAGCAATGGTGTTTTATAACTTAATAATTTATGCATAATGAGTTCAGAAGTTCCATTTACATGATATCCAAGAAATAATTTACCCATACATTACCACTCGTCAACAGGAAAGAAGTCCTTCAGGATCACCACCAAATAAATGTCCGAGATTGTTTTGCATTAAAGGATACTTATAATAATGAGATCATTTTACACTGCAGTATGTTATTTCTGCTGATGCCAAGTCTGGGTTTTACAAAGTCATTTAAAACACAGGAGGAAGATGAATCACAATAATTTCACACGTATTTAATAAGCATGAATTATCCACTGAAGTCTACATCCTTTCTTTAAGTTATGAAAACCATAAGGTGTTTCAGTTAATGCTCTGTTGTAGAATTTTCTCGTCTAGCACTGCCCTCCTCCATGCACCCCCCCATTCCCGCCAGGCTTCCTCGAACGTCAGAAGCTGTTACATGGACAGGATTGAGCTGTGTGTATTTTAATGGCACGTGTGTCATGGTTTAGCTTGGGGTTTGCAAAACCTCTGTATATGTTAGCCTGTGGGCATCCATTACCATCTCCGAGAACACAGTCTCATCTCATCCAAAACAAACCTCAAAAAGCCCCCTGTGAGGACACCTTGGGGCCCCTGTCCTTGTGCGGAAGCAAAGAAACTTAACACTCAGTGATTGACTGCTTAACAGCGGACGCCGTGCTAGTTTATACTTGTCATTTTCCTGAGGATTTTTTTTTGAACTCATAAACCCACTGGGGTTTCAGTTCTGCAAAGGCTTTTGAGGCTGCGATGTGTGATATTGGAGAATCTTTTGGTGGGGTTGATCTGCGTAAGACACAAGGATGTTAAAAAGTACCACACACACACACACACACACACACACACACACACACGGCATTATGTTCAAATGAGCTTGGAAACCTTGGCGAGACCATTTTCTGATATGCTGTTGTACATCATGAGTGTCCAGGGAGCCGACCCAGCTTGCAGCATTTCCCAAACTTAATTGACCGTAGAACCCTTTTTGGAAGAATAGCTTAACTTCACGTTCTTTGCCTATAAAATATATAAATCTAAATCAAAATATATGAAAAAGTACATAGCTACACTATTCTGCCTATCACACAAATTTTATCAAGGCAGAAAAGATAATGTATGTTCAGGTGATTTACAAGCTGGAAAGTACCATAAAAATGCAACAGATGATTTTTTTTTTCTCCTTTGATCTTTTTGGAAACAGTGTGGAAGAAATGATGTGCCAATGCTTTAATTGTTCCAAGTCCAGGGATCCGGATGCTGTTCTTTGTGTTCCTTTATTCTTCCTATCCAACTTTCCTCTCTGCTAGGAAAATCACTTTTTTTTTTGAGGATACATATTACTAATTGCAGAAAATTGCCATTAGTAGGTGCTTGGTCTGAGTTCTCATTTTAAGTGGCTTTACTAGTCGTGTTTACGCGGTCATCTAAATGCTCACTCTTTTAATGCCTAGAATGGCTTCTCTTCATAATGGGACTCTATAATTATCTGTGTGTTCCGTCTGTTTTCCATACTCTGCTTTTCCAGAATGGTCTAAGGTGTATTAAAAGAACAAAACTAAAAAACAGGGAGTCTTGTGTCATTCAGATCATCCCCACCTAAGGATTCTCCAGTGTCACACATCATGGCCTCAAAAGACTTCGCAGAACTGAAACCCCAGTGGGTTCATGAGTTAAAAAAAAAAAATCCTTAGGAAAATGACAAGTATAAACTAGCACGGCGTCTGCTCTAAGGGAGTCAGCATAGGGGAGCAAAGTTCTCTGCAGATTCCCCGCTGCACAGGTTGGTAGACGGAAGGCCCCTGCGTAAACCCGCTTCTGGCTCCAACCTCCTGATTCCTCCTAACTAGTTTACATTCACAGTCGCATGTTCATGGACGTTTACTGAATTAACAGATAACTGTGGATATCGTAAAAGTGCTATTTTTATTTCATGTGGAGGCAAGATTGAATTTCTTCATGGTTAGATTTGGTGCAGTTGAAACTGCTTATGGTGGCTTGGAGAGCAGTGGCCTCAGCGAGCTAATTTGTTAATAACGTGGTTTATCTGTAATGCTTTGGCTGCAGGAAATAAAGGAACATGTTCCACTCAATACAAGCATAGCCATTCTTTTATTATTCATTTATTTATTCAGCCAGTATTTATAGTGCCTGTTTCTTATAAAAGGGAATAAAATACAGAATGCCTGTCCTCATGCAGTTTGGAGTGTAGTGGGGAGACAAACAGTGAACAGATGCCTGTGTGTTGTGCCTGATGGTGGGTGATAAGAATGCGAGGGGGAGGGGATGTGGGGGAAGGAGATTGCACAGTTATAGTGGATCAAAGAAGACCTCTGAGACCTAAAGGTTGTGCAGAAATTTAGAGAAAGAATGTTTCAGACAGTGGGATTGGCAAGTGCACCCCCTGCCCCCCCCCAGGGAGAAGCAGGCTCACGCAAGAGAGAGAGCTAGGGGACCGATCAGATAGGAGGTCTCCTGCACCATTTTAAGGAGTTTGACCTTTGTTCGCAAGGGGACCCTAAAGCCTTGGTGTGTTTTAAGCAAAAGAGTGACAAGATCAGAGTAATCTTTTCAAAAGGATCACTGCTACAAGGAGGTAAAAAGGGAAGCGGAGAAAACAGGAGGCAACCGCCGTCATCCAGGCAAAAGCTGAAGGTGGCTTGGCCCAGGGTGCCAACCACGGGTGGGATGAGAAGTCGTAAAATGCTAGGTATTTATTCGAAGGGGGAGAGGGACAGAGTTTGGCCAAGAATTGGATGTAGGATGGGAGAGAAAGAGAGGAGTCAGGGCTGACTTTACGTTTTAGTTGAATGACTTGAAGAATGATGTTGGCATTACCAAGATGGGGGAACACTGAGAGTGGGACAGATTTGAAGGAGGGGGCAGTTTGGGGTAGTTAAAGGTGAGCTGCCTCCAGATATCTAAGTGGAGATACTCAGCAGGCAGGTGGCTCTAGGCATCTGGAGGCCGGATTGAGAACTTGGCTGGAGACAGAGATGTGTTGTTGGTTGATAGTCATGAGTCTGGAAGAGATCACTTAGTGAGTGAATATAAAAAGAAAAGAAGAACTTCATACACTAAGCCTGGAGGCACCAGCAGCAGGAGGAGAGACTAGCACAGGAAACTGAGGAGTAGCAGCCAGTCATGAAGAAAACCAAGAGGGCACGGTGTCCTGGAAACCACAGGAGTTGAGTATCTCCAGAAAGTAAATGTTGTTCACTTTGCCCACTGCTGTTGATGACTAGAGTAACATTAAGAGGGAGAGGTTGCCTTTGGAGTTGAGGATGTGGAGGTCTTAGCAAGGTCAGGCTGGCTTTGGTAATATAATGGGGCTAGAAGTTTACCCATGATGGGTACAACATGGATAAGTCCTTGAAGAGTTTATGCCAAGTGAAGGCAAAGAAATTGCAATCGCTGGAAGAGGATGTTGGGTTAAGGAATGGTGTTTTTAAGACAGGCATTAGCACAGTGTGTCTTTTGTTAAGGCAGGTGGCTAGCAGAGTGGGGAAAATGAGGTAGGAGATAGGCCCAGTTGCTGGGGCAGTATCGTTGTGCAGGGAGAAGGGACTGGGATCTTGAATGCCAGTGGAGGGACTGGCCTTGGCCAGAGTCCCAGCGACAGGGGAAAAGACAGAATGTATAGTACCAGCCTGGTGTGCTGGTAAGGGTGTGGGGACTGGCTAGAAGTTCTCTTTGGAGTGTTTTGGTTTTCTCAGTGAAATACGAAGCAGGGTTATCAGCTAGCTGGGAGGGAGGTTGAAGGAGAAAGTATTATCATATTAGAGTTTTGCGGAGAGAGGAAAGGTTATGAAATAGTTGGTTAGCAGAGAGAGAGAGAGAATGGACTGAAGAAGAAAGGTAGAAAGATGATAATTCAAGAGGTGATAACTCAAGAAAATTGAACTTTCTCTTTTCATTGCTGCATCAGGAGAATTTGGCCTGGATATTGGCAAAAGCGGCCAATATTCCATTGCATATATATACCACAATTTGTGTATTTCATTTGCCTATTATTGGGCATGACTGTTATTTCCAGTAGGAAGCTGTTTTGAATACAGCTGCTGTGAACATTCATTTATGGATGTCCGTTTTCTTCCCAGAAGCAGAATGGCTGGGTCGTAGAATAGATATATAATAACCTGGTAAGAAACTGCCAAACAATTTTCTGAAGTAGTTGTTCTGCAAAAGTAACCAGTCAAATGTTTCACCCCTTAAAGTAGAAAATTAGCTATAATAAATGAAACGTAGAAATTTAGAAGTTAGAAATTTAGAATTTCTATCACTATACAATTTCAGTTTTTATAGTTTCTGCTTAGTTACAGCTAAGTCTTAGCAAATCTTAGGAACATCACCAAACATCCGTGGACTCAATTTCCATAGGTAATTGAGGTAACTGGGTGACCTGTAAGGTCCCTTCCAGACCCCACATTCTTTGATTTTTGGTGGAATTCTGCCACATGGTAATAGACAGAAAGCACCTCTGTGGACATTTTTATTCCATGGGAATTGAGCAGCATTTAATGTACTGGACATAGTAAGAAAAAAATCTAGAACATAAGATGCAGAGGCAAAAGGATGAGGCTCCTACAAAGCACATACTTGTGTATGAAAATCACATATTTCAAAAACAACATTGTACTGTGATACAGGAATCTACTCTTGTGTAAAAAGCTATATACCTATGAATAGCTCCAATTCTGTTTTAATTATGATCAATACTGGGAGATGCATTTGGATGGTTTGAGGAAAAAAGGTTGCCCATCCACCGTTTGGATTGTCGTGGCTTGTTTTGAAGCCAGCGTAACAAAATATTTGCCTCTGTTACTTTTGCAGTACTGCCGGGCAAGTGTTTGTCTGCCTGGGCTCTCTCTAGCCAGGAGAGAAGAAATTTCTGTTTCCTCCCGCCAGGCAGAATCGATAGCCCCAGCACCATCTATGCGCTAGCTCTGGTCTGTAAAAGTATCTAAATAAGCGTTGCTACAAATCTTTCTCTGTTAATCTTCTAGCTGTTCCCTAACTTCAGCACTGCCTGGTGAAGGTGCACTTCGCCAAAGACTGAGGAGTCATGGTTCACTTGGTGGAAGCTGTCTGATAAATAGAGGATGCTGGAGAAGACAGATTGAACATCAGTGTGAAATCATGCACTGCCGTAATTTGTCTTTCGGGTTAATGAGAATTAGGAATGGGGAGGGGAAACCAGTTGGAGATAGCCCCGAACCAGGTGGTGATCGGTGGTGGAGGTAGATGTCCAATCGGTCTCAGTCACCCTTTCGGGGTCCTGGGGTTGTGAGGTCCTCACCCACCCAGGGCAGGGCGAATGCCCTCTGCTTGTCACTGCCTTTTTGGAAGGGACTCTGAGAGGTGGGAGCGTTGAAAAGCACACAGAAGCCCATGGAATCGTGGAGTTGAGACAGTGGAGGTCTCTTAGGCCAAACTCTTGCCCTGCGTGGAGTCCTTTTCATGGCCTCCCTGAGCTGGTTGTCATCTGGCCCCTGCTCGAATACCCCCAGTGACCTGGCACTCACCACCTCAACAGAGTCACTGTCTAGGACTCAAGCATTCCAGAACATTCCCTGAGGACTCAGCCTCACCACACCGGTGCTGAATAACCTTTCTTCCATGATAGGAAGAAAGACTCTAAAGCTAGCCTGGGGGTAACAGCTCTGGATGGTTTTTTCCTTCTCTCCCCGGCTGGGGATGGGTGTTGGGCACAGTAAGCATTTTATTTCTGTTCTTTCTTGGAGGCACAAATTAACATATTTTTCCTACCCAGGGGCCATCATACCCTAAGCTGCACTGATTTTTAAACTGGTCTGTAGAGACAGCTCGTTTCCCACGTTCGGCTGATGCACTCCATAACTACCTAAAAGTCCATTTATTTGTAACTCTAAAGCAATGACTCCCAGCCACGGCAATTTCACACACACCCCCACTCCCCCTGGGGACACTCGGCGCTCTCTGGACACACTTTGGTTCCCACAGCTGGTGTGGGGTGCTATTGATATCCGGTGGGTAACGGCCGGGGGGTGCTGCTAAAGACCCTATAGTTCACAGGACAGCCCCCAAAACAAAGAATGATTTGGCCCAGAACATCTCAGTGCCAAGGCTGAGAAACTCTAGTCTAAAGGGACTAAATAGCCAACCAGTAGGACCATCTGCACTTATATTTGTCTTCAGGGTTTTTTGTTGTTGTTGTTGTTGTTGTTTTGTTTAAGATGGGATCTCACTCAGGCTGGAGTGCAGTGGCATGATCTTGGCTCACTGCAGCCTCTGCCCACCAGGCTTGAGAGATCCTCCCATCTCAGCCTCCCTGGGAGCTAGGACATGTACAGATGTGCACCACTACACCCAGCTATTTTTTTTTTTTTTTTTTTTGTATTCTTGGTAGAGATGAGGTTTTGACAGGTTGCTCAGTCTGGTCTCTAACCCCTGAGCTCAAGTGATCTGCCTATCTCGGCCTCTCAGAGTGCTTGGATTACAGGTGTGAGCCACCACACTCAGCCTGTCTTCAGGATTCTTACAGAAGAGTTCGTGTAGAAGCAAGCAGTTCGCTGTAGAAAGAATTCGAGGAAAATCAGGTGTTGTGGGGCATGGAGGTTGTGATAGGATGCAAGCGCAGTGCAGTTTACCAGCTTTCAGCCATAACTTTCCTCACAGATTGGTGCATATCTTTGAATCATAAATAGGGGCTTATTTTTAAAAGGCCTCTGGGGTTTTGTAAGACACGTCCAACTTATTACTAATAAACCAAGGAGGTATCTGTTAACTTCCAATTAGAGGAGAAGACAGTACGAAGTCCAAAAGTTTTAAAAGGCCTTGTTTTTTCAATAGCTTATTCATTCAGTTTAAGAAAGCAATTTGTTTGCTGTAGTTTATGGAGAATTCTAAATCTGGTGAATTGTTATTGCTTGATAAGGGTTTGCTTTGGTTGATCTCATGTGTGTACCAGGGGAGACCAAAAATATTATTTTTATTGAAAAAACATGCGAAGTCATTTTTTTTCTCCTTGACTTTAGAAGACAAAGATAATGATGCAAGTGTTGCTATATGGTGGTGGGATAATGACAGACAGAGGCAGTGGGTCATTCCCACACCCACTTTCTGGGGTAGGGCCCATGCTGAGAGAGGAGGCAGAAGAGCTTGTCAGTCAAGGCAGCAGCTAATTCACTGAGCTCCAGCACTCTCCGGACACTTCCAACATCAATCACATTTGCCATGAACATCAGTTCAGGTCCCCTTTTCCCCTATCCCCATGACCGAGAACAATCTATACTTGAAAATGGATGAAATCAACATTTCTGGGGTGCCCCCTCTGTGCTGGCCTTGTCTGTGGCTTGGTGCAAGATCCTAGAATGGGAACAAGAGACACGCACTCCTTAGGGGCAGGGAAGGAGTCCTGGGCCCACCATGTGTCGTCACTTGGCAACATGAGACCAGCAGTATAAACAAAGGACTGTGGGATTCTGAATTGTCCCACCAGGTGAAATCCTCTTTTTCTTTTCTGGCTTGTAAGCATAATGATTGAGTGACACTTTTCACTTTTAAAATGAAAAAAGCAAAACTTAAACGAGGGAGTTGTTATTAAGTCGTGGCGGCCCTCTTGGAGTTTAAAGATGTTCCAGGGCACAGTACAGGGATCCTCCTCCAATTGTGTGACTTTTTTTATTTTTTCATGGTAAAAGTCACGCCATGCTTCCCCTCCTTGTGAGGCTCATGGAAACACACAGCCGAGGTTCCGACGGTGGCCACCGTCAGACAAGCGCACTCGCTGAGGTGTGGCCGTGTCCCTGCCATGCTAACAGGCCCCAGCACCAGTGCGCCCTGGACTTATTCGTGGCTTAAATCATCTCCAGCACCCTGAATTCGTTCCTCTGGAGACATGCTCGGAACCATCCTCCCAGTGATGACATTGCAGCTCTCATACAAGAGCTTGCCTTCCGATCTCTCCTGTGGAACGTGGCAGTTTTCTCTGTGATGGCCAAATTAATTAATAGAAGTGGCTTGCTAGCAGACAGTTGGATGCTAATTATGATTGAAACCTTAGGGACCCTGAAACCCAAATGTGTCAATGCTTATTGTTGCTGAGAAAAATGAAAAGCCATAAAATAAGAAAGAAGTTTTTTAAACTGAAAACAATGCAGATGAAGCCGGGAAACGTGGACTGAGTTAACTGAGGTCTGAGTGAAATCTACCTAAACCCTCGCTCACAGTGAGAAGGTTTAGAGAAGTGTGGTTAATTAGTTGCTACTTTCTGTTAGAGAGGGGATCGAGTTTGGCTATTTCCACGCAAAGCAAAAAGACTGGCATTGATTAAATTGGAGATGACATTTGGGAGGTGTTCTCAGAATATCTAAGTTTGATTATCTAATTTGACTTCATACTGTGTCCCAGGTTTGTGAAGCCTTTCTAGCAAGTACCACCCAGGAAGAATTATTTTCAATTAAATGGATCATGACCACTGCAGAAGAAATCATGAAACGCACCTGTAGCGTGGGGTCATGGTGTGAACAAAGCTGCCGAGCTCACAAAGAGACAGTCTGGGAGTCGGCTGTGCTAATGCCGGCTTTGAGCATCGTTTCGTTCCTTCCCATCAACAGTTCCATTAATGAGGTACAGAGATGAAGGCAGGCAGATACTTCATGGAGCTGTGTGACGCAAGATTGATGCTGTCACCAGCTGTCATTGGAACGAATAAGAAAGAGGCTAACAGACCCTTGATCATTAGAAGGGCTGATAATCTATTGTGAGTTTGTCAAAAAAGGAGGAAGGAGATCAAATATTAGTGGAGAAAGAACACAGGGTAAAGAACATGATGGAAACTTCCTAATCATTTCGTGTAGTTATGAAATGGGTGGCTTTATTTAGCAACGCATATGATATGGTAGAGGCAATATTCCAAGCATGCATGCTAGAGTAATCTTTAATAAGTAAACAAAGGGCAGGGTGGTGACTTGCACCTGTCATAATCCCAGCACTTTGAGAGACTGAGGCAGGAGGATCACTTGAGCCCAGGAGTTTGAGATCAGCCTGAGCAGCATGGTGAGATGCTGTCTTTACAAAAAATTAAAAAATTTTTAAAAACTTTAAAAAGTAAAGAGCATCCATAAATGCTTTTTTGGGGATTCCATGGGATTTTTTTAATGGTTGTTTTTTTCTCAAAGAAAGTTAAGTAATTTATAATATCTTGTGAAATGAGGTGGCTGTTATAAAATAACAATATAAAAAAATAAGTTTTGTCTAATGTTGCAGCTCGATCGTTGTTCATCATACAAGACTGTCTGGTGTCAGAGGCAGAAATTTCCCCTTAGTTTCACTTGTGGATGCAGCAGGTCAATGAGTCCCCACTTCCGTTAGAGACACGTGAACCACTCTAAATACAGTCATTTCTCAGGGAAAATTTACACAGAGGTAATGACAGATACGTAAATTCCATTGTTCCAGAGCAGAACAGGTATGGCTGAGGGAGGAATGATGTTATAAGAAACTCCTTTACAGTCCCTGAGATTCTTCTCCAATTACACTTAGGGTTGAATTTTCAGATACTTTTTCTTGCATCCAAGGAAGGAATTTTAGGGGAATTATATTTATTAAATCTCATTTTTCTTTGCTTTATCTAGCTTTTCCTTGATAATTTTAATTCTTACCATGCAGTAATTCAGTGACCTCAATTCTCCCTCCCCTGAGCCAAAAAGGAAAGCCCTCTGTGTTTAAAGAGACTCAGAGCCTCCTGCCTGTCCTAGTTCTGCAGAAAGGAAGCTGCACCTTTGCAGAGCCCCTCTTGGCACAGGTAGAGATCGGCAATTCAGTCCTATTCAAAAGGTTAAGGAGGGTAGGGGCCAATTCAACTGCATAAACATTTGATACTCAATTAGCGTCTCCCAAACAGCAGCATTGATATCACCTGGTAACTTGTCAGAAATGCAGAGTCTCAGGCCCCACCCCAGACCCACTGCATCGGAATCTGCACGTGCACAGAGTCCCCAGGCGATTCCTATGCACATTGAAGTGTAGAGAACTCTGCAGATCTGGCAGGCTCCTAGGCAGGTCCAAGCCGATAGACAGAGGAACGCAGCCTGAGTGTCACTCCATGGCAGCAGTGTTGATAACGCTCTGGCCAAGAATGAAGCATTTGAGGAATATATGAGGAACGGAAGACAGTGAGGAAGGATGAAAATGACCCGAACACAAGCAAAGTGGTAAATGTGAAAAATCTCTTTTCGTGGACCTTGCTGCTTGTGTGGTTGAGAAAGGATTTTTTTTTCTACCTTTGGAGAAGAAATTCATTCTATATTGATTGATTGGAAGGTCAAACAATGAATAAAAAGTAAGAATTTTAAAAAAAGAGAGAGGCAAAAACTTAGTTATAAACCAAGGTTCTCATGTTCAGCTAAACTACAGGGCACTTTGCCCCATATTTTTTCCCTGTAAGTTCACATTTCTTATAAAACAGCTACAGGGTAAAAAATCGTATCTGTCATATAAAATAATTACTTGTATCTGTTGTTGAGAAAAAGTATACAGCATGCATTAACAAATGCCTTTCCTTTCTCATGTAGTTGTTTATTGAGTTTAAAATATAAAATTTCTTGCAATCAGTTTGTTTATTCTAATTAATAAATGAACTTGACACCTCACAGAAAGTTAAATAATGTGGTCAGTGATGTTTTTAAGGTTTATAGTGAAAGAAATTAAGTATTAGGTACATGACTTAAATTGATTAGAAGGTAAATTGAATCTACTGAGAAGTGTGAGCATATAAGTGTGTTAACACGTGGTGTGAATAATGTGTTCTGATACGGAGGAAGATTTTACATAGTCTTTGATTTTATAATGCATTGATATTCTTACAGAAGGTCAAAGCAAATGAAAGTGTTGCAAGAATGTTCAAAACTATCCACCCTAACTTCTAGGATCATGTTCTCCAAACTGCTAATTAATGAAAAGTCAGCTTCATCTATTGAGATGTTTAATCAATTGGCAGATTGTTGTCAATAAATATGTGTCGTAAGTGGTTTGTAATAGACAGGCTAATGAAGTTCCCTCTGTGAGTGTCAGAGCTATTTGGAAAAATCTCTCTCCCTTCTGGGCGGTTTGCCATACGTTATTAGTCTCCCTCTGACTCAAGGAAGAGTGCCCTTCAACATCGCTGGTCTCACCTCTGGATGGAGGAGCTGGAGAAGCAGAAAGTAAATTTCATTTTCTACTAGCAGTTAGTCAAGTGACAGGAGGCGGAAAGAAGGGTGGCTACTGATAATACGAATGATCATCAGAGAAGCCAACATTTCTTAGGCAGTTGCTTCTATATGTGCTGGACTCCGCAGTCAGTAATTCAGTTACTTCTTTTCTTTTTCTTTTTCTTTTCTTTCTTTCTTTTCCTTTTTTTTTTTTTTTTTTTTTTTTTTTTTTGAGACAGTTTCGCTGTTGTTGCCCAGGCTGGAGTGCGATGGTACGATCTTGGCTTACTGCTATCTCTGCCTCTCGGGTTCAAGCGATTCTCCTGCCTCAGCCTCCCAAGTAGTTGGGATTACAGGCATGCACCACCATCCATTCCTGGCTAATTTTTTGTATTTAGTAGAGACAGGATTTCACCATGTTGGTTAGGCTGGTCTCGAACTCCTGACCTCAAGTGATCCACCTGCCTCGGTCTCCCAAAGTGCTGGGATTACAGGTGTGGGCCACCATGCCTGGCCAATAATTCAGTTACTTCTTAATCTTCACCTTATGAGAAAGATTCTGCAACCTCTCAGATCCTTTATTACAAACATTTTTGTCATGCCACTACAATCCTGAAATAGATCTTGTAGCTAACATAACCTACTCTACATGTAACTGTTTTAAAAGTCATTATAATTCCCCAACTATAACATAACAGAGAAATAAAGGGAATAGAATTGACTATTGAGTACATTCAATATATTTGTTTAACTATAATATAATGGAGAAATAAAGGGAATAGAATTGACTATTGAGGCCGGGCGCGGTGGCTCACGCCTGTAATCCCAGCACTTTGGGAGGCCGAGGCAGGCGGATCACAAGGTCAGGAGATCAAGACCATCCTGGCTAACACAGTGAAACCCCGTCTCTACTAAAAATAAAAAAATTTTAAAAAGCCGGGCGTGGTGGCGGGCGCCTGTAGTCCCAGCTACTTGGGAGGCTGAGGCAGGAGAATGGCATGAATCCGGGAGGCGGAGCTTGCAGTGAACCAAGATCACACCACTGCACTCCAGACGGGGAGAGAGAGAGCGCAAGACTCTGTCTCAAAAAAACAAAACAAACAAAAAAAAAAGAATTGACTATTGAGTACATTCAATATATAAGTATTTGTTTCTATGCATCTGTACATAGAAATCCTGCGAATCTAACAGTTGTAACTGCAGACTGATAGAGAAGTGATGTTCTACCTACTCACACTAGAACTGGTCGTCCTGTTAGTGATGTGATATTATAAATTGGTGAGTACTTCTTAGAAAAGTTACCCAAATTCAGTCGCACCTCGATTTGCACAGGAATTGCGTTTCTGGAATATCAGTATACATTGTTACTGGCCAGAAAATGCTTTGCATTCACATATAAAACAAATTTAAGTTCTAGGCACAAATATTTGTAAACAGGATTTTCCCTTCCACAACTACCTACTGGGGCATCGAGAAGGTATGCAGCCCGGGAGACCACTCCCAGTGTTCCAGGCCTGGCTTGCTAATGAAAGACATCTGGCATCCAAACCTTCATTCAATAAATACTAGTCAAATCCCCCATTCATGAGGTCGACCATGAACTGCCCTATAGATTTCCAGAAGTCTACAGTGAAGCGTTACCACCCCATAAGACCAGGCTGCTAGGATTTTCATTTCTCCTTTTCAGATGTGGCCACTGAAGCTTCAGTGGTTTCCCCAAAGACAAAGAGCTAGGAGGTAGAGGAGTTGGGATTCAGACTCTGATCTGTCTGACCCCAGAATCTCTGCATTGAACCCAGTGCTCCTTCCTCCCCAGTGCATCAAGACAGGCCAACATTGCCACAGAAGAGCCCAAGTAGGCTTACTGGGTCATTTTTTAGAACTGTGCTTGTTAAAAGGAAAAGGACTGATCAGGCATGGTGGCGCATGCCCATAATCCCAGCACTTTGGGAGGCCAAGAGTTCGAGACCAACCTGGGCAACATAGGGAGACTCTGTCTCTACCAAACATAAAAAAAAAAAAAAGCCAGGTGTGGTGGCATGCACCTGTGGCCCCAGCTCCTCAGGAGGCCTAGGTGGGAGGATCACTTGAACCCAGGAGTTTAAGACCAGCCCAGACAACATAGGGAGACCCTGTCTCTACAAAAAATTTAAAATAACAAATGAGCTGGACATGGTGGCATGCACCTGTAGTCCCAGCTATTCAGGAGACTGAGGTGGGAGGATCACTTTAGCCTGGGAGAATGAGGCTGCACTGAACCCTGATCACATCATTGGCACTCCAGCCTGGACAACAGAGTGAGAACTTGTCTCAAAAAAATAAATGAATAAATAAAAAAGGAAAAGGATTGGTTGAAATGCATTGAGCACCCAAGAGCACACACTTGGCGGCTGTAACAGCATGCCCCGGTGCTTTGCGTATGTTACCGAATGTTCGCAACAGCCCTGCAGTGTGGTTAGTTGTGGGTAATCCCTTTTCACAAACAAGAACCCTGAGTCTGAGCCCTTTCCCAAGTCAACCAGCCTGTGAGAAGAACTGGATTGATTTCAATCTTATGTTGACTTCAAAGCCCAACCTCTTGCTCCTACTCCTTAGACCAGAATGGGCCCTCAAGAGGATGGGTGTGTATAACCTCTTGATGCCATTCATCCATGTCTTCTTGATTTCCCTCCACTTTCTTTCTCATTACCCAGTAAGTAAGGTGAGCAAATAATTGGCCAGGCAAGGACATTTTTGAGAGTGACAGGGGACACTTCCACCAGGACATTGATATGGGTCACTCAGTGATGCCTATTTCAGGGCCTTGAAGCAGGCAGCAGTCTTACCAAGTTATGGTTGAAGTTTCTATACAGAGTTGGAAACGTGTCGTGGGTTTCCTGATCAGAACGCAGTGGGGACCCTGCTGTCAGGGGAACACTGCTTTGCTTCTTTCAGTGAATGTGTGATTATCTTTTGAGGATGGTCACATTTTTCTGTTGAGATCTTTCCTAGTTTACAAAGTCCCCACTGTTTTCATGAGGCAGGGATAGGTGAGCCTCGGGCCATCATGAGAGTGGGTGGGGGCAGGCCTGGTGAGGACACACCAGACCCCACGAGACGGAAGCTCTTCACAGTCGGTGACCGGGAGAGAGTCTGCTTCCCAAGTCCAGTCTGGTTCACTTCCTCTCAGCAGCAGGACAAGAGAAGGCTTCCTTCCGTTTACACGAAAAGCTTGCAGTAAAAGAGTACAAGTGACGGATTCTGCCTGAATTTCCCCAAGCTTCTGCACTTGTCTTTGTTTATTATATTAATAAATACTATGCAGCTAATGTTCCCATATGGCAGGGCAGAGAAAAGAGCATAAAAATGAAGTTGTGGCTGCATCACTTAAATACTAATGAAGGTGATACCCACTTGGCATGGTGGAAAGGTGGGTCCTTGTTTTAGAGTTCTTAATTAAGAACTGCCAAGTGACTCATATTAATTAGGAAGCCAGCTGTAGCCTTCAGTTTCATGGTATATTTATTCTTAGGAACCTGTGACGGGAGTCAGTCTGAACCTTTTTTAATCAGTCAGCCCATGAGCAATTACCTATTAAATATACCTCGTGTGCATGGGACCAGGCTATGTGGACAGAGATTGATAAGATACTGTCTTTGCCTTCAGAATCTCCACCTAATCGAAGAGTGTGCACAGATAGAGAGCCAGTATTTCAGAGAGTGAGGTCAAAGCATTTTCACAACACTATGAGTGAATGAGAGAAGTGTGGCATCGGGGGGTCAGGGAGCTTTTCAAACTACACCAGTGCCCTTCCTGCTCTGGGGTTGCAGTAGTGAGCCAGTGTAAGTGATGGGAGGGTATCATACTGCTGGGATGCTGGGGCACAAGGGTGGTTACAGACCAGCCGGCAGGTTGGAGAGTTGGTGTTCAGAGGGAGAATTGACAGTCATGGGCAGAAATAGTTGGGAGGGCTAGAACTGGGCTCTCAGGTGGAGGGATCAGATCTCCAACAGGTGAGGAGCGATGGGCAGCCACAGAGGTGGAAGGAAAGAGGTCAGGGCAGTGGGACCAGAAAGGAAACTAACTGGCATTGAGCTGGGATGTCCACTTCAGCTCTCAGTCAGTCTACCAGCCATTACAGTACTGATTCTGTTGACTCTGCTCACACTTATACACACACACACACACACACACACACACGCGCGCAAGCTTGGCCTCCTGCAGGGACCTGATACCCTGAGCTAGAGGATAGGGATGTGGTTAAAGAAGGGACTCAATACACTATGTGTAGCTGACATGACCACCCAGCATGTCACAAAATTGTACCCAGAACAATACCTAGCTGTGGGTAATCCCTTTTTACAAACAGGAAGCCTGAGTCTGAGCCCTTAGACTGAGAAGCAAAACTGGGTTTCGTACTTATTTTGACTTCTTCAGAGCCCAAGGTCTAAGGTCTAAGGAGCAGGAGCAAGAGCTCAAAAAGAAGCACCTCAAAACCTATGTTTTAATGTCTCCTGGCATTGATGTGTTAATATCCACTGAATTCTAGTTTCTTAAATCTCTTGTAACTGGAGAAGGGTTTTATGAAGATAAGTTGTAACGAGGGGCCAACAAACATGAAAAAATACTTAACAGGACTAATCATTAGAGAAATGCAAGTTAGAACCACAGTGAGATACTATCTCACACCAGTCAGAATGGCTGTTATTAAAAAGTCAAAAAACAACAGATGCTGGCGAGGCTGCAGAGAACACAGAATGGTTATACACTGCTAGTGGGAATATGAATTAGTTCAATCATTGTGAAAAGCAGTTTGGAGATTTCTCAAAGAACTTAAAACAGAATTACCATTCAACCCAGCAATCCCATTGGTGAGTATATATCCAAAAGAAATCGTTTTCCCATAAAGACACACACACACTTGTGTATTTGTCACAGCAGTCTTCACAATAGCAAAGGCATGGAATCAACCTGGGTGCCCATCAGTGCTGGATTTGATTAAGAGACTGTGATGCATATATACCATTGAATGCTACACAGCCATGAAAGAATGAGATGACGTCCTTTGCAGCAACATGCATGGAGCTGGAGGCCATTATCCTAAGCAGATTAACACAGAAAACCAGATTACTGCATGTTCTCACCTATAAATGAGAGCTAAACATTGGTCTTCATGGACAAAAAAATGGCGACCATAGAAACTGAGGGCTACTAGAGGCAGGTGGGAGAGAGGGAGCAAGGTGTGAAAAACTATTGTCAGTACCTGGGCGATGGGATCATTCGTACCCCAAACTCGGCATCACACATGTTGTCCAGGTTACAAATCTCTACATGGACCCCCTGAATCTAAAATGAAAGTTGGGGAAAAAAGATTCGAATGTACTTTAGAGTGTTAATTATTACAGTTTTTTTTTTTTTTTTTTTTTTTTTGAGTTGTGGTCTCACATGCAGCTGTCTCCTAATTTCATACTTAAGACATTCAGATCATTGACTTGTATCCACAAAATTGCAGTTCTTTTAAATTGCCTGCCAGAGCACTGTGGGTCTTTTCAGGGGCCCCGAGTCCAGGCATCTGTGACTCTGCTTGCTCCTTGATAAACTTTCTTGAGTAGCATTTATTCTAAATCATCCAAGAACACCTCAAGGGCAAGAATACTTAACCTTGATCCTGGGCTGTGGTGATTCACAAAGGCTTATCCTTTGTAGATTTAGGCTCATCTTTCAGGGAGCTCAGTTTGATGTGCTTTTTCTCTTCTCGAACTATGCCATTCAACATTTTTTTCCCCATATCTATTCTCCCTGAGTGCTAATTTTAGTTCAGGTTGCACCTGTGTATATGTGTGTGTGTAAACCTTCTGTAGCCCTAGTTTATAGCCTTTTTCAATAAAATCACATATCCAGAGAAATTGTTTTCCCACGTGAGCACTTTTTCAGAGTGTTTTCCAGAACTCTGCCTGCTGTTCGAAAGTCAACCTCAGTTGCCCTCTTTAGAATGCTTCCCTAATGCAATGGCTCTGAAATTCCTGAATATTGTTACAAGCACAGTTCCCTTCAGAAAAAGAAACCTTGGAAATGGTGGATCTATGCTTTTTTTTTTTTCATTTTGGAGCTTGGAGAAGTTTGTTGACCTCATGTCATCATCAGCCTCCAATTGAATCTGTTAAACAGCCAATATGAATAGTATCTATACAAAAACACAAAGTAAGCACAGAAATACTTTTTCAGGGGAGGTATTTTGCCATACTGAAATAGCACCTGCATTGGGGGTTTTAAAATTTTATTTTTAGTTTTCGTGGGTACATAGTAGGTATGTATATTTATGGGGTACATGAGATGTTTTAATACAGGCATGCTGTACGAAATAATCACATCATGGAGAATGGAGTATCCATTCCCTCAAGCAAGGCACCTGTATTGTTATAATGTTTTTCCTTTAATAAATTCAGCTCTCAAATTTACTTCTAAAAAATTTTATAGCGGTTTTCTAATTGAAAACTAGGTTTCATTTGCTAGCAATAAAATTACATACATAGTTATTGATATGATTTCGCTGTGTCCCCACACAAATCTCATCTTGAATTGCAGCTCCCATTATCCCCATGTGTCGTGGGAGGGACCCGGTGGGAAGTAGCTAAATCATGGGTGGCAGGTTTTTCCCGTGCTGTTCTTGTGATAGTGAATAAGTCTCATGAGATCTGATGGTTTCATAAAGAGGGTTCCCCTGAACAAGCTTTCTTGCCTGCCACCATGTAAGATGTGCCTTTGCTCCTACTCCACCTTCCACGGTGATTGTGAGGCTTCCCCAACCATGTGGAACTGTGAGTTCATTAAACCTCTTTTTCTTTATAAATTACCCAGTCTCGGGTATGTCTCTCTTAGCAGTGTGAGAACAGACTAATATTAAACTGACAACTTGCATCTGTGTGCACATAGAATCTTCTTACAGAACATCTTTGGGAACCACTACTGGAAGGAAATGTTACATTTCAGGGGCTGAGGCTGGGTACGGAAAACAGAGCCAGTTGTCCATAGTGTTAATATTCATAGGGGCCTCAGATTTCATTTTACCTGTAAGTTTTTCTTACACCAGAAATTTTCAGCCTCAGCACTGTTGACGTTTTGGGCCAGATACGTCTGTGCTGATGGAGGCTGTCCTGTGCAGTGTGGCATGTTCAGTGGCATCCCTGGTCTCCTCCTGCTAGATGCCAATAGCACACCCCCACAGGCGCCCCTCGGTGTGACAGTCAACAACCAAAAATATCCCTAGACGTTGCCAGATATCCCCTGGCAGGGGCAGGACTGCACAGGTTATGACCCACTGTGTCTCACGTAAGTCATTATGTTGCTTTGATTCTTCTGGTGTCCTTGGGCCTAAACTGTTGCTTGGTTAAGTATGCAGATTGAAAAAACACTGCAAGGGAATTTTTTAGAGTCTCTCTGCACCTATTCTGGTTTCAGGACTGCCCAGTTTGCATCGTTGTTTGTTCAAAATGGAAAGAAGAGAGGGAGGAATTTTTTACAAAATGAAATTCACTACAATTTTTGAGACTTTTTAAAAACATTTTTGTACATATGCCAGTAACTCCCCTCCCCCCAAAATGGAAGCTCGTCCTGGCCTCTCATGAGACCTGCTGAGGCCACACCTGGTTCCCCCACCGTAGAGGTGAGTTAGGTCTCCCCACTGACTGTCAGTTCCCAAAGAAATCTCATGGCTAAATGAAAGACCAGATCCTCCCTCCCCTCCTCACATGTTTTTTACTTATATGTAGATGTGATTCCTTTCAAGAAAACTCAGTGAGAAATTACTTCACTATCATCCACTATTGACATCAACAGCAGCCTACATTGTTTCGAGATACTTTAAGTGCATTTTCGCTTTTAACTTTCACAACACTTTAATGTTGCTGGTTAATATTGTTGATCCCTACTTTATGAGAAAAACTGAAGCTTAGATAGGTTAAATAACCTGCCCAAAGCCACACCACTGACATTGCGATTCTGATAAAGCAGAATATTTGAAGCAGTTTCCCTCAAAACAAATATTCACGTTAATTATGAAACATAGCATGAATTCATAGGTAGCCTGTCAATAATTATGGTTATGAGTGTGGTATACTAATGTCATAATTTTTATTTAAATTTATAAACCTGTCAGCACCCTGCGATTGTTACTGGTTTGTTTTTTTAAGTACCTTGGATGAAAACTTGAAAGAAATAGACGAAAATAGAAGCAGAAGTTATGTTTAAGTGGGATACTTCTGCAGTTTTCTTTTGAACTCCCTTGTGAATTTCTAAATGGGTTGCAATATATTTTTACTTCTTTGGAAAATGAAATTTATAAGTTAAAAGTGAAGGGAGATATAGCTAACATAACTGCCAAAGTTGCTTTTTCTCTATAACTCTAGCTAAGAAATGACCATATTTTGTCCATGTGTCCGTATGTCTGGGCTCAGGAGTCTTTCAGAGTTGATTTGATGTACTGTTGAGCTGAGGGCCCTGTCCTACCACCTCTTGTTCAAGGAAAGACACAAGACATTTCCTTAGGGAACCCAGTGAAGATACCTACTGATGGGAAGCAGGACAGTTGATTCGCTCCCTCTGTTTCTGTTTTAATGCTACACTGGGGTGAGATTAAGCCGTACCTCCCAAGAAAAAGAACAGGGAACCTGATGTATCTAGATTGGTTTATTCTGAGCCACAGCAGTTGTTCCTCTTGCCATCACAGAGGGGACATTGATGGTAGATCATGTCACCATCAGCTCTCCCTAGTGAAGACTCGTATCTGGAACCACATGGAGAAGACTGTGAGGTGAAAATATGCTACTGTCTGTCACATACTGCCAGGTAGATGCTTGCTGCTGGCAGAAGGCATAGAATAGTTTGTAAACTACATGAGTATTCTATCAAGTGGTATTATTCTTAAACAGGCTTTCATCTGTCTTTCCATTCATTTTTAATTTCTTAGCACTTCATAGTAGACGTGTTTTGAGTATTTTGGTCAGAATTATAAACATTGTCCTCTAAGGGAGTAATCATTCTCAATGAGGTGCTAAGTACCTGACGTTCAGTCCTCATAACTACTCTATGAGGTAGCAGGTGGAATGCCCATTTTATTTTATTTATAAAAATCTGGGATACATGTGCAGAACGTGCCGGTTTGTTACATAGGTACACATGTGCCGTGGTGATGTGCCACACCTATCAACCCATCATCTAGGTTTTAAGCCCCGCATGCATTAGGTATTTGTACTAATGCTCTCCCTCCCCTTGCCCCCTACCCCACCACGGGCCCCGATGTGTGATGTTCCCCTCCCTGTGTCTATGTGTTCTCATCATTCAGCTCCCACTTATGAGTGATAACATGTGGTGTTTCGTTTTCTGTTTCTGTGTTAGTTTGCTGAGAATGATGGCTTCCAGCTTCATCCATGTCCCTGCAGAAGACTTTAACTCATTCTTTTTTATGGCTGCATATAGTATTCCATGGTGTGTATGTGCCCCATTTTCTTTATCCAGTCGATCATCAATGGGCATTTGGGTTGGTTCCAAGTCTTTGCTATTGTAAATAGTGCTGCATTAAAATATATGTGTGCATGTGTCTTTAGAGTAGAATGATTTCTAATCCTTTGGGTATATACCCAGTAATGGGATTGCTCAGTCAAATGGTATTTCTGGTTCTAGATCCTTGAGGAATCGCCACACTGACTTCCACAATGGTTGAACTAATTTACACTCCCACCAACAGTGTAAGAGTGTGCCTATTTCTTCACAGCCTTACCAGCACCTGTTGTTTCCTGATTTTTAAATAATTGCCATTGTAACTGGCATGAGATGGTATCTCATTGTGGTTCTGATTTGCATTCTCTAATGACCAGTGATCATGAGCTTTTTTTCATGTTTGTTGGCTGCATAAATGTCTTCTTTTGAGAAGTGTCTGTTCATATCCTTTGCCCACTTTTTGATAGGGTTGTTTTCTTCTTGTAAATTTACTTAAGTTCCTTGCAGATTCTACATAATAGACCTTTGTCAGATGGGTAGATCGCAAAAATTTTTCTCCCATTTGAAGGTTGCTTATTCACTCAGATGATAGTTTCTTTTGCTGTGCAGAAGCTCTTTGTTTGATTAGATCCCATTTGTCAGTTTTGTCTTCTGTTGCCATTGTTTTTGGTATTTTAGTCATGAAGTCTTTGTCCATGTCTATGTCCTGAATGGAATTGCCTAGGTTTTCTTCTAGGGATTTTATGGTTTTGGGTTTTACATTTAAGTCTGTAATCCATCTTGAGTTAATTTTTGTGTAAGGTGTAAGGAAGGGGTCTAGTTTGTTTTCTGCATATGGCTAGCCAGTTTTCCCAGCACTATTACTTAAATAGGGAATCGTTTCCCCATGGCTTTTTGTCAGGTTTGTCGAAGGTCAGATGGTTGTAGGTGTGTGGTGTTATTTCTGAAGTCTCTGTTTTGTTCCATTGGTCTATATATTTGTTTTGGTACCAGTACCATGCTGTTTGGTTACTGTAGCCTTGTAGTATAGTTTGAAGTCAGATAGCATGATCCCTCCAGCTTTGTTCTTTTTGTTTAGGATTATCTTGGCTGTATGGGCTCTTTTTTGGTTCCACATGAAATTTAAAGTAGTTTTATCTAACCCTACGAAGAACATCAATGGTAACTTAATGGGAATAGCATTGAATGTATAAATTACTTTGGGCAGTATGGCCATTTTCATGATACTGATTCTTCCCATCCATGAGCATGGAATGTTTTTCCATTTGTTTATGTCCTCTCTTATTTCCTTGAGCAGTGGTTTGTAGTTCTCCTTGAAGAGGTCCTTCACGTCCCTTGTAAGTTGGATTCCTAGGTATTTTATTCTCTTTGTAGCAATTGTGAATGGGAGTTCACTCATGATTTGGCTCTGCTTATCTATTATTAGTGTATAGGAATGCTTGTGATTTTTGCACATTGATTTTGTATCTTGAGACTTTGCTGAAGTCGCTTATCAGCTTAATGAGTTTTGGGGCTGAGACAATAAGGTTTTCTAAGTATACAATCATGTCATCTGCAAACAGAGACAATTTGACTTCCTCTCTTCCTAGTTGAATACTTTCTCTTACCTGATTGCCCTGGCCAGAGCTTCCAATACTATAGGAGTGGTGAGAGAGGGCATCTTTGTCCCAGTTTCAAAGGGAATGCCCATTCAGTATGATATTGGCTAGAGTTTGTCATAAACAGCTCTTTTTGAGATAATGTGCCATCAATACCTAGTTTATTGAGAGTTTTTAGCATGAAGTGATGTTGAATTTTATCAAAGTCCTTTTCTGCATCTATTGAAATAATCATGTGGTGTTTGTCCTTGATTCTGTTAATGTGATGGATTACTTTTATTGATTTGCGTATGCTGAACCACCCTTGCATCCCAGGGATGAAGCTGAATTGATCGTGGTGGTGGATAAGCTTTTTGATGTGCTGTTGGATTCAGTTTGCCAGTATTTTATTGAGGATTTTCACATCGATGTTCATCAGGAATATTGGCCTGAAATTTTCTTTTTTTGTTGTGTCTCTGCCAGGTTTTGGTATTAGGATGATGCTGGCCTCATAAAATGAGTTGAGGAGGAGTCCCTCTTTTTCTATTGTTTGGAATCATTTCAGAAGGAATGGTAATTAGCTCTTTATATCTCTGGTAGAATTTGGTTGTGAATCCATCTGGTCCTGGGCTTTTTTTGGTTGGTAGGCTATTAATTACTGCTTCAATTTCAGAATTTGTTATTGGTCTCTTCAGAGATTTGGCTTCTTCCTGGTTTAGTCTTGGGAGGGGCTATGTGTCCAGGAATTTATCCATTTCTTCTAGATTCTCTAGTTTTAGTAGAGGTGTTTATAGTATTCTGATGGTAGTTTGTATTTCTGTGGGATCAGGGGTGATATCCCCTTTTTATTGTGTCTATTTGATTCTTCTCTTTTTCTTTATTAGTTTAGCTAGTGGTCTATTTTGTTAATCTTTTCAAAAAACCAACTCCTGGGTTCATTGATTTTTTTTTTTTTTTTTTTTTTTTGAAGGGTTTTTCATGTGTGTATCTCCTTCACTTCTGCTAGCTTTTGAATTTGTATGCTCTTAAAGCTTCTCTGGTTCTTTTCATTGTAATGGTAGGGTGTCGATTTCAGATCTTTCCAGCTTTCTGATGTGGGCATTTAGTGCTATAAATTTCCCTCTAAACACTGCTTTAGCTATGTCCCAGAGAGTCTGGTAACGTCGTCTCTTTGTTCTCATTGGTTTCAAAGAACTTATTTGTTTCTGCCTTAATTTCGTTATTTAACCAGGAATCATTCTGGAGCAGGTTCAGTTTCCATGTAGTTGTGCGGTTTTGAGTGTGTTTCTTAATCCCAAATTCTAATTTGATTGCACTGTGGTCTGAGAGACTGTTAAGATTACCATTGTTTTGCATGTGCTGAGGAGCCTTTTACTTCCAATTGTGTGGTTGATTTTAGAATAAGTGCCCTGCGGCACTGAGAAGAATGTATATTCTGTTCATTTGGAGGGAAAAGTTCTGTAAATGTCTATTAGGTGCACTTAATCCAGAACTGAGTTCAAGTCCTGAATATCCTTGTTAATTTTCTGTCTTGTTGATCTGTCTAGTATTGACAGTGGGGTGTTAAAGTCTCCCACTATTATTGTGTGGGAGTCTAAGTCTCTTTTTAGGTCTCTCAGAACTTGTTTTATGTGTCTGGGTGCTCCTGTATTGGGTGCTTATATATTTAGGATAGTTTGCTCTTCTTGTTGCATTGATCCCTTTATCATTATGTAATGTCCTTCTTTGTCTTTTTTTTATCTTTTTTAAAGTCTGTTTTATCAGAGACTAGGATTGCAACTCCTGCTTTTTCTTTTTTTTTTTTTTTTCTCTCTCTCTCTCCATTTGCTTGGTAAATATTCTTCCATCCCTTTATTTTGAATCTATGTGTGTCTTTGCATGTGAGATGGGTCTCCTGAATACAGCACACCAATGGGTCTTGACTTTTACCCACTTTGCCAGTCTGTGTTTTGTAACTGGGGCATTTAGCCTATTTACATTTCAGGTTAATATTGTTATGTGTCAATTTGATCCTGTCGTGATGCTAGCTGGTTATTTTGCACCTTAGTTGATGCAGTTTCTTCATAGTGTCCTTGGTCTTTATGTTTTGTTATATTTTTGCAGTGGCTGGTACCGGTTTTTCCTTTCCATATTTAGTGCTTCCTTCCAGAACTCTTGTAAGACAGGGAATGCCCATTTTAGATATGAGTAAAATGAGGCTCAGACCAGTTCAGTGGCTCTGCATGGTGATCTATTCCTTAGTGAGTCCTCTTGAATTTGGGGTAAGTCTATTTATTGTCTGTCATCTGAGGGAGCTTGGTTTTTGTCTTCTGGTGCATATCAAAAAGTGGCTGTTTCCTCTTTTAAAAGCTTATTTTTAATTTTTGTGGGTACATAGTAGGTGAGGCGTATGTATTTATGGGGAATATGAAATACTGTGGCTCAGGCATGCAATGTGTAATAATCACATCGTGGCATATTGGGTGTCTATCCTTTTGAGCATTTGTCCTTGTTACAAACAATCCAGTGATACTTATTTTTAAGTGTACAGTTATTGATTATAGTTCCCTTGTGGTGGGGGGACTATAGTGAATAATTTAATTATTCATCAAATACTAAGTCTTGCTCATTCTATTTTTTTTAACCATTAATCATCGCTACCTTCCCTCCCAGCCCCCCACTACACCGCCCAGCCTCCAGTAACCATCCTTCTACTCCCTATCTCTGTGAGTTCAAATGCTTTGATTTTTAGATCCCACAAGGTAGTGAGAACATGGACTAGCTGGTTCTTGATTTAACACCTACAACGTTTTCAGATTATTTTTGCTTGTTTACAGTTTTTGTATGTTATACCTACTTTGAAATTTAGATACTGGTGAATTAACTGCTAAGCACGATTATTTTCATTAAGTACAGGGGAGCTTTGCTTACCTACTTTGTACTTCTTGTTCCTAAATTGTAGGGTTATATAGCTCGTCTCAGCACTACCATTATTCCTTACCTATATTTTGAACTTTTTTTTTTTCTGGCCTTAATGCTATTGTCCACAATGCCTGTGAGTACCTCTGAATCCAGCCCAGTAGTTTTGCCTTGTAACCTCAAATTCCCAAGGAATACAGCCTGGTAAGAGATTGTTTCATGTATTTTTACAGCACAAGTGGTCTTCACATCCATCAGTAGTTAGTCTTCTGCACTCACCAAAAGCACGATGTCATGTCTGGGGGGAAAGAATTTTTTTTAAAGAGCTGTAGACATTTTAATAAAAGTTTCTTCTCAGCTTTTCTGTGATGCGTATCAAGAGGGAAGTATAGTAACAGAGAATATAGCATTACTGCAACATGCCTGTCTGAATACATTTCAGTTCATTGAGCTAGATTTCCCTGAAAAGGGAATGTTCCCAGCCAAGTCTGCCCTAAAATCATAACCAAGGTGGCAAGCCCAGATTCTTGATGTCTGCAGGTGTTGTTTTTGTAATATTTTATTCTCCAGCACAGTGGCAACCAGGATCAAAGCTAATAGTCTAATTAAAATGAAAGATGCCCAGGCTCAGATGGGGATGGGATGAAGCCCTACGCCCAGTTAGAGTGGTGAAGTCCACTAGTTTTTTCCGACCAAGGTGTCGACTCTTGGCGTGAACCCACACACTCTCTGAACCATTGTGCTGGTCATGACCACTAAGGTGTGGCAGGAAGGTGCTCTCTGGAGACTCACAGCCTGCTTACAAGCAATTCCAGGAGCAGGAAGCACAGAGACATATGGAAATTCCACTCTCATGCTTAATATACAACATGTAAAATGAATTTTTCATATTGGCTTTTTTAAAAAATGGAAGAGTTCCAGCTTTGCCTCGCTGGTGTGCCTTTTGGAGTTAGTGTCCTTTAAAGCAGCCAGAGGGGGAATAACTGTAATGTAAGCAGAGTGGTGTTTGCAAGTGAGAGCTGGGGGAGAGGCGATGATGATTTTGGAAACATTATTCTGGGTATTGCATTGAACAAAGACTTATTACTGAAGGAAAAAATACCCAGAAATGCATTGTTAATGCTCTCTCGGATTTGGGCCTGGAGAACCATACTGTGAACAGAGTGGAAGATAAATAGGGAGGAAAATAGCAAATTAAGGGGACAAATAACCAGGGGGAAGAAGGCGGGGGGAAGGTTGCCTGCTGGCATCAGGAGAGGAGAACATATAACCAGTGTCTGATGCATTTCCTTAAGAATCAGTGTGTTTGCAAATTGCTCCATTGCATCTTAGCAGAATCTAATCTGGGTAACGAAGAGCTGACTAGCGAACATAGTTGGATGAATTCCCCAAGTACTCCTGAAATATAACAGAGCAACGATCAGTATAATGAAAAGTAAGAGAGAGAGTAGCTAGAGGCTTAACTTATGATCAGTGTTCATTACAACAAATGACATTTTCACTGCAGAGTTACCATAAGATTATTGACTCTTACGTAATATGGTTCCCATCTGAATAGATTTGAGAACAGCTTAGCCTGTGAATGGGAGAGCTGCAGCCATCAGAGGACTGAAGATGAACTCAGTCCCCGTATTCACGTTTTCAATTAGTCCGAGGGAGCTGCCTGTTCAGGACCATGGACAGGGCAAAAAATAGTTTGCGCCTTCCTCCAGGCAGCATGGTGGTGATTATCTTTGGCATTGACTGGCATGGTCATGTGTTATATTCAGTGAAAACCAGACTCAGAAAGTGACTAAACTTGTTGGTAGTTTCATATCCAAGGCCTCCTCCTTATGTTCTCTGCCATTTGCTATTTTCCTCAAGCATACATATTGCAACATTTGAAAAATATATATCTCTTTGGAAAGAAACTGTGTTTTCTCTAAAACTTTGGGCACACAACCATAAGGCATGTTGCAACTCTGTGGCTTCAACCACATTTGAATGGACAACCCCAGTTCTGAGTGTAGCGTGGCATTGCCTTGGTTTGCTGAGCACCTGTTCGATACCCGCTGAGCACTCTGTATTTCTGTTGTTTTGTCCTCCCAACAACCCTATGAGCTATGTGCTATTATTATCAGTCCTATTTTATTTATTTATTTTTTTTGAGACGGAGTCTTGCTCTGCCTCCCAGGCTGGAGTACAGTGGCGCGAGCTCCACTCACCGCAAGCTCCGCCTCCCGGGTTCACGCCATTCTCCTGCCTCAGTCTCCCTTGTAGCTGGGACTACAGGCGCCTGCCACCGTGCCCGGCTTTTTTTTTTTTTTTTTTTTTTTGTATTTTTAGTAGAGACGGGGTTTCACCGTGTTAGCCAGGATGGTCTCAATCTCCTGACCTCGTGATCCGCCCGTCTCGGCCTCCCAAAGTGCTGGGATTACAGGCTTGAGCCACCGTGCCCGGCCATCAGTCCTATTTTACGGAGGAGAAAGCACTCTGAGAGAGGTTAGGTAACTTGTCCAAGGGTACCCAGCTGCCAGAAATCACTAATGAATTTCAAAGTCATTTCTACCAGTCTGCTGTACGTTGTAACTTCCACACAGGTGCTGAACATAAAGAGAGGTTCATTCATATTCATTCTCTCTCATTCTCTCTCACTCTCTGGAAAAGCAGCCTGGGTAGTAAGTCTGTCCAGAACCCTTGCTTTCAACCAGTATTCATGAGTCATGCCAGTCTTGCTTGCTGTGTATTTTAAAGTTAACTCTATACCGGTGTCTCCCATGAGAAAGGGTTTACTGTCACTGTTAGCTGGAGGTGCAGATGGCAGCCCGCAGTACATGGGAGTTACAAGCAGAGCAAGAGAACACAAAGAGGCCAGTGGGTCAGGGGCGGTCTTGTTGCAGGAAAGCAGCAAAGTGGTATTTGGAAACAAATCAACAGTTGTCAAAAGAATAATGAAGACATCTGTGGGAACTCAGTAGCAGCGTTTTTGGATCTCACCTTTTCTTTTCAGTTGTGTATTTCTAAATTTTATGAGAAAAAAATACCTCAACAAAGAATGGGGAAGTTAAAAAAATATAATTGGCCCTATTATAACCAGGGGATTTCCTGTTTGTTTCCTATTACTTCTAAGCAGTGTATTATCTTGTTTATAAAAGCCTGATTGGGACGTCCCTCCTCCTGGCCACTGCAGCCGGTTCTGGAGACTTCCCTGCAGCCCATCTTCCCTGGCAATGGGCCCAGAGGCTAGACGTAGTATGGCCACTCGAGAAGGAGCACAGCTGAGTGAGGAAGTCTGGCCCACCGTGGAAATGGCAAACTCTTGAACGCACCCAGCCTGTAGCCACTGCTGCTTGAGCCCCTAGGGAGGGCCTCATGGGTAATGCACTCTAGCCAGGCTGGGCACTGGGACCTTTGGCTCTTAAAGCTGCTTTTATGTTTTCGTGCTTTGGGGAAAGAGAGGGACTGAATGTATTTTCTCCAACCAAGTAGCATTTAGGGGCTTCAGGAGTTAGTTATTCATCTTGGCCTAAAAACCTTTCCAGTATCACAACTATTACAAATAATTAAGGATATTGGGAAAATCTCTAGGTAAATGGGACTCTTGGTAACAGATTTCCTGTGTGTATCCTTCCTTACTCTAAACCAGCATGTCTAGCCTTTTTGGCACCAGGCACCAGTTTTGTACAAGACAGTTTTTCCATGGACCAGCAGGGTTGGGGGGAGATGGTTTGGGGATGCTTCAAGCACGTTACATTATAGTGCACCTTATTTCTATTATTATTACGTTGTAATATATAATGAAGTAATTATACGGTACACCATAGTACAGAATCAGTGGGAGCCCTGAGTTTATTTTTCTGTGACTAGACAGTCCCGTCTGGGGTTGATGGGAGACAGTAACAGATCATCAGGCATTAGATTCTTGTAAGGAGTGTGGAACCTAGATCTCTCGCATGCGCGGCTCACAATAGGGTTCATCCTCCTGTGAGAATCTAATGCTGCCACTGATCTGAGAGGAGGCGGAGCTCAGGCAGTAAAATGAGCAGTGGGGAGTGGCTGTAAATAAAAACGAAGCTTTGCTTGCTCGCCTGCCACTCACTTCCTACTGTAAGGCCCAGCTTCTAACAGGCTGCAGGTAGGTACCTGTCCACGGCCCAAGGGTTGGCCACCCCTGTTCTAAAGTATTAAAAGTAACCAAGTGCCAGGATCACAGGAGAGGGGCCATCAGCCTTTAAAATGTCTTTCATCTAAGTACAAAGAAGTGGCTCAACTCTACCATATTCAGCTTGTCTATATCAGCTGTGCAGTAGCATAGCCACCAACTGCAGGTGGCTGTTGAGCTGTTGAATTGTAGCTTGTCTGACAGACAGTGTGCTCTAACTCTACAGTATTCACCAGAGTTCAAAGACATAGTACTCAAAAAATCATTACATTTATGCAGTAAATTTACTAAATTATTCATCATCAAATTACAGATAACATAGATCAGGAATCATTTTTAAATTGATGACATGTTGAATTTATATTTTGGCTATATTGGGTTAAATAAAATATGCTATTAAAATTAATTCCATCCAGTCTTTTTTACTTTTTTTAATGCCACTACGAGAAAATTTAAAGCTACATTCATGGCTCAAATTATATTTTGGACAGTGCTATTCTGTAGAGATGTGTGGAATATGGAATGTCTCTCTGCAAATTGGATGTACTAATGTGTGTTTAAGAAGATTTTGGAAACAGCTTATGAGGAGAGAAATTAACTCACTCGAGGTATTCAGTGCAGCAAATACTAAATAAAAGAGGGCTTGTTTTACCTTTTTGGGGAGATACGTTGGATGGAAATATTCTTGGATGATCGTCGTTCAGGGACGAATACTTTTCCATGAGAATATTGTCAAGGCAGTAGGAGTCGATTGTTACGGAACATGGTTTGTGGACGTTTGAAAATAACTATGGTGCACACATTCCTTTGGAATGTTCCATCCAGTGTCATCGTACGGGGCCTGGGAGGTGCTTCGCTTTGCAGACACCTGCTCCTCTGGCATCTCCACTCCACGCTTTTACTTCCACCTCGCTCTCACCAGCTGTATTTAGCATGCTCTAGCACCTTCCAGAGGTGTTTTGTGGGTGAGATTCTTAGATGAAGCACTTGGAATTCTTGGATGCTAGGGGCTGTTGTGACAAGCTTCGGCTCTTCCCTCCCCGCCCACGGCCACAGTTTTGCTTGCAGCCTACGGGGCCTGTTGGGGGCATGAAGCGGCTAAGGCTCTCCCCTAGCCAGAGGCAGCTCCTGGAGGAGGCAGTGCCAGGGTCCCAGTCAATTCCTTGCTGATGCATGGAATCTTCTCATAGATCATTTTTAACATCAACCTTAAACCACAGACATCTTTATTTTTAAGCTTTTTGCACTTGCAGACCATAAGTTTTTCTGAGACTCTTAAAAATCTGACTTTAGGCTGGGCACCATGGCTCACACGTATAATCCCAGAAGGTCTGAGGAGGAGGTCTAAGGCCAAGGTAGGAGGATCGTTTGATGCCAGGAGTTCCATATTAGCCTGGGCAATATAGTAAGACCCTATCTCTACAAAATATTTAAAATTGGCCAGACATAATGATGCGCACCTGTAGTCCCAGCACTTTGGGAGGCTGAGACAGGAGGATCTATTGAGCCCAGGAGTTTGAGGCTGCAGTGAGCTATGATCGTACCACAGCCAGGGCGACAGATCAAGACTCTGTCCCTCAACTAGGAGGAAATGGATGAAAATTATTAAGTCTGCTGACTCTACCCAGGGCTACAGGTATTTTTTTAAACTTTAAACTCTTCATTCTTTTTCACGATTTTTTTTTTCCCCAAAAAACTCAGAAATGTGAAAGTGAAAAAAAAAGAAGGATGGAGTTCAAAGTCTCATCTCCTGTTGCACTCTCGGAGATGCCTTCTCCATTAGCCCATTGCTGGGTATTGACTTGCTCCTAAACACCACTTGACCCTTTCTGCACACCAGCATGTTCTCTTGCCCACAGAGCTGGGCTCCTCCCTGTCACTGGCCAGTAGCTCAAAGATAGGCATCCGGATGGAGGAGAATCACAGATGAACTTGAGATGCTGTGTTTGTGGCTAGTATTTGCCACTTCAAAGAGAACACGGCTTACATGGGGAAGTTTGTCTTTGCCAGGGAAGTGGAAAAAGGTACCAGATGCAGTTTCTCTGAGCTGCCTCTGCCTAAAGCCCACCTGGAGGATAAAGCACATGTACATAGCTGGGTATTTTTTGGCATTGATTCCTAAGGATTTAAAAAATATCATTACTCTATTATGTTTTTGTTTTTAAATAGACACGGGGTATTACTGTGTTTCCCAGGCTGATCTTGAACTCCTAGGCTCAAAGGATCCTCCTGCCTCAGCCTCCCAAAGTGCTGGGATTACAGGCATGAGCCATTACACCTGGCCTGCTCCATAAGTGGAACGTGATTCACCTTCCAGAAAATTCATGGGCGATGGAGGAGGGGAAAATAATACAATGGCTGTCTAAAGTCTTATGATAATGGCTGGGTGTGGTGGCTCACGCCTGTAATCCCAACACTTTGGGAGGCTGAGGCGGGTGGATGGCTTGAATCTAAGAGTCCAACACTAGCATAGGAAACAAGGCAAAACTCCATCTCTACAAGAAATGCAAAAATTAGCTGGGTGTGTTGGCATGTGCCTGTAATCCCAGCTACTCAGGAGGCAGAGGTTGCAGTGAGCTGGTACCACTCCATTGCACTCCAGCCTGGGCAACAGAGCGAGACTCTAAGAAAAACTCATGATAATTATAGATTATCATGCCATAATCTAACCAGAGCACAGAAGGAATCTTAGAGGTACAAGCCTTACTTGTAGAGTTACCTGTAGAGTTTCATGTAACATGATTTGGTTAAGGGGTAAATATGTTAACATTAAAGTAATGTGCTCTACAGCGTTCCTGGGCAAAGCATGTAAGTTCCATTCAGATGCCCAACCCTGACCAGGTTGAATCCTCTGCCTGGAGTGCTCTATTTTAGTGAGGTCTGGCACAGAGCGCCTGCTCAGTGGGTGATATCTGCCGTGGATATGAGATGGGGAGTAGCAGTGCTCAGGCTAGATTGTTACCACCCCTGTTTAGATTCAGACGCCTCATTTTCTGTTTGGGGAAACACAAATCACCCTGCTAGGGGATGAATCCCAAAGCCTTCTGAATTCCAATTTACCATTCTTTGCCCTGTACTCTGAAACTTATAGGCCTGAACTTAGATTGAATGTGATGTCCAGCTTTCCACTGACGTGGTATATTAGTCCATTCTCACATTGCTATAAAGACATACCTGAGACTGGGTAATTTATATAGAAAAGAGGTTTAACCGGCTCCTGGTTCTGCAGGAGGTACAGGAAGCATGGCGACTTCTGCTTCTGAGGAGGTCTCAGGAAACTTAGAATCGTGGTGGAAGGCGAAGGGGGCAGGCACACCACATGGCAGAGCCAGAATGAAAGAGTGCAAGGGGGTCGATGCATGCTTTTCAACAACCAGATCTCGCGAGAACTCACTCACTATCACGAGAACAGCACCAAGGGGATAGTGCTGAACCATCCATGAGAAACTACCCCCATGATCCAACCACCTCCAACATTGAGGAGTATAATTCCACAGGAGATGTGCTGGGAACACAGACCCAAATTGTATCACATGGCCATGTGTCACCTGCTGTGGTGAAATCATCAGGTCACCTGGGCAGAGAGAAACTGAGAGGGAGGGACAGTGCCAAGAGCAGATGGCCAACAGCCACAAATAGGGAGAGGAAGAGGATTATCAGTAGTGATACTACTACCATTAGGTATGGTATGCTTTTACCGTTTGTCCTTATTGTGAAAACAAGACAAAGCAAAGGCTTCTCTCCTAGATACTGGCATCCCTTTTCATGGGACACCAGAGCTGTGTAATGTCACTACATCTAGAGCCACGGGACAATGTGTGCCCCACATGGTTTCCTTCACATGATATTGCTTAAGGCTTCAATGACGTAACATATACAACGTGGCAGAGAAGCTTCCTGTCCGCACGCTACGGAAGTCCTGCCCTGGCGATTATCAGCTTAATGACTCAGAAGTCACGAGCGACCCTCAGCTGCCCGTATGGGAGCCTCGTGTGGCCAGGAAGACTCTCACCCTTCCATGATAATAAAAATTCATTCTGATTTTTTTTCCCAACAGAAAGGGAAGAAAACATTACTTTTAGGTTAATTTTAGTTGAGCCTGGTGACTTGTACCTGTAATCCCAGCTACTCAGAAGGCTGAGATCACTTGAGGTCAGAAGTTTGAGACTAACCTGGGCAACATAGCAAGATCCCATCTATAAAAATAAAGTTAAAAAAATATATAATGTTAATTTTAACTGAATTCTTTTATAAATAACTAGTATCTTAAACTAGTTCTTATTAACATTAAAAATAATTAACATTCTATAAAAGTCCTTTGTACCTTAAAGGAATTTAGTAGAATCACCCTGGTCACGGTACTTTAAAAAAGTATCCACAAGAGGACAATGGCCTGGCTTCCCAAAGGCCTCATGAAGTGGCACTGCAGCACCTGTATTGAGTACCTGGTCTTCCCTTTAGCCTTAGAAGCCCTGCAAGCTGGCAAGGTGCGCCTGTAATCCCAGCACTTTGGGAGGCTGAGGCAGGAGGAACTCTTGAAGCCAGGTGTTTAAGAGCAGCCTGGACAGCACAGTGAAACCCCCCTCTACTATTTAAAAAAAAAAAAAAATCAGACAGGCATGGTGGCACGTGCTTGTGCCAGCTACCCAGGAGGCTGAGGCAGGAGGATCACTTGAGCCCAAGAGGTGGAGGCTACAGTGAGCCATGATCGCACCACTGCATTCCAGCCTGGGCAACAGAGTGTGACCCTGTCTCAAAAAGGAAAGAAAATGAAACCCTGCAGCAAACTGAGGAAAATCACATAAGGGGAGGAACCAGAATTCCACAAAAGAGGATAACTGCCCCCAAAGACGGGAACACTTGCCTCGGTCTGCACAGCACACATCCCTTTGGTAGACAGCTCCAGGCGGGAAGCTGATGGTAGTCACCTGATGAGTGTGGAATTGAGGACATCAGGAAGTGATCCTGAGCTCAGATGTTCAGTCACTCCATATTTTGGGGGTGACAATTGTGTACGAGGCAGCAGGCACTGGAGAAACAGAAGTGATTTAGGCCTAGTCCCTGTCCCAGAGGCACTAA
The DNA here is from genome assembly GCF_024542745.1 of Macaca thibetana thibetana. Taxonomy (NCBI): domain Eukaryota; kingdom Metazoa; phylum Chordata; class Mammalia; order Primates; family Cercopithecidae; genus Macaca; species Macaca thibetana. The sequence goes on along the minus strand of NC_065586.1, from coordinate 16,527,799 downwards.
TGATCTAGTTGGGATCCGTGTATCTGGATACCTATAATACTTCCTAGTAAACACAGCTGTATATACTTTCATTCAGTCAATCAACAAACATTTCTAGTGTGTCCCGGGGACAGTGAACAAGACAGATAAGGCTCTGGTGCTCTAGGAATGAACCTTCTATCAGGGGAGGCAGGAAACAGACATCAAATAAATAACTAGATGGTGATGAGTGGTGTGATGGGAATGAACGTAGTCAAAGATAGAAAGTGTGGGCAAAGACGACCGGGCTAGGGAACTCACATTTGCAGTAGACCAGAGTGATGGTGTGTTCGTCAGGACTCAGCATTGCTTTGATTACAAGGAACACAAGGCCTAAGAGGGAGGGGGATTATTTGATGATTTTACACTAAACATCCTCCAGCAATACAGCTGACTTTAGGCATGGGGACCCACACAACGTCCTTGGGCCCAGTCTCTGTCCTTCCCTTCTGCTTTGCTGGTTTCTCCTCCAAGCAGGCTCTCTCACCACAGTGCTAGGACAGGATACCAGCAGATCTGGGCTCATCCTTCCTACTTCAAGTAAAACAGAAAAGAAAGGACTTTTCTTCCCACGCGGTTTGAGCTCCGATATGAGGCCTGTTTTTCTCGTTGGCTCTCTTTGGTCCCATGCTTGTGTGTAAACCAGTTACGGTACCCAGGGTGACAGGACACCCTGACGGACCTAAGGCTGAGTCATGTTGACACCAACATCAGGGAAACACAGCCAGACCCCGGAGTCTGAACGCCTGTGGTCACATCACAGTATTTAAACTCTGTGCCTCTGTTTCCCCACCTGCCAAATGGGAATGGTAGTAGCGCCTGTCTCAGGGGGACCTTGAGAGGAGCTTTCCAGGTAGAGTGAATCGCAATGGGAAACAGAAGCCCCTGAGGAGCTGGGATCAGGGGCGTGGAGGGTCACGGCAGAAGATATGGAGGTGAGCTGGTCAGAAGCTGGACCGTGCAGGTGTGGATCGCGTGTTCTGGGTGGGCAGTGCCACGTTGTTTTCGGTGATTCCTCCTAGACACATAGTCCCGCCAGGGCATCCACAGAACTCACAGCCGCTGGTCCCCACTGCCTGCATTTTCTCCCCCGTTTTCAGTGCTGACTCTGGTGGGCAGATTCTCTTTCCAGCTTTGTTGATATCCCTGGTCTGCTTAGAGTCGAGACGCGCTGGTCTGGGAGTTATGCTGGTGTTATTTTGGGTGACTTTTCATGTTTCTGCTTTGATCTATTCTATGTTGATTTTTATTATTTAACACGCAGGGGAAAACCTTATTTCCCCATACATTCAAGTTTTGGGGTGGTGCCTCACTCTTGCCCCGACCAGAGTCATCCCCAGCTAATTCTGTGTTGGCAGGGCATAAAATCGGAAGCAGGTTATGTTAATATGGACCAAAGTGGTCATTGGTGACTGCATCCTATCATCATCCAGCTAGCTGTTTTAAGAGGTCCATTAGATAATTACTATTTAGGTTTTGAGAGCTAGATTCAAGTTAGTGGATTTTCATAGTAGTGTTTTTGGAGAATAATTTTTAAATAGGTAAATTGCCCATACGAAAATAATTCCTTACTTCCTTATATTTATGAATAGGTTTGTGTATCGCTGTATTACAAGCACATATACAGTTGGATGTCTCTTTTTAATATCTGCAGATGCCAAGTACTAAAATAATTATTTCTTTTCATAAATAAAAGAAATCCACTCCAGGTATGAAGTCTGTCAGAGAAGTAGCTTGTTTGGGAAACTTATCAGTGCCCTTGGACTGATTTCCTTTTTGTCTTTGAGTTTATTCTGGAAATTGCAACATTTAGCACTTTGCAGTTTAATTTAAAAGGATTACCTATTTTCTTAAATGCTTAAGCAGGGAAGCAAGTTGCAGTTATTGATTTTTCTCTGCATGTATTCCGTGAAAGCTCCTTCCCCGGGGAACATACCTCCTGAACTGCTGGTGACAGCTCGGACCTCTGATACATAACCAAAGACCTTGCCTAATATCCTTGCAAGTGCTCCGGGAATTTTTATTAAGTAAAAGCATCATTAGAGTAGACAGGATGATGAAGTTTAATGAGCATCTTTTGTGCATGATATTGTTAGTTTTGCTCTTCCAGAATCCTCATTTCTCCCCTTCAGTGGGGCAGATCGTGAGCCTAAAATATATGGCTGTTTTGAAATCTGCCTTATATATTATAGCCTATTTTTCATATAGCTTGCTATCTGTCTTAAGCCAACTACACATTTCCTTGTGGCTGTTTATATAGATGCCATTTGCACATGCATGTTTATACTTTCTTTCTCCACTATGTTGGGAACAGAAAGCAGGTTATAATGGAGAAGAATGTGACAGACACGCGCTGCCATTCGTAAATTGCATGGAACCATCTCTTGGAGGTTTGATCTCAAAAAAAAAATCATTTCCTTTTGAATTAATGAGACTTCTCACAGGAATTAGGGTAACTGTTAATTTTTTTCTTTCTTTAGGGCTCAGCAATTTACGTGCTCAGGTTCTGTCACCAGCCCCTGATAGATGCCGGATAGGAGAAATAAGGCTATTGCCAAGTGCTTATTAATAATCTCGGCTTCACACTTTGTCCGCAGATCTATTTGTGGAGATTTTAAATTTAGGATCCTACCAGAAGATTACAGATTAGAAGCAAAATTATTTTTCTCCATTATTTTCACTGGCCATATCCTGCGATTTTAAAATTGGTTCTTTTCTTGGTCTGTATGAGGACTTGCCATGGAAACACCCAAAACAACAGTAGGGATACATATGACACGAGCAAACGACTTCAGAACAGCATATTGCACCTCTCATATACCTGGCATTCTGAAAGACAATATTTACATAGCACACAATGTGTTTCTAGCAGTGCCTGGAGTGTATAGACTACAAAAGAAGTTAAGCCTGCACTCCCTGCCCTGCAGAAAATGGTAGACTTCTTAAGAAAACAAAACCAAGATGGGAGATGAGGTAACTTAGTGCTTTAAGAGTTTGGACTTTGGAGTCATTGCCTGGGTTTATCAGAGCCTCAAGCTGCTAAGCCTCAATTTCCTCATCTGACAAATAATGATCATAATAGTAGCTTCCTCGTTGGGTTGTTGCAGCAGTGAATAATGAATGCACATTAGCTGCATTGGAAATGTCGTGCTATGATCACAGCACCCTGCTGATGTTTTGAGATAACATGCCAAGGTCAGGAGTCACTTTATGTATCAAGGACTTAGGGATGAGATCCTGATACATCCCGTAGGGCTTTGTGACAGCAGAATGGAGAAGGTGAGGAGGAAGCTGTGTAAGTCCTCAAGGCCTCAAAATACGGACAGTTGCAGAGGGGACCTAAGCAGGCATTCCTGGCAGTAATAACACAGATAAGCAGCAACAACAGAAACAAGCCAAAAGGAATGTTGGCTGTCAGGAAAGGCTTATCTCAGGCCTCAGATTGATTTAGCCCTCTTTTCATTTTTCAAAACACTTCGGTGAGCCCAGGGCAACCTGATTATCAGTTCACCCGCCAGGTAGATAATGGGCGAATACTCCCCTTTTCCAGTTCAGATGGCAGAGGTTCTGGAAAGATACAGGACTCTGAGGCTACGCAGCTAGTAAGTGACAGAATTCACACTCCATCTTTCCTGCATGCTGCCCTGCTTGCCTTAGTGCAGAGAGAGAGGACATTGGGCGAGCCAGGTCCCCCAACCGCTTGCGCTGTGGCTGCTCTGTGCCAGGTGCCAGGCTGGGCACCCCATCCAGCAGCCAGAGGTTGCTGTTTTTCATGCATGCACCAGGAAGAGTTGTGCAGACATCCTGTGTAGGACACACTGGGAAGGGAAGTCACCTGCGTCAGGAAGACCAAGGAGGGAACCATTATAATAACTGAATGGCCATGTGACATGGGCCTGATTAGGAGAAAAAAGGAATGGATGATGGAAATAAGAATAAACGAGGTACCATAAAACAGCTAGTTAATGAGTTATGGATCTTTAGAGGAGCTGATGAAAGCTGTGGTCCCTTTCTGCTGAAATATACACATACAACTTTAGAGTTTCAGACACTTCTGGGGTCCTAGGCTAAGAACGTCTACTGTAGAAGAAACTAAACTTCTATCAGACCTGATTAGTATGGTGACCAAAAAAGAGAGAATGTCAAAATGACTTCAGCATCTGCTCCTGAAGTTCTAGAGACATGGAGGGACAGACCTGTGGAAGGTGGGGTGAGGGACTCTTCCCTGCCTTTTGGGGTTTGATAGCCAAATTGTCCCAGTGGGCTGAAGAGGATGAGGACTTGGAGAGCGGCTGCTCAGAAACAATCATGAAAGTTATAAAATTAGATGGGAAGAAGACACAAAGACACACAAGGACCATTGAGGTGTCCAGAGAGAAAACAAGAATCAGGGTGACATCCTAGAGCCAAGGGAGAACATTTTTAAGAATGAGTGGCTTGGCGGAGGGCATTGCGGGGGAGGAGGGGCGGTCTTCCTTGCTGCCGCAGCAAAGGGATGTGAGACCCTTGGATCTGACGTAAGACTCAGTTTTTTCAAAAATGAAGATGCCCGCATTAAATAAAATCCATGTATCAGCCAGGCGCAGTGGCTTACGCCTGTGATCCCAGCACTTTGGGAGCCCGAGTTCAAAACTAGCCTAGCAACATAGTGAGACCCCCATCTCTACAATAAGATTTTAAAGTAAGCCGAGCATGAGGGTCTGCACCTGTAGTCCCAGCTACTTGGGAGGGTGAGGCAGGAATCCCTTAAGGCCAGAGGTCAGTGCTGCAGTGAGCTGTGATCATGCCACTGCATTCCTGGGTGACAGATCCATACCCTGTCTCAGGAAGAAAAAAAAAAAATCCACGTGTCGTGTGATAGAAAATCACGCATAATACATACTGCTTACAAAAAGAAAATGTTGCAAAAGTTATTCTGAGTACAGTAGACTGGAATTTTTTGCTGTACAATCTTAGCCATCCATACATGGCAGCGGTCAGTTGCAAGGAGCTTGAAGCGGCCTGTCTGCAGGCTGTTTTCACAGCACACCGGCGAGGTCACCAGCCTGCCGACCCAGGCGGTCTCCAGGATCATTTCCCAGTGATCCTTCTACAGGTGGGCTTCAGCAGGGTTCCTGGGGTGGCTGCTTAGGGCAGGGCCCACTCCCGCGTTGGTGTTGGGGCTTCACAGTGAGATATAGACCCCCTGTGAGCCTAGCTGTCTGGTTCACTCATCTCCCACCACTGAGAGCATTGCAGGCATCTCATCTTTGAAACCATTTTCAGCAACAGAAGCCTATTCATCAGACTCTCAAGAGCAATTGATCCTCTCGTGTCACTTCAGAGTGCTCTTTCTCGGTTTTTCCCACATCTTAATTGTCTCCCAGCTCTCTTCTCCAAATCCTGGGTTTCAGGGGAGAGAAGATGTTCTAGGGCTCCATGCCAAAGGGTTTCCTCCAGTTCCTGGGCTGAGCATTTTACCCACCAGCCACTGCAGCCCCATGGGTGACCTTGGGCCAGGCTCCCTTTATCACTTTCCAGCTGGCATAGCTGAGTGGCAGTGGCAGTGCCCGCCGAAGCTTTCCCAGAAAGATCTGCACCAAAGTGCAGATTCTGGGCAGCACGAGGGCGTGGCAGCAGCCTGCAAGAGATGGAAGGAGCTGGCCCTGGTAGCCTGCGTCAAAGAAGCTTCCTGAGAGGTTAGAGGCGGCAGCTATCATTGTGAAATGCCTACTGTGTGCCCAACGAACAAGAGCATTTCCCTAATTTAATCTTCTCCCAAACCCTCCATGGTAGCTGGGAATCTTCATCTTCCTTTTGCAGATGGAGACATCAGACTGTTGGAGGTGAGCGAGGTTCCCCAGGGCACACATCATTCAGGACCAAGCAGGGTGCGGAAGGCAGAGGTGATTGTCAATCTCAGAGACTGTTCTCCAGGAATCCCCAGTGCAGGGTGCACTGGGCTCCTGTAGGGCCAGACAGGTGCCACGTGAGCAGAGAGCTGCGGTGGCCCCGAGGGTACACGCTGTCTCGGAGGGGACAGTGGTGCCAGGGTCTGAGGGATGGTTGGGGTTTCCCAGGTGCAGGAGATGGAGAAGCTGTGTTCACCAAAGCCCTGGGGGAAAAGTACAAGTTACGAGAGGTCGGGACAAACGTTTTTCACCAATGCTGGCACTTCCCCGCATGGCGCTGTGTGGTCTGGCACTGTCTTTCCTCTCAGGAACTGCAAGGAATAGGATGTCTTTCAATGGCACTGGCTGCTCTGTCCTCTGTAGTCAGTCACTGCTACAAATTCAATCCAGGTACATGCAAAACACAAGCCACAGTGTTAGCTTCAGAGGGTGGGGCGACAGGGACCAGCCAGTTCATACTAGCAAGGGGACAATTTGCAAACCTGTTTTCACTTCCTCTCATAAAAACTACACCCATTTTTCCTTTGGGACACACCTTGCCTCTCTGAATCTTGGTTCTTTCATTTTTCCATCTTTCTAATTTACCCCAGAAATTCATTTTTCCTATTGAAATTAAGCAGAATCCTCATGGACAGGCCACCCTGTGAGGCCCAGAGAGGCTCAGCTACTATGTGAGTTCTCTACTGCTGCTCTAACAGATTACCAAAAACTTAGTAGTTGAAAACAAAACGAATGTATTACCTGGTAGTTCTGGAGGTCAGAAGTCTGAAACCAGTGTTGCTACATTGCATCTTTCAGATTCTAGGGAAGAGGTTTCCTTGCTTTTCTGGCTTAGACAGACCACCTGTGTTCCTTGGTTCATAGCCCTTTCCCCCATCTTCAGAGGCTGCAGTGTAACATCTTCAAATCTCTTTCAGTCTGACCCCCTGTTTTTATTTTTGATTGATTGTTAAGGTCTTGCCCTATGGCCAGGCTGGATTGCAGTGGGGTGATCATGGCTCACTGTAGCCTGAAACTCCCAAGCTCAAGCAATGCTCCCAGCACAGTCTCCCAAGTAAGTAGCCGGGACTACAGGTGAGCTCCACCGCACCTGGCTAATTTTTTTTTGTACTCTTTGTAGAGATGGGGTCTCCCTATGTTGCCCAGGCTGGTCGCAAACTCCTGGCTTCAAGCAATCCTCCCACCTTGGCCTCCTAAAGCGCTGGGATTACAGATGTGTACCCCTGCACCTGGCCCCTCCTGCTGCTTTCTTATAAGGGCCCTTTTGATGACACTGAGCCCACAGGATCATCCAGGATTCTCTTCCCAGCTCAAGGTTCTTAACTAAGTCATGCCTGCAGAGTCCCCACTGCCATGGAAAGTAACAGTCACAGGTTTCAGGGATCAGATGTGGCCACCTTTGGGAGCTGTGATTCTGTCTACCACACTTACTTGCCCAATTGAGGCCCCGTGGCTCGTAACTGGCAGAGCCAGGAATGCAACACCAGACTGTGGAGTTTGTTGTGACTACACCGCCACTGCCGTAGCCACATCCCCGTGAAAATGGCCACTTATGGCCGCTTAGCAAAACGCCAGCGCTCCTCTGCCCACACAGCTGGAGGAGGTAAAGGATCGTGCGGCGGACAGCAGCGTCATCCAGCCCTGCCGATGACTCACTGAGGAAGTGGGCCATGCATTTAGCTCTGTCTTAGTTGCTTGCTTCAAAGAGGATTAAAACCTTTGTTCCAGCGGTGTTTGGGGATTTAGCGTTGATAGAAAATACCGTGTTATTTTGCAGGGGAAACAGCCCTAAAGAAGGAAGGTAATCATATAATTATTTTGATTTAATCACTCTTGACTGTAACCCCACGTCTGTCCTACTTTTCGGCAAGCACTCGCTGGCTGCTTCCAGTAGGTTTGCCATGGTGCTGGGCTTACCGAACCAGCCTGCAATGAAGACAAATGACATCTCTAGCTTCCAGATAAAGAAACTGAGGCATGGAGAGGGAGGCGAACATTGGTAATCATTTGCCCAGAGTCAACAGCTAATAAATGTAAAAAGCAGGATTTGAACAGCAAGTTCAGGGCCGCCGGCTCCCACCTGGCCCTTTGTAGTGACTTGCTCTGCAGCTCCAGGACGTTCAGACCCACACTGGGATCTGAATGTAAAAAGGCAGAGACTGAAACACGAACATTCCAGTTCACTCCGAAAAAGGAGAAGAGCCCTGCAGCTTTTGCAACCCCTTCTGAAATTGCTTGCCTGGATTCCCGTTGTCAGGGCCCAGCTGAACACCCACCCCTTCTGGGAAGCCCCCACACCCACCTCAGCCCTTCCCTCATTCAAGACATGACACGAAGAAGGGCCTTGTCAATTCCTTTCAATTCCTACTGCTCCTCTCCCTCTGCTAACCTCTTATCATTGCCAAGACCCTTTCCTTACACTCAAGTATTGCTAGGTTTCCATGGGCATGAACTGTGGAGTCATCTGTCGGCTTTTAGAATCCTTACGGTTTAGAGGCCAGGTGCGTGGCTCACGCCTGTAATCCCAGAACTTTGGGAGGTCAAGGTGGGTGGATCATTTGAGGTCAGGAGTTCGAGACCAGCCTGGCCAATGTAGCAAAACCCCATATCTTCTAAAAATACAAAAATTAGGCAGGCATGGTGGCAAACGCTTGCAATTCCAGCTGCTTAGGAGGCTGAGGCACGAGAATCACTTGAACTCAGGAGGCAGAAGCTGCAGTGAACTGAAATAGTGCCACTGCACTCCAGCCTGGGTGACAGAGCAAGACTCCATCTGAAGAAAAAAAAAAGAATCTTTAAAGTTTGAAACTATCTTTGAATAAGAATATACATACATATTTTTTTGCTCTGTGCAGATAAGGGGTTGGGAAAGAGGGAAGATCTCTGAGGCTATAAGGAAGCTGTGTGTATCGCTGAAGCTGGGACAGGGCTACTGTCTCCATTACATGTGCAAAAAGACCTCTAAATTCCTACAGATGTGGAAAACCAATTTCCAGGCTCTCATGTTCTGTCTAGTACATATGGAACCTTCTTGATGCATAAGAATGGCCTCCCCTTTTCCTGGAGAGCAACCCCAGCACCTGGCTGGATGTGTACACCCTGGCTCGTAGGTCTGTCTCTGGCCAGCTCTGAACCCTGCGTTCTGTACTCCGTGAGAGTGACTGTCGATGGAACCTGCTTGTACCGCCTCCAAGGTGACACTTGGAAGACTAGAATAGAATACAGCATGGCCTCTCAAAACCATAGTGTCCAGCTTTCCTGGATCACAAAATCAGTTGGGCAGTTCCATCTGCCAGCCCTTCCCCTCTGCCGGTCAGCCATGGTGCAGATGTCATCCAGAACACTAGTATTGGAGGCCAGGCACAGTGGCTCATCCCTGTAATCCACTTTGGGAGGCCAAGGCAGGAGGATTGCTTGGGGCCAGGAGTTTAAGACCAGCCTGGGCAACAAAGTGAGACCCCATGTCTATGAAAATAATTTTTTTTTGGCGGGGCATCGTGACTCAAGGCCTGCAATCCCAGCACTTTGAGACGCCAAGGTGGGTGGATCACTGTAAGTCAAGAGTTCAAGACCAGCCTGGCCAACATGGTAAAACCCCATCGCTACTAAAAAATGCGAAATCAGCTGGGCGAGGTGGTGCATGCCTGTAAGCCCAGTTACTCAGGAGGCTGAGGCAGGAGAATCGCTTGAACCTGGAAGGCGGAGGTTGCAGTGAGCCAAGATCACACCACTGCACTCCAGCCTGGGCAACAGAACGGGACTCAGTCTTAAAAAAATATATATTTTTTATATATATATATATATATATATATATATTTTTTTTTTTTAAATTAGCTAGGCATGGTGGCATATATGTGTAGTCCAGCTACTCAGGAATTCTGAGGCGTGAGATCACTTGAACCCAGAAGTTTGAGGCTGCAGTGAGCTATGATCGTACCACTTGCCCTCCAGCCTGGGGAACAGAGTGACAGAGTGAGACACTCAAAAAAAAAAATGCCAGACGCCAGTATATGCTAAACAGCCCAAGACGCCGGCATCCAGAGTGTGTGTATATTCCTCGTGTGGATACTGGAGCTGGGGCCACCTGGTACAGGGACGTCAGGCTCTGTGCCAAACCCCATTCATAGCGACTACAGGCTGTGGAGCTGGGTATGCCCTTGCTGTAGAGGACCTGAGACACCTGCCAGGCTCTCTTGGAGACACAGTTATATCAATAAAAGGAGATAAGTTTGAGCTGTATTTATTTTAGGGTGGCTTTTGTTTTAATCAGAATTACTCATAAATTATCGATTAATTACCTTCTACTGTTCAGTTAAATCCTCTCAGCCACAGAGGCAGCTTCGCTGTGCAATGAATGCCATCCACCGTAATTATAGGGCACTATGTCAGCATTTAATCAGCGGTACTTATTAATGTGGCATTGACATGTGTTAGCCCGCCCCATGCTATCTATCATGGGTGAGCAGCCAGCACAGATTCGGACACCATTGCTCTCTGTCCCATTAGCCAGCCCCTGGGCTTTCGAGCCAAGCATCATGCTCACTTTTCACTAAATAGACACTCTGTCTCGTCCATTCCATTCCATTTTTATCATTGTCGACTTAAACACTCATAAGCTTTTGAACTTCAGTCCAGAACGGCTGAGCAGGGCCTGACCAGTTCTCCCAGTGAGTGTGAAATCCCAAGAGACTGGTCCGTGATCGGGCGTCATGGCATGGCGTGCATGTATAACAGAATTTTATATTCAACACAGCATATGACCTAGAGAACACAGAAGTGATCTTTTGGTTTCCTTTGGCTTACTATTTCTGGAGATTCTTCTATTCCTGAAAGCTCTTCCAATGAAAGCTATGTTGTGTTGGCAAAATAGATCTGATGGTGTCCTTTCTCTGTCTTTGCAGCCTCTATGGCAGACACATGCAGGCCAACCCAGAACCACCAAAGAAGAATAATGACAAATCGAAGAAGATCAGCCGGAAACCCCTGGCAGCCAAGAACAGATAAGGAAGGGGTTGGCATCGGCTGGCCTTCCAGCACCTTCTCTCTCCAACACTTTGTTCTCTCTTGCTCTGTCTCTCAAATAAACACAATGCGTGTGTGGCCTTTTTAATTTTTCTTTTCACTCTCTAATGCTTCCCACCATACCTTTTAGATTCTTTTGGTAGGTGGGAGATTGTTGTAAGGTCTTTAAACCATTTCCATTTGTTTCTTTAAAATTACGAAAAGCAGGGAACAAAGCTCTTATTCAACTGCAAATTCCATAGTGGGCTCAGGCTTTTGTTGAATAGACATCACAAGGTTGCTTATTATCAAAAGAATAATTAAAATCATGTAACCATTTAAATGTCACTGTTAACACTTTTCACTCTTTCTGTTGATTCACACAACTCATTATTTTGCTTTATTAAAAATCTTCTTCGCCACCGAGATATGTTAATTTAACTTACAAATGATTTTAATAAAATCTTGAGTGAGTTTGTATCACATGTTACTTGTTGACCCAGAATAAAAGAACAGTCTGATCTTGGGGTATAACACATTTTCATTTACTTTTCTCCCCCAAAATCATCTTATCCAATTTTATTGGTTATACATGATAAACTTTTCATGAAAGAAATGCAAAATTAAATCACAGTTCGTTTCTTCTCACATTAATTTGTCAAGTTTTTTTTTTTTTCTTTGAAGACTTTCTAAATTAGGAAGCAGAAAAACAAATCTCTAGGAGATTCTGCCAAAGGATTTTGGAAAGTAGCATTCCTTCGCCGAAGAAATGGTGATTTCTGCCAGGGGCTGGTAGACAAGAACTGTGAAAGGGAGAGAGAAAAAACCTCAACTATGTTTTTTGTCACGGCAGAAAATCTGCTCACATCAAAGCATTCTTCTAAGCGACTTCGATGCCAAGGAAGTTGTGTAAATGTGCACACGCTACACCACACCCAGGGTGGAAACCACAGTTGCAGAGTCATTGATCAATCAATTGTTTAACATCTGTGAGGCAGCTTTCCTTCTCAACAGGGAAACCTATGACAATGAAAAATGCAAGCTCAGGTTTTGTGCTCACTGAAAGGGCTGCCAACCCCAGAAGGCCTCCCCAAAAAAAAAAAAAGTGTGAAGATGCACCGTCTTTTCAAATGGCCTGGGAGAGGGGGCCTACCCTTCTCTGCTGTGTCCTTTCAACTTCCCAGTTGAGCTCCCAAGACCAGGACGCACTGGGGCGTAGAAAAATCCAAAATCAAAATCAAGCAACAAGTTCTGAGTTAATTAGGAAACAGACTTTGCATTTCAATCAGAGAGGCCAGAGAGCAAGGTCTAAACTTCTAGCTTCTAGACAACTTTCCTGATAGAACATTTAACTGTGGGAAGAGGCTTCCCCAGGTCCCATCTATCCCTGTTTAGGGATAGAGTTGATAACATTTTTGTAGGTGGCATGTTTGCCTCTACCTGAATTTTTTGAATTGATTTTTGAGCTTTTGAGATTCCAGGAGGGAGGACAAGGCCTCTGCTGTTGTGGATAGGAAAGGCTTAACCTAAAATTAAACCAGCAACGAAGCATTAGTAAAAATCTAACAATATGAAGGGCTCTTATGAGTGATTTTTTTCAAAAGATGAAAACTCCAGAAACGCACGGGAATGAAATACCTCCCAGAAACATGAAGCAATCATCGAAGACTCACTGGTAATATTTTTTAAAAGTATACAAATCAAAGCAAAAATAAGCATGTGTAACAATGAGAAATGTGCAAATATCTTTTAAGGCAGTACTAAGTGCAAGAGGAGTAACATGAAATAAACATTCTTTCACACGGCTACTGGGAATATAAATTTCTCTCCAGAAAGGTCGTGGCAGTTTGACGATAGGTGGCAAAACCTGAAGATTGTGTACTTGGGCACAGAGTTTTTATTTCTAGGAATGTATCCTGAGGAAATTATTAAACTGCAGTGTTTAGAAATTGTCCGTATAGCATTGTATACACAAGAAAAACAGACAAAAGCCTGATGCCTGTCAGTGGAAAAGAGGTTCAATGAATGATGGTGTATCTGCATGAGGTTTCCATGACATTAAAAATTGTTGAACAATGGCCACGCACAGTGGCTCATGCCTGTAATCCTAGCACTTTGGGAGGCCAAGGTGGGAAGATTGCCTGAGCTCGGGAGTTCTAGACCAGCGTGGGTAACACGGTGAAACCCTATCTCTACTAAAATACAAAAAATTAGCCAGGCGTGGCAGTGTGTGCCTGTAGTCCCAGCTACTCAGGAGGCTGAGGCAGGAGAGTTGATTGAACCCAGGAGGCAGAGGTTGCAGTGAGCTGAGATTGCACCACTGCACTCCAGCCTGGTCGAAAGAACAAGATTCCATTTCCAAGAAAAAAAAATTGTTCAACAATAAGGGCAAAGGGAGAGAATCATAACATCTGATTAAATAGAAAAAGCAAGATTTTTAAAACGACCTATGTAAGGATGGTCCCAGCTGTGTCAAAAGGAAGCTGTTTATAATATGTATGCATAAAAAATTAAATAGAGATGGAACACAATTTTAAGGCAGATAAATTATCTCCGTATTGCAAACTAAGACTTTCTAGAATTTTACTCATTCTGTAAATTTTTTCTAATGAACACATATACTTTTGTAATCAGAAAATATTAAATACATGTATTTTTCAAAATGAAATTGGTATGTCATGGTATGTTATGCAATCCAGGAAATACATAAGCTCAAGGCATAATATGAAATGTCAGGAGGGTTTTTTCTCTTTTTGTTGCCAAAATGGGTTTCAGGTCTCTTCCTACAGTTTTTAGTTACTTGATATCTGGATCAGCAAACAAAATATCCAAAGTTTGAAAGGTGGCCCCTTTTGTTTTTTGTTTTTGTTTTGTTTTGTTTTGAGATAGAGTCTCACTCTGTCACCCAGGTTGAAATGCAATAGCATGATCTCAGCCCACCGCAACCTCCGCCTCCTGGGTTCAAGCAATTCTCTCCTGTCTCAGCCTCCTGAGTAGCTGGGATTCAGGCACCCACCGCCACGCCCAATTAATTTTTGTATTTTTAGTAGACACGGGGTTTCACCATGTGGGCCAGGCTGGTCTCGAACTCCTGGCCTCAGGTGATCCATCCGCCCACCTCGGCCTCCCAAAGTGCTGAAATTACAGTCATGAGCCACCGCGCCTGGCTGAAAGGTGGCCTTTTCACCAAGATAATCTAACCTTTTCGCACAATGATGAAATCAGCTCTCCCCATTGATGCCTTGCAATCCGGTCTTCCAAGTGCTAAGAGCCCACGTGGGAACCTGCACATATATTTTTATTCCTCATTTGAAACTTCTTCCCCAGGGTTTCTCCCCTTTATGAAAAACACTTGCCTTGCCCACGTGGCTAGGTATCTTAGAGATGTTATGCAAAATACTTTCATGCACATAATCACATATGGTTTGTGCTAGAGCCTTGTGGGATAGGCAAGGCAGGTTATTTGAGAATAAACTGTATAAAGGTTCTCAGATCTAGGAGAGAAGTGTTTCTCTTTATTTGCTGGAGGTGATATGTTTATTAGGAGTCTATTGATTTTTTTTTTTTTTTTTCAATTAAGGTAGGAGCAAGTAGAAAAAGTGGATGGGCCATTTGGCCACAAAACCATTTCTCTAAGCTTTGTATCACCCCACGTTGGGAAATACTCCTGTGGGATAAAGCAGCAGGCCCCCAGTCACATCAGGTTCGCCCTTTGGAATAGAAGCGACTTGTACACCACTCTGCAGAAGTGAATCTTCACTTTGATAAACTTGAAGAGAAATCCTGTGACTGCATAGAGAACTGACTTGCCCCAATCATTGTGTCCGTATTCACTGAAAACAGAAGTTGCCCCTGTCCATGTTTTATCCTGTACTTTTACTTCCTTCTACAGACTCTGTACTCAACACGTTTGTTGCCTCGAATTGCAAAGTCAAGTCACTAATAGTTCAATTTCTAATAAAGCTTCATAGTCATAATATCCCATAAGTACCGTGTTAGAAAATCCTCTAGACTCTACCTGTAAAACAACCCAAACTGAAGACTTTGCACCATCTTCTTCCATGCTGACCCAGGTCACCCTGCCCTCTTGCCTGCTCCACTCTGGTATCCTCTGGTGGGCCTCTTGCTTTTGCACTGAGATCTCCAGGCAACAGAGCACATCTTTATATGCTGACATCACATCAGGACGCTCTTCTGCCCCCAGTCTTCCAGTGAAGTCCCCTTGTGTCTTTCACTCAGAGTGAAAGCCTAGGTTACCAGTATCTAGGTTACCTCCACTCCTCCAGGTTCTTCCCCTTAAGATTTTTGTGCAGTTGATTCTTTTCTAGAATGTTCTGCCAAATATGGACCTATAACTCCTTCACCAACTTCAAATCCTAGTTAAAAAGTCACTTTCTCAACAGAGCCTCCCCTGATTACCCTGCTTTAAATTTGCAATTTATTTGGTCAGTCACCTGCCTCCCACCCCCAGTGCAGTGGAGGCTCCTCCAGGAAAAGGGTGAGCCAGCTACAGTTCAGAGGCACCCAGACGCCAAACCTGGTCTACACCTGTTTTTGTAAATAAAGTTGTGGGAACACAGCCATTCCCATTCATTTACTTAAGGTCTGTGGCTGCTTTTTTTTTTTTTTTTTTTTTTTTTTTTTTTTTAATTTTGGAGGTGGCGTCTCCCTTCGTTGCTCAGGCTGGAATGCAGTGACACAATCTTAGGTCACTGCAACCTCCACCTCCGGGGTTCAAGCCGTTGTCGTGCCTCAGCCTCCCAACTAGGTGAGATTACAGGTGTGCACCACCAGACCCGACTAATTTTTGTATTTTTAATAGAGACAGGGTTTTGCCATGTTAACCAGGCTTGTCTCAAACTCCTAGCCTCAAGTGATCCATCTGCCTCAGCCTCCCAAAGTGCCAGGATTACAGGCATGAGCCACCATGCCTAGCCAGTCTGTGGCTGTTTTTATGTGACGACAACAGAGCTGACTGACTGAGAGACCCTGTGGCTCACAAAGCAAACGGTTTCTACTATCTGGCCCTTTCCAGAGAAACTTCTGCGGATTTTTCTATCAGCTGTTACATCCCCAGCACCCAGAATGGTGCCCTGTATACAACAGGGGCTCAATAATGATTTAATTGAATAGACTACAAATTGGATCATTGTGATTTGGATGATACAAAGCTAATATTAAGGTAGAGGGAAGGGAAAAAATCCTAGACATTCCTTTTATACTTTGTCATTCAAGGCTACTTTATCAAAGCTAAATTCTCCTAAAGGAAAAAAACCTGTGAATATTACTACAGGCGAGAGTTTATGCAACCCTGTAAGAGTTCAAACCTTTACGTGAATGTTTGGTTTTCCTTATAATTACCCAATTGTTTCATACCTGACCATTTAGCCTTCCTCAAACAACCATCAATTTCTTCAGTAACAAAACCAGAAAGGGCTGGCACCCCAATTTACCTGTATGAACCCAGAAGAAGGGTTCGTGTCAAAGGTGAAATCCAAACTGCCCTTGTCAATGTGAGTCAATTCAGATGTTTAGAAGCAGCAGAACTGGCAAGTAAAGTGACAAGTCTCTGT
The DNA here is from genome assembly GCF_024542745.1 of Macaca thibetana thibetana. Classification (NCBI taxonomy): domain Eukaryota; kingdom Metazoa; phylum Chordata; class Mammalia; order Primates; family Cercopithecidae; genus Macaca; species Macaca thibetana. The sequence goes on along the minus strand of NC_065586.1, from coordinate 16,511,316 downwards.
TCTCTGGACGTTTTATGACCTGAAATCAGGCATTAATCATGTGTGTATCTATTTATAGTATCATGTGATCCTACCATATATGGTGTGTCCTTATTTTTATAATTGATCTTCCCATCAATAACAGCTTTGGGAGATTCCTGGTCTCTAACATCATGTTTCAGTTAAGACTGCATAAACATGTTCCTCTTTCTTACCACATGCTTATTTCATACACAATAGAATGTGGTGATTTGCCACTGTTAAGTTTCCCCCTTAATCTATTTTCTTCTACTAATAATAGCACTCATTGATTGAAGCCTGTTCATGTATCAGGAACTTTGTTTCCTTTCATTCTCACTCAATGGACATCCTCACTTTGTGGGAAATTTGACCTCCGAGCAATTAAGGAACTTCCTGCAAGAGCCCACAGCTGGCAAGTGGCAGAGGAAGGATGCAGAAGAACATGCATTTGACTCTAGAGCTAATGTCCTTTCCTCAATCCCACATCACACTCTGCTGTCAATCAAGACTCCCTTGGCCTATCCAAAGGCAGCAGTTTTCCTTCCCATGACCTCTTAAATTGGAGTTTCTGCTTTTGAGCTCCTGAAGCGTTCATTTTATTAACACATTTAAGTTACTGCACGATGACAGCTTTACCTCATTTCTATAAATGACAGACCTTTGGTTTCTGCTGTCTCTGTTCCCCATGCTTGGTCAGGCAACAGCATCTCTCTGATGGTTCAGTGATGGATCGAGCAAAGCAGATAAGCCTCACTTCTGAGAATAAGTTTGCCCTTTCCCCGTCTCATCCAGAAATTCACTTCCCACACTGTCCTATCAATGAACTATTTTACTCCAAAGGGGATTCCCTCATATGACCCACCCAAAGAGTAGCGCTTCCTGAAATAGGTAGAAAGTGGCTTTGGGTTTCATTTTGAAGCAGGTTTGGGTTGGCATGATCAGATCACCTGGAGACTTTGTTTTTAGTCATTCAATCAGAGACAGGGCTGGGTGAGGTGGCTCAACATCTGTAATCCTAGCACTTGGGGAGACCACGGTGGGAGGATCACTTGAACTCAGGAGTTAGAGACAAGCCTGGGCAACACAGTGAAACCCTGTTGCTACAAAAAAAAAAAAAAACCCTTTTTTTAATTAGCCAGATGTGGTGGTGCATGCCTGTGGTCCCAGCTACTCGGGAAGAGAGGTGGGAGAATCACCTGAGCCTAGAGATCAAAACTGCAGTGAGCTGTGATCTTGCCACTGCACTCCAGCCTGGGTGACACGGTGAGACCCTATAAAAGAAGGAAAGGAAGGGAAGGAAAGAGAAGAGAAGAGAAGGGGAGGGGGAGGGGAGGAGAAGGAGGGGGAAGGCAGGGGAGGGGAAGGGAGGGGAAGGGGGGGGGGAAGGGAGGGGAAGGAGGGGGGAAGGGAGGGGAAGGAGGGGGGAAGGGAGGGAAGGGGAAAGAAGGGGGAGGGAGGGGAGGGGAGGGGAAGGGAGGGGAGGGGAAGGAAGGGGGAAGGGAGGGGGGGGGGAAGGAGGGGGAAAGGGAAGGGAGGGGAAGGAGGGGGAAGGGAGGGGAGGGGAAGGAAGGGGGAAGGGAGGGGAGGGGAAGGAGGGGGAAGGAAAGGGGAAGGGGGAAGGAGGGAAGGAAGGGAAGGAAAGGGGAAGGAAGGGGAAGGAAAGGGGGAAGGGGAAAGGGGAAGGAAGGGGGAAGGAAAGGGGGAAGGAAGGGGGGAAGGAAGGAAGGGGGAAGGAAAGGGGGAAGGAAAGGGGAAGGAAAGGGGGAAGGAAGGGGGAAGGAAAGGGGGAAGGAAAGGGGGAAGGAAGGGGGAAGGAAGGGGGGGAAGGAAAAGGGAAGGAAAGGGAAGGAAGGGGGAAGGAAAGGGGGAAGGAAAGGGAAGGAAGGGACGGAGAGGAGAGGGAAGGGAATGAAGGGAGGGGAGGGAATGAAAGGAGGGGAGGGAATGAAAGGAGGGGAGGGGAGGGAAGGAAAGGAGGGGAGGGGAGGGGAGGAAAAGAGGGAAGGGAAGGAGGGAAGGGAAGCAGGGAAGGAAGGAAGGGAAGGAGGGAAGGAAGAAAAGGAAAAAAAAATCAGAGACTGAAGAGAGATCCCATCTCATCCATCCTGGTCTCACAGCTAGTGTAGTACCTGAAACCTTGGACATTCAAACATTATTTCATGCACGTTCTGTTTCCACTGGATATTTCTAATGCCCTATTGATGTTTTTCCCTAAGCGTTTATACTCCTTCATAAATGGAGAGACCGTGTCCCATAATGGGATATAAGAGTCAGCCAATATCTCTAATAAGTTTTCAGACCCAGCAATTAGGAGTGAATTAAGCAATCAGGGTTGGATAAGAATATAGCATTATCAGAAAAGACTTGTAATTAGAATTGCTCATCTCCAGTTACTTAGGGGCTGTGTGAGACCCTCCTTAGAATCGACAAGCCTTCAGTTACACAGCTGACATACACACAGCTCCCTGGAGTTAAGAATTGTGTTGGCCCCAACATCCACCCCAGGAAGCCTCCCTGTCCGCATTCACAGGACCCGCTTTATCTGTCTCTGGAGACAGAGTCCTCTGGATACATGTACTGCCCAGCACACTGACACTGCCATTTCCAGTGTACAGATGTTGTCAGCAAAACTGACTCCTTCCTGCCTCAGGAAGAAAGCTTTCCCACTGACTAATAGCTGAAAGCAGGGAAAGCAGCACAATCCATTCATAACTCCCCCAGAGCACCACCCAAAATAGCCCTGCCACACCAGGTGGACAATCTCGCTGTTTGTGTGGGCTGCTGTATTTGTCATTGTGCAATCAGGATTTTAACAAAGAGCCACTTTTTAACTCACCGTGCACAATGCAGCTGCGAAACCCAGTATTTTCATTAAGGAAGGCTGGGTCTAAGATCCAGACCATCAAACCATTTAGCAGCTCCAGTGTGAGACGGAGCTTTGCTGTGGCTGGTTAGGATCAGTAACTGGAAGGATTTGAATGAAAGGCCATAAAGACACGAGGCCAGGCATGATGGCTCATGTCTGTAATTCCAGCACTTCAGGAGGCCAAGGTGGGAGGATCTCTTGAGGCCAGGAGTTTGAGACCAGTCTGGGCAACACAGGGAGACACTGTCTACAAAAATTTTTTTGTTTTTTGTTTTTGAGACACAGTCTTGGTCTGTTACCCAAACTGGGGTGCAGTGGGGCGATCTCTGCTCACTACAACCTCTGCCTCCGGGGTTCAAGTGATTCTTCTGCCTCAGCCTCCTGAGTAGGTGGGCTTACAGGCATGCGCCACCACACCCAGCTAATATTTTGTATTTTTAGTAGAGATGGGGTTTGGCCATGTTGGCCAGGCTGGTCTTGAACCTCTGACCTCAGGTGATCCACGTGTCTTGGGTCTGCAAGGTGCTGGGATTAGAGGCGTGAGCAGCCACCACACCAGGCCTACAAAAAACATCCTAAAAATTAGCCAGGCCTGATGGCAAGCACCTGTAGTCCTAGCTACTTGTTTCCTAGGCACACTATATTCAACTACCACCAAAGCAGTGGCTTGTATTCTTTCACATTACTCTTCACCATGAAGAGCAATTAGCACAAATTGAGTTCACCATTGCACCGATGTTTAACAAACTCATAAAATCAGAGCTCTACAAAGACACGAATATTAAATATTTTAAAATAGTCTTTGCAGTTGTAGTTAGTGATGTTAACTACATCACTAGGTAGGCTGGGGCTGGAGGATTTCTTGCCCTCAGTAGTTCCAAGCTGCAGCAAGCTATGATCACACCACTGCCCTTCAGTCTGGGTAACAGAGCAAGACCCTAGCTCAAAGAAAAAAAAAATGGTATGAGAAAGTAGTTGTTTAAATCTCAGGTGTGTAAAAGATACTGGTATCCCTGCCGACTGGGAAGACCCCACAGAGAGTTGGTCACACTTGCCTGCCTTGGACACTGTTCTGGATTGAAGAGTGTCCCCCAAATATTCATGTCCACCAGAACTATCAGAATGTGACCTTATTTAGAAATAGTCTTTGCAGATACAGTTAGCGATGTTCAAATGAGGTTATTCTGGATTAGGGTGAGCTCAAAATCCAATGACAGTGTCCTTATGAGAAGGCTGTGTGCCAACACAGGGACATGCAGGGAAGAGGCCATGTGATGAAAGAGGCAGAGATTGGAGGGATACAGTAATCAGCCAAGAGAGCCTAGGAAGGCCAGAAACAGGAGAAACTGGAAGGGGCATGAAAGGGTCTTTCCATCAAGCCTTCAGGGGGATGGTGGTCTTCCTGACACCTTGATTTTCAGACCTCTTACCTCCAGAAATATAAGATAACACGTTTCTGGAGTTTAAGCCACCACATTGGTGGTACTTGGCTATAGCGCACCTAGGAAGCAAATACAGGCACCCAGAATGAGCTCAGAGCAGACGCTGTGACATGAAATGTTGCCTGCGGTGGTTGCCCCTGTACTGAGAACAGAGAAGCCAGAGCAAACCGGGGCTGTCTGGCTCTGCATTCCGTTGTTGGCAGGCACAAAACTGTGTGTCACCAACTTCCTTGGATGCGGCAAATCAGCCTGGGCAGCGAACCCCCCAGAGTGCCTTCGGGACATTCCCTACCCCAGCCTTGCGTTTCTGGCTCCCCATTTAAGAACCCAAATGGGGTCAGGCGCCATGTCTCACGCCTGTAATCCCAGCACTTTGCAAGGCCAAGGCGGGCAGATCACCTGAGGTCAGGTGTTGGTGACTGGCCTGGCCAACATGGCAAAACCCTGTCTGTACTAAAAATACAAAAATCAGCCAGGCATGGTAGCAGATACTTGTAATCTCAAACGCTCGGGAGGCTGAGGCAGGAGAATCACTTGAGCCCCGCAGGCAGAAGCTGTAGTGAGCCAAGATTGTGCCATTGCACTGCTGCTTGGGCAACAGAGGGAGACTCTGTCTCGGGAAAACAAAACCAAACCAAATCTGAAGGATTCCTGTCTCATCAGGTAGCTTCTGTTGCTAAAATAGAGTCTAAGAACAGACTTATCTCTTTTGTGGAAAGAAAAACTTTTTGGCTACCTCATTAAAGACCTATCTTTTCTTTGTAGGAGTTGGGTGACATTCTGTAATCATGTTGATTTTCTGATCCAGAGCTATAAACAAAGACAAGAAGATTCAATATGAAAAGGTGTTTTTTTTCCCCTGAGCTGGCTAAATTATGGGGTTTCTGTTGTTGTTGCCTAGGTAAGGCTTACTCAACACCGTTTTATGAACAGAATGAGAAGCTCTCATCCAATTGCCCCCATGAAAAACTTTCACGATGGGTTTGCAATAAGAGCGATTCATGAATTCATTCATCAAAAGACTATTTGTTGAACATATGTGAAATATATGCTTATATATTCATAGATTATCTCGAGAATGAGATCTAAGCAATGTAAGAGGTTGCATCTGGGGATAGAAAATGAAGACTTATTTTTACTGTATACCCTTTTTAAAAAAGCATCAGTGCGACAATCATCATTGTAATAATCATCAATGTGTATGTATATGAAATATTTAGAATAAAATTTGTTTTTAATATGGCAATGGTTTCTCTAAAATATATGTATATATAAAATACACACACACACACACACATTTTTTTCGAGATGGAGTCTTGTTCTGTTGCCCAAGCTGGAGTGCAATGGCGCAATCTCGGGTCACTGCAACCTCCACCTCCTGGGTTCAAGCGATTCTCCTGCCTCAGCCTCCCCAGTAACTGAAATTATAGGGGCACACCACCATGCCAGCTCATTTTTTATATTTTTAGTAGGAACATGGTTTCACCATGTTGGCTGACCTGGTCTCGAACTGCTGACCTCGTGATCAACCCACCTCTGCCTCCCAAAGTGCTGGGATTACAGGTGTGAGTGACTACACCCAGCCCTCTAAAATATTTTTAAAATACTTATTGGGTGCTTATTACATGTCTATACTGTACTAATTATGGAACATACAGTCACTTTTTCTTTGTTTTGTTTTGTTTTAACTTTTAGGTGCAGGGGGACATGTGCAGGTTTGTTACATAGGTAAGCTCTTGTCACGGGGTTTGTGGTACAGATTATTTCATCACCCAGGTACTAAGCCTCGTACCCATTAGTTATTTTTTCTGATCCTCTCCCTCCTCCCACCTCGGGCAGGCCCCAGTGTCTGTGTCCATGAGTTCTCATCATTTAGCTCCCACTTGTAAGTGAGGACATGCTGGATTTGGTTTTCTGTTCCTGCGTTAGTTTGCTAAGAATAATGGCCTCCAGCTCCATCCATGTTTGTGCAAAGGACATGATCTCATTCTTTTTCATGGCTGCGCAGAATTCGATGGTGTATGTGTACCAGGTTTTCTTTATCCAGTCTTCCACTGATGAACATTTAGGTTGATTCCATGTCTTGAGCATACAGTTTTAAATGAAGCAGACACGATCTCTGCCCTTGTGGAACTTAATAGCCTAGTCTAATGGAAGAAACTATAAACTAATATTCACAAAATAATTGCGTCATTCAAAATTGGATGCTTATCTGAAAGAGAAGAATTTGGCACTATAAGAATGAATAATAAAAGGGACCACGTAAGATCAGAGCATCTTGGAAAACTGTTGAGGAAATTATGAGTCATCTGAAAGAAAGCAGAAGTTAACTAGACAAGAAGAAGGAAGTTAGTGGCATGATGAAGCTCTTGAGCAGAACAGGAGCGTAGTCTGTTTCTCTAACTGGAAGAAGGTTGGCGTGGCCAGAGCAGAGTGAAGAGGTAGGAAAGAGAAAACAGGGACAAGATCTTACAGGATCTCTATTCATTCAACAAGCATTCACTGGGCACCTACTCCATGCTTCCTGCTGTTCCCAGCACCAGCGACACAGCAGTGAACAGACACAGGGCTCTTCCAGCCATCTTATGGAGGTTGGATTTGCTTACAAACCCAAAGGGAACTCACTGAAGGATTTGAAGAAGAGAATCCATATGATCCCATGTAGTTATTTAAAAGACCACTTGGGAGAGGTGGAGAATAGATGTATCAGACTGTCTTGGCACAGGAGCCCCTGGGTGATGAGCTGTGTCAGGTCATTTTGCTGCATGGAGACCAAGGTGTACAAGACCAGCATTGATTTTACAGGCCTTAAATAGCAAAATGGCAGCCATTCTATTCCACACAATGGTATATCCATACCCATTTCCATTCTTGTAGAAAACCAAGAACTGGGAAGATGGCGTTTAATCTGGTTATTGGTTTTGGCTGCTAACTTTTTAAAAGGGTAATAAACTTCTTTTCACCATGAAGAGCAATTAGCACAAATTGAGTTCACCAGTGCACCAACATTTAACAAACTGTCAGAAAATCAGAGCTCTACAGTGACACTAGTGCGAGTCCAGGCACCAGATCGTCACACTGAATCAGATAATGACATTCCTGTTATAAGACAACTTTTAATTTTGCCATTTTACTCTTCAAGGGCACTAATACAGCCCTCCTAGCTATTCATTGATTTCTTTTTCTACATGATTTCTGACTGCAAGAGAACAGAGATCACCAACTTTATAGAGATCATATGTACACATTAAAAAAGAGTTCTTACCACATTTACATTTTTCACATTTTCCCAAGAAATGCTTCCTTGCATATAGTTAGCAACTTATGCCATTATATATGGAGACAAGAGTAGATAGATATAAGTTTCCTACTCAGCCAATTTTGTTTAATCAAAGTTTTGGGGAAAAAAAAAAACTGTCATCATCTTATCCACATCCCCCTCCTCCTCTTATACAAAGAGCATAGTCTGAAAACTGGATGTCAGAGAACCTTGAAGGATGTGCTCAGGCAAGGCTTCCAGAGAACATCTTGTTCAGTCCCTTTATTTGGCTGATGAGAAAATAGAAGCACAGAGACAAGTTGAGTGATCCCAGAAATTCAAGTCTCACAGCAGATTAGTGGCAAAATCAAGACAAGAATCTGGACATCCAGACATCATTAAAGAATCATCTCAGTAAAATACCAAAGAAGAATAGAAACAAACCAACGAAATGTATGCTAATGTGGTCTATCCTCAGAATTTCATTTTTTTTTTCATTTTCTTTTTGAGACAGGGTCTCACTCTGTCACCCAGACTGGAGTGCAGTGGCGTGATCATGGCTCACAATAGCTTTGACCTTCTGGGCCCAAGCGATTTTACCACCTCAGCCTCCCAAGTAGCTGGGACCACCCACAGGGACGCATGAATCAATCTATCTATCTATCTATCTAATATATACGTAATATGTATATATATACACACAAATATATATACACACACACACACACATATATATATATATATATATATATATGTACCTCACTCCTCATCTGAAAAGTGGGAATGACAGTATCTGTAGCTTTTGTCTCTTTTATGAGGAGTTGAGTGATTTAGGAGATTTGCTATTTGGAGACTGCATGGAGTTACCAACAGCAAAGTGTCAGCAACCTAAGAATGTGGCATAATGGTTATTTTGCCACAGTGCAAAACACTCAGCCCAACCTCTGGATTTGAAGGCAAACCACCAGGGTCAAGTCAAGCTGACCCAAAGTCCACATGGCAAAAGCCCTGATATCTGGACTGTGATATGACAAGATGTTTATTTGGATAATGTCAGAGACTGATTGAGGTCGGGATGAAAATACAACCCAAAAGATCCAAAACAACCCCCTTTCGTTAATTATCTCAGAAAGGCACAGTAAGAGCTCATGCAAAGAGGAGCATATTTTGTTCAAAACCAATGAGAAAGATCAAGTAAACTGAAGGGCTAGTGAAACAGAGCTGGTGGTTTCCTACAGCTTTTGAAGACTGCCTGAAGCAGAGAACTATATTTGAGTTAAAAATCCATCTCAATCCCCTCAGCAGACACATATATGTCCAGCAGTTTTCTTGTAGACCATTCCGTTCATTTGGAACTAGATTTCTCTCCCAAGCTAACAAAGAGCCAGAAGATAAAGAAAGAGAACTAACTATTATTTGACCTGGTCTCTGATATGTTCTGGCTCCTTACACATTGTTTCAGCTAAATTCAAATAACCCCAGCATAATATGGCAGTGCTAAGTTGTATGTTTACATATCTCCACCCATTGGTCTTTTTCATTCACCCAGGGTGGGACAAACATTAAACCTGTATGAAATGGACAGCAGCATCCCGTTACATCTTCTCCTCCCCTGCTCTCTCTCACCCCTATAAACCCTCAATCTCCTCTAAAATAAGGATACAAGCCCCAAGCCGCTCTCCCTAAGACAGAGCTTGAATCCATAAAAAATAAGGAATCCCCAGAATAACTAATTATCTAGAAAGATGTTCAAGGGATAGCCCTTGGGTAGCCTTGTTCATGGGCATCAAAATCTTAGAACTGCCAGAATAACATGGAGGAGGTAGGTGAAGGTAGCAGAAAAATTGTTGTGAAAAATCTGCATGACAATAAAATAATCTGGGTCATTGACAACCAGAATGATGGGAGTCACATTTTCAGTATTATTTGAAGTAAAGACAAACAATCCTAAACTGCCTTCATCACGTCTCTATTTTGGACATGTAAATTTGGTTAAAGTTTTTTGTTTGTTTTCCAGTCAGATCAATTGAAATCCTCCTCTTAAGGGTGTTCATCCTCCTCCCTCTGGAAATATACTTCCGCCCTCTTTTCAACAGAAAAGTTTAACATGGCAGAAGTTTTGAGAATGATGTTGTCTACCATAATTTTATGCTTAGATCTGTGTGTGGCGCAAGAGTTGTTAAGCATTGGTACAGGCTCTAGCTAAATTCCACTGCTTCAAAGGTGCCTAGGGAGTGAGCTCTGAAGCTTGCAGAGTCACAAAAGGGTTCTGCACTGGGTGGAGGGGGTTGACATTACGGAAGAGTCTGTTATAGATGTGAACCTCTTGCTGTATTTCAAAGGCTGTTTCTTGAAACATTTTAATGTCCTTCCTCAGTTGGAATCATCTGTGTCCAAAATAACAAATGGTCCCCCTGTTTCCCCCCTCCCCCCTGCCCTGTATCTCAGGAGGCTTGCTTTTTTGAAGTAGATGGAAATTGGTGTGGAAATCATGAGGTTCAGAGAAGAATCAAATCAGCCATTCAAAGCTGCCATCAACCCCTGGGCCCCCTCTAAATTGCTATTTCCATGTCACAGAATTTTTTCATTTTAAAACATTCTGAGATATTTTCATGGTGTTGTGGCTAACCATTTTTAGTCGGTTAAAAAAATGCCTTTATCACCTCCCACCAGGAAACTCATGGAACACACTGTTGGAGATGTTAAAACTTTTTTTTTTTTCATTTTCTCCTTTAAAAATATTAATGGTAAGCATTAAAAAAGAAACGAAAAGTCTTTAATTTGGTTTTCAGACAGCTTAGTTTGAAATTAAAAATTGTTCATATCACCGTGAATCAAGCATCTGTGAGTAATCACCGTGAACCAACCTGATCATTTTTATCCAACAGCAGGGTAGGTGCCAAGTTCTCCATCCCACCGAGTGGGTGTAAAGTGCCAGTGTGCACTGGTGGAAATGGCTCTGGGTTGGAGGGCTCTGAGTTACAAAATTAAAAAGCTTCAGTTCACAAACAGTAAGAGGTCCGGTGGATGAGAAAGACAAAGGAAGAGGAAGGTAGCCAGGAGCTGGGGTAAATGAAGAAGCCAAGACCAGACAGCTTCTCAGTTTGGCATAATGAAGAAGGCTGCAATCCACCTGATGACCAGGAGTCTTTGTTAGGTCTCCTTTCAGTTTCCATCTCTTTCCAGCTCCCAGGGCTCCCTCCCCTCCAGTTTCCCTCCAGGCCAGGGGCAGAGTGACTGTGGTCCTAAATGACCATCCAGATGATCTTTGTGTTTCCCAAAAGCAGCCGAGAATGCTCACTCAACTTTTCATAGCTTACAAATCCTTCCTGCATCCAGAAGAGCCTGAAAGTTGGTAAAAAGGTATGTTTTGCTTTGGTTGGTGGACTACATAAACCATGGCCAACTTCCAGCCACAGTCTCTCATAGAAGAAAAGGATGGCAACAAGACAAAAATGCACTCACAAGCTCCTGGCCATTGGTATTTTCCCCCATTGTGGGAAGAAATGCAAATATACATACAATAGGATTTTCCCCCTTTTTCTTAAAAAGAGCAAGAAAATAAGTGAAATGAAGTCAGAAGGGAAAAGAGTGACAGAAACAAAACCAAGGAAGATAACTTATTTATAGAAATAGCTCAGTATATGCACAATTTCCACAACAGCCTTCACCTCCAAGTGGATCAGAAATCCACCCGTAGTCAGAGAAAGGGAATGTGCTACATAGAAATGAGACCCAGTACACTGAACACTTGGCCAAGTTCTTATTTCCTCACCTATTTTCTCTCTCTGGAAAGATTATTTTAAAATCTTTTTTAAAATCTTGAATAAACAGACACGTGAACTAAAGCACATAAATGAGTAGTGCTCTTAGGGTGAATTATGCCTCCCCAAAAATTCATATGTTGAAGTCCTCAGCACTGGAACTTTATAATGTGACCTTATTTGGAAATACGGTGACTGCAGATATATTTAGTTAAGATAAAGTCATAATGGAATAAGGTGAGCAACTGATCCAATATGACTGATGTTCTTATTTTTTTAATGTTATTAAAAAGAGAGACATACAAATAGAGAAGATAATGGGAAGAGACACAGGGAGAAGATGAATCTAAAGCCAAAGAGAGGTTAAGACAGATCCTTCCTTCTCAGCCCTCCGACAGAACTAACCCTGCCATCACCTTGATCTCAGACTTATAGCCTCCAGAACTATGAGATAATAAATTTTTATTGCTTAAGCCACTCAGTTTTTGAGACTTTTGTATCAATCTGTTCTCACTCTGCTAATAATGACATACCCGAGACTGAGTAATTTACAAAGGAAAGAGGTTTAATTGACTTACAGTTCTGCAAGGCCGGAGAGGCCTCAGGAAACTTACAATCATGGCAAAAATGAAAGCAAACACATCCTTCTTCACATGGTGGCAGCAAGAAGTGCTGAGCAAAAGGGGAATAGCCTCTTATAAAACCATCTGATCTCATAAGAACTATATGGGAACAGCATGAGTAACCACCCTCATGATTAAATTGTTTCCACCTGGTCCCTCCCACAACATGTAGGGATTATGGGAACTACAATTCAAGATGAGATTTGGGTGGAGACACAACCAAACCATAACACTTTGTTATGGAAGCTCTAGCAATCCAATAAAAGAAATTTCTTTAGAGCAAGATAGTATCAGATAATATCAAAAGTAAATGAAAGCTAAAATCCATTAAGCAATTTCTAGGTGCCAAAAACTATGCATTGTATATGCATCACTTCTATTAATCCTCACAGTTTCAATCTTCAGTTGCATCAGGATTTGATGGCTGGAGCTGTGGCAGCCATTTTTATCCACAAGTGTGAAGACAAGCCAACATACTGAACCTATCAGGGTTGAAAGACAGAAAAATCTGAGTCTCTCATGATGACACTGGGCCACTGAATCAACCAACTCTAGAACCCTCTATATCTTAAGACTGTTTAATGCAAGATAATAATATTTAAGCCACATTTTGTTGGAACTTCTGTTACTTGCAGTCAAGAGCATACCAACTGATACATTTCCCTCCTAGTAAATGTTTTTTACTAACTTTCTCCAAAGGTAAGGGTTATGTTATGCTCATTTTTACATTTCTAGATCCAACCACAGGGACTGTGATATGGAGGAAATTCAGTGTTTGTTGAATAAGCAAACAGGTAAATTTCTCCTCAAACAGATGCCAGTGGTGTTTGGCAGATGGAGAGATGAAAACTCCATGAATTTAACTGATTTGCTGAAGACCATGCAATAGTTCAGTGATTCAGTGACAGGGCGGGGGTCCCATGACCACCTTATTCTCACACTGCACTGCCTTTTTTACCATTTTGTATAATTATGGAATGTTCTCTGTAATTCTCTAATACTCTCTCTTCATTCTCCTCTCCAATACTTTCAACCTGTACACGATGTGCCTACTTCCTACTTGTCCATTGTTTAGAATTTTATTTATTCTGCCTGTGAATACTTTACCCATTTGTATAAGTAAGAGTCTCAAAGCCAGAGACCATATCTGTGCTGTTCTCTCTGTGCAACACCCAATATAGCTCAACTTTAATTTGGCAATAAATCAATCCTCCTGGATGATGATGGTATCTGAAAACATAAAATGAACTCCGCAGAGAAATAATCTTCTTAGCCCATATCCTATATCCTCTTCAGGAGGGAATGGCTAAATGAGAAATTAATAGGATTGGAAACATATTGTGCCTGTGGACTGAACCACACATATATATTTTTTTAAGTTTGTGAGTTTATGACCTTTGTACTTTGTGCAAGTTGTAGTTGTGGAGAAAGTATTCACACTGTTTTGAGGTCATATCTCCACATTTGGAACTGGTAAATGTGGAATGATTATCTTAAAAGGCTGGTCTTTATCTCCAAGTGCCTAGTGGTCATTTCTTTTCTTTGAGAGTCTTGCTCTGTCACCCAGACTGGAGTGCAGTGGTGCAATCTCAGCTTACTGCAACCTCTGCCTCCTGGGTTCAAGTGATTCTCCTGCCTCAGCCTCCTGAGTAGCTGGGATTACAGGTGCCTAGTGGTCATTTCTACTGGAATGTCTCATTGTGATCTCTATTTCAACATGGTTATGAAAAAACCCACGATCACCTGTGAATAAAAATTGTTGTACCCCAAATCTTGTCACTTTTATTCACATCCTTGAGGCCACCAAGAACAAAAACTTTATCTACTAATTATTCCCATCTTTTCCCCTCCATATCTAGCCAAGTTCTGTCCATGTTCCCTATAAAATTCATCTCATCTTACCACTCCCTTCTGTTCCCCTTACCACCTAATTCAGTCCCCTAGCTGCCAAGGACACTGTTATATCTTCCCAATTTGTTTCCTTGAATCCAATCTGTCCCCCATGAAATCAATCCTTACAGTGCAGGGAAGCCAGCTCCCTTACACATACTCATCAGGACAGTTCCAGCTTCACAGTGACCTATATCTTTTTGTATCTAAATACATTTGTATTTCCAATCCTATCCTAATTCTCCTATGCAACCATATTGTCTACTATTCACTCTTGTAGATTAGTCCTTGTTGATGGATTGGTTTTAGTATATTCCCAAGCAAATCAGGGTTGAAAGAAAAATTCTGGGTCTCTCATGATGACACTGAGTCACTGAATTAACCCACTCTAGAACCATCTTGAGATGTTTTTCTAATATGAGATAATATCATTATTTAAGCCACATTTTGTTGGAACTTCTGTTACTTGCAGTCAAGAGCTTAACGACTGTTACAGGACAACTGATACAGGCCTTGGGAACTGATATTTCCAAGCCATTCGAGACACAAGAACATACCTATGTGTGTTCAGAAAACCAAAACACTGTTTTGTTTGGTAGAACCAAGTATTTTAAGTTGTAAATATGTTGTTTTGCCCAACAAGCTAAATCATCCTACTCTCTCAGTCTATTTGGGATGTTGATAGAGCCAAGTTCCAGATAGGAGAATATTTCTCCCCAGGGACTCATATAGTTTATTATGACTCTAAAATCAATCTACATTCATGAGGGAAAACTTTTAAATATAAAAACATACAGCACAAAATTAAAAATAAATCTTGGTCTCACCCTCCAGGGATAACCACTGTTAATATCTTGATTTATTCATTCAGTTTTTAAAAATGAATATACAGGGAGGGTGGGAGGAGTAGGAAGGATAAAAAATCTCCATATTGGGTACAACGTATATGACTTGAGTGACGGGTACACTACAATCTCAGACTTCACCACTCTACAATTGATCCATGGAACCAAAAACCACTTATACCCTTAAAGCTTTTGAAATGAAAAAACTAAAATGAAAATTAAACAATGAGTACATATACCTGAATATATTCTAAAAATGTAAAGAGCATTATATGTTCAAATACTTTGCATTTATTTATTTATTTAGAGACGGAGTCTCACTCTGTTGCCCAGGTTGAAGTGCTGTGGCACAATTTCAGCTCACTGCAACCTCTACCTCCCGGGTTCAAGCGATTCTCCTGCCTCAGCCTCCTGAATAGCTGGAATTACATGCCCATGCCACCACACCTGGCTGATTTTCTTATTTTTAGTAGAGATGGGGTTTCATCGTGTTGGCCAGGCTTGTCTCAAATCCCTGGCAGCAAGTGATCTGCCTGCCTCGGCCTTCCAAAGTGCTAGGATTACAGGTGTGAGCCACCTCACCTGGCCTACTTTGCTTTTATTTATTATTTTTACTTTTTTGAAACAGAGTCTCATTCTGTCCCCCAGGCTGGAATGCAGTGGCGTGATCACAGCTCACGGCAGCCTCTGCCTCCCAGGCTCAAGCCTCCTGAGTAGCTGGGACCACAAGTGTGTGCTGCCACGCCTAATTTTTTTGTTTGTTTGTACTTTTATTAGAGATGGGGTTTTGCCATGTTGCCCATGCTGGCCTTGAACTTGTGAACTCAAAGTGATCCGCCTGCCTCAGCCTTCCACAGTGCTGGTATTATAGGCAGGAGCCACTGTGCCTGGCCTGCTTTGCTTTTATTTAAAACACACACATTTTTATTGCAGACATCTAAGAGTGCATAAGATGACAAAATATTATCCTCCTACCTTATATTCATCTCATGAATATTTTCCTATAGAGATAACCCTTGTTAACAATTAACCTGTATCTTTCCTGGTTTTTCTATGCATATGCAAATATATCTTTTTATTTTTACAAAAATAGCATACATATTGTTATGCATCATATATGTCTCTACATAATATATTTTGGATAGCTTCCGACATGGTAGAACGCTATCTCTTTCTTTTAAATTTACATTGTAATGCCATTGAATAAATGTAGCAAAAGATTCTTAACCAATCTCCAATTATGGCTTGTTGGATTCTTTCTGTTTTTGCTCCGACAATCGCTTTTGCCAAGAATGTTTCTGTACACACATATTTCAATACTTGAGCAAGTTTTACTGTAAGACAGATCTGAGAAGTGGAAATACTGGGTAAAAAATGTACAATCTAAATTTTGTAAGATACTATCTATCTGCCCTCCAAATGTTGTCTGATTAGCTCTTAAAAATGAATTTATTTGGATCAAAATTGTTGAAAATTATTATAGAGTTTTAGTAAAGGATTCACATGCGCAACTACTATTCTTATTTTAATTTTCTTGCAGTATAAGCTCAAAATTATATCCCAAATTGACTTTTTTAAAAAACTGTGAGTACATAGGTATATATATTTATGGGGTACATGAGATCTTTTGATCCAGGCATGTAATGTTTAATAATCACACCATGGAAGATGGGGTACCCATCCCCACAAACATTTGTCCTTTGTGTTATAAATAACCCAATTATACTCTTTCAGTTATTTTTAAATGCACAATTAAATTATTTGACTACAGTCTCCCTGTTGTGCTATCAAATACTAAGGTATTATTAATTCTTTCAGGGTTTACTTGTAGCTGTTAACTATCCCCACTTCTCCCTACCCCCTGCTACCCTTCCCAGCCTCTGGTAACTATCTTTCTACTCTCTACCAGATTGACTTTTGGTTTTGGGTTGAGTCTATCCTTATTCTCTGTGCAAAATCTCCCTCCCACTGAACAGAGTTGGACTGTCTTTGATGTCTGAATAAATAGGCACCAAGGTTTCCAATAAGAGAAGTAGTACACTTTGGTGACTGTGAAGTCAGACAAATTACATTTGACTCCTACCTTTTTTAATCATTAGCTGTGTGTCCTTGGGGAAATGACATGACCTCTCTTAGTTTGTTTTGTTTTCTGCAAAAATGGAAATGACAAGAATTAATCGCTACCTTGTAGGGAGGTTTGGAGAATTAAAACTCGTTCTACAGTGCCTATTAAAACTTGTTCTACAGTGCCTGTTAAAACTCATTCTACAGTGCCTATTAAAACTTGTTCTACAGTGCCTATTACACAACAGATCTTGTTGGTTGGTTCCTTTTCTTTTTTTCTGTTTTGTTTGTTTGTTTGTTTGTTTTTTGAGATGGAGTCTTGCTCGGTCGCCCAGGCTGGATTGTAGTGGTGCAGTCTCTGCTCACTGCAAGCTCCGCCTCCCAGGTTCACGCCATTCTCCTGCCTCAGCCTCCTAAGCAGCTGGGACTACAGGTGCCCACAACCACGCCTGGCTAATTTTTTGTATTTTTAGTAGAGACAGGGTTTCACTGTCTTAGCCAGGATGGTCTCGATCTCCTGACGTCGTGATCCGCCAGCCTCGGCCTCCCAAAGCTCTAGGATTACAGGCGTGAGCCGCCGCGCCCGGCCGGTTGTTTTCCTTCTAAGGGTGCAATGGGGATGGCTCAAGCAAGAATGAAGCCTGTTACTGAAGATGATCCAAAATGAGATGCCAGAAGGTAGACATCAGACCAAAAAATCTCACTGTCCACATCAGGCAGGCAATTGCGCATTGGTTAACTCTGGAAGACTTTTAAATCATCCTTATCATTTAGTTTCCCTAATAATGACAAATAAAAACAAAGTGGAAAATGAGATGCCTAGATTCCCCTGCAACTAGATTTATCTTAACAGCAAAGGTGGCCAGGCATGGTGGCTCACATCTGTAACCCCAACATTTTGGGAGGCTGAGGTGGGTGGATCACAAAGTCAGGAGTTCAAGACCAGCCAGCCAACATGGTGAAACCCCATCTCTCCTCAAAATACAAAAATTAGCCGGGCATGGTGGTGGGTAATCCCAGCTACTTGGGAGGCTGAGTTAGAGAATTGCTTGAACCTGGGAGGCAGAGGTTGCAGTGAGCTGAGATTGCCCCACTGCACCCCAGCCTGAGCGATAGAGTGAGACTCCATCTCAAAAAGACAAAACAAAAACAAACAACAACAAAACAACAACCTAAAGGAGACTTTTCCACAGGTATCAGTTGACAGAGTTATAAACCTTGCACCTCTAGGATGAACCAGACAAGAAGCATTTTGCAAAGATCAAGGCAGCAAGGAAATGTTGTCATTCTTGCATAAGCAAAGTCTGTGTTATTCTGCTATAACCAGAGCATTCTGCATTTGTGCAACAATTCTTGCTCTTATGGGTACACCAGAGCTCAAGTGTGTCATGAAAAGGTAATGGCAAGAAATTCCACAAAAGAATGAGTGACAGTAATTGGAAGGAATTTGAGCAGAAGGGATATGAAAAAGTAGCTTTTGATTATTCTCTTCTTTTTTATAACATAAACGATCATTGGTAACACATTTAATTTGACAGCAGTCCAAGGCCTTAAAAAAATATTCCTACGAACCAGTTATAAACTGTGATAATCAATTTCCTGGCGATTATACTGATTAAGGAAATTATTCATCTACTATATTTTTCATCTCAGATATTTTTCAAATGTCACGTGAGTCTCTTAAGCTTAAAAAAACCTTGCTCTTAGCCAGTACACACAATAAATGTAAAACCGATGGCACCAATATTATGAATAGTACCTCTTAGGACAAAATCTGATTTGTCTGAAGGCAGATGACATTATAAAGAATAGTCAAGATGTCACTAGAGGGACTTGGTATGCAGCTTGATTTACTTAGCATCTTTGTCACTTTATAGATTGAGATATGATTGATGGTAACATTAATATAGAAAGCATGTTAATATTAGAACAGGCTTTAAGATCCCCTACTAGAAAATTCTCCCCCTCCTCAAATTAATATAATTTGGAATAAAATGCCCTAAGGATGCAATGATTCTTAGTCTTGCTAGCCCCTTGATGTAAGCTTTTTTTTTTTAGAAAATTAAATCAGTTTTATTGAGGTATACTTTATATACAATAAAATAATATACCCAATTTATACATTTCCATAAGTTTTAACAAATGTGCACATCCGTGTAACCATTACCACAATCAAGGTACATTCCATCACCACAAAAGTTCCTTTTTGGTCCTTTCCAGGCAACATCCCCTACTCCTCAGCCCTAGGAAACTGCTAACCTATTTTGTCACTATGAATTGGATTGGATTTCTCTTTTCTGAGTTTTATATCAATCAGTCTTACAGAGTGTAGAATTTTGTGTCTGCTTCCTTTACTCAGCACAATGCTTCTGAGATTCACCCACGTTTCCTGTATCAGCCGTTCATTGTCTTTTCTCGGCTTGTGAAAACATAGCATAATGTGTGTAGACATTCAATTGATGGCGGCCATTTTTGTTTCCAGTTTGGGGCCATTATCAGTGAAGCTGCTTTACCTATTCATAAATAAATCTTTGTTGTGGACATATTTATTTCTCTTGGGTAAACACCTAGGAATAGTATTGTAGGGCAGCAGTCCCCAATCTTTTTTGCACCAGGGCCTGATTTTGTGGAAGACACTTTTTCCACAGACTGTTGGTGGTAGGGGATGGTTCTAGGATGAAACTGTTCTACCTCAGATCATCAGGCATTAGATTCTCATATGGAGCATACAACCTAGATCCCGGGCACGCACAGTTCACAATAGGGTTCCACTCCAAGGTGGGTGGATCATCTGAGGCCAGGAGTTCGAGACCAGCTTGGCCAACATGGTGAAACCCTGTCTCTACTAAAAATAAAAAAAAAAATTAGCTGGGCATGGTGGCACACACCTGTAATCCCAGCTACTTGGGAGGCTGAGGCAGGAGAATCGCTTGAACCTGAGAGGCAGAGGTTGCAGTGAGCCAGGATCGCACACTGCACTCCAGCCTGGGTGACAGAGTGAGACTCTCTCTTTTCAAAAAAAAAAAAAAAAAAAAAAGAGAGAGAGATGTATTATGATTCTCCAATCTGTGGCCTGCCTCTTCATTTTCTTAACATTGTCATTTGAAGATGAGAAGTTGTGAATTTTGATGAAAAGGGACGCTTTTCAATATCTACTTCTTTGTCTCCTCCACAGCTTTGAACTTGGAATTGGGCTTTTTTGAACACAGAAGTGGAGCCTTAGTTAATCTTTATTGACAAATTAGAAAAGGCAAAAAAATTCACTCTGAATTGAGAATTCTCTTTTATATATTGTCATTCTTGCTTCAAGTAAGTTATGCACATTTTTAAAATGCAGTCCAGTCCCATGAGGTCAAAAAATATGACTGCTCCCATTTCATAGAAAAATAACCCAAGGTGTGAAAACCTGAAGCCCATGACCCGAGGTGATGAAAAATGACTGAGGCAGAGCAGGGGATGCAGTGAAACTAATTGGTCACAGTGAAGGGTCTTGGCCCAGCCCTCTAGGGGCTGATGCTGGTGCCTAAACTCACTGAGCTAAATAATTACAGCGAGGCTGAGCCTGGAGGGATTCGCCCAGGTCTGCTGCTGTTGACTCTTCTCGCTTCATTTTCTCTTCTCTTTTTCCGCCCTCCTTCCCTCTCTTCTTTCCTTCTCTATTCTTTTTTGTCTGCCTTCTGTTCCATATGAACTCCATTCAGCTGTGCTTGGTTCTGCAATTCTTTGTCTCTCCATTTCTTTCTTCCTCTCTCCTCTCCCTCCCTCTTCTCTCTTTGGCCTGTCTCTCTTCCCCTCACTCCACTTCTCTCTGCCTCTTCCCCCTCACTCTTTCCCTGTGTGTGTGTCTTTCTCCCACTCCACCTCTCTTTGCCTCTCCCCCTTTATCTCCGCCTCCTCCCTCACACTCTTTCCCTCTCCCTGCCTCCCTGCCTCCCTCTCTGCCTTTCTGTGTACCCCCTCTCACCTCTCTCTGCCTCCTTCCCCAGTCCCCCACTACTCACCTCCCTTTGCCTCCCTCCCCATGCCCCACTTCCCTCTCTCTGCCTCCCTTCTCCACCCCACCTCCCTTTCCTCTTCCCCCCCCTTCCCCCACCCCCTCCCTGCCTCCCTCCCCATGCCCCAATTCCTCTCTCTCCCCACCCCCCTCCTTTTCTCTCTCTCTCATTCTGTCTGCCTATCTTAAATGAGGAACTCTCCTTTCGTAACTGATCAAAGCTTGATCTCCATGTTGTACGAGAATATACATGTATGGGTACATCTACGTCCTCTTCTGAGGGTGACAGGACCCAAAGCAATGGCCAGACTCCCCTTCAGCGGCAGATACCAGCCTGGGCGAAAATACTGACTGCCGAGAGGCCGTTCATTGCAACTGAAGAACACACCTCATTTTAGCGGAAACCCCAATATGTTCTGGATTGTTGTTCTCTCAAGTTTACTAAAAATGATAATTTTCCTGTAACTATACCTCTAAAAAAACAGCAGTCACCTCTCTAGACTTTAAAGATAGTGATTTTCTCATGACAGGACACTTCTCTGCCTCAAACTTGGATGAAGTCCTAAATGTTTCAGGCAGCCTGCAAGGTCCTATCGAATTAGGATCTCTCTCTGCCCTCCCCGCTCATCTCTGAACACTCCCTCATGTTCCACTGTTGGTTTTTTTGTGTGTTGTTTCCTTGTTCGTTTTGTTTCACACCAAGCCCCTCCCACTTCAGACTATTCCCATGAGAACTCCCAGTTCCGGAAATGCTCTTCCTCCTGTTCAGTTGACTTCCTGCCCCTTATCTCCTTCTTCATAGTAACTAAGAACTATGTTTGTTTACCAAAAATGCAGTATGCCTAACTCAAGCAATACAGAGCTCAAAATAGAATCTTAAAGTCGGTTCACCACTAATTACTATCATTCACATTGAACATTTCAAACCTTGTTTATATACACAAATGTTTATGTATACATGTTTAAAACACGTAGTACATATTAAATACATACACATACACATAAAATATATTTAATACACATTTGTATGTATATACATTTCAATGTATGTTACATACATATAAAATATGTATATATATTTTATATATGCTCATGTGAGATATATTACTTACATAATACATACACACACACATATATACATGTAAAAAGTACTTCATGCTGGGCGCAGTGGCTTATGCCTGTAATTCCAATACTTAGGGAGGCTGCGGCAGGCAGATTGCTTGAGCCCAGGAGTTTGAGACCAGCCTGGACAATTTAGTCAGACTTTGTTTCTACAAAAAATTTTTTTTATTCGAATTAGCCTGGCATGGTGGTGTACCGCTGTATTCCCTGCGCCACTGCACTCCAGCCTGGGTGACAGAGTGAGACCTTGTCTCTCAAAAAAAAAAAAAAAAAAAAAAAAAAAAAAAGCCGCGTGCGATGGTTCACGCCTGTAATACCAGCACTTTGGGAGGCCGAGGCAGGTGAATCACCTGATGTCAGGAGTTCAAGACCAACCTGGCCAACATGACAAAACCCCATCTCAAAAAAATTCAATTGTCTACTGATAAATTTTTCAGAATGGAACCCTCTGAAAATTACTAATGGTTGTTTTATTTCTATTTTAACAAGGGAGGTAAGGAAAAAAAAATCCCAATCCATGTCATACTTTGGAATTAAGAAACAACAACAAAGCCTTGTAAAAGCAAGCCAGGAACCGTGCACACTCTGTAAGGATGTGTTTGCACTTCATAAACAGCTAAAGGGCAGGAGCAAGAATGACTGCTGTGTGGCAAATAAATCCTGTTCTTTATACTTCCCCCAAGTGTTCCTCTTCTGCTTGGCTGCCACCCCCAACCTCTCCAAGCATTTTGTCAATATCTAGTGCGGCTTCCCTCACATGTAAGAAACAAGCAGCCGGGTGCAGGGGCTCACGCCTCTAATCCCAACACTTTACAAGCAGCCGGGTGCAGGGGTTCACGCCTCTAATCCCAACACTTTGGGAGGCTGAGGCAGGTGGACCACCTGAGGTCAGGATTTCGAAACCAGCCTGGCCAACATGGTGAAACCCCATCTCTACTAAAAATACAAAAGTTACCTGGGTGTGGTGGTGGGCGCCTGTAATCCCAGCTACTCGGGAAGCTGAGGCAGGAGAATCACTCGAACCTGGGAGGTGGAGTCGCAGTGAGCCAAGACTGCACCACTGCACTCCAGCCTGGGCAACAAGAGTAAAACTGTCTCCAAAAAAAAAAAAAAAAAAAAAACACAAGGAAAATCCCCCTAAAGTTAATAAAAACACAGACTAGTAAGTAGACTTATTCTGTTTTCTAACAGCTTTCTAGAGCTGTACTTGACGAATAATAAACTGCACAAAGTCCAAGCATCGAAGGTGATAAGTTTTGTGTTTGTACATGCCGTGAAACCACCTCCATACTCAGGAGAGTGAACACACCTTCACTACCAAAAGTTCCCTCATGCACTTTCGCAGAATCCTTTCTTTTACCCTTCCCTGCCACCTTTCCCCAAACAGATGTGCTTTCTGTATCTATAAACTATTGATTACTTTGAATTTGTTTAGGGTTTTCTATAAGTAGAATCATATAATACACACTCATTTTGTCTGGTTTATTTCACTCCGATAATTATTTTGAGATTATCTGGTGTACTGTTGCATGCATCAGTAGTTTATTCCTCTTAATTACCGTATTTCATTGTACCTATGTACCACTATTTATTTATCATTACCTGTTGATGGACATTTGGGTTCTTTCCAACTTGGGGCTATTGCAATGATAAACTGAACTTCCTCAAAAATTTAAAGCATCTGCTCTTCAAAATACATTGAGAGGAAAAAAAGACAAGCCACAGACCAGGAGAAAATATTTGCAAAGCATATATCTGATAATGGGTATCCACGTTATATAAAGACTCCTCAAAACTCAGTAAGTAAACTAACAACCCATTATAACTTTATTTTTTTGAAACGGAGTCTTGCTCAGTCGCCCAGGCTGGAGTGCAGTGGCACGATCTCAGCTTACTGCAAGCTCCGCCTCCCAGGTTCACGCTATTCTCCTGCCTCAGCCTCCCGAGTAGCTGGGACTACAGGCGCCCACCACTACGCCCGGCTAATTTTTTTTGTATTTTTAGTAGATACGGGGTTTCACCGTGTTAGCCAGGATAGTCTCGATCTCCTGACCTCGTGATCCGCCTGTCTCGGCCTCCCAAAGTGCTGGGATTACAGGCGTGAGCCACCACGCCCGGCCATGTTTTTATATTTCATTTTCACATTGAAAATCAGTCAGATTTACTTTAACTTCAGAGTGTGTTTCTGTAAAATTAAATGAGTGTTGGCAGTGAGCTGTACTTTTTCTAAATGGGAAATGGGTAAGTAAGACTGCATTAGTCCATTCTCAAATTGCTATAAAGAAATGCCTGAAGGCTGGGCGTGATGGCTTGTATCTGTAATCTCAGCACTTTGGGAGGCCTAGTGGGGGAGTGGTGGGCAGAAATCACTTGAGCTCAGGAGATCAAGACCAGCCTGGGCAACATGGTGAAACCTGTCTCTACTAAAAATACAAAAAAAAAAAAAAAAAAAAATCAATAACCAGGTGTGGTGGTGCATATCTGTGGTCCCAGACACTCTGGAGGCTAAGGTGGGAGGATCACTTGAGCCTGGGAGGCAGTGGTTGCAGTGAGCCAAGCTTGTGCCACTCTACTCCAAGCTGGGTGATAAAATGAGACCCTGTCTCAATTTAAAAAAGAAAAAGAAATGCCTGAGACTGGGAAATGTATTTTAAAAAGTAGGTTTAATTGGCCCAGGGTTCTGCAAAGCTGTACAGGAAGCATGATGCTGACATCTGCTAGGCTTCTAGGGAGGCCTGAGGAAACTTAAAATCAGGGCCGAGGACAAAGGGGGAATGAGCACTTCACATGGCCAGAGCAGGAGCAAGAAGACACGAGGTGGGAGGTTCCACACACTTTTAAACAACCAAGTCTCATGAGAACTCAGCATAGTGAATACAGCACCAAGGGGGATGGTGTAAAACCACGAGAAACCTCCCCCATGATCAACTATGTCCCACCAGGTCCCAGCTTCAACCTTCTGGATTATAATGCATCATGAGATTTGGGTTGGGACAGAGATTCAAACCATATCAGAGGCCTTCCATGAGTTTAGGATTCGGCTAATCAGCCTGTACCTTACCTCCAACTTACATAAGACTCATCAATGATTTGGCCACTAAACAAAAAAAAAATTCATGTAAATCATTGATGAGTTATGGTCTTACGTAAATTGTTGTATGTATGTATGTTATTGTATACTTAACAAGTATAAGTATGGTATGCTTAAGTATGTTATGGTATACATCCATATCATGGATGCGTTATGGTCTTATGTAAGTATGCTGTATGTTGTCATGTTCACATAAATGATTGATGAGTTATGGTCTTATGTAAGTTGCAGATTTCTAAAATGTAAATTTTAAGGGTAGAAATTTTGTCTTTCTTGTTTACCACTCTCTCTCAGAACAGTTTGTGGTTCAAAGTAGGTGCTCAATGCATTGGCTTATGCATTTAGTGTCTATTGTTTGAGGAACTGGAGATACTGTAAATCAAATAGCCAACAACAAACAATCTCTCCTCACGGAGCTTACATTCTGGTAGGGCGAGGCAGAAAATGAACCCATAAACATATACAGTATGTACAGCGTTTTGGAGAAATAATAAATACAATTTCTATATATTAAATATATAGTATGCAGAGTGTTTCAGAGAAAACTAAAGAAAGGTAAAGGGATTATGGTGATGTGAGATGCATACTGTTTAAATATGGTGGCCAAGGAAAGCCTTACCTGCAAAGTGACATTTCAGAAAATAGCTCAAGCAGGCAGCATTCACTCAGGACCAGGACAAAGATAAGGAATGAAGACAAAGTGTGACTAATAAAAACGTGAGGAGGAAGAAAGCAAACGTAGAATGGATAGCTAATCTCTTTCTTATTATAGGAGTCCACCTTCAACTGGGAATTTATTCTGAGCGAAGTGGCAGAAATATAATTTGGATTTTCTGATTCACTTCTTTCCCTCAACCATCCCTGTTACTGACCAAGGAAGGAAAGGATGTTGGGAAGCCCTCTCAGCCCTCTGTGGAATTGCTAGACCTCAGTCACAAAATAGGAACAAAAAGTAACCACCTCTCTAAACCAAGGAATTTTAATGAAATAATTCCCAAAAAGTTAGGACCTTCTGTTTTCTGTTCATTTCAGAAGAGGCAGGATAGAGAGGATTTATTCATTCTTTCAATACATTCCTGTTGAGCATCTTGCATGTACCATAAGCTGTACAACGTCTAGGGCATACAGTTGTGCGCATAGCAGATAAGGGTCTGTCTTCCCCGCATCAAGCTTTCAGCTTAGTGATGAATGCTGTAGGGTTACACACTAGATTTACACCACAGAAATGGGACAACCCTCCAAATCAGAGCTTCATTTATTATTTATTGATTTTCCAGGCTTAAAGTGATGGAGAAAATGTTAATCCTACACACACAACACAAAAAATGTTGTTGTGTGTGTAGCTGCTACGTTGCATATAGCACAGAAGCATGAGGCAGTATTCTAGTATTCAAAAATTATTACCTGAGAGGGTAAGAACATCAAAGGGAGAGAAATGGCAGAATAGGAGGCAGGACTTCTCTGCATCTCCCACTTTGATGGACAGAGCAGTGTGTGGAGACCTACATCTTGAACTTTTGCTCCAAGGACTACTGTAGGAACATACCAGGAAAGCTAAGAGAATCCACAGACCCTCTGAAGGAGGTGGATTGCTGCTGCAGCCTCCATGGGACAACTGAGGAACTGTGAGTCTGCTTTCTTTTGGAGCTGGGAGACTTGTATCCTGGGGCAAGTTCTCAGCCCTACTCACTGGCTACCTGGAAATAAACTTGGTGCTGTTGGTGGGGCATGGTTGGAAAGAGAGGAGACTGGCCTTTTGGCTGCAGGCTGTTGAGAGCTGGGTGAGGCCTGTGTGTGGCTGCCTGCTTTCCCTCACTTCTTTGGTGACCTGTGTGATGCAGCAGAGACGGCCATAATCCCTCTGGGAACATAACTCCATTGGCCTGGGAACCACATCCCCATCCCCCACAGCAGCCACAGCAAGCCCTACTCAAGGAGAGTCTGAACTCAGACACACTTATTCCTGCCCCCACCTGATGATCTTTCTCTACCTCTCCTGCTAGGCAAAGACAAAGGACATAATCTCTTGGGAGCTCTAGGGTCCCCTATACTACCACAACTGATGTGCTTTTGAAAGTGCCAATTCCTGATTGGAGGCCAATACAAAACCAGAACACTTAGCAAAAATACAACCAAGGACCCTCACAGAATCCACTTCACTGCCCTGCTACCTTCACCAGAGTAGGTACTGGTATCCATGCCTTAGAGCCCTGAAGACAGATCAACATCACAGGACTCTTTGCAGACGCTCCCCAGTACCAGCCCAGAGCTCAGTAGCTCTGCTGGGTGGCCAGATCCAAAAGAGAAATAACAATCGCTGCAGTTTGGCTCTCAGAAGCCCTATCCATAAGGGAAAGGGGAGAGCACCACATCAAGGGGGCACTCTGTGGGACAAAATAATCTGAAGTCCCAGATCTTCCCCCGATATAGTCTGCCCAAATGAGAAGGAACCAGGAAAGCAATTCTGGTAATATGGCAAAACAAGATTCTTTAACACAGCCAGAGATCACACTAGCTCACCAGCAGTGGATCCAAACCATCATGAAATCTCTGAATTGCCAGAAAAAGAATTCAGAAGGTCAATTATTAAGCCAATCAAAAAGGCACCAGAGAAAAGTGAAGTCAAACTTAAAGAAATTTTAAAAACGATACAGGATATGCATGAGAATAGCTCTAGTGTAACAGATAGCATAAATTTAAAAAGTCACAACTTCTGGAAAGCAAGGACACACTTAGAGAAATGCAAAAATCATTGGAAAGTCTTAGCAATAGAATGGAACAAGTAGAAGAAAGAACTTCAGAACTCGAAGACAAGGCTTTTGAATTAACCCAATCCAACAAAGACAAAGACAAAATAATTTTAAACAATGAACAAAGCCTCCGTAAGTTTGAAATTATGTTAAACAACCAAAAACCAAAAACCTAAGAATTGGTGTTCCCTAGGAAGAAAAATCTAGAAGTTTGGAAAACATATTTGAGAGAAAGATTGAGGAAAACTTCCCTGGCCTTGCTAGAGATCTAGACATCCAATATAGGAGAAGCTCAAACAATGCCTGGGAAATTCATCACAAAAAGATCATACGGTCTTAGGCATACGGTCATCAGGTTATCTAAGGTCAAGAGAAAGGAAAAGGCCTTAAGTTCTGTGAGGCAAAAGCATCAGGAACCCATAAAGGAAAACCTGTCAGATTAACAGCAGATTTCTCAGGAGAAATCTTACAAGCTAGAAGGGATTGGGGTCCTATCTTTAGCCTCCTTAAACAAAACAAGTATCAGCCAATAATTTTGTATCCAGCAAAACTACGCTTCATAAAGAAAAGATAGTCTTTTTCAGACAAACAAATGCTGAGAGAATTCGCCACTACCAAGCCAGTACTACAAGAACTACTAAAAGGAGCTCTAAATCTTGAAACAAATCCTTGAAAAACACCAAAATAGAATCTCCTTAAAGCATAAATCTCACAGGACCTATAAAAAACACAATGAAAAAAAAAGAAAAAAAGAAAAAACACAATGAAAAAAAAGAAAAAAAGGTATTCAGGCAACAAATAGCATAGTGAATAGAATAGTACCTCACATCTCAATACTAACATTGAATGTAAATGATCTAAATGCTCCACTTAAAAGATACAGAATGGCAGAATGGGTAAGAACTCACTAACCAAGTATCTGCTGTCTTCAAGTGACTCACCTGACACATAAGGACTCACATAAACTCAAGGTAAATGGGTGGAAAAAGACATTCCGTGCAAATGGACACCAAAATCGACCAGGAGTAGCTATTCTTAGACAAATCTTAAAGGAACAGCAGTTTAAAAAGACAAAGAGGGACATTATATAATGATAAAAGGACTAGTCCAACAGGAAAACATCACAATCCTAAATACATATGCACCTAACACTGCAGCTCCAAAATTTATAAAACAATTAGTATCAGACCTAAGAAATGAGAAACGCAGCAACACAGTAATAGTGGGGGACTTTAATACTCCACTGACAGCACTGGACAGTCATCAAGACAGAAATTCAACACAGAAACAATGGACTTAAACTATACCCTAAAACAAATGAACAAACAGATATTTACAGAATATTCTACCCAACGACTGCAGAATATGCTTTCTATTCATCAGCACATGAAACATTCTCCAAGATAGAACATATGATAGGCCACAAAACAAGTTGCAACACATTTTTAAAAATTGAAATTATATCAAGTACTTTCTCAGACCACAGTAGAACAAAATTGGAAAACAACTCCAAAAGACACCCTCAAAACTGTGCAAATACATGGAAATTAACCTGCTCCTGAACAATTGTTGGGTCAAAAATGAAATCCAGATGGAAATTAAAAAATTATTTGAACTGAATAGTGACATAACCTATTAAAACTTCTGGGATACAGTAAAAGCAGTGCTAAGAGGAAAGTTCATAGCATTAAATGCCTACATCAAAAAGTCTCAAAGAGCACAAATGAACAATCTAAGGTGACACCTCATGGAACTAGACAAATAAAAATCAAACTGAAACCCAGCAGAAGAAAAGAAATAACCAAGATCAGAGCAGAACTAAATGAAATTGAAACAACAACAACAACAAAAAAAACAAAAGATGAATGAAACAAAAAGCTGGTTCTTTGAAAAGATAAATAAAACTGATAGACTGTTAGTGAGATTAACCAAGAAAAGAGAGAAGATCCAAATAAGCTCAATTAGAAATGAAATGGGTGATATTATAACTGATACCACAGAAATACCAAAGATCATTCAAGGCTACTATAAATGTTCACCTTTATGTGCATAAACTAGAAAACCTAGAGGAGATAGATAAATTACTGGAAATATGCAACCCTCCTAGATTAAACCAGGAAGAAATAGAAACTCTGAACAGATCATCAAGCAGTGAGATTGAAATGGTAATTAAAAAGTTACCAACAACAAAAAAAAAAGCTCAGGACCAGACAGATTCACAGCTGAATTCTGTCAGACATTCAAAGAAGAACTGGTACCAATCCTACTGATGCTATTTCAAAAGATACAGAAAGAGAGAACCCTCCCTAAATCTATGAAGCCAGTATCACCCTAATACCAAAAACAGAGAAAGACATAACAAAGAAAGAAAACTACAGATCAATATCCCTGATGAACATAAATGGAAAAAATCTTAACAAAATACTAGCTACCAGAATACAACAGCACATCAAAAAGATAATCTACCATGATCAAGTGGGTTTCATACCAGGGATACAGGGATGATTTAACATCCACAATAAACGTGATACACCACACAAACAGAATTAAAAACAAAAATCACATTATCATCTCTGTCAGATGCAGAAAAAGCATTTGAAAAAAGCATTTGACAAAATCCAGCATCCCTTTATGATTAAAACCCTCAGCAAAACTAGCATAGAAGGGACACACTTTAAGGTTATAAAAGCCATCCATGACAAACCAACAGTCAGCATTTATACTGAGTTGGGAAAAGTCGAAAGCAACCCCCTGAGAACTGGAACAAGACACGGATGCCCAGTCTCACCACTTGGTACTGGAAGTCCTAGCCAGAGCAATCAAACAATAGAAAGACATAAAGGGCATCCAAACTGGTTAAGAGGAAGTCAAAATGTCACTGTTTGCTTATGACATGATTGTATACCTAGAAAACCCCAAAGACTCATCCAAAAAGCTCCTAGAACTGGTAAATGAATTCAGCAAAGTTTCAGGATACATTATTAATGTGCACGAATCAGTAGCTCTGCTATACACCAACAGTAACCAAGTCGAGAATCAAATCAAGAACTCAACCCCTTTTACAATAGCTGCAACAACAATAAAAATACTTAGGGGAATATACTTAATCAAGGACATCAATGACCTCTACAAGGAAAACTACAGAACACTGCTGAAAGAAATCACAGATGATACAAACAAATGGAAACACATCCCATGCTCATGGATGGGTAGAATCAATATTGTGAAAATGACCATACTGCCAAAAGCGATTTACAAATTCAATGTAATTCTTATCAAAATACCACCAGCTTTCTTAGCAGAACTAGGAAAAACAATCCTAACATTCATATGGAACCAAAAAAGAGCCCACATGGCCAAAGCAAGACTAAGCAAAAAACAAAAAATACCCACCAGATCTGGAGGTATTACATTACCCAACTTTATGCTATAAGGCCATAATCACCAAAATGCCATAGTAGTGATATAAAAATAGGAATATAGAACAGTGGAACAGAATAGAGAACACAGATATAAAGCCAAATACAGTCAACTGATCTCTGACAAAGCAAATCAAAACATAAAGTGGGAAAAGGATACCCTATTCAACAAATGGTGCTGGGATAATTGGCAATCCACATGTAGAATGAAACTGGATTCTCATCTCTCACCCTATACAAGAATCAACTCGAGATAAATCAAAGACTAAATCTAAGACCCAAAACCATAAAATTCTAGAAGATAACACTGGAAAATCCCTTCTAGAAATTAGCTTAGGCAAAGACTTCATGACCAAGAACCCAAAAGGAAATCCAACAAGAACAAAGATAAATAGATGGGACTTAATTAAACTGCAAAGCTTCTGCACAGTGAAAGACATAATCAGCAAAATAAACAGACAACTCACAGAGTGGGAGAAAATCTTCACAATCTATGCATCTGACAAAGGACTAATGCCCAGAATTTACAAGGAACTCAAATCAGCAAGAACAAAACAATCCCATCAAAAAGTGGGCTGAGGATATGAATAGACAATTCTCAAAAGATCTACAAATGGCTGACATGAAAAAATGCTCAACGTCACTAATGATGAGGGAAATGCAAATCAAAACCACAATGAGATACCACCTCACTCCTGCAAGAATGGCCATAATTTAAAAAATGCATGGTGGAGTAGATGTGGTGAAAAGCAAACACTTTTACACTGTTGGTGGAATGTAAACTAGTACAATGTCTATGGGAAACAGTGTGGAGATTCCTTAGAGAACTAAAAGTAAATCTACCATTTGATTCAGCAATCCCACTCCTGGGTATCTACCCAGAGGAAAAGAAGTCAATATACAGAAAAGATACTTGCACATGCATATTCATAGCAACACAATTCACACTTGCAAAAATATGGAACTAGCCCAAATACCCATCAATGAGTGCATAAAGTAAATGTGGTCCATATGTATATATATGTGTGGGGGGGGGGAGGGCCATCTACCATGGCCTAATACACACACACACACACACCATGGAATACTACTCAGCTCTAAAAAGGAATGAAATAATGACGTTCACAGCAAACTGGATGGAATTGGAAACCATTATTCTAAGTGAAGTAACTCAGGAATAGAAAACCAAACATGGTATGTTCTGACTCATACATGGGAGCTAAGCTATCAGGATGCAAAAACATAAGAACGATACAATGGGCTTTGCTGACTTGGGGGTAAAGGGTGGGAAGTGGGTGAGGGATAAAAGACTACACACTGGGTACAGTGTACACTGCTCGGGTGATGAGTGCACCAGAATCTCAGAAATCGCCACTGAAGAACTTATTCATGTAACTGACCTCTACCCCTTCCCCCAAAACCACTGAAATTAATAAAAGTTATTACCTAAATCAGCAAAGTAGCCACTCATATCATTGACAAATGAGTGAAATTCGTATATCCATTTCCTTTGTTGTTTTACTTTCCTTTTTCACTCATTAAGCTGAAGGAAAACATCAACCAACATTTATGTCAAAACTATGCTCCTTTGTCATTCACACAGCATGGCCACAGATACAGGTATTCATCAAAAGGCAACATTCTGAACAATCAGCTGGCTCACATTAGAATCCATTGTTTTTTCTGTCCACAGCATCACCATGATCTTGAAATCAAAAGATAGAAGGGCAAATGCTCTACATTGCTTGTTGGTTTGTAACTAACATCTACCATGGCCCTGCTTGTTGGTTTGTAACCAAACATCTACCATGGCCCAAGGTGAGTAATGGCAGTGGCTGAATATGCAGCAGGGTTAGCAACATTGGGTAAACTGACCAGGATCAACTGTAGAAAGTTTGGGGACACAGCTGTTTGTATAGCAGATACACACATCCCCACATCAAGCTTCCAGCTTACTGATTAATGCTAGAGGCTTACACACTGACATTTACACCACGGAAACAGGCAAACCCTCCAAATCAGAGCTGGATTTTTAAAATTAAATTTTTTTTTTTTTTTGAGATGGAGTCTGTCACCCAGGCTGGAGTGCAGTGGCATGATCTCTGCTCACTGTAACTTCTACCTCCTAGGTTCAAGCGATTCTCCTGACTCAGCCTCCCTAGTAGCTGGGACTACAGGCATGCGTCACGATGCATGGCTAATTTTTGTATTTTTAGTAGAAACAGGGTTTTGCCATGTTGGCCAGGCTGGTTTCAAACTCCTGATCTCAAGTGATCCACCTGCCTTGGCTTTCCAAAGTGCTGGGATTACAGGCAAGAGCCACCGTGCCTGGCCCAGAGCTTAATTATTTGATTTTTTGAGGCTTGAGAGAGTGATGGAGAAAGTGTTAATCATGCCAATTAAACTGAAAACAAATTTTTTTTTCAACTTGCATCTGAGAAGGTACCTCTACTGAGCCTCCATCATGCAGGTTTATTCCTGGCTCCTGACTGTGAGTTCTATTGCGCTGAATTGTTCTCTCCTTCTGTTTGCATAAGGCTACCATTGGGCTACTGATGGGTGAGGCAACAAG
Source organism: Macaca thibetana thibetana (assembly GCF_024542745.1). Taxonomy (NCBI): domain Eukaryota; kingdom Metazoa; phylum Chordata; class Mammalia; order Primates; family Cercopithecidae; genus Macaca; species Macaca thibetana. The sequence continues at coordinate 16,477,615 of NC_065586.1, read as the reverse complement.
TTACCTCTAAGGATCAAGTCAGCACTCATAAAACAGTGTTACCTCTGTGAGAAAACAGGGCCCACCTAGGGCACTAATCCACAACCCAGGCTACTAACTGGCTCTTTAATGCATATTCATACCCAAATGTTAGATAAAGAGCTGAAACAGCAGCTCTACTTTTGTGGGTTGAGCCTTTGCATTTGAGCATCCCTTCCTCAACATTTTTCTGCAAACTCCAGCCATAAATGGCATACCATATAAAGGGCAAGAAAGTTTATATTCTGTAACAGTCTAGGAATTCACTCCTTTGAGGAAGTATCTCTACATCAGAATGTGCCAATGTGACCAAATGAATGGGTTTCCGAATAACTATGGATAAAATATGTTTTCGAGTGACCAGGACACTCAGCATATGCTTGTTTTCAGTGCTTGCTAATTCTGGGCTTTGTAGATTTAGGCAAGTGATGCCAAGTACCTATTGAATGCGTGAGATAACAGTGAAGGAGGAGGAAGTAGAGTTATTCTTCAGAGTCCCTGGAACTGGATCAGCTCCTGGCTCAGAGGACCAAGGACACAAAGATTTGTGGCGTCATGGATTAGATGGCAAAGCTGGATTTGGGATTCTCAATTAGGTAAACGATCTGTCTAGCAAAGCATTTAACCTGTTTTACTAAGTGCAAGCAAGCATTTTCCTTTAGCAATTTATTCATGAGCTAAAGCATTAAGTGGCAGAAGACCACTGAATGTGCTTTGGGTCATTATTTAACTAAAACAAAGTTATATATATACACACACACAGGTTTATTCATGCACACATATATTGAAATGTCATATATATTTACATGCTCGCAAATATAGAGAGATGCATGACTCATAGGATGCTCTTATGGTTGGGATCTAACCAGGAATCAGAAACCATTTGAGTTTTTAAAAAAGGAGTTTAATGCATAAAGTGAGGTGCCCAAATATAGAACTATGGAGGAAGTAAACAGCGGATGGTAAGATGAGCCAGAAATGGGCAACATTGGTGAACAAGAGGGACAGAGGGACGGAGATGGGATTACTGGAGACTGGAGTCAGGAAAAAGATGTGATGAGCTTCTCCTCCATTCCTCCTTCTCCACTTGGTATTTCTACTTCTCTTATCTTCCTGTAGGCATCTTTCAGTATTTCAAACCATGAGATACTGAGAAAGGAGAAGACAGATGGTTGGGAGAGACAGTTTTGACCTGGTCACCTGATAGAAGCCAGAACCATCAGGAAACCCCAGTGACTGTCCCGGAGGCCATCCACAGCAGAGGGTTGGGGGGGATATCTCCTGGATTCTTCCCCCTCAATCTCCCTCAAAGAGGCCCCCAGACATGGGAACCTGGGAAGCAGCCTCCCAGAACCAGCCTCTTTGTTTTCCCTCCTATGTTTACCTTTGAGAGATAAGGTCTTGTTCTGTTGCCCAGGCTGGAGTGCAGTGGAGTGATAATGGGTCACTGCAGCCTCGGACTCCTGGCTCAAGAGATCCTCCCACCTCAGCCTCCCAAGGAGCTGGGACTACAGGCATGTGCCAACATGCCCAGCTAATTTGTTTTTATTTTTGTAGCGACAGACAGGGGTCTTGCTATGTTGCCCAGGCTGGTCTCAAGCTCCTGGCCTCAAGCAATTCTCCCACCTTGGTCTCCCAAAGCACTAGTATTACAAAGCATGAGTCACTGCGCCCAGCTCTCATTAGCTTTCTATCTGTGTAACAGGTTACTACAAATGTCGAGGCTTAGAACATATTATTACGTCCTATTTCCCTGGGAAGTCAGGCCTGGGTTAGCAGGCCTCCCCTACTCAGATGCTGTTATGTTGAAATCAACGTGTTGGGCAGGCTGGGCGGCTTTGCTCTTCTTACACACGCATTCATGCTGTTGGCAGGATTAATCCTCCTGTGGTCATAGGACTGAGTTTCCTGCTGACTTTGGGGTCTAGAGAAGCCTCAAGAGGCCATAAACAGATTCTAGGCACATGGCCCTCCCACAGCACAGAAGCTCACATCTTCAAAGCCTGCAAGAGGTTCTCCCTCTCCAGTCTACTTAGAGTCTGACACAACCTAATCAAGGGGGTGACTATCCCATCATTTTCAGAAAGCCTGCCCGTACCAAGGGCAGGATATTATAGAGTACCTTAGGGGTTGGGGATTTTGGAGAGTTAACTTAGAATTCAGCTACCACAGCCCAAGATTCTGTGGGAGAAGACAGTAAAAAATGGATCCGGGGGCAACCAGGCCCAAAACCAACAGACGCAAAACCAAAGCAACTTCATTTCCCTTTTATGTAAATTTCCTCAGTGGGGCTGCTTAATTTCTTACTCTGGACATCACGGTTGTCAGGCTTTGTGCCTTCTCTACTCATGCCTGGGTCATAACACACTGTGCCAGTTTACTGATTGGATGTCGGAGTCAACACTCTTTTTTTTGAGACTGAGTCTCACTTTGTTGCCCAGGCTGGAGTGCAGTGGCTCGATCTTGGCTCACTGCAACCTCTGCCTCCTGGGTTCGAGTGATTTTCCTGCCTTAGTCTCCCAAGCAGCTGGGATTACAGGCATGCACCACCATGCCTGGCTAATTCTTGTATTTTTAGTAGAAATGGGGTTTCACCATGTTGGCCAGGCTGGTATTGAACTTCTGACCTCAGGTGATCCATCCGCCTTGGCCTCCCAAACTGCTAGGATTACAGGCATGGGTCCCAATGCCTGGCCCGGTGCCAACACTTTTAAGTTGATCAAAGTAGACATTTCACCTCCTTTTCTTAACTCAGGCCCAGGAAGCTGTCCCTTCACATTGTGTGTGGCCATCTTAGGTTGGATTAAGACCATCTTAGACTGGATTAAGACCATTTTAGACTGGATTAAGACCATCTTAGACTGGATTAAGACCATCTTAGACTAGATTAAGGCTGTGATCAGTTTCTGCTATTTCCCTACTTTGCTCTTCTTTTCCTTCCCATGTTGCTCAGTGCAGTTTCCAACACCTCCACAAAGGGGGCAGAGAGAAGTGACAAGCCTCAAAGAGGGGCATGGAGGGTAGGGCAGGAAACTTATCTGACCAGTGCTGTCAAAGCTTGGCTTCATGCTTTCTGGGCCTGGCAGATGTTTAATGCTTCCTTTCTCTTGTAGACATGTGTATGGGTTTCTTGGAGATGTTTCCAGGGTTGGGCATCTCCTACCCACAGTCTCCCTGTATTTGTCTGTTTTCACACTGCTATAAAGAACTACCTGAGGCCAGGCACCATGGCTCACGCCTGTAATCCCAACACTTTAGGGGGCTAAGGTGGATAGATCACTTGAGGCCAGGAGTCTGAGACCAGTCTGGCCAACATGGCAAAACCTTGTATCTACTGAAAATATAAAAATTAGCTGGGTGTGGTGGCGAGTGCCTATAATCCCAGCTACTTGGGAGGCTGAGGCACAAGAGTCACTTAAACCCGGAAAGGGGAGGTTGCAGTGAGCTGAGACTAGGTAATTTATAAAGAAGAGTTTTAATTGGGTCACAGTTCTGCATGACTGGGGAGACCTCAGGAAACTTACAATCAGGGCAGAAGGCAAAGGGGAAGCAAGGTACATCTTACATGGCAGCAGGGCACAGTGAGTGCAAAAGTACAAGTGCCACACTTTTAAACCATCAGATTTCATGAGATCCCACCATCACGAGAACACCCAGGGGGACCTTCCCCCAGGATCCAATCACCTCCCACCAGGTCCCTCCCCTGACACATGGGGATTATAATCTGAGATGAGATTTTGGTGGGACATAGAACCAAACCCCATCATCCCCTAGTGAGGGAGAATGAATTTCTCTTCCCTCTGGTCTGTAAAAGGCTCCTTTCTCAGCCTCTGTGAATCTGAACTTCGCCGCCATCCTCTTTGCAATGAAGTCCCTTCACATTGTGTGTGGCCATCTTAGACTGGATTAAGACCAGCCCATCAGCACCTTCTCAAACGATCCATTTCCAGTCTGCAAGAAACCTTGGTGCATCCTCTGCTCCAGCAAACTCTCATGGAGGAGGGAGTCCCCAGCTCAACTGTTCCCCCTTCCACTTGCCAGCCTGCTTTCCACTCTCAGGAGTTGGAGTCAGATACGGGGCCACTGGGCCCCACCATGCCACTCTAACTGTGGGGTCCTGATGGAACCCCACTGGGCTTGAAGTGCAGGGCAGAGCCTCTCCATCTGCTCCTAGGGTGGGTGTGGTAGAAGGGGACACCTAGCACCCCGATTGCTCCTTTTAGTCCTTCAATGTGGGTAGGGGCTTAAGAATCTTATACTTCTTTTTGGTTTTCTCTTAAAAACTTGCAGCTTGTCTTGGCTTGGCACTCAGCTAAGGAATATCATCTATTTTATCTCAGTGCATCAGTTGAAATTTATTTTTTCCAGATGGGGAATGTTAGAACTAAGGGAATCTCCTGATTGCATGAAGAGAACATGCCCACATCTTGAGGGAAATGGATGGATCTTCCAGCCTCTATTTTTTCTCCTATAGTGAAGCTGTCCCAGATACAGCCCTAGGGATATCACTTGACTTTAGAGACTAAAATCCAAGACCACACTCAACAACTTTCCCACCTATGCAGGAATTCTAATAAACTTAGTAACTTGGACAACTGTCTGTGAGCATTATCAAAACCATGTTTCATCAGCAAGCTGTCATAAGCAACTTTAGTTGACTTACAGCAAAAAAAAAAAAAATCAACTTCATTTTCCCTGCAGCATTCATGTTATGCCTTGGTGTTTCAAAGATTTCTCATGTCTCAACATTGAAACATCCATCTTGGCTAATGGCAAAATTATACCCACGGGGTTTTACAAAAGACAAAAATTTGTCCTCATTTTCTATCAGAGTATCTCCTAGAATGTTTCAGTCCAGTATCTTTGAAATACCATGTTTCATCAACTGTATTTATCCCTATGTTGCTGGCAGACCCCTTACGGTTTATCCTCTTGTCTTGCTGATACAATTGCACATGAAGGCATTTTGTATGTCACTAATTAAGAGGAAAATAGCAAAGTTGTATCAGGAGAAGAGAAACAAGTTGTTCACAGAAGAAATCAAAAAGCCCACGTAAACTGCACTTACTAAGTGGTTGTCATACAATACATGATTTGTTAACCTAGGCACAAATCCCCCTTTCCAAACTTGGATCCTGCCATTGTCCTATACATTTCTTGTCACTCACATTTCATATTTTCCACAAATATCAATTTTCAGAGTTCCCCAGTTATAAACACATTTCTCTCTGCTTGGAATGGCTTTCTCCCTTGTGGCCTGATATCCAGGGATTAATTCAAATGTCTGTTTCTCATATTCAGGCAGAATTGGTTTTTCTATTCCTTGTAATCCCCTAGAACAGAGGTTGACAAACTACAGTCCTGTGGGTCAAATCCAGCCTACCACCTGTTTTTATAAAGTTTTATTGGAATACAGCCACCTTATTCACTTACATATTGTTTGTGGTTGCTTTCTTACTAGTATGTAGAGTTACGTGGTTGCATCAGGGACTGTTTGGCCCACAAAGCCTAAATATTAATTATGTGGCACTTGACAGGAGAAAACTGCTGACTCCTGCTGTATTAGTTCTTTCTGGCATTGCTATAAAGAAATACCTGAGACTGGTAATTTACAAAGAAAAGAGGTTTAGCAGGGACATGGATGAAGCTGGAAACCATCATCCTTAGCAAACTAACAAAGGAACAGAAAATCAGACACCACATGTTCTCACTCATAAGTGGGAGTTGAACAATGAGAACACATGGACACAGGGAGGGGAACATCACACACTGGGGCCTATTGGGGTGGGTGGTGGGAAGGGGAGGGAGAGCATTAGGACAAATACCTAATGCATGCAGGGCTTAAAACCTAGATGATGGGGTTGATAGGTGCAGCAAACCACCATGGCATATATGTACCTATGTAACAAACCTACATGTTCAGCACATGTATTCCAGAACTTAATGTAAAATAAGAAAGAAGAGAGGTTTAATTGGCTCACAGCTCCACAGGCTGTACAGGAAGCATGATGTTGGCATCTGCTCAGCTTCTGGGGAGGCCTCAGGAAACTTACAATCATGGTGGAAGGCAAAGGAGGAGCAGGCAGGTCACATGGCCAGAGCAGCAACAATGGAAGTAGGAGGGAGGTACCACACACGTTTAAACGACCACATCGAGAGAACTCACCATCACAAGGACAGCAGCAAAGGGACGGTGCTAAACCATTCATGAGAAATCCAATCACCTCCCACCACGCCCCACCTCCAACACTGGGGACTACATTTCAACATGAGATCTGGGCAGGGACACACATGCAAATGATATCCCCTGCCCTAACACATTGCATATGTACAATAGGACCCTTGTCATCCTGGATGGAAATTGTTTGCTAACTTACAAGTTCACTCCCCCCCGCCCCCAACAGTGATAGTCCTTCAATGTACACACCATGAAAAACAAGGTGTCTGAAAGTTTCAAGTTTTAGCTCTGCCACTTAGGAGTTGTGTGGCCTTGAAAAAACTACGTAATCTGTCTGGGCTGCTGGTTTCTCACTTGCAAAATAGGGATAATAATAACCGCAAAAGTTTACTGTGAGGATTAAATGAGATACACCAAAAGTGCTTCAAATACTGTCTGGAACAACAACAAAAAAATGTTAGTGATAAGTAATCTTTTTATCCCACATACCATGGGAAGTAGCCCACACTAGTAGAGTGCCTGAAATCTAGTGTCTTCTCCATAAAGTTTCCTGCATTTGTTGGCAGGGTGAATGAAAAGAAAAAAGATATAAATATTCCTGGAAGATTAAAATAATGGAAAATATCCAAAGTCATAGACTGATTCCATGCACAAAGCAGAAGCTTGACTCAACATAAAGGAGGTACAATAAAGCAAAGACGTAAAAATCTTCATAGAAGCATGTCTTACTCCATTTGCATTGCTATAAAGAAGTACCTGAGGCGGGGTAATTTATAAAGAAAAGAGGTTTATTTGGCTCATGCTTCTTCAAGCTGTGCAAGCACGGTGCCAGCATCTGTTTGGCTTCTGGTGAGGGTTCAGGAAGCTTAGTGGTAGATGAAGGGGGAGCAGGCATGTCACATGGCAAGAGTGGGAGCAAGAGAGAAGCCAGGCTCTTTTAAAGCACCGGTTATTGTGTGAACTAACAGAGTAAAAACTCGCTCATTACCATGAGGAGGGCATCAAGCCATTCATGAGGAATCCACCCCCCCCAGACCCAAACACCTCCCACTAGCCCCACCTCCGACACTGGCGATCACATTTCAACATGAGATTTGGAGGGGACGCATAACCAAATCATTTCAAAGGAAAAAAACTGGAAAGCTTTGTTAAATAGAAATCCTCCTTGTGTTACATGGTTAGTTTGTGTCAGACGGAAATCACAGAAATGTAGTAGGAAAGTCTACCCTCCACCACCCCCCTGCTATTCTTTTGAGTTTCAAAGAAGGAAGACAAGACACCAACGTAATCCTCACCTGCAGTTCATGCTAAGCGAGGAGCCTCCCTAAATCCTTATGTACCATGACTTTTTTTTGAGACAGAGCCTCACTCTGTCACCAGGCTGGAGTGCAGTGGCATGATCTCAGCTCACTGCAACCTCCACCTCCCAGGTTCAAGCAATTCTCCTGCCTCAGCCTTGTGAGTAGCTGGGACTACAGGCGTGTGCCACCATGCCAGCTAATTTTTGTATTTTTAGTAGAGACGGGGTTTCACCATGTTGGCCAGGATGGTCTCGATCTCTTGACCTCGTGATCCGCCCACCCCAGCCTCCCCCCATGACTAGTGAATTAACCAAACGCATGTTATACAAGAAATACCCATAACTTGGCCCCAAAATGGGACTAGATACTCCTCCACCTTGTGCTATACCCAGGGCCTCACCTGCCCATCTCTTTCCTAAGTCTGCAGGTTCCTATGTCTTAATTCTGCAGCCTCTCTGCAGAACCCCAAGCCGTAGTGCTGTAGCTCTGTCACTGCTAAGGGGGAACTGTGCTCATTTGCCATGATTAGAAGATCTTTGAAGGTCTTTGGCAGTTTTTATCAAGGCATAAAAAGCAATTATTGCAATTAATGCAATTTACCATGTGTTACTCTTCCAGAAAAGCTATTTCAGGGTAGGTCCGCCATCTGTCCCTTTCAGAGTGATAAGCCTTATCATTTAACACTGTCCAGAATCTCAGGGTTTGCATGTAAAACCTCAGGGAGTATCCTCAGATAAATCCACTCCAGCTTTCTCTGTTGGGCTCTTCCAGGTCTCAGGTTCATAGACAGTCTTTACCTCCAATAACAAAGGCTTTTGTGTCTGGGTAGGAAGAAGAAAGAATGTGGTCTCGAAATGGACATTCAGATATTCGTTTCTGCAGAGGGAGCCATCAACCGGCAGAGGGAGCTTACTTTTTGCCGTCAACAACCCTTCCCTTAACACAACACTGATGCTTGAAGATGTAGTCTACCAACATTGCTTCTGACAACCAGGAAATACAGAGGAAACACCATAACTGGCATATGTTGTTGCACGAGCCGAGGGGAATAGAAGAGTTTCTGCCAAAGAGATCCAAGCTAAACAGGAAGGAAAGGAGACAAAATCACGACTTCTAGTTTATATCGGGTGATTTTTCAAACATAATAATGGACATCTAAGATCAAAGTCTAACTATCAAAGATCAAGTTAAAATCCACCTGCTATTTTTATTCTTTTGGAAAAAAAAAAAACACCAAATACTTGTTCCTTTTTAGATGGGTGACTTGGGAAATATGAAGTGGTATAACCCACTTTAAAAAGCGTAGTGCCAGCCAAATGGCTGGAAAACTCATACTTTGCTTCTCACCAATCTCCCTCATTCCTCTCTAAAAAATCTGGCTGCAGGGCTGCTAAGTGTATCGTGAAAAGAGAAACAGGGCAGGCTTTCCCTCGTGAAAATAAGATTCACAAAGGCACTGAGAAGCAAACCAGCTTTTCTCCTCGTTCACACATTTGGTAGAAGCTGCCATTTTCCAAGTTTGGCACCTTTTTCCTTTCCAATAACCAAGAAGATTTTATGTATAAAATATTTATATATCTATCAAGTACTGTCTATGCTTTTTAATGACTAAATGTTTTTATAATTCTTAAAATCCCAATGCTTTGGTTTGCACACTATCTTTTTTTTCTTTTTCTTTTTTTACTGTGAGCCCTGTAGACCTTGGGTTTATTAAAAGTTGTTGGAAAATAAATCAGGCTCTTCAGGATGATCTTTGGAACCCTCTGCACTTGTTTATCAGGAGACAGGCTGTTCCCTCCTTGCCTACCTTCCGATGAGCCCAAGGGACTGGGGCAATGGTGTCTGTCTGAGGTGTAATGACAGCGTGTCCTTCTTCAGTGGAAAGGTCAGGGGTGGGACAGAGTTATTTTAATTGTTCCTGAAAACTTTCCATTTTCCTCCAATCGTGAGCCAATGCAGTGCTCTCATTTGCTATTTAAGCTTTTTTTTTTCCCCCCCCAAAAGATACTTCTGTACTAAGGGCTTTTATTTATGTGGTAAGGGAACTAGAGATGTCAGTTTCATTGTCAGTTTCTTAAAAAGACGGTTTTCTTCACAATCTTTGAACAGCCTGTCCACTGTAACATTTTATATTTGCTATCAGGCATTTGTTGACAAGATAGATATTTAAAAATTACTACTGGGGTTGGGTGCAGTGGCTCATGCCTATAATCCCAGCACTTTGTGAGGCCGAGGCGAGTGGATCACCTGAGGCCAAGAGTTCAAGACCAGCCTGGCCAATGTGGTGAAACCCCATCTCTACTTTACAAAAAAAAAAAAAAAAAATTAGCCAAGCGTGGTGGCAGGCACCTGTAATGCCAGCTTCTCAGGAGGCTGAGGTGGGAGAATCGCTTGAACCTGGGAGGTGGAGGTTGCAGTCACCTGAGATCACGCCACTGCACTCCAGCTTGAGGGACAGAGTGAGACACTGTCTTTTTAATAATAAAAAAAAAAAAAAAAAAAAAAAAAAGAAAGAAAAAAAAAAAAAAGATGTTGCATTTAAGTTATTTGAGTATTTGAAGCTTTCAAATTTTAAGTTATTGAATACTTGAAGTTTTCAAACAAGATTCAGTTTTGCACATCCGATGTGCAGATGAAATTTGCAAAGTAAAGTTAATAGATATGAAAATAACCAATGAAGAGATTATTGTTGTTCCAGCAATGCCCCGCCTCCCTGCTTTTGTTTTCTTCCCACTCTTATGCCATTTCAGACTGATGAGCTTCGAAGAACACAGGTGATAACTGAGATTCACGTAAACAGAATACGAAAGCAAGGCACCCCATACGGTCACAGACAACTCAGCCATTCCTTCTGCAAGAGCAGCCACTGACTGGACCAGAGGCTTGTCGGGGGGCCCACAGACAGCCCAGAGCCCCTGGGCACAACCCACAGAGTCCCACAAAGTGCCCTAGACAGCCTTGCCGTAAACCTGTGCAATGACCTGACATGGCCTCATACAAAGGACTCTTCCCAAAGTCGCTGTGGTAATGAACTAAACAAAGGAGATGAATTCTCTCTGGAATCAAGGAATACATAAAGGCAGGGTCAGTTAGGACCGACAGGAGAACTGAGAATCAGGGAAACAAGCAGCCGTACTTAGGAGAGAACATACAGACCAGATGATAAAGCCAGCAGAAAGTCTATCTTTGAACACGCCTCACTTCCGAATGGTTTTTGCTCTAGCCCATGTGTGTTTTTATGCTCTACGCCACTTTGCTTAAGTTGCTCAAGGGAGGCTGTGTTCCTTCTTTCCAAATAATCCTAGCATCACAGGTGAGATCCACTGTAAATAACTCAGTTTACTCCCTGCAACAGAGAGTGTTATTCTTAAATATCTCATAAACGTGCTTTTAAACCTGTTGTATTAGTCCGTTTTCACACTGCTATCAACATACTACCCGAGGCTGGGTAATTTACAAAGGAAAGAGGTTGAATTTACTCACAGTTCCACATGGCTGGGGAGGCCTCGGGAAGCTTACAATCATGACGGACTAGGAAGCAGACACCTTCTTCACGAGGTAGCAGGAGAAAAAAGAAACCCAGGCAAACTGCCATTTATAAAACCATCAGATCTCGTGAGAACTCCTTCACTATAACAAGAACAGCATGGGTGAAACTGCCCGCATGCTCCAATCACCTCAACACCTGGGGATTACAATTGGCGATGAGATTTGGGTGGGGATACAAAGCCAAACCGTATCACCTGTGTAGAATAAAGATAACCACTATTCATTTTCACTTACTACTCTGTAGACTCAACTTCTGGTAATAGGGTATATTTTTTGCTATACAAACGCTATACACAAGATTAAACAGTTCTCTAGAGAATACAGTTCCCTGGTGCCTACCCACCTAGAGAACTAGGTGCCCCTAGAGACTTCTCTAGTGAGAATGGTAAGAAAAAATACATTTATTTGCTTGCAGCTGTTTCTTTTTACTCCAAAAATAAATTTGGAGGCCAGGTGCAGTGGCTAATGCCTGTAATTCCAGCACTTTGGGAAGCTGGGTGGTAGGATCTCTTGAGGCCAGGAGTTTGAGACCATCCTAGGAAACCTACTTCTACTCTACTCAACCTCATCCCTACTAAAACTTCTTTGTAAAAAATTAGCTGGGCCTGGTGGCACATACCTGTCATCCCATTACTCAGTAGGCTGAGGCAGGGGGAACACTTGAGCCCAGACGGCCAGGGCTGCAGTGAGCTGTGATTGCACCACTGCACTCCAGCCTGGGTGACACAGTGAGGCCCTGTCTTGAACTCCTGACCTCAAGCGATCCTCCCACCTCAGACTCCCAAAATGCTGGGATTACAGGTGTGAGCCAGCACTCCAGGCCCTCAGCAGGTTTGCCTACACGTCTTCACAGCTGTTATGAGTTTACTAGGGCTGCCATAACAAAGCACCACAGACTGGGGGGCTTAAACACCAAAAATGGATTGTCTCATGGTTCTGGAGGTTGAACCCCATAATTCAAGGTGTTTTCTTGACCAGCAGGGCTGGTTTCTTCCAAGGGCAGTGACGGAAAGACCTGTTCGGGGCCTCTCTGCAGGGCTTGTGCATGTCCATCTTCGGGTTTATTCGGTGTCTTCTCCGTATATGCCTGTGTTCCTATTTCTCCCTTTTATAAAGACACGGGTCATATCGGATTACAGCCCACCCCACTCCAGTGGGACCTCATCTTAATTACATCTCCAGTGACCCGATTATCCAAATAACTTCACATATTCTGAGATACTGCGGGTTAGGACTTCAGTATAGTAATTTTTTTTTTTTGGTAGGGGGTGGGGAATATAATCCAGCCCGTAACAACAGCTTTTGTGAACCTGGGTCTTCCAAAATTCTACATCAGACCAAGTTAGTCCCATCCTCCACCTACACTAAGCACTAAGATCCCTTCAATGAAAGAGTGAACCCTAATGTAAATTATAGAGTTTATAATAATGTGTCAGTATTGATTCCCCAATTGTAATAAATGTGCCCACTAATGCAAAGATTAACATCTTTAATAATAGGGGAAACTGAGGCAGAAGAAGGGGAGAAGATACCTGGGAACTCTGTACTCTCTGCTCTATTTTTCTGGAAACCTCAAACCGCTCTTAACAATAGTCTATTAATTTTTTTTTTTTTTTTTTTTTTTTTTTTTTGAGACAGAGACTCCCTGTGTCACCCAGGCTGGAGTGTAGTGGCGTGATCTCGGCTCACTGCAGCCTCTGCCTCTCAGGTTCAAGTGATTCTCCTGCCTCAGCCTCCTGAGAAGCTGGGATTACAGGTGCACAACACCAAGTCTGGCTAATTTTTGTATTTTTAATAGAGATCGGGTTTCACCATGTTGGCCAGGCTGGTCTGGAACTCCTGACCTCAGGTAATCCACCAGCCTCAGCCTCCCCAAGTGCTGGGGTTAGAGACATGAACCACCGTGCCCAGCCCATTTTTTTTTAAAGGAAAAATCCTATGTAAACAGGAAAAAAAGAGCCCTTTGACTGGCTACAATGACCAGAGCCTCCAGGGACCTTGGGGTGTTGCTCCCTTCCTTCTGTGACCCCTCCTCCTGTTCGCTTCGCTCTGTGCCAATCATAGGTACCTTCCTTCTGCTTCTAGAGCCGGCCAGTCCTGTTAAAAATCAAGGGCCTTACATGAAGTTGTTCCCCCATCCTGGAATCTTTTTCTCTCCCCAGATTCTCCAGGTCCCGGTTTACCTGTCAGTCCTCCCAGAGGACAATGCCCCAGCTCTCATTTTCCTCACTGAATTTTTCATTGCTAGGTTTGATTCCCTCATCTATTACCTGTTTCTTCCTTTTCTGTCTCTGATTCTTGCTCTCATTGGGCCCACTCTGTCTCCACCAACACCTCCTGGTCTAAGCCACCATCTGACTTGATCCACAGCAACTGCCTTCTCACTGGTTATCAATAAGAAACTAATGAAGACAGGTGGAGGTCCTTGAAGAGGTGTCCGACAATTTTGTTCTTTCACTGCAATCTGAATTTAATGCACAAGGATTTGTTTCCTCCCTATTTTCTCCTTGAACAGTGTTGCTGCAAACAGAAACACACACACACACACACACACACACACACACTTTGAACACCCTTCTTCCCAGAAAGATCTTTGTTTAGCATTTCTGATTGAGCATCTTGGAACTGTTAGGGTAACCACCTGAGTTGATCTCAGCTAGTACAGTTGAGAAAGGTGATCCTGAGAACAGCAAGAATTTATGAGGCAATTTAGAAAGAGATGGATTTAAAAACATTGAGTGTTCCTGGTAGATTTGGGAGCACAGGTGTACTATCTTTGATTTGGAAAGAATTGCAAAGAAATGCTGTCCAACACTGAACATGAGCTGATGTGTGGGAGCAGCTCCTACATTACTGTGGAGCAAATGGGCTTTAATACGTAATTGGAGAGGTAGAGGAGGAGGGCAGGGTTTTTATGCTTTGTTTTCTGAAGGAAATCACCCCTATGTCTCCAAATATGATCACAGGGATGAGTGAGTTAATGGTTTTATTTTGGTTTTTGTTTGATGTTTGTTTTGTTTGGGGTTTTGTTGTTGTTTTTTCAAACAGCAGAAACAAACTCAAACCAGTTTAAGCAAAGAAGTGGGGGTTGACGGCAGGGACTCAGGAGCATCGAGTGGAAAAAAAGAGCAGAGATGGACATTGGCTCCAGGAAGCTCCCAAGCCCACTCCCCTCTGCCCGACTGCCTAGTCTTCTTTCTCTGTGAACTGCCTTCATTGCTCTGTTCCACAAGGTAGGCATCTGCTGCCCCTCTTCCATTGCCTAAATATAAAAATATAAGTCTTACAGCCAGAAGAGGATGCCGTGAGTCTCTTGGTCTCAGTCCAAGTTCCTGGAAGAAGTAATCTGCACGGTACAGTGTCCATCTGTGGTCCAGTCTACTATAGCCAAGATGAGGGGTGTGCAGAGACTCATGGTACAAACACTCCTACTTTCCCTCCGTGCTTTGCACGCTGTGGAGGAGAAATGAAGAGACAGGGAAGTGAGATAATCCTCAGAGAAGGGAGCTGCTGGAAGCTCAATTAATATTCCCCAAGGGCCCCACAGAATGGGTATATGTGTCATTCATTCATTAAAAATGTATTGAACCCCTACTACAAGTGGGCAGAATTTCAGGCCTTAGGGACAACTCTCCCCTTTAGAAGCTGGGATGCTAGCTGGGAATCAAAATATTGCATGCATGAGATTGTCAGGAAACATGTAAATAGGACCTTATTTAGGAAAATATTCACTGAGTGTCTGCCATTGGCAAGATACTGCAGGGTGTTAGGGAGCAAGAGTACTAAGAACTAGCACCCTTCCTCCTTGCCCAAGTTCTACGCCAATTGAGAAATGAGATAAAGCCAATAGAGACCAAAGCACTACATCTATGGCCAACAAAGGCTAGGTTGGATGTTGTAGTTTATAGAGGCAGGCAGATGAGCTTCCTTTTCTAAACCCCAGAATGAGGCAGGGATGGGCAGAGCTGGCCACAAAGAATGGTCTTCGAAAACCCATTCACTGAGCACCTTCTGCCTGCCAGGCATTGCTCTAGATAAGGAGACACTGCAGTGAACAAAACTATGTTACTGCCCTTCTGAACTTAATTTCTAGTGAGGGATTATAGACCCCCCTTCAAAAAAAAAAAAGATAGTGGTATATACAGCTGTGTTACTTTGCTCAGGCTGCCATAGCAAAGTAACATGGACTGGGTAACTTGAACAACAGAAATGAATTTTCTCAGCTGGGCGCAGTGGCTCATGCCTGTAACCCCAGCACTTTCGGAGGCCAAGGTGGGCGGATCCCTTGAGGTCAGAAGTTGGAGACCAACCTGGGCAACACGGCAAAACCCCATCTCTACTAAAAATACAAAAATTCACTGGGCATGGTGGCATGAGCCAGTAATCCCAGCTACTGGGGAGGCTGAGGCACAAGAATTACCTGAACCTGGGAGTCGGAGGTTGCAGTGAGCCAAGATTGCGCCACTGCACTCTAGCCTGGGCGACAGAGTGAGACTCTGTCTCAAAAAAAAAAAAAAAAAAAAAAAAAAAAAAAAAAAAAAAAAAAAAAAAAAGAAAGAAAGAAAGAAAAAAAGAAATTAATTTTCTCTCAGCTCTGGAGGCTGGAAGTTGGAGATCAAGGTGCCGGCAGGGTTGGGTTCTTCTGAGAGTCACGAGGGAAGGTCTGTTCCAGGGCTCTCTTCCTGGTGTGTAGATAGTCTTTTCATTGCGTCTTCACATGGCCTCTCCTCTGTGCATATGCATGTGCGCTAATGGCCTCTTTCTTATAAGGACACCAGCCATACCAGATCAGGGCCCACAAGAATGACCTCATTTTAATTTAAAGATCACCTCTCTAAAGACCCTATGGTCAACAAAGTCTAGGTTGGAGAATGTAGATTATAGCTGCAGGCAGATGGGCTTCCTTTACTAAACCCTAGAAGGAGACAGGGATGGGCAGCGCTGGGCACATAGAATGGTGTGCCAAATACAGTCTAAAGACCCTATCTCTTTACTTCCAAGATTGGGCTATAGAAAAATAATAATAACTAAAATAAAGAATAAAAATAAATAAGAAAAGACCCTCTCACCACCTCACCTCCCTTCTGGAGGCTGTGAGTCTGGGATTGAGGTGTCTGCAGGTTGCTTTCTTGTAAAGTCCCTGTCCCTGGCTTGCAGACGGCCACCTTCTCCCTGTGTCTTCACACGGTTTTCCCTCTGTGCGTGTCTGGGTCCTAATCTCTTCTTCTTAGGAGGGTACCCGTATGACCGTATTTGACCCTAATTACCTCTCTAAAGACCCTTTCTCCAAATACGATCACATCCTGAGCTAACTAGAGGTTGGGACCTCAACATACAAATTTGCGGTGAGGAGGTACAATTCAGCCCATACATCATAAAGAAAAAGAAAGCAGTGTTACAGGATTTTGGCTGATGGAGCACTATTTCACACAGAATGACCAGGGAAGACATTTCTGAGAAAGTAACATTTGAATAAAAGCTTTCTTTTTAGTCAAGTGCAGTGGCTCACGTCTGTAATCCCCACACTTTGAGAGGCCAAGGTGGGAGGATTGCTTGAGACCAGGAGTTCGAGACCAGCCTGGGCAACATAGCAAGACCCTGTCTCTACAAACAATAATAAATGAATGAATGAATGAAAAGTTTTCTTGTGATGAATAAGTGCCTTGAGACCTGGAGCTCTTGGAGGCATTCTAGATGAGTAGCATAAACAAGAACCTGAGCCTTGACACGTGTGAGAAATGTCGTGGAAAGTATGAAAATAGATCTGGGGGTCATAGAAGGTTTTGTTTTGTTTTGTTTTCAGTAGCAACAGAAATGAATGTCCTATGTAGGGTGATATCTAAAGTCATAGCAATAGAAATTACAGTCAGAAGTCAAAGACTAAATAAAGTCATATAGGTAGGTGATAAAGTACAATTAATGAGAAGTTAGGGATTTGGGATTCATCTTCAGACAACTGGGTTGAGAGAGTCCTTTGAAGTTTCAGGGAAATGGGAGGAATCATGAACATGGTCTCACGGGTAGAAGAATCTGAACTCGGTACATAGAATGAATGAGAATTGGGATAAACTAAAAGGCCAGGTGACTGTGCAGGAAGCTATTCTGAGGCCCCGTGTACGTGGTCATAAAGGGCTGCTTTAAATTGCAATTGTAGCAGGAGAAATACAAAATTGGAGATGATTTCAAAGGAAGAATGGACTGAGTCAAAACTGGCATTGAAATCTCTTAGTTACATGAACTAAGTCACACTCATTAAACTCCCTGGAAATGGTAACCTAGAAAGGAGCTATGCCATATCTACGGCTCATCTGATGCCACAATTAAAATGCACGAGGCACAGCCACACTCAGATTGGAAAATACCGAACAGGTCTCTGGTCTCAGGAGACTGCAAGTTCCGGGCCATGCTGTGACTGGAATTTTCATCGCTCCTTCTTCTCTCAGGTATATTCACACCTACACCACTTGTTAACGGCTAAATTGTGTCTCTCCCAAATGCACACATCGAAGCCCTAACCCCCAGTACCCGAAAATGTGACTGTGTTTGGAGACAGGGTCTTTAAAGAGGTAATTCAAGTAAAATGAGGTCATATGGGTACCTTCTAAGAAGAGATCAGGACACAGACATGCACAGATGGAAAACCACGTGAAGGAAGACACGGGGAGAAGATGGACATCTACAAGCCCGGGAGATGGGCCTTAGAATAAACCAAGCTGCTGACACCTCGGCCTCAGACTTACAGTCTCCAGAATAGCGAGAAAATTAATATCTGGAGTGAAGCCACCCAGCCTGTGATACTTTGTTAAGGCAGCCCAAACAAAAGAATACACCGTTCTGCTCAATGGCCACTTCTGAGCATGCCGGGGGCCTCCAGGAACCTTTCCTGATCCTCTTTTCCAGTGATTTGGCTCCCGGCCAATACATAGCCTCATTGCTTCCTCTTAAATCCATTTTCTCTTGTTCTGTCCTATAGTAGAGAAAATGAATTCATATCATCCTCATCATACTGCATCATCTAACACATAACCACTGGTCGCTTATGGTTATTTCTTTCTTTATTTTAGATGGAGTTTCGCTCTGGTTGCCCAGGCTGGAGTGCAGTAGCGCGACCTTGGCTCATTGCAACCTCCACCTCCGAGGTTCTAGTGATTCTCCTGCCGCAGCCTCCCCAGTAGCTGGGATTATAGGAGTACGCCACCATGCCCGTCTAATTTTTGCATTTTTAATAGAGACAGGGTTTCACCATGTTGCCCAGGCTGGTCTCAAACTCCTGACCTCAAGTGATCCACCCGCCTTGGCCTCCCAAAGTGCTGGGACTACAGGCATGAACCACTGTGCCTGGCCCACTTATGGTTATTTAAATTCAACTTAATTAACATGAAATACAATATAAAATTCAGATTCTCTCTTGCAGTAGCTACATTTTAAGTGTTCAATAGCCACATGTGACCAGTGGGTAACTTATTGGACGGCATATATAGAACATTTCCCTTATCGTAGGAAGTTCTCTTGGACATGCTATAGGAGAAAGCTTAAATCCCCTCTTTTAGAGCCCCAACCTGGTTATATTTGTTAAGGTTCTTTCAGCTGTAAGCAACATAAACCTGCTCAAGGTAGATTTTTCTTCTTTTTTTAAGGTGGAATAGGAAGGTAGTGGTGGGCCTTATTGGGAGATATAAATACCCCACGAGATCAAAAGGACAGCTGGAAGAACCAAGGGCAGCTCTGATGACTTTGACAGGAGGCTCTTGTGGCCTTTCCTCTATGGAGCTGCCAGTGGTCTTCAGTTTCCATGTGTTTTTTTTTTTTTTTTTGAGACAGTCTCACTCACTCCGCCACCCAGGATGGAGTGCAGTGGCACTATCTTGGCTCACTGCAACCTCCACCTCCTAGGCTCAAGCGATTTTCTTGCCTCAGCCTCCCTAGTAGCTGGGACTACAGGCGTCCGCCACCATGCCTGGCTAATTTTTGTGTTTTCAGTGGAGTTGGGATTTTGCCATGTTGGCCAGGCTGGTCTAGAATTCCTGACCTCACAAGATCCACCCACCTCGGCCTCCCAAAGTGCTGGAATTATAGGTGTGAGCCACTGCACCTGGCTAAGTTTCTATGTCTTTTTGTTCCAAGTCTCAAAAATCAGGAAAGAGAATCTGATCGGCCCACGTCGGGACAAGGGTTCACTTGGTCAAATGTGGCTGGTGAAAATGTGGCAACTGGGTCTTCAAGGACAGAGGACAACATGGTTACCGGTCGCCCATCCCAGAGTCTTCCCAATGAACCTGGAGAACAAGGAGTCACTCTGAGTGGGGCCACGACCTCCACAAGGATCCAGGGTACTAGATGAAGGTGTCCCTTTAGTGGCTGATCTAGACCCTTCATTGTACCATAAGAACTGCAAATGCTTTGATCTTAGCTTTATACAAACATGCTATTTCTTTTTACTCATTTGGAAAAAAACACTTATTGTGGCCTTGCTTGGTGCACAGGTGCTGGTATAGAAGTTCTGGGACATATAAAAGGGAAGAAGATATGTTTTGTTGCAAATATATCCAACCCCTGAATACAGATTTTTTCTATCCAAAACTGAGTAATTTGAGAACTGAAAGGAGGCTGGCTTCTTTGCTGATTCTTTCTTTAACAGACTTAAGAAATATTTTTATGATTTTGCTGCTTCATCATTATGAAAAACGAAATAAAACTAACAGCCCTCGAACCTGAGGCCCTCCCTTCAAAGAATCCCATTTACTTGAACAAGGTCTTATTGCCAGAATCAGCGATGGCATTTATGTTATCCTCCCATAGCCCCAAATTTTCTGTTACTGAGAAAAATCCTATCATTTTTCACTTTCATGAATAGTTCATCCAAAAAGATTTTTCCAACTCCAATCGTGTACATTTTATTTAAGTCCATGAACATATCCTCAATCATCCCACTATCTCGGACTCTAGGATCGCAGCAAAATTCCTCCCAAAGACTCCAAGTCCCCTTAAAACAGGCTATCTACCACAAAGAGGCCAGTTCATTTCAGAGAACTCAGTATAAACTTTCTCCTACTTTAAATTTTAAAAGATTACAAATGTGAGGCCAGGCATGGTGGCTCACGCCTGTAATCCCAGCCCTTTGGGAGGCTGAAGTGGGTGGATCACGAGATCAGGAGATCGAGATCATCCTGGCCCACATGGTGAAACCCCGTCTCTACTAAAAAATACAAAAATCAGCTGGGTGTGGTGGCAGCGCCTGTATTCCAGGGTACTCAGGAGGCTAAGGCAGGAGAATCACTTGAACTGGGGAGGTGGAGGTTGCAGTGAGCCAAGATTGTGCCACTGCACTCTGGCCTTGAGACAGAGCAAGACTCTGTCAAAAAAAAAAAAAAATTACACATGTGAATAATTAAAATGATTGCATTTGTGGTTAAAAAATTAAATTACGAATGATTCCAAAATTAATAATTAGGAAACAAAGGGAGGAGTATATAAAGAGGATGATAGCCAAAATGAATCTCCTGGTTAACAAAACAGTGGAGATTTTAATTTGGAGTTGCCCACTCCCAGCCCTCCACTCAGAGCACACATCCATCAAGTTTCTGATGAGTAAAAACGACCATGGTTTCTCATGCCACCAGGGCGCTCATTAAAGATGACAGTAGATTTTGAGTTGGTGCAAGAAACTGGCACACAATAGCATGGCAGACTTCCACATTTCCTCTCATGCCTCCCTTCTGGTTATTTTCTTTATTTATTTCTCTCTCTCTTCTTTCTTTCCTTCTTTTTTTTTTTTTTTTTTCTTTTTTGAGACGGAGGCTCCTGCTGCCATCCAGGCTGGAGTGCAGTGGTGCAATCTCAGCTCACTGCAACCTCTGCCTCCTGGCTTCAAGTGATTCTCCTGCCTCAGCCTCCTGAGTAGCTGGTACTACAGGCACATGTCACCATGCCTGGCTAATTTGTATTTTTAGTAGAGATGGGATTTCACCATGTTGGCCAGGTTGGTCTCGAACTCCTGAGCTCAAGAGATCTGCCCACCTTGGCCTCCCAAAGCACTGGGATTACAGGCGTGTGCCACCATGCCTGGCTAATTTTCTGTATTTTTAGTAGAGATGGGGTTTTGCCATGTTGGCCAGGCTGGTCTCGAACTCTTGGTCTCAGGTGATCCACCCACCTCGGCCTCCCAAAGTACTGGGATTACAGGCGTGAGCCACCGCACCTGGCCTCCCTACTCATTATTTTTAATTGCACTGAAAAATAGTGTAACTGTTGTTTCAAAGAGCTTCCAATTTTTCGATCTTTCCATGACCATGACGGGACTCAAACAATGAACTTGAATATGCTGCCATGTTTGAAACTTGAGTTATTCTGAGAAAGCTTGTCTATAAAAGCCCTCAAATAAAGCAGCCAAATTATTTTTCTCTCTCATTTAGATTCTCCTTTACTAATGTAAAGTACCCATATTTATTCTTGCATTTCTTTTTTTTTGAGACGGAACTTGTCTGTCACCCAGGATGGAGTACAGTGGCACAATCGTAGCTCATTGCAGCCTCAACCTCCCAAACTCACGCAATCCTCCCACGTCAGCCTCCCAAGTAGTTGGGACTACAGTCACATGCCACTATGCCTCGTTAATTAAAAAAAAAAAAAAATTTCTGTAGAGACGGAGTCTCATTGTGTTATCCAGGCTGGTCTTGAACTCCTGGACTCACACTATCCTCTTGCCTCGATCTCCCAAAGTGCTGGGATTACAGGTATAAGCCACTATGCCTGGCACATTCCTGCATTTTTTTCTCCCTAGCTCCATTCTCTCTTGTGTTATGTAAAAGTATTTACTTCCCCTGTTTGGACACCTAGTTTATTATTTTGTTAGAGCAGTTTGCCTGTTCTCTCTTAATGACGGAAGAGTGTTACCTTTTGAGCAGTTTTTGGTCCTGGGTGTTAATGCAACCATCACAGGGATGGCAGTACCTTCCACCGAACCCATTTCCAGTTCATTTGCATTGCACAATACACATTTCCATATTTGTGTCTAGATCTAAGAGGAGCTGAAGATCATTAAAATTCTTACTATACTGAATGCTCAAAAATCTTCAGAAGATGGCCGGGCGCGGTGGCTCACGCCTGTAATCCCAGCACAGGGAGGCTGAGGTGGGCGGATCATGAGGTCAGAAGATCGAGACCATCCTGGCTAACATGGTGAAACCCTGTCTCTACTAAAAAAGACAAAAAATTAGCCAGCTACTAGGCAGGCTGAGGCAGGAGAATGGTGTGAACCTGGGAGACAGACCTTGCAGTGAGCCGAGATCGCGCCACTGCACTCCAGCCTGGGCGACACAGCCAGACTCCGTCTCAAAAAAAAAAAAAAAGAAAAAGAAAAAACTTCAGAAAAGTCATTGGCTGTCTCAAGAATACCGTGATGCCTTTTCCTTGCATATACTTGTCTGTATTTTGGAGATTTTGAGTAATTATGCAATGACTTACTATAGGGCAAATTAAGGAGTTACTGGGGTTGAAATAAATATTCTAAGTTACAAATTAAATGTGAGGGGGAAATGGCTTTTATATTTGCAGTAAGTAGATCAGTGCTTGCAAATTCAAAGAGGGTGCATATAATTGTTAGTTTTTTATTAGAGTAGTTCCCAGCGGTTATGAATATCATTATCAAATAGTGTTGACAATCATTTTCTGTTTTCAAAATTGAAGATTTCAGTGTGATTTTGTTAACTTCCTATTTGCTCAAGGTTGTGTTTTTATAATACAAGTAGTAACATTTTTATATCTATAGTAATTCATGGGTCAAAATATTGTAGGCATGACTTGGGAACAAATCTGCCAAATTGTTTAATTTTTTTTTTTTTCTGTAGCTAGTCACACACATTTGACTGATCTTTTCAAATTACTTACTGAAAAGAAACAGAAATGTGGAATGTATTTGCATTCGTTCTAGCTGAGTTTCATCACTCCAGTGATAGCATTTACTGCACTTTTGCTTTAGATTTGAAAACGAGTTGTCACTCCTTCTGGTGGAGACTTCCGTCTCTGCTCTTCAATCTATCCCATCCATTCTGTTCTTGCTAATTGTGCATTTTCTTGGGGTAGTAATTGCCTGTTATTCAACATGTCAGCTTTCTTTGAATGAATTTCAAGGTGTTCTAGGAAATGGTGAACTGGGTAAGACTTGAACTGCTTTAGTTCCTCATTGAGAAGCATTTCTTTATTTTCTATAAAGCCACCTTTAATTAGTATCCATGATATTATTTTATATCCCTCACTTGATAAGTTCTTCCCAGAATTTTGTGATAGGAAAAAAATCTCCCATCTCATGAAAAACTGGAATGTTTATTTTAAAAAATCATAAGATAAGGGTAACTTGTAGTGTTTCCCTTTTTGCCTTGGCTATTGGGAAACTCAGACAGTATTTTTATTTCCTATATAGCATAGCACATATTGCTATGACATAGCACTTCTGGTACAATTCTTTCTTTTCCATGGCCATTCTTTCCGTCACATAACTATAGGTCTCTTATTTTTATTAAAAAAAAAAAACAACCTATTTTATATGTCTAGGATATAGACAAAATACTTGTCCACAAACCTTAAAGAGACGAGGTGAAGAACCTCATAGAATATCCACTGAGGTACATAATTCAGGTGGTTCATATGGCTACCATCTTGGGCAGAAATCTGTGAGAAAGTCATGTTCTCTTCCAGTGACCACAGTGCAATTTCTGCTTTCACCACACACGGTGTGAGGCATTTTGAAAATACAATAGTTAAACAAATCTAATCGTATATTGAAACTACTAGAACCAGTTCCGAATATCAGCGGATCTGCAAGCATCCCTTCCCATCACACACAAGGTGTGACATCCAAGGCCCTAATACATTCTAAACTTCAACTCTTGTGCAGGTTATCTCTCTGTTCTTATCTTTACTTCTTTTGTAAAGAATTGACACTAAGCTGGTTCTTAATCTAACCATTCTGGCAGAGTTGAAAGAGTGTCCAGTCCTTTAGGGAAGGTGGGTCATAGAAATGTCTAATTTTCAGTCCAGGATTGTTCACTACATCTACATTTGTTAAATGTATAGAATAGTCGGCAAGCTGGGCTGCTCATTCCCCATTCAGCCATTCAAATAAACAAACATGTTTTTAGCCCTAGTGAATGTGTCCTTAGTGCCCGGGTGTGGGAGAGAGGGCGGGGTTGGAGACTAGAGAATAAGAAACTTTGTATTTCTCTCAATAACAGGAAAAAGGAAGAGGTTGTATGGCAAAAGGAGAATGAGGTAAGTGTTTCAGGAGGAGGCATTCAATGTGCTTGGGAGCACAGGGAAGAAAGATCCAGTGGTTGGCAGTTCGGGGCTAAGGGTGGAGAGATAGGGGAAGGAGGTGACTTTGCAACAGGGTCTTGAAAGAAGGTTAAGATCAGGAGGAGTGAGAGTGGGGCGTGGTAGGAGTGAGAGTGGGGCGTGGTAACTGACGTCTGTAATTGTAGCACTTTGGGAGGTGGAGGCGGGAGGATCACTTGAGGCCAGGAGCTTGAGACCAGCTTGGGTAACAGTGAAACCTCATCCCTTAAAAAAAAAAAAAAAAAATTGCCTGGTGAAGAGGCAAGTACCTGTGGTTCCAGCTACTTGGGAGGCTGAGATGAGAGGATTGCCTGAACCTGGATGCTGGAGGCCGCAGTGAGCCATGATCATGCCACTGCATTCCAGCCTAGACTGCAAAATGAGACACTGTCTAAAAAATAAAAATAAAAAAGAGAGAGAGAGAGAGAGAGAGAGGAGGTGGGTTGAAAGAGTCAAGGGGGAAGGCAAAATGAGAAATGACAAGGCCATTTAAGGTGCGAATACCCGGTAACTGAACAATGGAGTAGAAGAGAATGCCAGTTATGAAAATGAAACCTGGGAATTTAGAGAAGTTTTGCACCCATGGTGCGGGGCCTGGCACCACGGAGTCAGACTTTCTGACAACGTGGACCACAAGGAAGGATATCATTGTTTCTGAGCTGAGTGGGCACAGGCTGTGAGCAATTGATAAAGGAAGATGACCACTGACACCTGTGTGAGACAGTCAGAAAGGCTGGAGGAAGGGAAATGGTCAGCAAAGTCCGCTTCTCTTCTTCCATGCTTTAAATAAAATGGAATTAAATGTTACACATTAATGAGAAGACAATAGACTGGATATACCCAGAGAATTCATTCTAACCAGTGCAGTCAAACATTAGATTAAAGCATTGGATTAGGGCCGTCTGGCTCTTTCAGAATTTCTGAAGGAAAGCTTGATTGTGTAGTTTAGACTCAGTGCATGATTTTTTTAAAAAGTGTTTTATTTTTGGGACAGAGAGGGTCTCAATTTGTTGCGCAGGCTCGAGTGCAGTGACACCATCCCAGCACCAGGCCTGGCTAATTGTTTATTTTATTTTTCATAGAGATGAAGTCTCCCTATGTTGCCCAGGCTGATCTCGAACTCCTGGACTCAAGTGACCCTCCCACCTTGGCCTCGAAAAGTGCCGGGATTACAAGCATGAGCCACCGTGCTTGGCCCAGTGCGTGATTTTTGTTGAGGACACTTCTCCTAAAATCCCTTTTAATTCGCTCTGATTTTTTTTTCTCTTTTCTGTTCAAGAACTTTTACAAAAACTGCCACTGAGGTTGAATGCCACCCTCATTCCGGGGGAACATGGGCAGAGGGCCAGTCGGTTGTCTGTGTCATTACAGAACAATGTTCCTATGTACTGGGGCTTTGGACAAAAAGAAACCATCATGGGTACTCAATATCTGACCCTCATTATGTAGCCACTGAGACCCTCTGCTCACCTACAAAAACAAATTCTTAACAGTAAATGTAAAAGAAATAATATAGATATGCATAATGGAAGGCATACACACAAATGTAAATACATAATGGATAATGGATATCCTATTGGATAATAGACATGTTCAGTTAATCCCCTAATGTAATTGATCGTTTTAACTTTTTTTCACAAAGGTGCCCACTGATAACAAAACAAAAACCAACCAATCAACCAAACAAACAAACCTTACCTCTGTCCTTGTCCCTGCAAAGTTGCTGCTTACTGGAATGGTTCAAACACTGCAGCAGCAGGCTGCTAAAACTCCCAGGATCATTAGCATCTTAGACGCGGCTAGAATGGGGAGAAACATCTTAACTGCTGATATGTAATTAGACGGGCCTGTGTGAAAACATAGACACCTTTGTGGGTATTGGCAGGTGTAAGGATTTCTACTTGTACGTTGACTAATTCGGGAAAAACGAAAACTCCAAATTTCCATCTAAGTAGGACCAACTTTTATGAACTTTTTCCACTTTCCAGAGCCGGAGACTAAGTTACTGATTAATGAATTAAAGCATGAATTATTACAGCTACTTTCAATGGGAAACACTGAGGGATACAATTACTTATATGGAACATACAGCCACTTACGATAGGTTACTTTTGTCTTCTCTCTTCTCCTCCTGCAACTTATTACAAATCTAAAATACCTTCACAATTTACTCTCAGGATTATGGTTTCAAATTATATCTATTTTTACATGTTATAGAACTACCCCCAAGAGACTGCCTGCATTAGGGAAAAGCTGATATGTCTATTTGCACATAAGTACCCAAGGGGCACGGTATTTGTTTACAGGATGTGCTGCTCCTCGTTGAAGGTGACTTGCTCTGAAGCTACATTGACATAGGAATGGAGCTGAATACACTTTCTCTTGATGTTCATGTCTCCTCCGGCCTTATTACTTCAAGAGCCAGATTCAGATTCTAGAAATATCAGTCACTCTTGGCACGTCCTGGCTCTGCTGGGGGTTCTCTGCAAACTCTGATTTCAAAATGCATGATGCTTTAGGTTTTTTGAACAAAACAAAACAGTACAATAAGACAACTACGATTCTTATCACTGCCTGCCCGGTTGACAGCTTCTCACCTGACTTCCTATGATGTATCTTTTGTTTGAAAGTTCCCTGTAATCTAATGGCAGCTGCTTTTAGTTCTTTGAATTCACTTATTTTCCTTGTATGATGAGTTATCATGGCCATAGCTTAGGAGGACATGCTAAGCTCTCAGATCTCATTCTTGGTAACTTTTCCTTTAATTCTACATCAAGTAAGTTCATACGGATTGAACATTCTACCCATGGCAGGTATAAAGTGTCACATCCATACTTGAGATTTCATCCTTCTCTTGACTGATAGAAGTATGGACCAATATGAAGCCATACATTGTACACTGAGTCTTATGTAACGTGCTGGTAACTATCTCCATTTGGCGGTTCAATAATTTTTGACAATACACCTGCCAAGCTAGCTTTCCAAATTGCCTTCTATGGAAAGTTTCGTGTTGAAAATTCCCTACAGTTGTGACTATGACTTAGCTGTCTTTCAGAGGGACTGCTCTTCTAGTTCATGTACAAAGCAGGGCCGGGCACGGTGGCTCACTCCTCTAATCCCAACACTTAGGGAGACCGAGGCAGGTGGATAATTTGAGGCCAGGAGTTCGAGACCAGGCTGGGCAACATTGCAAAACCCTGTCTCTACTTAAAAAAAAATTATATATATACACAAAAATTAGCTGGTACGGGGGGTGCATGCCTGTAATCCCAGCTATTCAGGAGACTGAGGCATGAGAATCCCTCAAACCTGGGAGGCAGAGGTTGCAGTGAGCCGAGATTGTGCCACTGCACTCCATCCTGAGGGATGGAGTGGGACCCTGTCTCAAAATAAATAAATAAATAAATAAAACAAACCCAAAAAAACAACAAACAACAAAACAAAGGTATGTTTGCTTCTTTGAGAATTGTTATCCACAGAAACAGTTCCTTAATAACGACCACAATAATTTTTAAATACACTTGCAACTTGTTGACTTGGGGAATTCCTAGAGGACAAAAAAACACACGTTAATACATCCAACTAGGTCTTACATCTGAAAACTTGGGCTATCAAAGTACAATGAATTCAAATGACCTTGATATAAAACTTTGTCTTCTTACTTTGGAGAAGGGTAATGTGATCCTTGTTTTGAGTTTTGTTTTGCTTGATATTACAGGAGAGTACACCTCGGCAACTCTCCTAGAGAACTTTCGTGTTCCCGTCAGTTTTATCCAAGTCTATCATACTTACTGTTCATTTTATGCCACTTGTCTTAAGTCAGTCCCTTTGGTTTCAGCTTCCTTAACTAAGCCTTGCATTCTTCCATTCAATTCATAGGCATACACTACTCAGTAGTCCTACAATATGCTAAGTTGACAGTTGGCAGTTATTGGGCTCTTATTATAAATTGGGTACCATTGTAATTATACGCATTAACTCACTTAATCTTCACAACAACCCTATAATTTAGGTATTAGTGTTATTTCCACTTTACAGGAAAGGAAATTGAGCCTCTGGGAGATTAAGTAACTTTCACAGCTCCTAAATGAGGAAGCTAGGATTCAAATTAAGACCCATCTGATTCCAAAGCCATCAGGACATACGGCTTCCCTACATAACTCCAGGCAGACCCTTTCTAGTTAGAAATGTACAATTCTTCAGTCAAAGGAGTATATGTTCTGAAATGCAATTTGGAGACCACAAAATTAAAGATAAATAGTAGATCTAGTTCCAATTTTTTTTTTTTTTGTATTTTTTATGTCTGATTCTCTAGACAGTCCTTGGGTTTGTTAATTTGTTTTATTTTTTTCCTGTTCTAAGAAATGCTATTTCTGCTTAAGTGCTGCTGGATTTGGAAATCATTTTCATGACTAAATATTTGTTTGCCTGGTAAGAGCCCAGCGTAGGGCTGTGCTGTCCGTAGATACTCAATAATGATTAATGGATGGCCGTGCACGTCTGTGTGGGAGTCGTGTGCTTAGGATCTGCTCAGCTTTCTGAAAGCAACAGAAATGATGTGGGAAAGACGAAAATCACAGGATTGTGATCCAACTACGATCACGGCTTTCTGGATTGGACTTCATCGTCCGGAGGGTCTGCAAGGCCCAGGTACAGGTGGAACTGGGAGTAGGGAGCCTGGTGTTTACTTGACAGACGGTTGGGAGATGCTGCAGAAATGAGATTCCAGGGCACACTTCCAAGATTCTTATCAAATATGAGAGAAAACTTGGTTCTTTAATGAGGACTGAAGAAAATCAAATATTTTTTTAATTGACACGTTTTCTATTATTATATACATATAAAGATGATGAGTAATATGCCATATCAGATGGTTTATCCAAACTGTCGGAACAAGAGCTGAAGCGTGAGTAACTTTGCAGAGAACCTTCTGGGAAATTCAAGCAGTAGAAAGTGGCAAAAACCAGCCATAAGTTCGTTTACTACAAAGTCGTCCTTGAAAATCATGAGGGAACCAAAATGTTCCCCCAAAGTGCACAGTGAGACACTTCTAGAGGAGAGGAAGGAGACCAAGAATTTAAATCTGCTTCACTACAAAGTCAAATATCCATGCGTTGCCCAGGCTTGTGCAGTTAATAGAAAGTCTGGGGTCAGCCATGTGGCCTGGGAGGGAATGCTTTCGTCATGAATGGTGACTGCTGAGTGCCTTTCTAAATCTTAGCAGAGCTTTAAAATGTGAGGGCACTCACTTGCAAAATCAAACTTGCTTTGGCGTCAGAGAAAGTAGAAGGAGGAAAGCCTCAGTTACTAGAACTAGTATGACCAGTCTCAGGCTGGGATGGGATGTATCCATATTGTGCAGAGGGGAGTGCAAGCAGCAAGCCCGTTGAATGGTGCTGATCCTCCTGGAAGCTCATTTCGGTCTCATCATCTGCATGTACAGAGGGTCCATTTCAACTGTAATATTTTATGAGCATTGATGAACATTTTATGAGCATTTGACTCTAATATATCTTAAGCATTAGTCAATGGGAAAACTCCACATAGCTTGAGGTTTTGATGAGAACTTCTCCATGAATCTCTACCTTTAAAAAACTCCTTTTGTGTCACCTACAGAACTCTTCGTAGCAATAGAGAGGCCTTATGAAATTTGATAATTTGGTGCATCAGAGTTTTAATACCCTACCCGCCCCCCCTCCCCCCCGACAGTGCTGGCAGCAAACCTCACCATTTTGTCCTCCAAAAGGAAGGTGACTTTTAAGAAGCAATCCAGAGGGTGTTAGGAAAGTAAATATTGTGGCCAGGAAGAACTTATTATGTGTTTGCTGCTTAAAAATTTGAAAATAAGGCAGCTCATGTGAACGAAACTATTATGGAAATATGTGTACAATTATGCCCAAGCAATAGGCGCACATTTATAAAACCACTACCCTAAAATAAAAGTTAAAGGCTTGAGAAGTGGGAAGGACTGTTTTCCAATTCCAGGAACAGTGTGGCTCTGTCAGTAACCAGGAGGTGGAGACACCCACCCCACTGGGCCACACAGCACACCTCTTAGGGTTGATTCTCCCAGGCAAGGCTTGAAGGAGCTACTGACATTTCTCTTAAAAGAATCAATGAATCTTTGTTTCCTTCTGTCTGCTCATTTGACCTTATTTTGTTGTGAAACAGAGAAGAAGAAAAGAAAGAATTAAATTGGTGGGGGGGACTGGAGTAGGCTGGGGGGCGGGGAGGTTGAGGCACAGGGAGGAAAGGAGAAGTCCATGCTGTGACACCCGCAGACTAGATCACAGGCTGCTTGATCATCACCCAGGATGTTATTGTTTGCTTGCTGGAGTCTTATTTGTTCCTGCTTCTCATTTCACATTCTCACCCTGATGTAATAAGTCACCGTCTTCCCAGCCATCATCCTCGTATTGACAAGCAAATATCACCTACGTTTGATTGACATCTGTTGCTCCTGAATGCCGAAGTATGATTTAGGAATCAATTCTACTTATTTATTTAAAGCCATTCTTGTGTGTCTTATGTATTTGTTGGTGGGATGACTTGCCTGATATCTACTGGGAGCTTTCCAGTAATATGATAAACCATCCTGTTCTTTCTGCAGCTCACCCACTGAGAATGGAGGCTCTTGTTTCTTGTATTTCTCCTATTTCTTCCCTCCCTCAATGTACATTTGGGAAATCTGCTATGGAGCTTATAAGAACTCTTTCCATATCCTAGGAAAAGACATTGCCCAGCACTTGTGTAAATGCTCCTTGCTTGATATTTTGACGCCATTTTGACAAGTGATTATTTCTCGTACATTTAGCGACTTTAAGTAAATGCAACTTCAGGTCCATTGGCAGTATCCCCTGAAAGATTGCTAGAACTGTAAGCCTGTAAGTAGAGTACATATGTATGCACTCACCACGGTGCAGCATTTGTAAAAAGGACCAACCCCCCCTCCCCCAGATGCGGTGGACATGTTCATTTTAAATCATTCAGAAATGTTATTTGGCTTTTCAACATACCTCGCTGTTCTTGGGGTAACATCTTATTCATTTAGAAGGCAGAGGAGGAAAACCATCAGGTTAAAAGAAAATCACATCTAGCATCTGGAAAATTCTAAAAGGCCCTCCTTCTGTTAAAAGTGGCATTTTGAGAAACACCTGAAGCACTGATTGTAGAGGAGCCAGCAAAGAAACATTGTCAACTCAGCCACCCTCCTTTCAACCTTCACCTCCACCCTCCAACTGGGGCTGCTGGCAGTGGGGAAATCTGGGACTTAGGTGTGACCCTTGAGCCCTGAAAGCTGTCGCACAGCTGTCTCTCTCCCCCAGGTGGGTCCAGCAGGACCTGCCATCGCTTGGTTCAGCAAGGGAGTATTCAGAATCTCACTGTTCATCCATGTGCAGAGAGAGAAAAAAAAGAGAGGCCGAAAAAAAAAATCCCACATTGTCAGAGTAATGCCAAACTCTCTCTGAGTGGGATGAGCAGAGCAGATGCTGCAATGAGATGCCAAAGCGGCTCCCCTTCCTCTGTGCCTTGGGTGCCTATAAATTGCTCCGGCGCGCGTTTGTCAGCCTCCTCTTCTCCTGGCAGGTGGTACCCAGGCAGAATTCTGCCTTCAGTCTCTCTCTCGCTCCGCTCCCGGCCGTGAGGCGCTCGCCGCTGCTCGCTCGCTCCTCCACCCCAGCCCCGAGCCTCGCCGAGCCGACAGTGCCCGCCGCCGCCGCCGCTGGGCGCACCCGGGGGACGCCCGGGCCCACGCGGGGCTTTGGGGTGCGCGTCTATTCGAGTTGTGGTGGTGGCAAAGGAGGAAGAGAGAAAGGAGGCAATTAAAAAAAAAAAGGCAGCGGACGGGCGAACTGAGCGAGCGAAAGAAGAGGAGGAGGAGGCAGAAAAAGGCAACTTCAGACGGAAAGTTGGTGCGAACTGGCGCAGTCTGCAAAAACGGAAAAGTCGATCGCAGGCGGCGGCGGCATAAAAGTGTGAGCGGCCCGGGCGAGCGCAGGAGGCGGCGGCTGGCTCTGCCCTCCCGGTGGCCGCGCCGGAGCCCGCTGCAGCCACAGGTGCGAAGGAGCTCGCGGGAGGCGAGGGCGCCCCGCGCACCCCTCCCCCGACCCCCACCCCAGGCTCGGGACTTCGGCTCAAGTCACTGGGCGCCCGCGCTCCCTCCCCAGCCGCAGCCTCCGCGGGGGGAGCAGGAGTCGGCAGCAGCGGCCGGCGCGCGCCCGCCCAGGGGAGTTGGGGTTCGCAGGGGGTTGTTTTCGGCTCTGAAGAGGTCCCCGCCCAACCTTCAAAATTCTGTCCAAAAGCAGACAAGAGGATCGCCCCGCGCTGAGCCGGCTGGTGGGCAGCAGGAGGCGCCTGATCGCCGCCGGGGCGCTGGGGGTGGTGATGGTGCTGCTGCTGGTGATCCTCATCCCGGTGCTGGTGAGCTCGGCCGGCACGTCGGCGCACTACGAGATGCTGGGCACCTGCCGCATGGTCTGCGACCCCTACGGGGGCACCAAGGCGCCCAGCACCGCTGCCACGCCCGACCGCGGCCTCATGCAGTCCCTGCCCACCTTCATCCAGGGCCCCAAAGGCGAGGCCGGCCGACCCGGGAAGGCTGGTCCGCGCGGGCCCCCCGGAGAGCCCGGGCCGCCGGGCCCCATGGGGCCCCCGGGCGAGAAGGGCGAGCCGGGCCGCCAAGGCCTGCCGGGCCCGCCCGGGGCACCCGGCCTGAACGCGGCCGGGGCCATCAGCGCCGCCACCTACAGCACGGTGCCCAAGATCGCCTTCTACGCCGGCCTCAAGCGGCAGCACGAAGGCTACGAGGTGCTCAAGTTCGACGACGTGGTCACCAACCTCGGAAACCACTACGACCCCACCACCGGCAAGTTCACCTGCTCCATCCCGGGCATCTACTTCTTCACCTACCACGTCCTGATGCGCGGAGGGGACGGCACCAGCATGTGGGCTGATCTCTGCAAAAACAACCAGGTGAACGCCAGCGGGCGGCGGGGAGGGCGGGGAGGGAGCGCGGGAAGGTGCGGGAGAGAGGGAGGAGACCCCGGAAATGGGGGTGGGAGCCCGAGGAGGAAGGGCGCGGCGGCCGGGCTTCCCGGAGCGACGGCGAGGGGGGACGCCGTCCCACGCTGGAGAGGCGGGGGTCGTGCGCGCAGGAGGGCGCCCAGCGGCCTGGAGAGGGCGGTTCCGGAGTCTGGGACCCTCGATCGGTGCGCGCGCCTGCGAGCGCAACCCTCGAGGGGCGGGAAGCCGGGAGCTGGGTCCCCGGGACAGCTCGTGCGCTGGTCGCTTACGGGCTTTCTGGGGAGTGGAGAGGGCTGGGGGAGTCCGGAATGGGCGTGGCAGGGTGACCGACTCGGGGGTGGTAGACAAAGGCCCGAGGGAGAAACAAGGGCCCCGAAAGAGTGAGTCCAAGCCGGGCGCAGCCACAACGGAGGAGCGACTGTGGGGCCCGCGGTCGCCAAGTCCTTGCGGCGTCCCAGGCAGTGAAACTCAGATACAGTCAATTTCAAGGCGCAAACTCCAGTTTCGTTTTCAGCCAAAAAATAGCGGAGGGGAGAGGCAAGGCGTGCTGATAACAAAAAGAATAGTTGAGATTCGGGGGTTCATGCAGTGAAACACAGCGCGCAGCTAGACTCAGAACCCAAACTCTCTATGGAGTCAGAGGACGCTCGGGCAGGTGGCTTGCGGGGGCGACCGGTTCGAGCCCAGCCTCGAGTCTATCACCCTCTGGACCAGCCGGCCAAGAGTATTTGATTCCCTGAGCCAGTCGGCGCCGCTGCAAGGGCTACGCATGGGTCTGCAGTATTCTGCTGGGGCCACTTTACTGTGGAGAAATTCGAGGTCATTGCAAAACCGAAGCTTGTTTGATCTTTTAGTCAGAGGAGGAAAATAATATTTGCAACTATCTAAAAGTGTAATGGGACCTTCTGTGCACGCTGAATCAGTAGCCACTGGGGCGAGGCCTTGCAGCCTGTAGCCTGCGGTTGGGGCTGAGTTTCTGGGTTTTAACTTTGCTTATTGAGTGGCATAGGGGATGGCCCGCGACCCTGGCATCGCCATCAAGAGACCTCCTCTCCTGCTGCAACTTTGACTTAAACGAGGTCTATTGGGCTTTAGGTAACTCGCCCCCTGGACATTCAGAGATTCTTAGCTATCACCCAGGTTTCTGTTAAGCACCATTCAAGCAGGATTCGGAAGACCTAATTCAGGGTCAGAATTCTTTCAAAAGTGAAAGACCAAACAACAACAAAAAAAGATGTCTTAAATGCGTAAGAGAGAAAGACAGAAAACGTCCTGTTCCCTACCCTATCCTACAAATAGCTAAGGGACCCTCAGGACACATAGAACAAAAAGAGGAAAAATGGCCACCAGGAGGCACTGACAGGGTTGTTTATTACAGTTGTTATGCATGAAAATAATATCAAGATAAATAAAAATTATTCACAGGGCAGTAAAACAGTTATAGGCAAATGGCTAAAACGGGCATGACTCACTGCACCAGAATGGAGCTATTGAATCACCCTCACAAAAAGGCTTATGAACAGCCCCTCAGCAGGCAGCCATGAGACACCCCTTTATTTGCAAATTGGCTCTCTTCTGACTCAAAGGTCAGGTCTGGAAAATACAATCGGGCTGAAGAGATGATTTTTAGAGGTATCAATTAAAATGAAATGATTCCAATTTTATCAGCAAATGTATAAAAATGCTCGTATCTTTAAATATCTGGAAATTGCAATTGCATGAAAAAAGCAGGGATTAATACATTTAAATTAGTTTAAATGTTAACGTCTAGACTGCTGAGCCTGTGTATATTACACTGATTCCAAGAAAATAACACCAAGTAGGTGTTCTATGTGCATTTTGTTTTTAAAATTATTTCATTGTTTGGGGTGTAAAATCTTCCTTTGTATCATGCTAGCACACACATTCCATGAAGATCAGGAAAAAGAATAAGGTAAAACAGCTGACCTTATAATGCATAATGCTTTTCATTGGTAATATTAAGCTGCTGCTTCTGCAAAAGGTATGCAACAGGTAATTCAGAAAAATAAATCTATAGTGGTAAACAACATTGTTTTCTTAGTTCAGTGTGGACTATTTTGGAAAATGGTTACTACACTACTACCGTTAAGGAATTTTATCTCTAGACTAGAACTATTTTGTCAAGTCCAGTCTGCAGGCAGTTACAAATGAGAAATCTTATAAAATCTTTTCATTAATTTTAAATAACACTTCACTCTTTCTTTTCGATTATATTCTGGGTCTGATCACTTCTTAGAATGGCAGGCTCCCTCTCTGAGCTGACCTAATTTGTTTTCATAAAACAGAAACTCAGAGATCCATGTCAGCGTAACGTTCTATGGATTAAGTGGATTTTGAGAAGCACAAAAATTAAACTAAAAATTAAACTAAGAGAGAGAAATGCTTCTGGACCATAACCTTATGAGAGCCATTTTAGTTATGCTTTGTGTAGAATGTAAGATCACAGATGGAAACATCAAAGACTGGTAAATTAACCTGATGTGCCACTTAACCTTTTGTTTATGATTCCACAGAAGTGCAATGCAAATGAAATTATGAGAACATCAGTGGCAATTAATTAAATTACAAATGTCACCATAAATATTATCTCTAACGATAGATCCTCACTAATAAGATAATGCTAAAACTACACAACCTATTGCAGACACAGAAACATACCCCTAAAAGGACCGCAGCTCTCATACTCTCCATGAAGCCATCAACCTAAATTTAATCCTACCTTTGTTGAAAGCCCATGACAGTGCATATTAAAGGTAAAAGTTCGACTCAGATAGCTTTACATTTGAAAGGAGGAAATCTCTTTAATGTTTGTAATCCTCTTAGCAGAAAACATGAAGAAAAATTGCTATTTGAATACAATCACTCTAATGCCACTATAATAAATAAGCCACTGTAATGAAAACTAAAACTGTTTCAGGGTTCAAAGCATAAAATAATTAAAGACCAGTTGGTACTCTTAAAAATTTATGAGTTATGGCACTAATGCACACGAAATATTTTTAAAAGGATGAGTGGTTTGTGGGTTGGTATTCACTTATTAGAGAGATCAATGACATGTCAAATTAATAATCTTTTTAGGGTTAAAGAAATATGAACTAAAGATAAAGCAGAATCTAAATAGTTATCTTGTAATAAGAAAAGATATTAGAGTAAATTTAGGTAGAAATCGGTCGATTGCGCTGAAGAAAGGATGGATTGTATTCCCAGACAGAATGTTGAAATCAGTGTACATTTAGGAATCTGGAAATAGCCTCCAGGGTGAACACATTACCTTCCTCAATAGTTTGATGGCTTGAAAGAATTGTTGAAGTCACTGAGCTGGATACTAGAGCTTGAAATTTCAAGTCCTGTTATATCTTTAGAGTATGATCAGGTGAGCAGGCATACCAAAATCATGCCAAGTACACTGGAGTATGGCAATTATTTAATTGGGACAGTCTTACAGTACAGTATAGGTTAAAATCTTAGAGAATTACCTTCATTAAAGAGCAATCACACTGGCTTGATCCAACAAAGGTGGTGTAAACTGTGAGGGTAACCTTTCAGTCTGTGGAATCACTCTAATGCATTCGTAGGTTTTTGTGGTTACACCTGCTGAATGAAAATGGTGATGTTTACTTGGTTTTATGGTTACACCCTGGAGAATAAAAATGGCATTATATTTTTAAAAGGATTATTGTGTCTAAATCACATAATTTTAGTATGTCCTGTTTCTCCAATACCTTCATGTAGAAAACCATGTTAAAGCCCAATAACCATAGAATATGTCCTAAACACCCAAAGCACTGAATAAAATGTGTCTGGTTTTTAGTAATAGCTGAGGAGTATATTATGGGTTGATAACTAATGTATTACTAATATAGCTTATTAATATTTTGTTTTTAAATTTTTTCACCCATTAAAAATCCACAGATGAGAAAAAACACAAGTCATAATACCAATATCCTTCTTGTAGATTTGTTTCCCTGGGAATTCATGGGTAGATGAAATAAATGAATCAAAGCATTCAACTCCTACAAACTCATGATTAATTTTTAGAAAATATTATGAAGTCAAACTGCATTATTATTTAATGGTCAAAACGGACCACTTTACTAAATTGGCATATACTTTGGAGTCAAGGCTTCCAAGCATAATTACATGGTATATTGTTTTCATTATATTAGTGCCTATTAGTACAGTGCTAAGCAATTCTAAATCCTTTGGGTCATTTTCTCCTTTTGCTATATGATACCCAGAAAGACATTTTAAAGATACTACTCAAATGACTTTACAGGTTCAGCAGTGTTAAAGAGCCTTCTCCTTTTTTTAACGTTTCAGCATTAATGTGAGAACATATCACATGAAAATTTAATTGGAAAACCCATCATTTAAATTTTGGAAATTCTGAACTTCTGTCTCATTTCTCTCATTTTTCCAAGTGATAAAATCCAGCATATTGTACCCCAAATCATGCATTATTACATAGTGCAGGTTTACAAAACCACTAAATCACTTGCTATGTTATTCAGGGAAATATCATTATAGTGGAATAGAAATGAAACAAGCCACAAAGTAGTTGCTTTACTGAAATAAATCAAATCTAAGTCTGCCTGTTGAAAGATTTTCCAAGGCAGAATCAAAATATATCTAAATGAACATGAAGCCTAATTTGAGCTAAGGATCTGACAGAATGTCCACAATGCATGAGATAAGCAATTTGACTGTTTGTAAATGTCTATCAACTCACTAATGAGATCACAGGCTTACCATGGGCAGATTATAAGCAGCCTCTGTCCTCAAATCAAGCCACATATTTAGAATCTCCTAAGTGTAAGTGGATATTCAATGAAATCATTCAAAAATTCTTGAAACGTGAGAGGCCTCAGAACATGAAAATTTAGTCCCTTCTTTAAGTTTTAGATATGTTGAGGTTAAATTGTTGATTTAAATGCACATGTCATAGTTAAGTAATAAAAAGACACGATGGAAAAAGGAGCTCTGAAAACTTGGGTGATATAATCAAAGACGTATAAATGAGCTTCTGAAGCAGCCTGGTAAAGGGGGCTTTACATGAATTAGATTTGGAAAGCCCAAAATCAAAAGACTTTTTCTTTTTTTTCTTTGTAAGTAGTAGAGGAGTTGGTATTTTCCTGGGTATTTTTAGCTATTACATACCTCAGTTTTCTAATAATTGTGGTGAACAGCTGAACTTAAGACTTGAACTTCTGTACTCATAAACAGCTGATTAGAATATTGCTATTTGGCTTAAACTAAAACGCAAAAAAATACTATTAGTTTCATTTCAAAATGTGATTGGGCATAGGGATTGAAGGAGTTAGAAAAACAAGTGATACAGGAAGATGACAAATTGTATGCATAGTTTAGAATGTGGAGTTAGAGAAGACTGCCAGAATTGTCCCCACTGAAGCACTATTTTGTCCCTTTCTGTCCTCCTCCTTACCAATGTAGCTGAAACTGCCACAGCACTATTCTCATAAAGCTCTGAGGTCAACAGGGACTTTCCTACACTAAATTCTGTGCTATGGCAGCAAGTCAGCTTGTGATGCTGCATGAATGGCAAAAAGAAAACTTGAGAATTCTCATTTACGCATCCTAATTCTTGTCTGTTTCACATAGGTGCGTGCTAGTGCAATTGCCCAGGATGCTGATCAGAATTACGACTATGCCAGTAACAGTGTGGTTCTTCATTTGGAGCCGGGAGACGAAGTCTATATCAAATTAGATGGCGGGAAAGCCCATGGAGGGAACAACAACAAATACAGCACGTTTTCTGGATTTATTATTTATGCTGACTGATAATGCAGAGACTAAGCTAATCATTCTGAGTTTGAACACTGGATGCGTATGGCTAACGTCAGTGAATCAAGGATCCCAGGGGATGCCAATGGCAGGGCACCTCGGTTGTGTATATGTGGGGAAATCAAATGCTACCTGACTCACATCTGTATCACTCAGAAACATTATGTAAAAAATATCAAAGCAAGATAAGCAGATGTGTGATCCACTACCGCCAAAGCAAATACTCCTTATCGTTAGTGTCCATGTGAATGAAGTCCTATATAGATCACAAATTTTTATAGACAAATCTAAGACATTGAATTATTTCTTCAATATATATGATACTTTGGTGTACTGTGATCTTGCTGCTTTTATCCATATGTCGGCTTTGGTTCTTGTGAGTTTACCTGCTTATTATGATACTTGGAGTCCATTCATAGCGTGGGGAAGAATGATTTTTACTCTGCAGGAGAAGGTCTAATTGAAATAATGCTGCTTGTCCCCAAAGAAATTGTTTGCCTTGTACTCTTGTTAACTTTAGAGCTAGACCTGGGAATGATTCTACTTCAAGCCTTAACCTGGAATTTTCTGGATTTGAAGGAATTCCCAAGCCTATGATCATTTTCACATTTTCTTTTTCTTATATGAATTTTCTTTTCTCTCTTTTCTGGTGATAGTCTTTAAAAATAGAGATTGACAGTGTATCATAGGATTACCCTCTAAGTGTGAAAATGTGTAATTATGTACGGTATTTAGAAAAAGCCCTTATGTGTCCATTTTGTCAACTGAATACATTTAGATTCACTGGGAAAGTCAGAGAAATTTATTCTTTAGTATCAAATCAAGCCGAGGCTTTTGCCATCTTTGGAACAAAAGATTATTCATAACCCAATGCACAAAGGTTTAATTTGAGCTGCTGCATACGTCACCAAGGGGACACTAGGTGAGGCCTTCAAACGGTTACTACAAGTCTGTGGCCTGAGGTTATTTCAAAATTAACAATTTCACATATAACCAATATGACAACAGTGTTTATATTTTATACAAATATCTGCTAAACATGCACACATATACTCACACACACATATATATGTTAGA
Organism: Macaca thibetana thibetana; assembly: GCF_024542745.1. Taxonomy (NCBI): domain Eukaryota; kingdom Metazoa; phylum Chordata; class Mammalia; order Primates; family Cercopithecidae; genus Macaca; species Macaca thibetana. Next base: position 16,437,316 of record NC_065586.1, on the reverse strand, counting down.
TGAAATGTTTTATATACATATAAAACATATACATATAAAACATATATATATGGCTTTATTCCATAGGGCACAGTGGCTGTATAGCCTCAAAATTTTAATATAAAGAAGTATATGCATATATATACACACAAACATGCATAAATTATTTAACTTATTTTGGGTTAAAATATATTTTGAACGACAATATATGGAGTAGCAAGAACAGTTAAAACAACTTCTCTTTAAGAGTTATCTAGAAAATTAATTGTATTCGGTAAAAATGCCCTTTATTTTACAGGTCTGTAAGTTAAGGCTATGGTTGTTGTATTACCATATGCCAATCAATACTTTAACTGCATTCTGTGACAGATTGTTAATATGAGGACTGCAGACACCAAGTGGCTCTCCTTTGCAGTGTTTATGAATTATACGCATTTGAGCTATCAATTTTTTTTCTTTTTTCTCAGGTGGACTGAAGCTGACAGTACAGTAGATTTGGAGAGTAATACAAATCTTTTCTTGCTGGTTAGAACACACTGCCAAAAGCCATCTCTTTCATCTAAGGAAAAGATTAAAAATGCATGTTGATATCTCCTAACTATCACACAACTTCCACTATTACAATGAAAAATCTGTTCCCCTTTCATTGCCTTTGAAAACTCTTTGACAAGTAGATTTCAAAAACAGAAATTTTAAAAATTTGCTTCCTTTACTGGTGAAGGACACTTGCATTTTTTTTTATTTAAAGGAATTAATTTGTTCTCCTGGATCATTCCTCTTTGTTACTTTCTGTTCCAATACACAGAAAGCTTGAACATCTCTGATCAGCCAAAATATCTTTTATTTAGCAAAGCTCAACTTCCCAAGAGTTATGCATGGTGTGCCTATCTGAAGGTGGTGTTAGCTCTGTTGAAATGCCTGCGTCTGAGTAACTGTCACGATTTTTATGATTAAAAACAAACTTTTCATCAAGAATAAGGACAAATTCTAATTGGCCTTTGTGATATGTAAGATAACTCATAAATGAATCACAATGGATTTTATTTCAGATTAACTATATATTTATCAAAGAGGAATTGGCAGCAAGGGTTTGGAGAATATTTTTAGGTGCCAAATAGCATAGTGAAGATTCAACCAAAAGATGAATTTATAAGCAGCAGTGGCCATCACCTAAGTGTTTTAACTAAGAGTTTTTAAAAATGCTTTATTTACACAAAATATCAGGGCTGGATACCTTTTAAAGAGGAGGCTCTAGTATCAGGCTGTCATTTCCAATAGATCTGACCTTTTCTTCAGATAAATAAGCATTATTTTCTCTGTTTAGGTCCAAGGAAAAACACAAGGTAAAGGAAATAAAGGGAATATATATAAGGCAAACATTTCTCCTTTATTTTGCATTATATCTTATCAGTTAATTAAATTGTGGCCTTTGTTATTATAAATGTAATGATTCATTAAACTATATTATGTAATATATTTTGACTTTTATGATTGAATTTTTATAATTCAGTAGTGTTATGTGTTCTTATACAAAGGTTGCAAAACAGCAAAATTTACGGCAAAAATAGATACCAGAAAGCCAAAGATATCAAAACCATTTTATTAGAAGAATATATAGATAGGTGGACAGCATAAAATTAACCTTTCAAAATATTTTTATCATTGTGAATTGGTAATCGTATTACAGTCAGTATCCTTTGGGGAAAAAGTCTCAAAATTTAACTTCCCTTGTTGAAGAAGCTATTTTAAAGTGCCATATTATTCATTAAGCATTAATTAAAGAACAGCAGGATAATTAGTAGGATCATCAATATTACAAGAAACATTAGATCGCTCAAGAAGGGAATAATTCAACTAGAAACACTTTACATTTTCTGAAGTAGTGCAGCTGGTAGATTAGGGAGAAAAACAACAACTCAGCTTAGGGGATATAGACTTTAAATCATTGTTTAGAAATAGGTACTTCTGTATTTATTTTGTTAAGGCAAAATAATAGGGCTCAATTAGGCTGAGTAACTCCCTAGAGGCACAGGTGTAATAGCTGGTCTCAGAGAAGGCAAACCCTCCTACTTCTCGTCAGAAGGAAATGATCTGTCATTAGTCCTAGGTAACTGATTAATAGCTCTCAGTGGACTGGAAATCGCTGAATGTTCTCCGCCAGTTTTACACGCAAGGTGCGAATTCATAAGCAACCATCCTATTTGAAAGTTAGCCATTGCTTAGGGTTCTCTATTAGAATCTTATCGAGCACATTCTCAGTTATACCTCTCAGTAACATTTTAGGAACAACGTTGGTGAGTATATGAGAATAGCCATGACCTCCATATTTCATCAGCCGGGTTTTCGTATGTATGTCATGTGCTACCAGAATTCGATCTTCATAACCCTCCTCCACCAGGAGACGCACCCTGTGAAGAACGTTAACTCATTAGATGTCATTTGTCTTTCATTTTCGCTTTTCAGGGTGCTTTTGACTTTTTACTCATTAACCTATTGTGCTTATCGTAAAGATACTGCCTTCTACCGTGGCGTGTGTACTGAGAGAACTTTAATAAATATTGTGTGGTGATGATAAAAATATTGCTGCATCCTAGCAGGAACATATCCTTATTCCATGCACACAGAAATTTCTAACCCGTGATATTTATGACAACGCCTGGCAATACCACATTAAAGATAGCTTCTAATAGGATGTGCCAGTTTGGATGAATGACCACTTTGGCATTTCGCTAAATAACTTTGTTCTGGATTTGTATTCAGCAGTCCTCTCTCAAATGCCTCTCTCTGTGGGCCCATTTTTCAGATCTCATTCTTGCTCTCTCCTTTTATCTAGCAAATCAATATCAAGGACTATTTGTGATTAAAATAGGGAAACAAAAGGAATCTCACTACAACTAAAATATTCTGAGAGCAAAATCAGTGGATCTGTAAGTGAGGGGCATTTGGTAAGCTACAAAGTCACTGAAAAAAGGTTGGTCAGTATTTTAACCATTTGTCCCTTTGAAGTCTATGGGAATTTTGATTTAGTTGTGGTCTCTGAGGACTGGATTCAACTGACCAATACAAATGTATTCCGTCTTCTTTCCATGTCAGCAAGATTGCTAAAATAATAAGCTATTCCTTTAAATTTGTAGTCAGTGGACTAAAGAACAGCTCCCTGACTATTCTCTAAAAATGAAATCCTCTTTGCTGTGTGAAATGCTGGAATCTGTAGTGTGAGTCACCTCCTGACAGCTACCATCTGTACGTGTCTGGACTCTGGGCAGTGTCTGTCGTGACTTCCATGGGTCTTTGATGGCGGAAGATGCCACTCGCAGACAATGGCTCTTCTCTGGGATTCTCTGAATAGTTTTTTCAGCATTTAGGTTCTAAAGTGGATCTAGACGGATGGACAGTGCCTTCCCCCAGAGGCTGATTATTTGAAAGGTATCTTTTTTGTTTCAAAAGCATTTCTTGGTGTCCTAGTACATGAGTCATATTTAATTACTACAGTGAGCAAAACGTGGGGCACTACACACACACACACAAACTCAGGCACAAAGCCCTGCCCTCCGAGAACATATATTTTAAAATAAGTGATAATGGAAGAATAGACTTTGTATCTGCAGGTCAAAGGAATGCAAGCACCAGCAGAGAAGAGCCATGCCTGTCCTGTAAGCGCATGGAACGACTTTTGTGCCACTACAATTTTTTGCCTCACTGAAATGTGTATAATATCCTAAAGTTCTGATCTGCAGTTACTTTTGGAACACACTCAGTTTAGGGGAATTATCTAAGATAAGTTATATGATCACATAAAAAAAAAAAAAAACCAGAGAAAGATTTGACAGAATGCATACACAATGCTGAACCTTAGTGTGACAAACCTTGATCCACAACTGCAAAGAAGTATCACGGTATAGGAGGTTTCAGGAAACACTTTCTCCCTGATATTTTCTGGGAATTTTCCAAAATTTTTGCCTACGTTTCTTATCTGAGAAATAGAATTTCTAATACTACAAAGGCAGATTGTGTGGATAAAGAAATTCCTCTAAGATGTCTTGTGTCAGACCTTGATGTTACCAAATAGTGAAGTAGAATGAAAGAGCACAGAGGACAACATACTCCTACTTCAGACCGGGAATCCTTAGAGCCCGTCAAGTCAAGAATCTGGAGACTACTTATCTCAGGAGAAAGATAACGTTATGGCTCTGGACACACAATTACATCCTGACCATCCAGAAAACCTGCCCCGTCCCGCTTACACTAAAAGATCATCTCTCCTGTTGTGCCATTTTATGGAAGAACAGGAATTACAGAGATGCTGCCAGAAAAGGGGGAGCCACTACAGACGAGAAGACAAAAAATCACGGTAATTATAGAAATACAAATGAGTTAGTGTTTGCAAACAAATATTAGAGAGAGACTACAAAGTGTGAAAAGGCAGAGATATAATAAGATTTGAGAAATGGAGCAGAAGATTGAAAACAGGTGTTAGACGCAGAATTTCTGGTGCTGAACACCAGAGGTAGGCAGAAGCGTGCTTCTGTGTTCATGCCTTCAGAGGTTTAAGACTACAATGGCTCAGAAAGGGACTGATGATGCATGATGAAAACCAAGTGTGCAAGACAGTGGGGTACTGGAGCACTTGCAACCCAAAAGGGCATTCAGTGCTTAACATGGGCTGTCCTTGGGTCAAGTGATAATGCATGGTTTAATTTAAGGAAGATTAAGCACACATACATATACATATGTATGGAATAGCACACATGCATTATATACATATACACACATTGATATTATAATAATTTTTATCATTTCCATACATCCAGAATGGCTATATTTAGCACAGTAAAGGATAAACAAATGGCCAAAAGGAGCCAAGAAGGAATGCTGGGGGAGCCATTGGTCATCTGACCCTCCTATCTCCTTCATATATGCCCCTTTACAGATCTTTTTCTTGTTCTAGAAGGTCTGGGAGCCTCATGTAAGACACAGGTGTGCAAAATATGCACCTTACTACCACAAAGGGGCTTGGGAAAAGGAAGCCAATCCAGAGTGCAAAGTTCCCATTTCCAAGATGATTTAGAAAATATGTCTTGAGGCCGGGCGCGGTGGCTCACGCCTGTAATCCCAGGACTTTGGGAGGCTGAGGCGGCCAGATCACAAGGTCAGGAGATCGAGACCATCCTGGCTAACACGGTGAAACCCCATCTCTACTGAAACTACAAAAAATTCGCCAGGCGTGGTGGCGGGCGCCTGTAGTCCCAGCTACTCGGGAGGCTGAGGAAGGAGAATGGCGGGAACCCGGGAGGCGGAGCTTGCAGTGAGCTGAGATCCGGCCACTGCACTCCAGCCTGGGCGACCGAGCCAGACTCAGTCTCAAAAAAAGAGAAAAAAAAAAAAAAAGAAGAAATAGAACATGCGTTGAGGGCATTGATCAGAAAATCATGTTTCTGAGATTATGAAAGATGAGAATGACTGAATGCACTGCCCTATTTTAAATTCCAGATGCCTTTAGGGAAGGAATAGTCTCCTCTGAGTATAAACTAACTACTAGGGCTTTAGGGAAACAGGTTCACCTGTATTGAATCGGGTTCCTTGGCAAGTAAATTAAAACAATAAAACAAAAATAAACAAAGAATCAATACATCTACTTGTCAAATAACTGATCTGAGTATTAAAAGAAAAGACAGAGCTTCATTGGTCAAGGCAGGTGAAGTCATTTGCTCATGTAGAGTTGTGTGTTGCCATCTTACCTAACTAGAGCAACATTGATTAACTAGCTTTCCCTGATGATACTAAACTTGAAGCATAGTACCATTAATGAGGTGATCAAGGCAGAATGCCAGAACATGGAGACAGCAGAAGGCATAAGGACATAAATGTCGACTTCCCAGGGAAAGATCCTCAGGATGTCCCAACTATGACCACGGGGTCAAGATCTTCCCCTCAACCCAGTGTGCCTTATTCAACTATCGACACTTGAATCTCATGGTTCCTGGACATAACTTCTCAATTCCAGCTTTGCTACTTCCATTGCAATCACTTTTCTGTTCTCATGATTATATTCTAGTTCTTGTCTGAATATCTCAATCTTCAGTTTCCTACTCTGATCATGTTACCTCTTTCTACTTTTTCCACTCATTTCTTCTACTGTATGTATGTGTGTGTGTGTATATATATATAATATATATATTTGAGCATATATATGCTCCACCTACTTCATTAAAGCCTGCAGTCCAGTTATTTGCCCTGCTATGCTTTCCTGTCTATCTGCCCATGCCTCTCTACGCTTTCTTCCCTCCAGCTTGGATCCCATGACCCTCATCTCAACCCCTCCTTTGTTATCCATCTCTTTCAGACAGAATCCCAACCCTCAATCTCTTTTTTTTTTTTTTTTTGAGATGGAGTCTCGCTCTGTCGCCCAGGCTGGAGTGCAGTGGCCAGATCTCAGCTCACTGCAAGGTCCGCCTCCCGGGTTTACGCCATTCTCCTGCCTCAGCCTCCCGGGTAGCTGGGACTACAGGCGCGCGCCACCTCGCCCGGCTAGTTTTTTGTATTTTTTTTAGTAGAGACGGGGTTTCACCGTGTTAGCCAGGATGGTCTCGATCTCCTGACCTCGTGATCCGCCCATCTAGGCCTCCCAAAATGCTGGGATTACAGGCTTGAGCCACCGCACCCGGCCCTCAATCTCTTGAATTATTCCTATTTTCTGCTTGTATGCACACAACTTCTCTGGTTCCACTACCAAAACGCAAAACATTTTTGCTTTTGGAAAATAATCACCAAATCATGTGCATTGGTGCCAATGCACAGGCATGCAATCATGATTTCTAGACTCAACTATGTCCCGCACATAACACACCCATGTCAAGGTCTCTCTCATTGACCCGACAGCCATTCCTAGCCTTCCTCCTGCTCTACATGGTCCTGCCCTAAATCCACTCTTTTTTTCTCAGGAGATAACCATGTCCACCTCACAGAGACACTAAAGGACATGTGTCCTCAGTCTCCTGTTTCCCTCACTAAGACTTTTATTTGCATTCACCCCATTGCTGTGTCACGCCCTCTCATTTCAATGGAGAAAGCATCCTTTCAACCAACATTCTATTTGTTCCCCAGATTCCATCTATTTGTCGCCTTAGGAACCTTGCTCTATATTTCTTATCTATCCAGAGTTTCTAAAAATCAACATCTATTGAACACTTCCGTATTCTGTACCAGACACTCAGATAAAAACTTGGAATACATTATTTCATGTCAATTCTGTAGTAACCCTGTGGAATGGGCACCACTTCCCTGGACTCATTCTCTCTAGCCCTCTCTCTGCTCTTGCTCTTAGTCACATAAACATTTCTCAACTCTTACTAGAAACTTCCCTTGATTCTTTGTTGTGTTCTAACTCCAGCCTCAACTCCTTGCTTCCCTCCGCTGCCACTTCTTGAGTCACCTCAGCATTCTCTCTCCTCTTCCTCACGGCCCACTCATTCCTCAAGCCTTTTCCACTGAGACTGCACTTACTGTTTATAAAATGTCAGCCTCCTCATTGTGAAATCCAATGGATGCTTTTCAGTCTTTATTTCCCTTGATATTTGTCACTTATTACCAGCATCCAAGCCCTTCTGCCCTGAGTCTTCCTCTCTACTGACTTCCATAACAACATATATCTCTCATGTTATCACTTTGAAAACTTCTTCTCAACCTTTTCTTGAGTGACGGTTCCTACTCCATTCCTTAAATGTCTCTGTCCCCAGATCTCTGTCCTTATCCTCTTCTCTGAGTGATGTCATTCATTCCCACAGTTCAACTATCACATACAAACCATATCTTAGGGCTTCACTGGATAGCAACACTTAGATATTCCCAAACGAAAGTCTTCCTTGTCAATCTCCAATTTATTTCTCCTCCTAGATTTTCTAACTTGGTTCATTCAACCTTCATATCACCATGTGACCAAGACAAAACTAGGTAGCTATTGTTGACACCAAAAATTTTCTACTTGATTACAAAGAATGACTCCTACAATTATCTGCTAGCATCACACATTATACAATTTTGGAAGGTTGCATTCATTTTACATGATGTTTAGTCTTTAGACCTTACACTTTTAGCATTTAACTTGAAATCACCTTTTTAATGAAAACTTTTAATAAAGCCTTTCAAATATTACTGGTAGGAAGTTATGGCTTTAGTGTGGTCAACCTGAGAGAGGAACAGCTTATTTCATTAGAGGTAAAAAGAGGAAAATGTCTTTTGTTCTCTGATTTTCATGGCAGGGGTTGGGTATTATCTGTGTTTCCTGTCAGCTGCCCATCTGCACTGAACTTCTAAGGCTCTGCTAAGCTTTAGCCTACTTAGGATGACTCATTTTCTCCTTAAAATAATATAGAGAGATTTTCTCCCTGAAACAGCATAGATATATTTTTCTCTGCAAGTCTGTGGTTCAGCCTGCTTACTGTTTTCTGAATCTTTGCTAATACTTCCCTAGATATGACAATCAAAAAGGACTAGGGAAAGGGAATGCTATGAGAGACTTTACCATATTTACCTTCTAATTCTTTTGTTATCATCAGGCATGTCAATATCTGGGCAGAGTTGGTAATGAAGTAGTTCAGTACCGAAGAGGTCATATTCCAAGTAGCAGCCAAGTTGAGCAAACTCCAAGAGCTCCTTCTTATCAAGTATAGTCCTAGAAACAATACAACAGATATATTGTTATTATGAAGAGCCCATTTTCCACATGTACATACTAGAAGTTTTAAGCACACTATGTACAAGAACATAGTTGAAGTCAAGTAACAGAAACTTCTGAAATGGCTCTTAATGATGTGAGTATAAAATAGTAAGTTCAATTTGTTACCAGAAATAACAGAACTTACTCATCTAAAAGGGGGTTTTCCCCTCTAAAGCACTTGGGTACTACAGACTTAGTTTAATGATGCTTCCATTATTCCAAAGCAAGTTTGGAATTCTCCCTCAGAACTGTGTTCAGAATACGCCCCCCCACACTATTTTGAGAATCCTTAATGGAGTAAATTTTCATCCTCTAAGGACTGCTATGAAGTGTGAAAACTATCAAAGGAAATCTGCCCTCAGGTCTGGCGAATTAGGTGAGTAATGCTAATCTGGGTAACACATGAGGCTTTGCCTTGTGGTAGCAGGGTGATTTTCTCGTGAAGATTGTAAAGTGGTTCTAAAATTAATTCTAACGCCTTTAAAGAATGCCGTTCCAACAACTTCTTTAAGGCACAATACTCATACAGATATTTATGTTCTGGAGTGCTTATTTTTTAAATAAAATTTATTATTTTATGATAAATTTTATGGATATCTTCTCATTTCAATAGCTATCATATAAAGAATATAACTATTTTAGGATGTAAGATTATGTAAATGAATGGGAAAGGAGAGAAATGTAAGACAAGTACAGGCTACAGAGAAGAGTAGAGTACAGAGCAAGAGTAGATTATCTCAAGAAATTTACATTATAACAAGTAAAAAGAGATGCACTAAGGTAACCCCAAAATACCATTGTAGAGATCCAATCACACAGAGAGCTAAGAAGGAATAAAAACATCCTAGCAGAAGAACAATATGCAAAACAATGTGAAAGAAAAATATACCCCATTAGACATTTCATGAAGGGAAGGAAGGCACTGCATGGAGGGAATGAAGGAAAAATATACCCCATTAGACACTGCATGAAAGGAATGAAGGACCTACAGATTTATAAGGGATCGTTTGGGATCGGAAATTGGTCTGGAGATGAGTTGAGAACATTAGACAGTCATTGTCTTATTGGCTTTTAATTCATGCTGATATTTCTATTACTTTGGCAACTCCACGATGTGAGGATTAAAGCACTATTTTGTGGCAGGGCGTGGTGGCTCAATCCCAGCACTTTGTGAGGCCAAGGTGGGTGGATCACTTGAGGTCAGGTGTTCCAGACAAGTCTAGCCAACATGGTAAAACCACATCTCTACTAAAAAGACAAAAATGGCCAGGTGTGGTGGCTCACACCTGTAATCCCAGCATTTTGGGAGGCCGAGGTGGGTGGATCACCTGAGGTCAGGAGTTCAAGACCAGCTTGGCCAACATGGTGAAACCTCGTCTCTACTAAAAATACTAAAAATTAAGCTGGGCATAGTGGTGGGTGCCTGTAATCCCAGTTACTTGGGAGGCTGAGGCAGGAGAACTGCTTGAACCCAGGAGACGGAGGTTGCAGTGAGCTGAGATTACACCATTGCAATCCAGCCTGGGCAACAGAGTGAGACTCCATCTCAAAAAACAAAAACAAAACAAAAATTATTTGGGGGTGGTGGCAGGCACCTGTAATCCCAGCCACCCGGGAGGCTGAGGCATGAGAATCGCTTGAAACCGGAAGGTGGAGGTTGCAGTGAGCTGAGATTGTGCCACTGCATTCCAGCCTGGGTGACAGAGCAAGACTCCATCTCAGAAAACAAAAAGCACTAATATCGGGCTGGGCATGGTGGCTCACACCTGTTATCCTAGAGCTCTGAGAGGCCAAAGTGGGTGGATCATTTGAGGCCAGGAGTTTGAGACCAGCCTGGCCAACATGGTGAAAACCCATCTCTACTAAAAATACAAAATTAAAAAAAAAAAAAAAGAAAGAAAGAAAAGAAAAAGAAAAAGAAAAAAAGAGAAAGCACTATTATGTGTCTATGAATCTACTTCTAAGAGGTCAGAAGAATTTTCAAAGCTTTTTTTTTTTTTTTTTTTTTTTTTTTTTTTGAGGCGGAGTCTCCCTCTGTCACCCAGGCTGGAGTATAGTGGCATGATCTCAGCTCACTGCAACCTCCACCTCCCAGGTCCAAGTGATTCTCCTGCTTCAGCCTCCCATGTAGCTGGGACTACAGGCATGTGCCACCACTCCCGGCTAATTTTTGTATTTTTAGTAAAGACAGGGTTTCGCCATGTTGGCCAGGCTGGTCTCGAACTCCTGACCTCAGGTGATCCACCTGTCTTGGCCTCCCAAAGTCCTGGGATTACAGTTGTGAGCCCCCACGCCCAGTCAAAGCTTTCCTTACAAACCACAGGAGAACCAGTTAAACCTCCGTGTACCATGGGCGCAGGAGGTGTCGCCTTTCCTGTGAGATTTATGCGAGTTGACTATTGACTTTCATTCTGAGCTATCATCCCCTGGCTGGCTCCTTTTCATTTTATTCACCAAGTTAGCAGAACTTAGAGTTCACGATGTTGTTTTAGGCAGGGAGGCTAAAACATCTTTCCTTTATACTATAAGATGTACATTAGTTCTGTGCTATCTTCTATTAATACTACTCATTTTCCATCTTCTTACCATGGAGACCATCTTTTGCTTCCAAAATTACTAGGCTGAAAGAATATGTGTTTTTCTATAGAAAACATATTCTGTTTTCCCCAAAGAACCATACTTGAAAAAAAAACAAAATATACACAATTAAAGTAACATAAGCGGGAAGAGGTAAGTTTAGTATTTTTTCCTTTTGAGTAAATTCAGTGTGTTAATTATCCAATATGGGCAGGGTACTGGGGGAGGGGAGGAGTCAGGAGGGAAATGGAGCCACCAATTACAGGTTGGATCATACTCTTGTTTCTGCTCCTAATGTCTTTTTGTTTCCTTTGGCCCAATGCCTTGAGAATCACTTTTCTAAATTTTCAGTGCTATATTGAGGCATATACTTAGTGAAAAGTCCATGGTAAATGTAAAGCCTTAGAAAAATCTTTAGCCTCAGCTCCAGCTGAAAATAAAAAGTAAAGTCACTCAGCATCATTATCATCTTGTTGACAATGAGAACTTACTATGTGTCTGACATTGTGTGAAGTGCATTACATGGATTATCTCATTTAATACTCTCCATAATCCCAGCAGGTCTCAATTTTAAAGACCGAGAAACTGGGACTTGAGCAATTAGATACTCACTCAAGGTGATGTGCTAGAATTTAAATTCATCTCAAAGTTAGAACTGATTCTCTAAACCACCGTACTGTGGAGTTTCTCCTATTGCTAAATATTGTTTTTTACTCAAAGGACATTTTCCAGAATTACAATGACTGAATGTGCACAGAGTGTGCTTTAGTTTTTAATTTGAAGTTTGATTTCCTCCCCATGGTGCCCTTGAACTGCACTTGGAAAATGGAGAATTTACCATCAAAGGGTAGTATGGGGGAAAGAAAGTGAAAATCCCAGAAAGGGAAGAAGGGATTCACTTGTGGAGATTTTTAATTGCTAAGTCAGAGGGTAACTATATATAGTAAGCAGGATTAAATCTTTACCGTTATTTCAGACAATTTGAATGACATGATCAAAGAGAAAGGAACTATGGGAATCATGACAACTGCTTACTTTCTTACTATGAGGTGTGTGTGTGTGTGTGTGTGTGTATGTAGTTATTCATTTTTTTAAACTGACATATAGTGATATGACCCCCTCCGGATAACTAAACACTAGTGTGAAGTCAATTAAGAAATGAATATTACAAATATTGGCGGGGTATGGGGGCTCACGCTTGTAATCCCAGCACATTGGGAGGCCAAGGTGGGCGGATCACTTGAAGTCATGAGTTCAAGATCAGCCTGGCCAACATGGTGAAACCCTATCTCTACTAAAAATACAAAAATTAGCCAAGCATGGTGGCTTGTGCCTGTAGTCCCAGCTACTCGGGAGGCTGAGGTAGGAGAATTGCTTCAACCTGGGAGGTGGAGGTTGCAGTGAGCCAAGATCACACTACTGCACTCCAGCCTGGAGTTGAGACTCCGTCTCAACAACAACAACAACAACAAAAAAGAAAAAAAATAGAAAAGAAAAAAAGAAATGAATATTTCAAATATTAAGGGGCACAGAGGCAACTTCCATCACCAGATCAGACCTCTCTCCTGAAGCCAGACCTGAAATGCAACTGCCCGCTTGCCATCTCTACTTGGATACCTAATAGTGACTTCAACCTTAGCATGTCCCAAACTGGACCTTCCTTCTGCCCCCCAAACTGGCTGCTCCAACACCCTTCCCTATCTCTGTTGACAACAACTCCATTCTAGCTGCTCAGGCCAAAAACCTCGATCATTCTTGACTGCTTTTTCCCTCTGACATTCTACGTTTAACCTATTAGGATAGCATTTGGGCTCAGTCTTCAAAATACAACCAGAATCCAGACCTACCATCACCTCCCATACTACCCTCCAGACCCAAATCATCCTGGTCTCTTGCAGGATCGCTGCCATAGATACCAAATTGTTCTCTCAGCTTTCACCTTGGCTCTATTACAGTCTATTCTACATACTGCGATTAAAGTGCCAACTCCACACCTAAGTCAGACTAGGTTTCTCTTCTGCTCAGAACCCACCAATGGCTTTCTATTTCCCTCAAAAGTAAAAGCCAAGGCCTTACAGTGGCCCATGAGGCATTATGTGATCTCTCTCCATGTGGTCTTGCAAAAGCCTCATCTAGAAGAGGAATGGGGCTGAGCGTGGTGGCTCACACCTGTAATTCCAGCACTTTGAGAGGCTGAGGCAGGTGGATTGCTTGAGGTCAGGAGTTCGAAACCAGCCTGGCCAGTATGGTGAAACCCTGACTGTACCGAAAATACAAAAATTTGCTGGTGTGGTGGCACGTGCCTGCAGTCCCAGCTGCTCAGGAGGATGAGGCAGGAAAATCGCTTGAACCTGGAAGGCAGAGGTTGCAGTGAGCCGAGATCATGCCACTGCACTACAGCTTGGGTGACAGAGTGAGACTCTGTCTCAAAAAATAAAAATAAAAATAAAATAAAATAAAATAAAAGAGGAATGGGGAGGTGGCAGGCATGATGGCTCATGCCTGTGGTCCCAGCTACTTGGATGGCTGAGTGGGGAGGATTGCTTGATCCCAGGAGTTCAAGGCTGCAGTGACCTATGATGACACCACTACACTCCAGCTTGGGTGACAGAGTGAGCCCCTGCCTCTAAAAAATGAAATATAAACAAATTAAAAATTAAAGAGGAATGGGGACTGTAGGGACCCAATTCTCCAGACGCAATGAAATATAAATGTTACCTACGTTGTAAACGTTAACTGAAGAATCTCACCATAAGCAGAGATGTCTTTCTAGGGGAAGACTAACACTGTTCCATAAGATTCATCCACACATGTAAGTTTCAAAAGTAACTCCTGGCGGGGCACCCTGGCTCACTCCTGTAATCCCAGCACTTTGGGAAGCCAAGGTGGAAGGATCCCTTGAGCCCAGGAGTTTGAGACTAGCCTTGGAAACAAAGCAAGACCCTGTCTCTACAACAAACTTTAAAAATTAGCAGGGCATGGTGGTGTGTGCCTGTGGTTCCAGTTGCTCAGGAGGCTGAGGTGGGAGGATCATTTGAACCCAGGAGTTCGAGGTTGCAGTGAGCTATGGTCGCACTGCTACACTCCAGCCTGGGACAGAGTGAGACCTTGTCTCAAAAAAAAAAAAAAAAAAGGAATTCCTGTGAATTCTTATCCCGTTGAAAATCTTACGTAAAGGGGTGTGACTTTGGGGAAGCTGTCTCCTCCGTAAAAACATTCTTAAAAATGTCACGGTCACATGCAAGGGGAGATTGCTTCAGAAAGGAAGCAATTAGGCTGATATTTTAGACATCAGGAAAATGCAGTTGAAAAAGAGGGGCAAGGCCAGATGCAGTGAGTGGCTCATGCCTGTAATCCCAGCACTTTGGGAGGCCGAGCCTCTGGGAGGGTTGCTTGAGCCCAGGAGTTTGAGACCAAACACAGAGAGACCCTGTCTCTACAACGAAAATAAAAAAATAGAAAGAAAAAGAGGGGAAGAGAAATTTGCTGTCATTAAAAAACCAAAACATACATACATATATATACAGTTTTTTTTTCTGATTTTTTAACTGACATTTATTGATATGACCACCTGTGGGTAACTAAATATTAATGTGAAGGCAATTAAGAAATGAATTCAGGCCGGGCGCGGTGGCTCAAGCCTGTAATCCCAGCACTTTGGGAGGCCGAGACGGGCGGATCACGACGTCAGGAGATCGAGACCATCCCGGCTAACAGGGTGAAACCCCGTCTCTACTAAAAAATACAAAAAGCTAGCCGGGCGAGGTGGCGGGCGCCTGTAGTCCCAGCTACTCGGGAGGCTGAGGCAGGAGAATGGCGGGAACCCGGGAGGCGGAGCTTGCAGTGAGCTGAGATCCCGCCACTGCACTCCAGCCTGGGCGACAGAGCGAGACTCCGTCTCAAAAAAAATAAATAAAGAAAGAAAGAAAGAAAGAAAGAAATGAATTCAGCTGCGCACGGTGGCTCATGCCTGTAAACCCAGCACTTTGGGAGGCCGAGGTGGCAGGGTCACTTGAGCTCAGGAATTCCAGAGCAGCCTGGGCAACGTGGCAAAACCCGATTTCTAACAAAAATACACACATCAGCCAGGTGAGGGTGGTGCACGCCCATGGTCCCAGCTACTTGGGAGACTGAGGTGGGAGGATTGTTGGAGCTCGGGAAGTCGAGGCTACAGTGAGTCATGATCAAGCCACTGCACTCTAGCCTAGGTGACAGAGCAAGCGAGACACAACTCCAAATAAATAAATAAATAAAATAAAAATAAAGGGGATTAATTCATTTAAATTATTCTTATTGACAAAGCAAACTGATTGCAAAATCCAGGGGAAGAAAATAGTGTATGATCACACATATTTTTCAAAGGAAAGTCCTGTAAATAAGTAGAATGTGGTATGAGATATTACTGAGGGGTGGGATGGGAAATAAGAAAATCAACACCTGATAGGCATCAGGTATTTAATATCACCCCAGCTTGTTTAATCCTTACAGAAGCTCTATCAGGAAGGTGTGACTGTCCCCATCTTACAGATGAGGACTTTAAGTCTCAGAAAAGATAAACTCAGGTCTCAAATTGAAAGAGCTTCAAAAAAACCCAAACTGCTTTTGTGTTCAGAGGTCTGTTCTTAGACCAGGCTGCCCCTCCGGGGTGTGAACGCCCCAGGCACCAGGCAGCTCCCTTCCTCCTCCAAGGCACTCACACTCTGGAGACACACTCACCATCACAATGACATCTAGGAACAAGCACCTTGTACTATGTAGGTCTAACAAGGTGACTTACCTATGTGAAACTGACATTCAGCTGGATGGCTTCCAGGGACTGCCAAAGTGCTACTGAAGTTGCATTTATGCAAGTGAATTTCTTTTTCACTTGGAGAGGATTGACCCCAAATGTCAGTATGCTACCACGGGGAAATGAACTCTGTGTGCCGTCCAGCAGATGAGGGTTAAACAGACGTCCTGCCCCTCCTAGTCACCAGTGATCTCACAGCACGTCTTGGAAGAGTGGAGGTGCTAACCTCAGCCAGTTTTCTTCATTCTGCATTCCATATCCATGAATAATTCTTGAGAGTTGTTTTTCATTTTATTTTATTTTATTTTTTTGAGACGGACTCTCACTCTGTCGTACAGGCTGGAGTGCAGTGGCGCGATCTTGGCTCACTGCAGCTTCCACCTCCTGGGTTCAAGGGATTCTCCTGCCTCAGCCTCCCGAGTAGCTGGGACTCCAGGCGCCCCCAACCACACCCAGTTAATTTTGTATTTTTAGGAGAGGTGGGGTTCCATCATGTTGGCCAGGCTGCTCTCGAACTCCTGACCTCAGCTGATCCGGCAGCTGATTTGCCTGCCTCGGCCTCCCAAAGTGCTGGGATTACAGGTGTGAGACACCGCACCCGGCCATCCATGAATGATTCTATTGTTTCTTACTCCAATCTCTCCCAGCTTTTAAGGTAGGTAGTTTTCGCTTCTTCTCCTGAAGAGTCAGTGAAGTGATTGTGACGCACAGAAGAGCTACTGCATTTCACACTGAAGAAACGTTCCACCTTCAAGGTGGATGAAATGATTTCAATGTCATTTACAAAATATCTTGGGATTTCCCAGAACGAAAATGAGATTTTTGTATCAAGTACTTGTTCATGTCATTCATATGATATCATTTCTTCTGCTGCATATTTTATACTTTTGCTCAACTAATAAGTAACTTTTCTGTATATAAAAACGGGCATAAATTTAGGGAAAATATATTGCCATCAGCTAAAAAAAAAAAAAGGTGTCCAAAGTGATTTGGCTCTTTATTTTCAGAATACAGTTATCATTTACCCAGTTTCTTAAGACTGGTACTACAATGCAAGACAGGTGATTCTATTTTCAACCCCCTTTTATATTCTAGATCTTATCCATACGCTGAGGGGTTTAGTTTAATGTCAAAATATACTCTGTGTGGGAGAAAGGAAGTCTGTATGAAGTGATAATTTAGACAAGGGTCTGTGGACTCCCTAGGTAGAAAGAACTAAGGAGCAGAGGAAAGAATTTGATCCGTGGGTAGGATCAAGATAACGAAAGCACCTACCATTTGTCTTGGGCTTTACAGTTTCAAATAACTCTCAGGTACATTATTTCATTTCACACATTGAAACACACCTCCATAAATTAATTCAGTGAACATCTACTATCAGCTATCTTGTGCTATTCTCTGTGTTAGGAATATAGACACGAGTAAGAAATTTAAGATGCTGTCTCAAGGAACTTAAAGTCCACAGAAGGTAGATATTTAAGCCAATAATTATAGTTAAATGTGTTACAAACATTTAAGTACAAATAAATACAAAGTATTACAAAAGAAGAATGAGGCAATTAATTTTTTTCATTTGATTCACTTTGATTCATTTGAGTTAAGCCTTAAAGGACACTATTTAGACAAATGTTGGTAGGGTTCCAGATGAACAATCCAGAGAGGCTGGGCATATGGCTTATGCCTATAATCCCAGCACTTCGGGGGCCAAGGCGAGTGGATCACCTGAGGTTAGGAGTTTGAGACCAGCCTGGCCAACATGGTGAGACCTTGTCTCTACTAAAAATACAAAAATTAGCCAGGCGTGGTGGCAGGTGCCTGTAATCCCAGCTACTTGGGAGGCTGAGGTAGGAGAATTGCTGGAACCCAGGAGGCAAAGGCTGCAGTGAGCCAAGATCACGCTACTGCACTCTAGCCTGGGCGACAGTGTGAGATTTTGTCTCAAAAAAAAAAAAAAAAAAATCCAGAGAACTACCGGCTGAAAGGCAAAAAGGGAGCTTGCTGTTCCTGAATATAAGGGTGTAGTTTATCAGACAGGAGGGGAGAAGAGAGGGGAATCATCCATCCATCTATCCATCCCTCCATTTAATAAGAAATTGTTACTTGCAATCAGCCATGAGCTGGGAAAACAAACACAAATAACACCAGTCCCGTCTTGGAAGCAGTTCAGTATCTACTACGGAAAACAGACGCGGAAACAAATACTTGCTGTACAGAATTTACCAAGTGTCATGGTAAAAGTGCTACTAGGAACTAGGTTGGCAAAAAGGAGCTATCAAACAGTGCTTGGCTGGTTCTGGAAAAGCTTCATAGAGGAGAAAACCCCTGGTGAATTGCATTTTGAAGAAAGATTCTGCCTAGTAGATAAGGGGAAATAGAACATTCATAGCAGAGAGAATAGCATGCGTGAGATGCATATAAGGACAACCAATACAGGGCACTCAAAGACATGGTCAGTGTGGCTTTGGCCCGGAGGCTGTGTGCATACTAGGAATAACGAGAGAGAAGCTGGAGGGAGGTGAGGGAACCAGAAGACCAAGACCTTTGCCTGAGGCAAAGGTGACCCATTGGAGGGTTTTAAGTCAGGACCAGGGATATAATTAGATTTGCCTTTGGAAAGATCTGGTGGATTGTGAAGGCTAGATCTGGGACCAAAACTAAGGGAGGGATTCGTGTTTGGAGACTTACAATAATTCAAATGATAAATGAGGGGCTGAATTCAGAGAACACCAGAGGAGTGGATAGGAGAGTTTGTATTTGGAGGTCTTTAGGCTAACAGCTGGGTAAATAGCGCTGTTATTAGCCAGATTATGTAGTACAGCAGCAAGAGTGAAGGATGAGGCATAGGCACCACAGGGACAGCCATGCAGGAGGAGAATCACAAGCCTGTCTTGCTTGGGCAACTGATTAGATGTTGGCACCATTAAATAACAAGAACGAGGAGCAGGTTGTGAAATTCACAATAGACTGGTGAAATAGTTATGTCACATATTAATGTCATTGCACGAATAAAGAAACTAAAACATGGGTCTTCTTTAAAGTGATCAACAATGCAGGTATTCCAGCTCCTAATCTATGCCCTTTCCATTGTGCTGAGCTTTGATTTGATTGTAACTCATCAGCCATTTGATTCTGTGAATTCCTTGGGCAAATGGTGGGCCTGTGAGGGCAGCTCTATGTGGGGTCGTGGAGCTAGCTCAGGCACTGACATCTGAAGAATCATAAATTGCATTCCCTGATAAAACTTAGAAACTTGATCAACTATGTTTTAAAAACTGGCATACAAATAAAATAACAATAAAATTCTTATATATACAACTGATTTATTGAAAACATTGTTGAATTTCAATGACTGATCATTAAAAACTGTTTCCCAAAGAAGTAATTCCAGGCCGGGCACGATGGGCTCACACCTGTAATTCCAGCACTTTGGGAGGCTGAGACGGATGGATCACTTGAGGTCGAGAGTTTGAGACCAGCCTGGCCAACATGGCAAAACCTCGTCTCTACTAAAAATACAAAATTGGCTGAGCGTGGTAGTGCATGCTTGTAATCTCAGCTACTTATGAGGCTGGGGCATGAGAATCACTTGAACCTGGGAAGTGGAGGTTGCAGCGAGCTGAGATCGCACCACTGCACGCCAGCGTGGATAAGAGAGCAAGACATCGTCTCAGGGGAAAAAAAAAAAAAAAGTAATTCCAAAAAATCTTTGTCCTCCTCCCCCTTGAGTTTATCAATTTAGAACCAATGAATATTTGTACAACTATGTGGAATTCTTATGTTTTTAAAGTTTTTCAACAACTACTTAAAATAATTACTAAACTCAACTAGAAATATATACTCAATAACCTAAAATTAACGTTAAAATGTTTATAATGCAATAGTTAAAAAAAGCAAATTACCAAAATCGAGTGATTATAACCTAATTTACTATACTCTGATTTGATATTAACAGAATTTAAAACATTATTCATGTCTACCTTACACTGCTAATGACAGCTCCACGGCAACTACCAGATCTGAGAAATTCTTAATTGATGGAATTTAACTGATCTCAATTAATTAAAACTAAATTTAAATGTCAAAAATAGAAAGTAAATAGAGATGATGTAAGTTTTTAATGTGTGGTCTAAACATTGCCTATGATTAAAAACATATAATTTGCTACTTCCACTAACAATTTGCCAAGAATTTTAGTTTGATCCAGACTCAAGCCATAAATGAGTACGTTTGCATTAATATACTAGTTTATGCCCAAATATGTAGGTATTTTAAAGATTTATTTTTTATGGGATTCTTTTTGCATGAAGGCATGACATTTATTGAACAATATTTTTGATATTGGAGAATAACTGGGAATGAAATATAATTTAAAAATTCAGTTTGCTATTATCTACATTTTAACAAGCATCTCCCCCCACCATTTCATTCAGTTCTCTGACTGCTTGGGTCGCTAAAGAAATGTTTAATGACATCATAGGAAGGAATGACGTCACCCTTTCAATATTATGACTTAAGTGTAGGCTTAAGCAAAAGGAACAGATGGCTGCAAGAGAGAAAAACCCTTGTTTAAATTAGACTAAACCCAGAAGTTGGCTCCAAATTACAAAGTGTAATTAAAACTTTATTTTAGAATGCATTTCACAGTTTATACATCCCAGGAAGAGCTTTTCACCATATGAACTCTTCAGCTACCACATAGCACAAAAGAGGCTGCGTTTTTCATGTAAGGCGATACACGGTTCAGGGAATGATGGTATTGAGGAGAGTGAAGATAAATCTCATAGACATGGCAATCCTATTTGTTAAAATGTCACATTTCATGGGAATGGTGTCAGAGTCATGAAAAATTGCTTTAGAAAAAAATTACTAGTGGAAGGCTTTGGTGGGTAGAATGTACTGCATAGAACACATGGCCAGCGCTTCTCTTTCACCTGGAAGGCAGGTCTGCCCAAAATAGTATAATTTGGGATACTCCACAATTAATTATTAATTATCACCATAACTTTATTGCATTTTATTTGGCACTATTTATGAATATAAAGAATTCTGGTGCATTTCACTTTGTCAAATGTTTGCCTGGATTTCTCTCTCTCTCCTTTTTTTCCTTCTTTCTCTCCTTTCTTTCTCCCTCCCTCCCCTTCCTTCCTTTCTGCCTCCCTCCCTCCCCCTTTCCCTTTCTTCCTTCCATAGGTTCTACATGTTGAGAGAAAATACATAGTAAGCAATAATTAGGGCAGGGGTGGGGAAAATTTGCATAACACTTTAGGGTTAAAAATCATTTTTCTGGTCGGCTCAGTGGCTCACGCCTGTAACCCCAGCATTCTGGGAGGCCGAGGCAGGAGGATCGCTTGAGGCAGGAGTTCAAAATTAATTTGGGAAACAGCAAGTCCCTGTCTCTTTTATTCTCAAAAATTAAAAAAAAAAAATTGTTTGTGAGAATAAAAGAAACTCAGTGCCATATTCACAGGATTTTAGTTGTTACAAACAAATACATGCACATAGCATTCCAATTGTTCTTAAACACCACTGTACTACTTAACTATATCAAGATGTTTTGCTCAATTTCAGTTTGTCAAACATTTGCTTGGAATTGTTTTTGAATGACTTCCCATTAATTCACGAATATTCACAGGAATTAAATTGTGTAAGTTCCAAGGAAACCACATAATTATTTTTTGTGGCTTTTCACAGAAAACCTTAAGGTTAACAATCACCATAATTATAATTAAATAATGACTTTGAAGACAGAGAGTGGGCTGTTCTTCAGGCTACAGCCCAGCATCTGGTATATGGTAACTAGACACGCAAATATTTGCGGAATGAATGAATGATGTGATATCCCACTCTCTTATTTCACCTAATTAAGAGCATGAAAAAAAATATCAAAATTATATCTTTCCAAGAGTTTGGCCAGTTTGGCACAAATGATCAGAAACAAATGGAATAAAATGTGCTGTTGGCCAGTTCCCTAAACCTTTCCCTCTTGTCTTTCAGAAACCCTTAGGTCAATTCCTCTACCTTCCTCAGTCAGGACTTTTCAGACAGTGATGTGCTATTTTCCTTCACTTAATTATCATTGTGCCCTTAATCAAACTCTAGGCCCTGGATTTCTATCAAAGCCCTTTGGCTTGTTAAATAGATAACCGAGCAGAAAAAAGAGTCAGGCACCGCACCTGTCTATTGCCCCTCTATAAAAAATTCAATCAGTAACTAGTTGCTACCCAAATACCTGCCAGCCATGCTGTTTTACTCAGCTTTCATTGGTAAATAATTTTGTTGTCATAAAAGTACCTACAGCTACTCTAATAGTCCATAAACGATAAAATCTCCTTGAAGATGAATGGCAAAAAGGATATATGTGGGGTTTTTTTTTCAATTGCATCTAGCCTATATTAGACCGGAGGCCAAGGCAGTGCTATCATTACACGTCACCTGGACATGTGGGTAGAGTTTTAACAGGTAGTAAAATTATAATAAATGATTGAAAGGCAGAAAGCCTTCATAGATTAAGATCAAGCAGGAACCCTTAAGTGCCGGTGCTCTTTTCCAATACATGTTGACTTTGGGTGGCTGTAACCATCAAGGGCGGTCCCCTGCAATGTTCCCTAGGGTTAAATTCACAGCAGCCAACAGACCCACGTTTCTTTTTTTTTTTTTTTTTTTTTTTTTTTTGAGTCGGAGTCTAGCTCTGTCGCCCAGGCTGGAGTGCAGTGGCCAGATCTCAGCTCACTGCAAGCTCCGCCTCCCGGGTTTACGCCATTCTCCTGGCTCAGCCTCCCGAGTAGCTGGGACTACAGGCGCCTGCCACCTCGCCCGGCTAGTTTTTTGTGTTTTTTAGTAGAGACGGGGTTTCACCGTGTTAACCAGGATGGTCTCGATCTGCTGACCTTGTGATCCGCCCGTCTCGGCCTCCCAAAGTGCTAGGATTACAGGCTTGAGCCACCGCGCCTGGCCAAGGCCCACGTTTCTTAAAGGGAACAGATGGTTAGGGGAGGGCCTAGACACAGAAGCAGATTTATCTTGTCAAGCTGTTATCTCCTAGTAAATGACCTTAAGCAGGTCACCAATGGTCACATGACAACAATGTAGTTCAGAGGTCTCCTAAGGTGATGGCCATTCATTAACTCTTCCCTCTCGGGGTCCCAAATGCCCCTTTTGGATAGCCATGTAGCAATTTGTTGTTGTTGTCGCAATGTGTGTGTGTGTGTGTGCACCCACAAAAATGCATGAATCCTAATGAAGACTGTACATCTTCAAAAATATTTACCTGTGATTGGGGGCATACTGTAATATTTCACTGTGTATACTCAGATGACGGAAATACTACTGTAAAGGGGAAAAATAAACTGGTCATGGGTAGGTAAGACTGAGGGTGAGCTCCATTGGAGAGTCCCAGCATTCTGGAGGGCTCTGAAGCAGAGCCACTGCCTGATTATCTCCCAGTCACAGGGTAGCTTCAGAGCCTTGTTTTGTTTTTTCATGTCTGAAAAGGCATGATGGGGGAAATGAAATGATTTGCCATTTTGTCTTGGTTTTTATTTTTTGGAGGCCTTGTGTTGGGGATGCGCGTCTGTTTTGTGAGGCTTCTGTGCATTTCGTTGCATGAAATACATGCCCTTTGTGATTTGTCCCCATTACAGAAAGCTGAAGTCCTTGGCCTTTCAGTAAGGCTCAGATTGTATGCACAGCCCTGCAGACCTCAGAGAGTCTGTGAGAGGCTGACCTAGTCAGACTTCAGCATGGCCACTGTCTTGCTGTGAACAGCCACTTCAAAGAGCTAACGATGCCTGCATCTGCCTCCCTGATTATTTTTTTCTGTTACTTTATTCGGTATGTTTTTCCAAATGCACTGCTTCTTCTAAAGTCATGTTCCCTAGCTGCCTCCCTACCAAAATGCTCATACTTTCATGTATGTCTTTTTCATGCACTGGAACCCTGAATAATCCATCAGATAGGTACGGAATGGATGGCTGCTCTAGCGATGGTCTCAGAATTTTCTAGAATGTTCTGAGTTTGTCTGATGTCAGGTCAACCTTTCCATTCTGTTCTGAGTCATTCTAGAGAGATATACTGAAACTGCAGCCAAATGGAAATCTGGTAATGTATCTTTATTGTTTAACAGAAAAAAAATACATATGTGTGTGTATATATATAAATATATACATATGTGTATATATAGGTGTAGTGTATACATATATGTATATCACTAGGCAATAAAGAAAACATTTGCAATTTATATATTGTTTGATTTTATGAGCAGAGAAATACTACTGTGGTAGAAGCAAAGGTTTATTTCACATTTTCCAATGAAAGCTTGTTTTCTATTTGTGCCAAGCATAATTTTCTAACTTACATACATGTCTAACTGTAAATAGATGGAGATAGAAAGATTCTTCTTTACGAATCATCTTGAGCCAGTTTCAAGCAGTATGGCAGACTAGATGTTCACAGAAAACCTTTCCAGCAGAATGCATGTAAAATACTACATTATATTGAAGAGAGGGAAAAAAAAAAACACCCTATTTTGAAATGCTTGGTTTAGCTGGTGGGAAAGTAACACTTACTTGCTCAGGGGACAGAGACAACAAGAGAACTGAAAAAATGAGGAATAAGGAGAGACCTAGAGCTAGCATTTGCCTAAAAGGTATTAATGAGCCAAGTAAGACAGAGCTTGGACTTGAATCAAGTGGGAGATCAGACTGGAGACATATAAAGGGCTACTCCCTTTATATGGAAGGCAACACACCCTTGAGGATGAAGTAGGTAAAAACTTGGTTCACAAACAGTTTTTGGAGATTACAGATGGTCCCTGGTTAGTTTGCCTTAATGCTTTTTGGACTTTACAATGGCGTGAATGCAATACACATTCACTAGAAACCGTACTTCAAGTACCCAGAGAAACATTCTGTTTTCCACTTTCAGTACAGTATTCAATAAATTACATGAGCTGTTCAACACCTTATTACAAAATAGTCTTTGCGTTAGATGATTCTGCAGAACTGTAGGCTAATATAAGTGTTCTGAGCATGTTTAAGGTAGGCTACATTAAGCTGTGGTGTTCAGTAGGTTAGGTATATTAAATGCACTTTCAGCTTACAATATTTTTGACTTACCATGGCTTTATTGGAACATAACCCATTATAAGTCGAGGGGTATCTGTATATACCTTTCTCAGTTTTGGCTTCTAGTGAAAGGAAGGTAAGTTGAGAAAAAGTCTCCCTTGAGAATCCATAGCCCCACTCCTGCACTTGCCGAGCTGAGGGGTCAGAATTCATAGCACCTGTGTGGGTCTAAGTCTCTCAAGTCTAAAATTTAGTTTAAACAGTCCCAAAAAGCGTTATGTGATTCCGTCTACAAGAGGTACCTAGAGTAGTCAAATTCACAGAGACAGAAAGTAGAATGGCGTTTGTCACAGGCCATGGGGAGTGAATACACTAAACATTACTGAACTGTACATTTCAAAATGTTTAAAAGATGATACATTTTATGTTATGCACATTTTACCACAATTAAAAAATGTAGTATAAAGTTTCCCATATAGGTAGTGCCACAACTGCCTACCAGAAATAAAAAATAAATAACCAAAAAAAAAAAAAAAACCAAAAAACAGGGGTAAGGGGAAACCAACTTAACATTCATAATAATTTCTAAGAAGTCTGATCTCACAACAAAAAATTCTACTCTAAAACATAAGGAAATAACCTCATACCAATGACAGCCAGAAGAACTAGTAAACTACATCAGAGTAAAAAAAGGCAGCAGAAATTAGATTTATCAATTACAAGTTATATATTGTATGTTTAATATTTTTTTAAAGGTTGAATTGAAACCATGTTGAAAGGAAAATAAATTATCAAAATTAACCAAGCAGATTTGAAAAGTAACCAACCAGAACTTAGTAGGTAACAGAAAAAACTATACAGTTCTCAATATTATAAAGCAAATAAATTGGCTAAGCAACAGATTGATTCTGTTGGAAAGAGAAGTAGTAAATAAGAAGATCGAACTGAAGACATTACAGCTCAGTGATGCATGTGGATGGAAATATCAAACAGATGTTAAGAGATACAGAGTACAGGTAAGAAAGCCCTACATATACCAAACTGGAGTTTGTGATACAGATGATAAACAACATGTGAGTGAAACAATATTTAAAGAGATAATGGCCGAGGCTTTTCAGAAACAATGAAAGATACATCCTTACGTTCAGGAATCCCAAGGAATGCCAAGCATGCAATTAAAAGAAATTTGTGACCAGGTACAATGGCTCATGCCTATAGTCCCAGAACTTTGGGAGGCCAAGGTGAGTGACTTGCTTGAGCTCAGGAGTTTGAGACCAGCCTGGGCAACAGGGAAAGAACCCATCTCTACAAAAAATATAAAAATTAGCCAGGTGTGGAGGCACATGCCTGTAGTCCCAGCTTCTTGGGAGGCTGAGGTGGGAGGATCACTTGAACTTGGGAGATGGAGGCTGCAGTGAGCCAAAATCATGCCACTGCACTCCAGCCTGGGCAACAGAGAGAGAGACTCTCATTCTCTCTCTCTCTCTCTCTCCATATATATATATACACACACACACACACACACATACACACACATATTTAAATTAGTAGAAATGCAGAATATTTGAACATGATAAACAATTATGTTCTAATAGACACATAAAACACTTATACTGTGTAATAACTGCAGAACGCAATGCTTTTAAGAATCTAAAACATTTTATAAAATTTAAAATTATTAGCATAATACATTTTTGAAGGTATGACATACTTCACAATGTTTAAAAAGTATCATCCTTACTGAATAAATGTGCCACATATATCCCATATCATACAAGGCAACATTATAAAATACATTGTTTTAAATTCAATTAAGCTGTCTAAGATCTTACACCAACGAGAGTCAGAATTTAAAGTTCTCACTGGGTCCAAAGAGTCTAGTTTTCACAGCCTGACGCATTGCCCCTGTGACCATTACAGAAGCCCGCCTCTATCTTATCAGTGCAACCAGAAGATTCCTGAAGATAGCCAAGTATGGATCTTGATAACAACCCGGTTGCCAGGAGAATTGCCTTTATCCTATTGTGCCTCAGTTTCCCCATTAACGCTGACTTCTCTGTTCTGCTATAACTACACTTGTTTATATTTCCTGTACATGATTTTACAATAGCTTTTATTAAGTAGAAGAATTTTTTTTTTTTTTTTCCTTGAAACAGGGTCTTGCTCTGTTGCCTAGGCTGGAATGTAGTGGTGTGATCATGGTTCACTGCAGCCTCATAAGGAGAGGCATTTTATCAATACATTTTGTAGGACTGTTAGTTTATTAAGTAGCAATGTGTCCGGTCTGATAATCAGGATTTATCAATATGTGAATATGGCTTTACTCCAATAGGCAAGATAGAAGTACCTGTAATATATTTTTAGTCTCACTGGTGCTGTATTAATTCTGTAATAAATTCAATTTAAGGCTAATGAGTAGCCTTAGCAACCCTGTTAGACTTGTTCATAAAATTAACAGCAGCTGGCATTTCTTCATTTAGTCATTTGCTTTACTGTCCCCTATGCATCTAAAATAATATGTAGGGATTAAATGGTGAACTCCAACAAGATTCTAACTCTCGGAACCTCTGAAAGTGACATTATTTGGGGAAAAGGTCTTTGCAGATATAATTAAGTAAATGATCTGAGATGAGATCATTCTGGATTATCTGGATGGGCCATAAATCCAATGGCAACTGTTGTCGTAACAAACAGAGGAGAAGACATAGACAGTGAGGAAAAGGCTATGCGAAGACAGAGGCAAAAGCTGTAGTTATGCAGCCACGAACCATGGAACAGCTGGATCTCAGGCTATGGAAGAAGCAAGGAAAGATTCTCCCTGCAGCCTTTGGAGGAAGCACGGCCCCGACAATGTTTCATTTCATACTTCTGGCCTCCAGAACTTTGAGAGACTAAATTTCTGTTGTTTAGGGGCACCCAGTTTGTTATAATTTGTTACAACAGCAATAGGAAACTAATACATAATACCACCCAACACATGCTATGCTTATTACTATTATTTTTTATAATTGCATTTTCCAAAATTCAGATGATTCAAACCACAAGTGACACAAATGTGAACATTTGTATTTGTGGTTTTCTTCTCTGGGTGAAATCATTGACTTTCCCTCCCTTTATATTTGTGACAACTTTATTACTCCAACCACTAGTAAACACTGAGCAAGTGGAATTGGCAGCTACTTTGATATCATCCCATGAGACAAAGAAATGAAGGAGACGGTGACACCTATTATGAGTTATAAAGGATTGAATAAATTAAACAAAATGACTTATGCAAAATACCTTAGGCAAAGTACCTAGGATACTATCTGACACAGAGAGACACAAAAATGGCAGCACTGACTTCTATTAATGTCAGTTGTAAAACTTTATAAATATTAGCTTCCATATAGTTAGTGGTTTTCTCTACGTGATTAGTATTACATTGACTGATTACTGTAGATTCTTAATTTGATCATGTATTAATTATATGGTAGTTTGCATCCATTTGTAAGATAGCCTGCTTACCTATCCAGATGTGACATGACTGTTTTAGAGATGTCTGCACCTGCTTCTTGCAATATTCGGATAATCTGAAATGGTGCCCTGGAGCTCCGTCCAGGATGGATAATAACAGGACAACCAAGCTGAGCCTGGGCATGAGCTGTGGCCTGGAGAACCTTTTTTTCACTCTCAGTCAAAGGCCAGGAACAACCAATTTCTCCAATAACGCCACACTTAATACTGGTTCCATCAGCTCCATGGAGAATTTCATTCATAAGGACATCTGTAAGCTAAGGAAGAGTGAGAAGGAACATATTTTATAGGTTGTGAAATTTATCAAAATCGATCCACCATAGTATGTGAATGAATTTATTTATTTAGTCATTCATTCTTTTAAAAATGTATTCAATAGTTATCAATCAATGAAAAAAGCATTTTGCTGGCCAAATCACAAATCAACAAGTTACACTAAATCCAGGATTAGACAATATTACACTGTGATTATTTAACAAGAAACGTATAGCTTTAGGAAGCTGGAGGGGGACAAAGTGACTTAATGAGAGTACATTGAGAGTGAAGGAAATCTATAACTTAACCTGGGGAGCAGCATCTTGAATATAGAAAGACCGCCAATGAATCGAATCTATGTCCCATGTATCAAGTCATTCTTTTTCTTTCTTCTTCTTCTTTTTTTTTTTTTTAAAGAGGCAGAGGTCTCACCATGTTACTCAGGCTGGACTTGAGCTCCTGAGATCAAGGGATCCTCCCATCTCAGGCTTCCAAGTAGCTAGGACTACAGGCTCGCATCACCGCACAAGGCTTCAAGAAATGCTTTAATTCTCTCCTATTCATTCAGTCTTTTATCATAGACAGCATAGAAAATTCACAGCACACTATACTACTATGGCACTTTTTGGTTCATATGCATAGTTACCACGAAGAGTGGTTGGAAGAATGTATAATACTCATCATCAGCATAGTCTTTAAATAACATAAATATATTTAAAAAAATAAAGTCCTGGTTGGAAAATAATGCGGATAAAATTTTGAAATACAAAATATTCTAGAGAGTAAGCGATCTTTTGCAAAGACTGAGCTGACACCCTATGCTTGTCATGCAGGTAATGGAAGATACATATGAATATATACATATATGTGTAAATATGTATAAATAGATACATGTGTGTTTAGACAGAGAACACATACAGGTGCACAAAAAAGTTTTGCAGCTTATTCTTTTTATCCCTAAACAATTTACTTCCTTCTACCCATTCTTGTTTAAGACCATATTATGTCAAAACACAGGGAAATGAATTTTCTTCCACCTCTCCTGTTTTGTGAAAGGAGAGTGAAACATACTCACAAATGTGCCAAGTCTCTGCCTGCCAAGTTTCACCCTACAGTGAATCTTCATTGCTGGTTATTATAAAATCCTGGGTGAAAGAAATCGAGGTAGCATAACTGAAGATGGAAAAGTGAGGTTTACAAATAGACTGTGGTGCCAATACTGAGGACAGATACGATATACACAAATCTAACTATTACCATGTTGGATTTTCCAACGACCAGTGCATTGAGATCTCTTTTCTTGACACTTATTATTATTATTTTCTTTTTTCTTTACCACAAGGCTTGCTTGCAAAATTGGCACTTTCTTTATGAAATACAGTATTACTAATTGGGGTCCCAATTGGCAGATGTCTTGGCTAGCTACCAAATTTCTGTAGCATGCCCAGCTACCTCTGAACCCAGGGCATTTCCAAGGTTCTGGCTGTTCTGAATTTATGAACAAATATTGTCAAAGAACTTAGGTTTTTTACCTGCTCCACTGACATGGCTCTGGTCTCTGAGGAGTGAGTTGCATCCACATAAAACCCGGCTCCGGATATGATATGGACGCCAGTCTCTTCTGCAAGCCTCTTCAACGTCTGTGTGTCTCGGCTAATCCCAGTGGTTGTGTTTTCCACCAAAGCCCCTCCACCATTAGCTTTAAAATATAACAGTTCTTCCTTTATGGCTTCTGTCTCCTGATTCAACTGAAGGTTTTCTTTATGGGAATAGGCGTTTTTCTGAATCCAATATAAATTTTTCATCATGATCGGTTCTTTGGCAATAGCTTCCTGGCACGGGGGAGGTGGACAGTAACAGCAGTCAAAGGTCATGGCCAAGTGTTCATGGGTCAGGGTGCGGCCCAGTTTGCTTGGCTCTACAAGGCCCAAAACTGTTTGGACTTTTCCACTTAAGGAGGACATTTCTGATGGTACCACCAAGAAATGTTCTAAAAGGAGGATTTTTTTTTTCTAAAAGCAAACAAACAACTACAATCAGAAAATTTAACACACACATAAACTCTTGTCCGTAAGGGGTGGGAGGCTGTGAACATATACCCATGTACGAAGGCAAATCAATAAAACTAGAGATGCAATCTCACTTACGATCCTGCCGACGTCAGCATCTATCCCCACTGCAGATCTAAGTGACATGTGTGGTGTTCACTGCCTCCCACCCCTTCCACTGGGAGTCCTCTGCCTGAGTTAGTCCTAACCTTATCTACTGGAATTATTCTTTGATATTTAGTTCATTTTTCTTTAACTTAATTGTATCTCTTAGTCATAGCTGTGCATTCTTGGCTAAATCAACAGTAATTGTAATTTTAAAAAATTATTCAGAATCAATAACTTACATCCAAACTAACCACGTATCAGTACTGTTTCATTTGTCACTTTTTAGCTAAATTAAATATCCTGAAGCAACTGATCTTTCCTCCTTTTTTTTTTTTTTCTTTTTGAGAGATTGTCCTGCTCTGTTGCCCAGGTTGGAGTGCAGTGGTGCGATCTCAGCTCACTACAACCTCCACCTCCGCCTCCCAGGTTCAAGGGATTCTCCTGCCTTAGCCTCCCGAGTAGCTGGGACTACAGGCATGTGCCACCAAGCCTGGCTAATTTCTGTATTTTTAGTAGAGACGGGGTTTCCCTATGTTGGCCAGGCTGGTCTTGAACTCCTGACCTCAGGTGCTCTGCCTGCCTCGGCCTCCCAAAGTGCTTAGATTACAGGTGTGAGCCACCGCGCCTGGCCACAACTCATCTTTCTACTGTTCATCCACTACCCAAGCAAACAAATTCCTGCTGAAGGTCCATTATGTGCCAGAAATTACAGCCATAAAGATACAAAAGACAAGATCTCTGACTCACATGACTTCATAGAATATGGCCCTCCCCAAAACAACCGAGGAGCACACTTAGGTTGAATAATGAAATAACAAAAATAAATGAACCTCTTCACTTTGAATGCTTGATTGTCTAGGGCACACAGAAACACACTTCAAAAATACTGAAAAGCAAAGATTCTCAGCCATCATGAAAGCGATTGTGATTCATTGAAATTGAAATCGGCTATCTCTAAAAAGAGCAAAGCCCTCGCTATCCTCGATTTGCTTTCATTTGTAGCACAAATTAAGTGTTCACCAATGTCTATCAGTGACACCAAGAACCCCAATTCCAGTGCTTTCCTTTAAAAGTACATTTCCTTTTTAAAAATTTGTTTAAATTAAAAATTAAATGGCCAGGTGCAGTGGCTCATGCCTATAATCCCAGCACTTTGGGAGGCTGAGGTGGGAGGATCACATAAGGCCAGGAGTCTGAGACCAGCCTGGCCAATATGGTGAAACCCTGTCTCTACTAAAAGTGCGAAAATTTGCTGAGCATGGTGGAGCGTGCCTGTAATCCTAGCTACTTGGGAGGCTGAGGCAGAAGAATTGCTTGAACCCAGGAGGCGGAGGTTGCATTGAGCCAAGATCGTGCCACTACACTCCAGTCTGGGAAACAGAGCAAGATTATGTCTCAAAAAAAATTTTTTTTTAAGTACATTTCCTAAATGAAGGGTTTATAAAGGAACAAGAGCTACTGAAAATAGTGAGGGCAAACTCCTGCGTGGCCAAGAGCAAAGTCAGGGCTTGAGTCCCATACTCTGGGAACTGAAGAAAAGGAGCATCACGTGTTTCTAAGCCCTCAAACTGTTCCTTCAAACAACGTTCTGAAGTCATCATTTCCCCCATATCCCTTAAAAGCCTTCTTTGACTTCCATTTCTGCCATCTGTAAATTAAAATAACCAAGCACATTTCACAGACTGTCATCAAAATAAATTAGGTACCACAGGTAAAAATACCCGTAAACGCGTTTGGCGCACAGCCCATATTCAACAAATAGTAGCTTTGTTCTGCGAATTCTAGGAACTATTCATGTATTTCCTAGGTTATTTCTTTTCAGAGGAAGTGGCTGATGAGAGGGGAGGTGATTTGGGGGAACAACGGGAAAATCTGTGAAGGGTATAGTACACACGTAAGACAAGGTGAAAACAACATCAGAGGTCAGAGGGTGACAGAATTGTAAGCCAATTTATAGCAAGCCACTGCGATTACTTGGAACTCAGGTGTTTGAGATATATTGGCTCATAAGGCATAAATGATGGATTTAGACTTTTGGACAGAACTTAGGACTGTGGCTAACATGGCCATTGATTTTGCTTGATAGTGCCCTTCTGGAAGCCAAGCTTCTATCAGCTAGGCAATTCAAACAGTGGCTAGGAGAAAAGCAGCCAGTGTCTGTTCAGAGAATCACCATACAGCTGCCAGGCACTATACAGGGCAATATTTTCCATTAATGATGGATAGGAA
Source organism: Macaca thibetana thibetana (assembly GCF_024542745.1). Classification (NCBI taxonomy): domain Eukaryota; kingdom Metazoa; phylum Chordata; class Mammalia; order Primates; family Cercopithecidae; genus Macaca; species Macaca thibetana. The sequence goes on along the minus strand of NC_065586.1, from coordinate 16,404,037 downwards.
TTTACTGTTCAATGTCTTATTCCCTGCTACTGAGAACAAGGAGTATGCAGTTCATACCTTCCGTTGATGAAATTGCAGTACCATTAATAATAGATGCAAGCTTCCATATGGGTTAATTTGCCGTTTCTTTCCTTCTGGCTGACCATCTTACAGACATGTTCCAGAGAGTTACAGAGGGGCAGAAACTGAGCTAAATTGATAAAATGCTGTCACTTTTGCTAGAAAAGTATCAAACTGCATATTTAATTGATGTATATTTGAAAGAGCAATGTTGGTACGTTTCAAGCTCACAAGCTGTGAGTCTTTCTGAAAAAAAAAAAAAAAAGAAAATCACTTAAGAAATGTCATGCCTTCTGGGAAATTCCTCTAATGCTCTCAGGCAGAACTGGCTGGCACTTCCTATGATCACACACAATGTAACCTCCACTCAAAGGATAAGCAACGATTAAAGAACAAACTGTAGCCAACATTGCTCTAAGCTAGAATGTCTTTGAGTGGGGTGGAGTGTGTATCTCAAATATATGCTTCCTGTGCAGTGAGGGAACCCTTTTCTGTCTGCATTCAGCCTGGAAGTTGCTTCTTCTCAACATGCAGGCAAGGGGCTATTCACGGCCTTCCCCCATAGAGAAGAGAGTTCACAGAACAAGGAGGAAGGTAAGGAACGATGAGAGCAGCTATACCCAATGGTGCAAACAGAGTGACTACCAATAAACAAAGCAGGCTTCTGGCATTTTCCAGAGTATGCCTGAGAAGCTTAAGCGTCACATACACCGGCACAGAAGCTAGTGAGAAAGTGGGTAGCTAGAGCTATAAACACATGGGTCAAAAGTTCTGTTGCACTTCAAATGTGAAATCTGAACAATCTGAGAGACTGAGGATAGACTGCAATTACTATTACAGCCTAGCTAAGGGGAACAACCTTTCTAATTCTGATGGATCTAGAACTGCAAAAGAACAGAAGACTTTAAAGACAAAAAAAAAAAAAAAGGGACAAGAGAAGAGAATCAGAGGACAGTCCTCCAGCACAGCTGAAAGCCAGAAATGATAAATAGAATTTGTCTTACTTAAAATATGTATGTGTAAAATATGCACATTTTAAAAATCTATGCATGAATCAATTTCCATAAAATATTTAGACAATTCACCTAATTGTTGAAGATTTGGTGTGCAAGACGGTATTTTGGGGGCAATTTTAGTTTAGTTTCACTGAGAGTTCCTCACAGCTATTTCACCCTTGCCATTATACTTAAGATGATTCTGTCTATGTAGATTGAATATATTTTTCAGTGGCATTTTGAATTTCAGAGGGTAGGACTTTCCAGAACTCTATTTTACCTGTGAATGAGGAGAGCTTCTCTTCACTGCAATACACCGTCCTTATTTCATAAACATAGGCTCTTCTCCCACCCCGACTCTGTTATACTCAGCCCTCAACCTGGCTGAAGGTACTTGTCTAACAATTTTAAATGCAATGGTCAAATTAGGTCAGGCACAGTGGCTCATGCCTGCAATCCGAACACTTTGGGAGGTCGAGGCTGGCAGATCACTTGAGGCCAGGAGTTTGAGACCAGCCTGGCCAGCATGGTGAAACCCTGTCTCCATAAAAAAATACAACAATTAGCCAGGCATGGTGGCACGCGCCTGTCATCACAGCTACTCGGGAGGCTGAGGCAGGAGAATTGTTTCAACCTGGGAGGTGGAGGTTGCAGTGAGCCAAGATTGTGCCACTGCACTCTAACCTGGACAACAGAGTGAGACCCCATCCCCCTCCAAAAAAAAAAAAAAAAAAAAAAAAAAAGGCAATAGTCAAATAAGAAAATTGAGTTTTGGTGGATCAGTTTTCAGTTGCCTTTCTCAACTCCTCCCCCAACCACAAAAGGTCTCATTCTTATCATACATCCTTTGTTTCATTTTACTCACAGTATTAGGTTGGTGCTAATGTAATCACAGTCTTTGCCATTGAAAGTAATGGTAAAAACTGCAATTAATTTTGCACCAACCGAATAGTTTTGTGGCTCTGAACAAACCCTAACTGACAAAAAAAAAGGGGGGAAGGCATTTCAGGGATTTATGCAGACAATATGAAGTGAAGAGCCTGGCAGCCATATACGAATGGAGGAAGAGAGGGGACCCGCTGTACCTGCAGGGAGTCCCATAGGATGTCGCTATTATCCAGAAAAAAATCAGGTAGTGTCTTGTCTGAGATGACACCAGTGGAGATGGCAAGAAACCAGAAGCAATAGGAGGCAGAGCAGATGGAACTTTCTAACTGGACTTGCTGGTACTATAAAAGTATCCTCCAAATAAATGGACTTCTAAGAAAAAAGTGCTGTCTGGCCCAAATAGATGAGCAGTTCTATTTTTTGAAGTGTTATATCACAGAGCGTGGCTGCACTCTAGAAACACTGCACTTAACACTGACATTTGATTTGTGACAAAAATATTTTTTAAATGCATCCTTTTTTTTTTTTTAAAGCTTGTTTGAATACTTCCATTGTGCATACAGGTTCAGACCTGCAACGTGTCTTCTTTGAAGCCGCCTGGGCCTGGACGCTGACCAATAGTGACACCAGGAGTTCCTCCTTGGACACCGTCACCACGCTTCTACTTTCTCAGATATTTATGGCGTAATGGCCCTACTGCATGTGGATTTATAACTTTTAATATTAAACACTGTCAAAAGAATCAATAACCATGCCTGAATGAAGAGAAAGAAATCCCACCACTTCAGGATACAGAGCAATAATGGGACACAGCAAGTTCTTTAAACTGTGACATAAATAAAGCAAAACTGCTCAGCGATACAAATGAGAAGCTTGTCGTTGGAGGAAAATGTTGGGTTTCATTCCCAACCTTTTTTTTTTTTTTTTTCAAATTGACTAAGAATGTAAGAAGAAAACGTGAGGAAATTTACAAATTCTAAACAATTACAAGGACTATGGCAGTGATGCACCCAGCAAGTGACAGAGCTGGGAAAAGGCCTTTGCAGACAGGTCAGCCTGGGAAAAGTCCCCTCCTCTGTGTCAGCTCAGGCTTTCGCCATCCTGCATTCCTTGATATGAGCCATTCATCTTAAACCGGTAAGTAAAGCCATTGAAGCCATTCAAAAACCCAGGAAATACATCGGGCTCCTTGAATGAAAAAATCAGCTTGTGGCTTCATTAACTCTTCAATTTAACATGGGTCAGTCAACCTCAAGTCACCAGGGTTGAGTAGATGGCCTTTGTGTAGACTGTGGTCTACAAACTTGTAACTAGTACCACTGGCTTCCCAAATTTCTCTGTTTAGTGGCCAACTGAAAACATGGGTTTTTTTTTGTTTGTTTAAAATGGGGCTGGGCACGGTGGCTCACGCCTGTAATCCCAGCACTTTGGGAGGCTGAGGCAGGCAAATCATCTGAGGTCAGGAGTTCAAGACCAGCCTGGCCAACAGAGTAAAACCCCATCTCTACTAAAAATACAAAAATTAGTCAGCTGCGGTGGCAGGCGCCTGTAATCCCAGCTACTCGTGAGGCTGAGGCAGGAGAATCACTTGAACCCGGGAGGCAGAGGTTGCAGCAAGCCGAAATCGTGCCATTGCACTCTAGCCTGAGCAACAAGAGCAAAACTCTGACTCCAGAAGAAAAAAAAAAAAAAAGGAAATGTGGGAGGAAAAGGGAGAGGGAAGAAGAAAAGAGTATTTCAACCCAGATCGAAATGCAACATTACTCACTATAGTAACATCCTAGAGTTGGGACAAGTGCAATATTATTGTCAAGACACTGTCGGAATAACTGACCTTTAAATTTTACTTAATTTGAAAAACGGAGATCTCATCTCTGCCCTTTTCATTCTCAGAAGGTTCCACACTCAATGCCTTGAGAATGTTTGATGTAAAATTCTTGATTTTGCTAGCAACACATATTCCTGACAGTGAAACATACACCAAGCTACTGGAATACAACGGTTATCACTTGCTTTTCTTCATAAAGAACTGTCCATGTTGAAGCCCGTCCTGTGCTTTTTCTAGAGGGGATTTTCTATCCCATGGAACCCCAGTCATAGCTTGCCTCCCAGAAATAGCAATACTTCGAGCCAGTTGCACAACTGGTTCTTAGCTGTATTTGATCAGTAAAGTGCTTAAAATTTGTATTACTTTTAAGTCCTGGCAAACCATAGACAGATGTTTTTTTTTTTTTTTTTTTTTTTTTTGAGACGGAGTCTCGCTCTGTCGCCCGGGCTGGAGCGCAGTGGCCGGATCTCAGCTCACTGCAAGCTCCGCCTCCCAGGTTTACGCCATTCTCCTGCCTCAGCCTCCCGAGTAGCTGCGACTACAGGCGCCCGCCACCTCGCCCGGCTAGTTTTTTTTGTATTTTTTAGTAGAGACGGGGTTTCACGGTGTTAGCCAGGATGGTCTCGATCTCCAACATGGAAAATATCTATATTCCTCTCACAGTTTCATCCGGAAGGCTATTGTTGAGGTGCTGTGGTCTAGCTGGTAAAATGATGGGTTCAGAGGCAAGAATCCATGGCTCTTCACTAAATAGCTGTGTGGGTTTGGGCAACTTAGTTAACCACTCCACACACGTTTTTCCCGTCTGTGAAATGAAGGGGTTGACCAGGTAACTTCCAGATGGCATCCACGCGTCTGTGATTCCTTTAACTTGAAATGGGTATTATTGACCGTCTATAGATCATTAACTAACAATGAAAGCTATACTTTCAGAATGGATTTTTAAATGTATATTTTAGGCTGGGCACAGTAGCTCATGCCTGTAGTCCCAGCACTTTGGGAAGCCGAGATGGGTAGATCATTTGAGGTCAGGAGTTCAAGACTAGCCTGGCCAACATGGTGAAACCCCATCTCTAATAAAAAATAAAATAAAATGTATATTTTATATGCATGTGCAGACGGACATCTCTCTCTCTCTCTCTCTATCTATCTATCTATCTATCTATCTATCTATCTATCTATAAAGACAGAATGAATTTCCATTTCACATCCTTCAAAGTTTAAAAGAGAACTCCAGGCCCAGCATGGTAGCACATGCCTGTAATCCCAGCACTCTGGGAGGCCAAGGCAATCAAGGATTGCTTGAGCTCAGGAGTTTGATACCAGCCTGTGCAACATGGCAAGCCCATCTCTACTAAAAACAAAAAAATTAGACAGGCATGGTGCTGTGTGCCTATAGTCCCAGCTACTTGAGAGGCTGAGGTGGGAGGATTGCTTGAGCCTGGCAGACAGAGGCCGCAGTGAGCCAAAATCACACCACTACACTTCAATCTGGATGACAGAATGAGACCCTGTATCAAAAAAAAAAATAAGAGAGAGAGAGAGAACTCTGGGACGGAGGGCTGGTTTTAAGAAAACCCCAATGCCAGGCGCAGCAGCTCAAGCCTGTAATTCCAGGACTTTGAGAGGCTGAGGTGGGACAATTGCTTGAGTCTAGGAGTCTGAGACCAGCCTGGGCAACATAGTAACACCTTGTTTCCACAAAATTAGCTGGGCATGGTGGGGCACTCTTGTGGTCCAAGCTACTCTGGAGGCTGAGGTGGGAAGATCCCTTGAGCCTGCGAGGTTGAGGCTGAGGCTGCAGTGAGCCTCGATCACACCACTGCACTCCAACCTGGGCAACAAAGTAAAACCCTGTCTTAAAAAAAAAAAAAAAAGAACCCAAACTTGGCATCCTGGCTCCAATGTTTTCTGGCTGTGTGACTGTGCAGCATTTAAAAGCTTCTCATGATTTAGTTTCCTCACTTGAAAACTGGAATAATACCTGCCTGATTAACCACATAAGATTTGAAATAAAAAGCAAGTAAAATGATACCTAAAAGCACCACTTAAATAATAAAGTACCAGACCGGGCGTGGTGGTTCAGGCCTGTAATCCCAGCACTTGGGGAGGCTGAAGCGGGCGGATCATGAGGTCAGGAGTTTGAGACCAGCCTGGCCAACACAGTGAAATCCTGTCTCTACTAAAAATACAAAAATCAGCCGGGTATGCTGGCATGCGTCTGTCGTCCCAGGTACTCAGGAGGCTGAGGCAGGAGAATCGTTTGAACCCCGGAGGCAGAGGTTGCAGTGAGCTGAGGCCGTTCCATTACACTCCAGCCTGGGCAACAGAGTGAGACTCCATGTCAAAATAATAATAATAATAATAAATACTATACAAATGTTCAGGATTATGATTAAACTGATAAGAACAGACACTACACTTGATCTTAGCCAAAAGGCCAAGAAGCGATAGGATTATGATTATACATCAAACTTTGAATTATTTTCCAAATATTTGCTGAGTATCCTTGGACAAATCAGCGTAAACTTGTTCTTTCAAAAAATAAGCAATAAGGGGCTGAAGTTTATGAACCAAACTGAAGCTGTAATTTGCTTATCCTGTAAATGAATTTCTTCATTTGAGGCCTGTGATTATTAAAAGTAGATTGACAGCTGCAATTGACATTACAACTCATTAGGTTTTTGGAAATGATGCACCAAAGTGACTACAGCTACAGGGGGTCCTCATTATCAATGGATAAGCAGTACTGGAAATGACGTTTTCAATGAATGTGCTTCCTACAGTGGGTTAAGTCTCCATGATGACCTTCAGTACTTTCCAATATTCAAATCCTTGTGTAGCCCCCTTCCACCCTGTACCTGAGCTGGCCTGTGAATCACTTTAACCAACAGAATGTGAAGAAGGTGATGCCAAGCCAGTTTGGGACCCATATCATTGGAAGCAGCTTCTGCTTTTGTACCTTCGGAAACCTTGAGTTGCAATGTAAGAAGTCTGGCTACCTTCCTACATGGAGAAGAAGGGGCCTTGAGACAATACGGAGAGAAAGAGAGAGGCCCCAGCCATCCCAGGGCCCCCATTCATCTCAGCCTTGTAGCTGTCCATGTGAAAGTAGCAGGTAAGTGAGTTACCCTGGACATTCTAGTCCAGCCAAGATCCCAAATGATGTCCGACCCAGCTAAATGCAACTAGCAGAGTCTGACCAACCCACAGAATGATGAGGGACAATAAAATGGTGGTTGTTCGCAACCTCTGGCTTAGGGATGGCTATAAATGTGTGTGTCCCTCCAAAATTCCTATGTTGAAATCCTAATCCCCGGTAACTGTATTAGCAGGTGGGGCCTTTGAGAGGTGATCAACTCATGAAGGTAGAGGCTTCATAAATGGAATTAGTCCCTTTATAAAAAAGACCCCAAAGAGCTCCCTCCTTCCTTCTACCATGTGAAGACACAGCAAGATGACCATCTGCAAACCAGGATGCAGGCCCTCACCAGACACCAGATCTGCCAGGGCTTCAATCTTAGACTTCTCAGCCTCCAGAATGATGAGAAATAAATTTCTGTTTTGTTTTGTTTTTTTGAGATGGAGTCTCACTTTGTCACCCAGGCTGGAGTACAGTGGCGTGATCTCAGCTCACTGCAACCTTTGCCTCCCGGGTTCAAGCGATTCTCCTGCCTTAGCCTCCTGAGTAGCTGGGATTACTTGTGCACGCCATCATGCCCAGATAATTTTTTGTATTTTTAATATAGACGGGGTTTCACCATGCTGGCCAGGCTGGTCTCGAACTCCTGACCTCGTGATCCACCCGCCTTGGCCTCCCAAAGTGCTGAGATTACAGTCGTGAGCCACCGCGCCTGGCCAAATTTCTGTTTTTTTGTAAGCCATCCAGGCTATGTTATTCTGTTAGAGCACCCTGAAGGGGTAGGTGGTTTGTTACATAGCAGTAGATAATCAAAATATAGAGACCAACACCGAATAATATGTCATTTTTAAAGGGCTTAAGATTTTATGCTAAAAAAATCAAAATAAGTCATCATTATAAATATGCCCTAATGGTTAGAACAAAGAATTAGCTGAGTGTTAGATTTGGTGGGGAGGGAAGATCATTTTTCTGACAAAATTATGTGAGACGACATTCTTTTCCTGACTTTTATACCCCAGTGATGAAAAAAGTTCTGCAAAAATATTTTTGAAGACTATCATTTTTTTTACCAAGGTCCTCTATTAACTGGGTGTTATGCAACTTCTTCTATTCTGAAGTACTTGGGCTGTTAAGGGTCTAACTCCCGGATTCAAACAATTTTCCTGCCTCAGTCTCTCAAGTAGCTGGGATTACAGGCACGTGCCACCACAACCGGCTATTTTTTTGTATTTTTAGTAGAGACGATGTTTCACTATGTTGGCCAGGCTGGTCTCGAACTCCTGACCTCGTGATCTGCCCGCTTCGGCCTCCCAAAATGCTGGGATTACAGGCCTGAGCCACCGCGCCCGGTCTGGTACTTTATTATTTAAGTGGTGCTTTTAGGAATCATTTTACTTGCTTTTTATTTCAAATCTTATGTGGTTAATCAGGCGGTATTATTCCAGTTTTCAAGTGAGGAAACTACGTCATGAGATGCTTTTAAATGCTCCACAGTCACACAGCCAGACTTTGGCTTCAGAGGTATTTTGGCATTTCTCCAGTATCTCTTTCAGCAGCTTCATGACAAACTGCATCTTTAAGGTATTCAGTTTTAGTTTGCAATCTCTTTGCATCATATTACTTGATATTTATGAGCATTTACAGCATTCGGCCAGAGACAAAGAAAAAGACGCGGAGATGCAAGGCAGGAACAGAAACTGATATTAAGGACACAGGAATGCTTACAGGAGAGCTAATTTTTCCGCCCCCCCAGACAGAGTCTTGCTCTGTCGCCCAGTCTGGAGTGCAGTGGCGCAATCTCAGCTCACTACAACCTCCCGGGTTCAAGCGCTAGGAGAACTAATTTTTAATAGTTCATTTGTGCATAGATTTGGTTTATCTAAGTAACTTACTAGCTGGGGTGTGGTGGAGATGAGGACTCATAATGAATACATCACGAGGTTCCACAGTATATCCCAGCATGGCATGGATTTGTCTTCCTTTGACTTCATCAGGGGCTTCGTCAGGCTAGAGGTGGCGTGAGCAGAAGGTCTCCTTTATCCCCAATAGTTATACAGTATCTAGTGTTTAGTTTGCATCAGTGAGACTCAATTGAACTGAATAGAGAGAAGGAAAGTATAGTACCTAGTTTAAACCTTAAAGAATGAAAGAGCCAAACGGTTTATTCCAAAGTGAATAAAGTACAATGTGCTCTAACTCTAAAATTCCAATCAAGTTTTTTCCTTTTTTGAAGTTTGCAAGGAAATTGGGCATATAATATGGAGAGCTATGCCCTAAGACCCACTAGATTAAATTACTCTACAAATAATTACTTTTTCTTTTATGTCCAGACAAACAGGAAGTCTGGTTTAAATTTTGACTTCTTAGTGAGAAATGAAGAGAATAGAAGCTACGTACATAAAATTCTCACTTCTACAAACTAAACCTGAAGCACAGTGTATTTTACTTTCATAAATTCCAGAGGGTACAACATGATAGAAAACTGGTCAAATTTCAAAAAGCTGTCCAAAAGTCCAAATACCAAAGAAGTAAAGTATTTATTAGGAATTACTATCCCCAGATAAGCCCCAAAACATGGTGGGGGAGAAGGACTGTATTAGTCTGTTCTCATGCTGCTGATACAGACATAACTGAGACTGGGTAATTTATAAAGGAAAGAGGTTTAATGGACTCACGATTCTATATGGCTGGGGAAGTCTCACAGTCATGGCGGAAGACGAATGAGGAACAAAGCCATGACTTACATGGCAGCAGGCAAGAGAGCTTGCTCAGGGGAACTCTCATTTAAAAAACCAGCAGAGCTCCTGAGATTTATTCACTACCAGGAAAACAGTATGGGTGAAACCACCCCGTGATTCAATTATCTCCACCTGGCCCCACCCTTGACACGTAGGGATTATTACAATTCAAGGTGAGATGTGGGTGGAGACACAGTCAATCCGTATCAGGCATACATGATTCCAGTTTTATCATGGGATAAATGCTAAATAATAAAAATAGTATCTGTATAATATTTAAGGAACTTATAACCAGCAATGCAAGAAACACCAAATAACCAATTGCAATTTTTTATTTCTAGATATCCAGCTTCACATTCAAGAAAAAATCTTTCCATTTAAAATGGTAACTTAGTCCTTAAAAGTTAGCAGTAGTGATATTGTGGGAATCCCATAGAAAGCATCACTTGAGAGACGGTTACAACAAATCCAGCCCATTCATTGACTTGTTTGTGAAAACAGGAAGACTGTAGTGAGCGTGGAGATATGAAAACCTCCTAGCCACAACGCTGGCAAAAGTACAAATTTGCCCAACTTGTCTGAAAAGTAATTTAGCAGTAAGTATCCTGAGTCTTAAAAATGTTACTCCGCTGGTGGGAATCTGTCTTAAGGGAATATTTAGACATGTGTAAAAAAGATTTATGCTCAAAGAGTCCATTGTGGCATTATATAGAATGGCAACAAAATGTCTTATAATGTAGGAATGTTTACATATAAACAGGATGGAACATTATGCAACCGTTCAATTATATTTGCAAAAAATATTTAATGACATAGAAAAATGCTCTTACATTCTGTATGCTCTTTGATGTAAAGAAAAAAATAAGGAAAATAAAGAAAAATGCTTTTATTACCCGAGAAAGCAAAACACAAAACTAGTTTAAGTATTTTACGTATGATAAAAATTTATATGGAGTGTATGTATCTACATATAAGTAGGCCTTAACAGACAGAGATACTAAAATGTTAAGCTTATCTTTGAGCAGGAGTGAAGATAGATCTTTTTTTTTCTTTCATTACAATTTAATGTATTTTCCAGTTTTTAATGTTTATGACATTTATAATCAATAAAAGGTAGTAAGATGGGAAAAGATCAATGCTACTAGTGTAAATCCATCAGATGCTTATACTAATGTCACAGGTAAAATAGTAAAATATAGATTTTGAATCCCCCAACCAAAACACACAGGCAGGCAAAGAGTTTTGAAGTCAAGAGCTATTTCAGATTCTTTATTATCACAAAGTTGCTAATTGCCTGTCTTGCCTGAGATTTGATATTGTTCCTGCGCAATATTTCAGATCAAATTACACGCCTTTCTAGCACTATGGTTCATTTTAATTCAATTCAAGCTGTTTGAGGTAGTCCATAGCTGACTGATTTTGACTTTGGTGGAAGTCTTGAAGCCCAGTGACAATTCTGGAAAAAGCTCCATGGCCTGAATAATTTTTATCACACTTAAGCCAGACCAGGAACAAGATCTCATTTGAACACACTCACGTGTGGGGTTAGCAGTGGAAATGGAGGCGGGGGTGTCATGAAGGGAACTTCCTAATCAGAAATTAGGAAGTGCGAGTCATCATTTGTAAGTTAAAAAAAAAAAAAAAAAAAAAAAAAAGAGAGAATCAAGAACAATACATTTTAAGTACAGATAAACCAAAAAAATAGAACCACAGAAAAAAATCTTTTTAAAGAATAGAACCATAAGAATTATTTTTTGTTTTTTTGAGATGGAGCCTCGCTCTGTCGCCCAGGCTAGAGTGCAGTGGCACAATCTGGGCTCACTGAAACCTCCACTTTCCGGATTCAAGTGACTCTCCTGCTTCAGCCTCCCAAGTCGCTGGGATTACAGGCACCCACCACCACACCGAACTCATTTTTGTATTTTTAGTAGACATGGGGTTTCACTCTGTTGGCCAGGCTGGTCTTGAACTCCTGACCTCAAGTGATCTGCCTGCCTCGACCTCCCAAAGTGCTGGGATTATAGGCGTGAGCCACTGCTTCCTCCCAGGAAACCTTTTTAATGGAGGGCAAACAGCCTCAATAAGATGAAATAAAAAGTTACTATGGATTTGATAAATACGTATTAAACAGTTAATAAGTGTAAGATGCTATGTGAGGCAGGTAAGGTCTATGGGAGATACAAAGATAGATAAGAGTCCCTTGGCCTCACTTGGAGGCTGGGAACCAACAATCATGCCTTGTGTTCATTGACTAAGCCCCTATGTGTTGCTTAAAGCACTTTACATCTCTCATCTCAAATTCTCATGAATGTATTGCTGGCTTGATATTCTATGAGGAAAGTGAGGCCAAGAAAAGTTAAGAAACTTGCCCTTGGACTGAAAGGCTGCAATTCCAACCTGAATCTGCTTAGAGAAAGGCAAATATTGACTACGAACAGCACTTCACACAGAGTTCTGTTAAGATTAATTAGACTAGTTTAGCCGACAATGACAAAAGAGATAGCAACCTTATTGGATAATTAAAAGCCCAGCACTTGGTAATTTACATGACATGTCTACATTTTCCACATTCTCTCTGATGCAACATCTACAAATGCTCCTATTTAAATAAAAAAAAAAAAAAAAAAGGCCAGGCATGGTGGCTCATGCTGTAATACCAGCACCACTTTGGGAGGCTGAGGCAGGAGGACTGCTTGAGCCAGGAGTTCGTGATCAGCTTGGGTGACAAAGTGAGACCTCGTCTCTAGAAAAAAAAATTCAAAAATTAGTCAGGGGTGTTGGCACGCACCTGTGGTCCCAGCTACACAGGACGCGGAGGCAGAAGGATCACTTGAGCCTGGGCTCGAGGCTGTAGTGAGTCATGTTCACAATCTCAGAAATGAACAAACAAGAAAACAAAACAAACTCAGATTTCATCCAAGACTCCTGCCTCACCCACACCCACTCAGTTTCTAAATCCTGTGAATTCCACCACTTTAATAGCTCTTCGGTTCATCTCTTCCCCTTCCCTCTCACAGTCACGATCTTAGCAGGAACCACCATCACCTCACAGATGGATTCCAGTAAAAGCTTCTCAGCAATCTCTCCGCTTTCCAGTCCACCTTAGGAAGCATTTAGCCGATGTCTAAAATGCAGACAGGAACATGTCTCTCCCTGAGTCTTCTAACCTTAAAAAACAAATCTGAACAGAGTCTGATAGTACCCTGTGAACCCACTGTGCGCTCGCCTGCCCTTTCCTGGACTTTACATCTTCTCCCGTCCCAAGGTCTCTGGGCAGGTTTCTGCCTCTGCTCTCAGCTTGGGAATCCAACCCACTCCCACTCTCCTCCCTGACCCTTTCCCAATCCTGGCCAACTTCTACTCAGCCTTCAGTACTCTTCCTAACTAGAAGACTGTCCTGTGGTTCCTCCTTGTTGCTCAAGCAATACAGGTAAGATGTCAATTCTAGGTACTGTCATAGCACCTCAAGTTTCACCTTAATAATGCACTTCTTCTGATTTTTTATTTTTGGCCTTTTTTTTTTTTTTTTTTTTTTTTTTTAAGAGACAGGGTCTCACTCTGTCACTCAGGCTGGGGTGCAGCGGTATGATCATAGCTCACTGCAGCCTCAAACTCCTGGGCTCAAGTGTACCTCCTACCTCAGCCTCCTGAGTAGTTGGGACTACAAGTGCATGTTGCCACACCCGACTATTTTTTTTATTTTCTATAGAGAAAGGGGTCTCCCTATGTTGTCCAGGCTGGTTTTGAACTCCTGGACTCAAGGGATCCTCCCACCTTGGCCCCCAAAGTACTGAGATTATAGGCATTAGCCACCGCACCCAGCTACCTTCTTCTGTTTTATGTCTTTTCCATCAGACTTGGAGTTCGCTGGGGTGAGTCACATCTTCTTTGCCTCTCAGTCCTCCGTTCCCTGCAGTGCCTGGTACATAATATGTATTTAATATGGTACATCTAGATGCTTGCTTGTTTTAGTCCAGCTTTATCCACAAAGGGTTTGAGGAAACTTACACAAAGGAAGCATATAATAAAGTAAGAAAATAAAAAATAAAGCAGAAGCAAAGAAATTATAAATAGAAGTGGAATTAGCACTAGAAAAGAACAACATAAATGTGTAGTTAATAGAGGGTAAAAGTTATTTAAAAAAAAAAAAGAGCTAAACATTTTCCTGGAATCTTTTTTGTTTTGAGATGGAGTTTTGCTCTGTCACTCAGGCTGGAGTACAGTGGCTTGATCTTGGCTCACTGCAACTTCTACCTCCCGAGTTCAAGTGATTCTCCTGCCTCGGCCTTCCAAGTAGCTGGGATACAGGTGTCTGCCACCACACTCGGTTAATTTTTGTATTTTTAGTAGAGATGGGGTTTTGCTGTGTTGGCCAGGCTGGTCTCAAACTCCTGACCTAAAGTGATCTGCCCTCCTCTGCCTCCCAAAGTGCTGGGATTACAGACATGAGCCACCATGCCTGGCCATTTTCCTGGAATCTTTATTCAATATATTTCTGACAATAGATAATTCTGAGATCACAGCACAGCCCTTTTATGGAATATCACATTATTTTCTCAAATCGGAATAGCTAAAAATTATTAAAAAGCATGGAAAATGTTTTTCCAAAAGTGTTTGGGCTCTGGATTTTGAAGCCAGGTTTGTTTTTTCAACTTTCCTGTATCTTCACACTCCAAGTTATCAGAAGGCAGCAAATATACTATTTTATTTTACTATTATTACTTTTTGAGACAGAGTTTTACTCACGTCACCCAGGCTGGAGTGCAATTGCACAGTGCAACCTCCATCTTCCAGGTTCAAGCAATTCCCTTGCCTCAGCCTCCTGAGTAATTGGGATTACAGGCACCCATCCACCACACCTGGCTAATTTTTGTATTTTTAGTAGAGAGGGGGTTTCACCATGTTGGCCAGGCTGGTCTCGAACTCCTGACCTCAGGTGATGCACCTGCCTCAGCCTCCCAAAGTGCCAGGATTACAGACATTGAGTCACTGTGCCTGGCAGCAAATGTGCTATTTTAGATTATTCTTCTTTACCCAACTACATAGGAATACACAGCCTTTTTTGTTTGTTTGTTTGTTTTGGACTTTTTTGTTTGTTTTTGTTTTTTTAACTTTCCCTTACTACCCACAGTAGTGCCCTTTTATCCACAGAAAATCTGTTCCAGGGCCCCCAGTGGATGCATAAAACCGCAAATAGTACCTAACCCTGTAGAGACTATGTTTTTTTCCCCATATATACATACTTATGATAAACTTTAATTTGTAAATTAGGCACAGTAAAAGACTAACAACAATAACTAATAATAATATAGAAGAACTATAACAATATGCTGGAATAAAACTTACGTGAATGCGGTTTCTCTCCTCTCTCTCTCTCTCTGCGTCTTAAGATATCTTAATATTTTCAGACTGCGGTTGACTACGGGTAACTGAAACCACAAAAAGCAAAACCATGGATAAGGGGAGAGTAGTGTAAGAGCCAGAATCTTGAGCATATAAAAACTAACAGCAAGTGACTTCATCTCCAAAGACATTTCCTATCTGCATTGGTGGAAGTCAACTGAAAATCAGAAAACTAAAAATACTTAGTAAAATTGCTGCAGGTGATTCATGGCCGTAAGTCTTCCTTTATGAAAAGTAAACCTGAATAATGGCTCTTAGGCAAATGTTTTAAATGTATCGACCATCCGCAGGAATTTCTTTCTAAGGCCATTTAATTTTTAAATAAACTTTGAATCACAGAAAGGCTGTGTGATTCAGTTGCACAAATAACAATACTATGATTTGCTAATCCAGAGTTTAAAAGAATCAGGCCAGGTGCCTGTAATTCCAGCACTTCGGGAGGCAGAGACAGGCGGATCACTTGAGGCCAGGAGTTTGAGACCAGCCTGGCCAACATGGCAAGACCCCATCTCTACTAACAATACAAAAATTAGCTGGGCGTGGTGCCATCTGCTTGGAATCCCAGCTACTTGGGAGGCTGAGTCATAAGAATCACTTGAACAGGGGAGGCGGAGGTTGCAGTGAGCTGAGATGGTGCCACTGCACTGCAACCTGGGTGACAGAGCAAGATTCTGTCTCAAACAAACAAACAAGCAGTGCAGGTACATGTTTTTAGATGGTCTAACCTAGCCTGTTTGGTGTAAAAAAAAATGGTAGTTATAACAGAAAAAGGTCTGACAGACACTAGCAGGGAGCTTCCATTCTGACTCTAGCCCTTGCCTTGCTCTGGTCTGCTGCTGGCCTGGACACCTGGCTGGGAAACTCGACAACATAACCAATGAAAGGGAGAGCTGTACTTGTAACTAGACTTTGTTTTGATAACTAACTCCATTCCCATATTTGGAACAGTATATGCAACTCTAAGCTATAACAGTGATATGGTTTGGCTCTGTGTCCCCACCCAAATCTCATCTCAAATTGTAATCTCCATCATCCCTACATATTGAGAGAGGGAAGAGATGGGAGGTGACTGGATCATGGGGACGGTTTTCCCCATGCTGTTCTCATGATAGTGAGTGGGTTCTCACGAGATCTTCTGGTTTTATGATGCAGTTTTCCCTGCTCTTACTCACCCTCTGTCCCTCCTGCTGCCATGTAAGACATGGCTGACTCCCCTTCCACCATAATTGTACGTTTCCTGAGGCCTCCCCAGCCATGCGGAACTATGAGTCAATTAAACCTCTTGCTATTACAAATTACCCAGACTTGGGTAGTATCTTTATAGCAGTGTGAGAACGAACTAATACAAACAGCGATTGCACAGAGTAAGATGCTCAATAAATGTCTGCTCAACCAATGAGCAAATATCTAGTTCCGTTCTATCCACCCTTCAATTCCACATTGATGGAATGTAATTTCAGCCACAAGCAAACCTATGTTTTCATTGGCATTATGTCCTTTTTATAGGTTTGTGACCAATGATCTTTAAGCTTCCTGAAATATTAAGAAAAGCTGCTTTGATTTACAGATCTGAGGGGGCAACTTGGGTCTTAAGTTCTCAGGGCATAGGAAGGGAATGCAAGGAAATCAGCTTTCCAAACATGTGCTAATTTCACCTGCATACATTTCAATGTAATGTAGCAAATGTTTGCTGAGGATCTACGAACTCCAACAGAAGATTTGCAGGAAAACAAAGACGAAAAAGAAACAATCCTGGCCCTAAGAGAGGAGCCACCAACACGGTGCCTGGCACATACATGGTAAGTAATGAGACACTCATTGTTTTATATATTAATAGGATATTTATGATACAAAGCAGAGTGCAGTAAATGCTAGGAGAGAGGTACTGATATGGCTTGGTCATGTCCTCACCCAAATCTTATCTTGAATTGTAGCTCCCACAATTCCCATGTGTCATGGAGAGACCCAGGGGAGGTAACTGAATCATGGGGGTGGGTCTTTCTCATGCTGTTCTCGTGATAGTGTTTAAGTCTCATGAGATCTGATGGTTTTATAAAGAGGAGTTCCCCTGCACGAGTTCTTTCTTCCCTGCTGCCATGTAAGATGTGACTTTGCTCCTCCTTCCCTTCTGCCATGATCATGAGGCCTCCCCAGCCATGTGGAACAGTGAGTCAATTAAACTTCGTTTCTTTATAAATTACCCATTCTTAGGTATGTCTTTATCAGGAGCATGAAAATGGACGGATACAGGTACAAAGCAAGTGCCCTGTGAGATTGGTATGGACAACGTTCACTGATACTGGAGGAATGAGAAGGCTTCCTGGAGAAGGTGGCATGTCACAGAGACATTCTGATGGTATGAGCAACGAGAATCATGCTTCCAGACTTTAAAGCATCCCATAAAGGCTCATTGTAGGTTGCACATTAGCTTACAGTGAAAAATACTGACACAAGGGCCTGACCCAGAGGATGAGAACTATATTAGGGTGATCATTAAGTAGACAGTTGGAGTACAGGTTGAAAGCTGGAGAAACCGGAGACCAGGAGGTGAGTCAGGAAACAAAAGTAATCTTCCTTGTTCCTCAGGAATCTTAAAAGCAGGACTGTCTGTCAGGGAAAACACAGACCTGGATAAATACTCTTTTCCCCCCTGCTCCAACTTATAATAATCATAGTTTGAAAACAAAATAGAAAAGCCTTCAAAGTTGAGTAAAACCAGCATGACCTGAATACTTAACTGATCTCTCGAATGTGTGTATTGACAGGAAAAAAGTTACATCAAAATGTTTAGAACAATTAGAAAGTTCCTAGGAATTGAATTCTGAACTCTCAATCCCACAACGGTGACCACTACTAATGAAGTATTGTATGGATGTGTCTTCATAAAACCCTGACTATATTAAAGCGTCAGCTTTCTATATTGCTGGTTTCATTACCTTCAAGAGATTATGGAAGATCAGAAGTGTTATCTACCATAATAATGCTGTGTGTTTCTCTGAAGAGCTTAGATCCTCTACACACTTTAATTAAATCTCCTAATGTCCCGGTGAAATAGGTAAGGGATCAACAGAAGGTGAGTCATCAAAAACAGTGGAAGACCGGACCATCGGATGTACTTTGAGACGAAATCCACATTTATTATCATTGTTCCCATTTCACCAATGAGGAAATGGGGTTATTATTGAGACAAGGATGATGAGCTATATTTCACTTTCATTAAAGGCAGAGTCCACTGCTATAGGTTCCGTAAGCATCCCGTGGGAGACCTTTAAAAATGGGATAACAACCATGGCCTCTGAGATTTCTCCTTTGGGAGTCGACCAACACTTATTAATAAACATCTAAAATGTGCGCCAAAGAAAATGTGCATTGACTGGGCGCAGTGGCTCACACCTGTAATCCCAGCAGTTTGGGAACCGAGATGGGCGGATCACCTGAGGTCAGGAGTTCAAGACCAGCTTGGCCAACATGGTGAAACCCCGTCTCTACTAAAAATACAAAAATTAGCCAGGCATGGTGGCACCTGCCTGTAATCCCAGCTACTCGGGAGGCTGAGGCAGGAGAATTACTTGAACCCGAGAGGCAGAGGTTGCAGTTAGCTGAGATTGCGCCATTGCACTCCAGCCTAGGTGACAAGAGTGAGACTTGGTCTCAAAAAAAAAGAAAAAAAATATGCATCGCCTGTTTCTTATAAAAGAACACAGGACAATAATCCCAATTTATCATGATAATCCCAATTATCATTTATCATGATAATCTCTTAGCTTTAAGTAAGTGGTTTATCAGGAGCTTGGCTAAGTTCTTCCCTCTGTCTCCAGTTTTCCCTCAGTTTGAGAGATGAGTGAGCATCAGTCTTTTTTTTTCCTTTCTTTTCAAGACAGAGACTCGCTCTGTCGCCCAGGCTGGAGTGCAATGGCACAATTTCAGCTCATTGCAACCTCTGCCTCCCAGGTTCAAGCGATTGTCCTGCTTCAGTCTCCCAAGTAGCTGGGACTATAGGCACATGCCACACGCCCGGCTAATTTTTTGTATTTTCAGTAGAGACGGGGTTTCACCATATTAGCCAGGATGGTCTCAATCTCCTGACCTTGTGATCCACCCGCCTCGGCCTCCCAAAGTGCTGGGGTTACAGGCATGACCACCATGCCCGGCAGGCATCAATCTTAAGGAGGCAATGTTAAGAGTAGATTATGTGGCCGGGCACGGTGGCTCACGCCTGTAATCCCAGCACTTTGGGAGGCTGAGGTGGGTGAATCACTTGAGGCCAGGAGTTTGAGACCAGCCTGGCCTACATGGTGAAACCCCATCTCTACTAAAAATACAAAAATTAGCCAGGCATGGTAGTGCATGCCTGTAATCCCAGCTACTCAGGAGGCTGAGGCAGGAGAATCGCTTGAACCCGGGAGCCAAAGGCTACGTGTGCTGAGATTGGATCACTGCACTCCAGCCTGGGCAACAGAATGAGACCCTGTCTCAAAAAAAAAAAAAAAAAAAAAAAAAAAAAAAAAAAAAAGAGTACAGAGTAGATTATGTGGAAGACAGTACAAATCGCAGGGCTGGAAAAATTGCCAAGACTGGAAAACTCACAACAAGTCTTAACTCTTAGTTCTACCCTCAGGATACTGGTATAAACAAACCCTGAAGTCAGACTCAGAAAAACAAATACACATGCAGCCATCATATATGATTTAATTTGTAAACCAACTGTACTTCTTATAAAGGAAATAAATAAAGTAAGTAAACCACTTTGACAGATTATCCACTGCTCTCTCAATCCAACCACCTCTCAAAAAGTCCTAGGAAAAGGCTGGGCGTGACGGCTCACACCTGTAATTCCAGCACTTTGGGAGGCCGAGGTGGGCGGATTGCTTGAGGTCAGGAGTTTGAGACTAGCCTGGCCAACATGGGGAAACCTCATCTCTACTAAAAATACAAAAATTAGCCGGGCGTATTGGCAGGCGCCTGTAATTCCAGGTACTCAGGAGGCTGAGGCAGGAGAATTGCTTGAACCTGGGAGACAGAGGTTGCAGCGAGCCAAGATCATGCCAGTGCACTCCAGCCTGGGCAGCAAGAGCGAGACTTCATCTCAGAAAAAAAAAAAAAAAGTCCTAGGAAATACGGCCATGGCTTCCAGTAAAACAGAGACTCCAGTTTGGAAAAAAAAAAAAAAAAAAAAAGTCATGAAAAGATAAATGTTATTTTAGGTAGTAATTTGGTATCACTCAAGTCTTAAAAAGTAATGGAAATGCATATAATGAAACCCTAGGGCAATATATGGTTATAAAACAGGTATATTGATTCAGAATATGCTTAAAATGGTTTGATGATTATAAAAACGAAAAGACAAAATCAAAATTTTGTTGAGAGTTTGTGGAACTCCAAGTTTGAGAAAAATTGCTTTAGAGGTAGCCTTTATTAATGGTCTAGGAAAGAACTCAAAGTAAGAAATTTTGCCTAGTCCTAAGAGAGTGTGGCACCTGACAGAGAAGTGTTTTGGGGAAAGACTAGTATTTGATGTACTAAAAGTAAGGTAACAAACAGTAGATTTCCACTTCTGAAAGCTGATTTACTACAATGGGGTCAAGGGCAAATCTGTAATGACTACATGTGTCATAGAGCAATAATCACTCTTTCCCAGTCTTTGAGATGGCCAAGAAAATACTCTAACTGAATTCTAAGTTCTCTAGAGAAAAAGTCACATAAAAATAGAAAAAATCTCTACCATCAAATAACAAATTTTAATTAACTCATTTATATATAAAATTATATATGTAAGTAAAAAGCAATTTAATTATATTTAATTTGCTTAAATTTAATTTGCTTATATATTTTCCCCATAAAAATAAGCTGCATTAAAATATTTAGAAAGGTTTGTCTAGCACCATAGCTTAATTTAGCACCTCAATCATTGCTATCACCTGCTTCCTAAGAATTCACAGAAAATCATGTACTTAAAATATTACACTTTGGGAGGCTGAGGCGGGTGGATCAAGAGGTCAGGAGATCGAGACCATCCTGGCTAACACAGTGAAACCCCGTCTCTACTAAAAATACAAAAAAATTAGCCGGGCGTGGTGGCGGGCGCCTGTAGTCCCAGCTACTCGGGAGGCTGAGGCAGAAGAATGGCGTAAACCCAGGAGGCGGAGCTTGCAGTGAGCCGAGATCGAGCCACTGCACTCCAGCCTGGGCGACACAGTGAGATTCCATCTCAAAAAATAAATAAATAAATAAAATAAAATATTATTTGACACAATGATTTATCTATATATTTATATAATTATGTAAGTAAAAATCTCCTTTCACTGTAGTTTTAACTGTACTTTAACAATATTGCTGATATATCAAATGACTGTAATTTTTGGCCAGGCACAGCGGCTCATGCCTGTAATCCCAGCACTTTGGGAGGCTGAAGTGGGCAGATCACCTGAGGTGAGGAGTTTGAGACCAGCCTGGCCAACATGGTGAAACCCATCTCTATCAAAATTACAAAAATTAGCCAGGCATGGTGGCGGATGCCTGTAATCCCAGCTAATCGGGAGGCTAAGGCAGGAGAATCCCTTGAACCTGGGAGGTGGAGGTTGCAGTAGGATGCCTGGGAAACAGAGTGAGACTCTTAAAAAAAAAAAAAAAAAGACTGTAATTTTCATCTCTTTTCAATCAACTTTATATCTGTGACTTTAATAATTTAATAAATTTCTCAAAAAAAGAAAGTTTGAGTCAAATTACAAATCTACTGCTAAAAAGTGTCAAATTATTACAAGTCATCCAAGTAAGGACTGGTTTTGAATTTAGATTAATGGTTTTTAAAGTAGGTAAAATATATTATTAAATATTAAAATGTATAATGCTTAAAATGAAAATATTTGCATTTTAATTAATGTTCAATACTATTTGATTTTAGAATTTTTGAGCTGGAATAAACGATGGAGATCGTTTAATTTGATGACTTCAATTTTAGATGCTAAAATGGAATCCTTAATCTTTGGAAGAAATTAGAACCCAGTCTCTCAACTTGTCCAACGTTCGTTTTACTAAGCTATCTAAGTATTTACTATGAACATCAAAAATAGTTATTCTTGTCTCCATTAATACAGAAGTATTAACCCAAAGTGACATCACGTCTTAGCCTAAAAAAGAAGCTATGTTAACCCAGGACCAGAAGACCTAATCTCAATTCCACTGTTCACTGCATGACACGAAGCAAGCCCTTTAACTGCAGTCTGCTTTCCTTTTCCTAATTAGAAAAATAAGACTCTAGTAATTTAAATTGTCTTCTTCATTTGGTCATTGCAACAGGGGTAATAAAAATAACTCTGGGCCGGGCGCAGCGGCCCCCACCTGTAATCCCAGCACTTTGGGAGACCACGCAGGGCAAATCACCTGAGGTTGGGAGTTCGAGACCAGCCTGACCAACATGGAAAAACTCCATCTTTACTAAAAATACAAAATTAGCCAGGCATAGTGGTGCATGCCTGTAATCCCGGCCACTCGGGAGGCTAAGGCGGGAGACTCGCTTGAACCCGGAAGGTGGAGGTTGTGGTGAGCCGAGATTGCGCCATTGCATCCTAGCCTGGGTAAGGACAGCAAAACTCGGTCTCAAATAAGTAAACAAACAAATAACTCTGAAATATACAGCATATCTAAGTGCAAAGCAAATACTTAATAGCAAAAACTCAACTATATTTAAACCAAGGAGGTGTAACTACTTTGAGTCATAATTAGGAGGGAATATATACGAGCTGCTGTGTAACCTGAGAACATCTAAACTAGCAGATGCAGGGGTGTAGCTAACAAGTTCCGTAGTTCCTAAACGTTCCTAGTTTTTAAAAAATAATCTATAGTTATCTAAACCATACAATAATTACCAGTTTGAGAACAAATTAGAGCCCTATGATTTCTCAAAGGCCCCACTGATTCCTTAAACAGAGACAAATGTGGAGTAGCGATAGTACTGCTAGTAGAATCTGAAGAATTTACTATAGACCCATCCTGTAACTGACATATGCAGAGTATAAACCTTTCCAAGTATGATTCTCTAATAGTAAAATATACTTGTCCAAGTGACATGTGAAATCGTCCAGCTCGAGCTGACCTTCAAAAAACAAACAAAACTTATCAACTGCAATCTCTTGGATAAGAAATAGATCTTGCAACTGGAAGGGGTGAGAAGAATCACTAAGTAGGTTTTAAAAGTGCTGTAGAATGCAAATTTTTGAAGAAAAATACATTGATACTATGCATGGAGAACAGTCTGAAAGAAAATACCCAGAGATGCTAATACAGGTCATCTCTGGGAGTAGAATTTTTAAAGATTTTTAAAAATCTTTTTTCCCTTTGCACTTATCTGTTCTGTCTGATTTTGAATATGGAGTAATTTTGTTGCATATAAAAAAGGTTATTTTTCATGGAAAAAACTTGCTTTAGTCTCTTGTATTAAGGGAGGTAAGGTGCTTCATGCCTACTTCAAAAATGAAACAAAAAGGCTGTCAATGTTAGCGGTTGTGATAGGAACGGAAATTGGACCCACACTTCTTGTGTCTTGGTACTGTTTTTGGCTGCTTTAGAGGACCAGCAGAGAGGGAGAAAATCTGGAGAAGCACCTTCGGTGACAGCTTTCACACCCAGTAAATACCAAAGGGCAGAGTTGCAAATGGTACCTTGACACTATTCTAAGCTTACACTCGCCATGCACTCCTTCCCCACAACTTTCATTTATGGATTGCATGTCTCCGTCTCAAATTTAAACACGCATTGCTTTCAGTGTTTAATTACAATTTAATGGAAATATGACTTGCATTCAAATTAGCTTTTGGTTTTCACATCACAAATGTGCATCCAAGTTATTGTGTCATTATAATCTCATGTTATAATGGCTTCATAATACAAGTCCCTGCAGGGTTGAATTAGTAGTTTCCTATGGTAATCGCCCATCACTATAATATCATAATCGCATAAGCACAGTCCCCACATGCATACACTGCAATCATTTTGACATTGTAAGAGCATTTTAATAGTATTAGCATAGATTCTCCAGAGAAATCATCTCATTGTCACTGCATTACCATATAAGATTAATAGTGATGGAGCCAAGTTGTTGTGATATGAGAGCTTAAAAAAAAAGTGCTGGGCAGCAGTAAAGCATGTCACTTCTCAAAAGGTCAATCCACTTTGCAGTCAGGTCTTCCTACAATCCTTAATTGAATATAAGGTTCTTCCACAAGATATTAGGGTTTCTTTTGTTTTTTCTTTTTTTTTGCTGACAGTTCATACAACAGTAATAAATTGGGTCAGACCCTCTCTGCCGTAGAGATAGGAAAAGCAGACATGGTGCCTGTCTTCAAGGAGTTTGCAATTTAATCAGGTTTATAACAAATTTTATACAGCAGGTAGGTAAATGGAATGAATACACATGATAAACAATGTACTTTGAGGGCCCTGCATGGTGGCAGATGCCTGTAATCCCAGCACTTTGGGAGGCCAAGGCGGGTGGATCACCTGAGGCTGGGAGTTGAGACTAGCCTGGCCAACATGGTGAAATATCGTCTCTACTAAAAATACAAAAATTAGCTGGCTGTGGTGGCGTGCACCTGTAGTCCCAGTTACTGGGGAGGCTGAGGCTGGAGAATCGCTTGAACCTGGGGGCGGAGATTGCAGTGAGCCAAGATCGCACCACTGCACTCTAGCCTGGGTGACAGAGTGAGACTCTGTCTCAACAAAACAAAAACAAAGTACTTTGAAGTAACTGGCATTACATAGCAGTGAGAGTAACTAAACAAGGCTTTCCTAAAGAAGAAATGCTTAATAATCAACTAAAGGGTTAAATGTATCAAAGATAATGACTATGAGGCAGAAATGAAGCGCATGTAACTGGTCTAGTCTTTGTATTCACTAACTCACGGACTCTGGGAAGAAGGAAGGCTGTTTTCACGCTGCTGATAAAGACATAACCGAGACTGGGTAATTTATTTAAAGAAAGAGGTTTAATGGACTCAATTGCACGTGGCTAGAAAGGTCTCACAATCATGGCGGCAGGCAAGACAGAATGAGAGAGCCAAGTGAAAGAGGAAATCCCTTATAAAATCATCAGATCTCGTGAGACTTATTCACTACTACGAGAACAGCATACAGGAAACTGCCCCCATTATTCAATTATCTCCCACCATGTCCCTCCCACAACAGGGGGAATTATGGGGGCTACAATTCAAGATGAGATTTGGATGGGGACGCAGCCAAACCATATCAGCCACCAGACACTAGCAATGGACACAGCCACAGCCCTATCCAAGAAGGGAGCAAGAACAGGTAATGCATGGAATTCTTCTCCTCTGTGGGTACCTCTACTGCTTTCAGTGGAGAGAATGGAAGGTGGGACCTTGTTCTTTATTGCTGACAGAAGAATGAGCAGAGCTGTTCTTCTGAAGCCTGAGACCAAGAGCTGGAAAAAAGGAAACTCCTATGCCGAAAGCATTGCCTAGCTTCCAAGAGTCTCCTTGGTTTGCTTTTCATAGTTGCAACAATGGTGTAAAATGAGTATCCCGTGTCAATGACAAATGAGGCACACTGCAGAGACTGGCAGGATATTGTGTTCTTTTGAGGGGCCTCTAATCTCCTGGCATTCTCTGGGGACACCACGGGAGAACTACAAAAGGATTATCATAACTCTTAAAGAATCATCTCTGCTCAATGTTTAAGTGAGAACAGTGTTACAGACAGCATTTAGCACAATGGATGGCCCATAGCAGGATTCTGTAAATGTTTATGGATGGATGGATAAATGGACTTGACTGGAAAGAATGTACATGTTGTAGAGCTGCTTTGAGTCTGAAAACACAGGTGAACAGATTTAGAATATATACTCTCTGGTAGCATTAACAGAAGAATTAACAACTGGCAATATCTTTTGTACTGTGAAAACTCACTTGCCTTCTTGGTTATGGCAAATCACAGCATTCTGGGGATAATGGTTGCTCATTTTCCCTGTCTCAGTTTCTGTTGGCCTGGGAGACCTCAGAACTACTTGGAGGCTCGGTTTCCAAAAAAAAAAGTAATAACACTTTTTAAATTGGAACACACTAAGGATAAAGATGTGTTCTCTAAGTGCTCAAAGTGACTTTTACCAGCAAGCTGTGGAGCAATCCAGTATAAACCTATTACAAAAACAAAATTAGCTGTCCTTCCTTTGAAATTATTTTTAACTTCATAGGTAAAGTCTCTGTGGCACTTGCTATGCTATTCTTGAGTTCTTCTTTAGGTATCAGATGAAGTTGAACCTTTACTTCTTGGCTTGCTCTTTTCATTTTTTGAGAGGGTCTCACTCTGTTGCCCAGGCTAGAGTGCAGTGGCATGATCATGGCTCACTGCAGCTTCAGCCTCCCAGGTACAAGTGATCCACCTCACTCAGCCTCCTGAGTAGCTGGGACCACAGAAATATGCCATCTCACTTCACTCATTTTTTTATTTTTAGTAGAGATGAGGTATTGATATGTTGCCCAGGCTGGTTTCAAACTCCTGGGCTCAAACGATCCTCCTGACTCGGTCTCCCAAAGAGTTGGGATTACAGGCATGTGTCACTGTACCTGTTAATTTGTTTGTCATTGACACATGATAATCGTTTTATGCCACGGTTGCAACTATAGAAAGCAAACCAAAGAAACTATTAGGGCCTGGGCAGCGCTTTTCTGCACAGAAGTTTCTTTTTTTTCTGGCCCTTGGTCTGATGCTTCAGGAGAACAGCTCTACTTGTTCTTTGTATTTTGTTTTGTTGTGAGACAGGGTCTCTCTCTGTCACCCAGACTGGAGTGCAGTGGCATGATTATAGCTCACTGCAACCCCCGACTCCCAGGCTCAAGCGATCCTTCTACTGCAGCCTCCCTAATAGCTGGGGCTACAGGTGTGTATCACCATGCCCAGATAATTTGTGTATGTTTTGTAGAGACAGGGTTTCACCATGTCTCCCGGGCTGGTCTTCAACTCCTAGGCATAAGTGATTCACCTGCCTCGGCTTCTCAAAGTACTGGGATCACAGGCATGAACCACTGCACCTGGCCAGCTTATTCTTTAGGTAACTTATTTCATGCAGTTTTCATTATGCGTTAATATGAAAATGTTCTTTTATTACATTCGATTACCAGTTTTTATTATTTCATTACTATATAGTACTTATTATTTATCAGTTTATTATATATTGGTATTTATTGTTCTATTATTTATTGTTATTAGACATAATTATAGATTAAAAATCAAGAACTTGGAATGCTTAAATGTATGTATACTTACTTGCCATAAAAATGGAAATTATATTTATTATGTATATCTTGACATTGCTTAGAAAAATATGTTTTTCTCTCTTGTTTAAGTATATTAGAAACATAAATAATTCCTGATTCAATAGGCTAATTCTCTAATTCAATAGGTTAATTTTTTTTTTTTTTTGAGGCAGTCTCACTCTGTTACCCAGGCTGAAGTGCAATGGCCTGATCTTGGCTCACTGCAACCTCTGCCTCCCAGGTTCAAGCAATTCTCATGCCTCAACCTCCTAAGTATCTGGGATTACAGGCATGCATCACCACGCCTGGCTAATTTTTTGTATTTTTAGTAGAGATGGAGTTTTGCCATGTTGCCCAGGCTGGTCTCGAACTCCTGGCCTGAAGCAATCCACCCACCTCAGCCTACCAAAGTATTGGGATTACAGGCATGAGCCACCGTGCTCGGCAGGTTAATTTTGTATTTATACAAATAACAGTAGTTATAAAGTATCTTCTGTGCCACCAAAAATTAATGTTCACTTACTGTATTTCAAAAATGGCTTAGAAGTGGAGTTGGGTGACCATGGAATTTCTGTAATTTAAAATAAAAGTGGATGTTATTTCATTGTCCCCCAAAAAATTGACTCCCCTACAAAAAAATGGACACAGATGGGATGACATAATGCTTTCTGAACATATCACTATTTTCCCAAGAGGAAGAAAAGCTAAAACTTCACCAACTGCAAAAATGTGACAAAGCTGATATTCCAGGAGCATGTATTTGGGCCACTTAGTCTGAGGACCTCAGTTTTCTCATTAATAAAACAAAGGAGTTGAACAAAGTGATTTCTGAGCTTCCTTCCAGATACAAGTTGTATGAGTGTATGTGAAGAGATGTTACACGGGCTGTAAATGACCTCCCCAGAAGCTTCTCCATTTGTTCACATCTGTTTAAACATTAAACGAGGTGGGGATATATGTATAGTAGAAAATCAGACAGGCCATTTTGTTACAAGGAATGTGAAACCTATTGATATCTTTCTCGATATGAATTCTTTTTCTGATGTCCCATTAGGCAAACCATACTTAAATGAACCATATTCTAGTATTTACTTTACTATAAACTTAGTATAAACAACACATTATTACAAACAGATGCATGAAATAAAAATACCTCACAACCCAGAAGTTCCAGATTGTTAATTATTTATTACCATTCTTCATACTGCTTGTGAGTAAGAATAGAGGCACAAGTATAAAAATAATGGTGTCTTTATAGTAGCCCTCAGATACATGATGCTGACTGCCTAAGCAACTGAAAACGGTTGGCTATAGCCCAAACAAAAGTTTATAAAATCCACCATCTAGGCATATACGTATATATGTGTGTGTGTGTATATATATATAAAATATATATGTATATATGTGTGTGTATCTATATATATACACACAGTTTTTAGTTTCCAATAATCACAACACAACTACAGAAACTACTCTGAAACTTTTGTGCCCACTTAACCAGGAATAATTTTATTCTTTAGTGGATGGTGAAATAAGTGTTTAAAAAAAAAAAATCAATAACCTGGCCAGGTGCAGTGGCTCACGTCTATAATCCCAGCACTTTGGGAGGCTGAGGCAGAAGAATCACCTGAGCTCAGGAATTAAAGATCTGCCTGGGCCACATAGTGAGACCCCACCTGGGCAACATAGTGAGACCTCACCTATATTATAAAAAATAAGAAGAAATCGCTGGACACAGTGGCTCACGCCTGTAATCCCAGTAATTTGGGAGGCTGAGGCAGGCAGATCACTTGAGGTCAGGAGTTTGAGATCAGCCTGGGCAATATGGTGAAACTCCATCTCTAAAAAAGTACAAAAATGAGCTAGGTGTGAGGGCATGCCTGTAATCCCACCTACTTGGGAGGCTGAGGCAGAAGAATCACTTGAACCTGGGTGGCAAAGGTTGCAGTGAGCCAAGATCATGCCACCGCACTCCAGCCTGGGTGACAGAGCAAGACACTGTCTCAAAATAATAATAACAATAATAATAAATGAGGAAGAAGCAGAAGTAGAAGAAGAAGAGGAAGAGGAAGGAGAAGAAGGAGAACCAGCAGCAGCAGCAGGAGAAGAAGGAAGAAGAAGAGGAAGAAGGAGGAGTAGGAGGAAGACGAGAGAAAACAAAAAGTCATAGCTGGGCGCAGTAGTTCACGCCTGTAAATCTCAGCACTTTGGGAGGCTTAGGCAGATGGATTACTTGATGTCAGGAGTTCAGGACCAGCCTGATCAACATAGTAAAACCCCACCTCTACTAAAAATACAAAAATTAGCTGAGCGTGGTTGTGCACACCTGTAGTCCTAGCTACTCGGGAGGCTGAGGCAAGAGAACTGCTTGAGCCTGAGAGGTGGAGGTTGCAATGAGCCGAGATCACACCACTGCACTCCAGCCTGGGTGGTGTGTGTGTGTGTGTGTGTGTGTGTATTTATATAAATTATATATATCCCACTGGTGGTTCAAACTGATTTTAGGTGATATATGGGCATTTGAAACTTTTTTAAACAAGTTTTTATTTATTTTAATGTGTTTTAGAAAAAAGAAAGCAATAAACATTGCAATCCTGTGATTTCATAGATATTATTGCTTAGGATGGAGCTAAAGTAAAAAAGTGGATTGGTTTAAAGAAAAACTATAAGTAATTAGTGGTAAAGGTAGTACACAGGCATAGCAAACACTCTGGAAGATGATACAAGCATAAATCAAGTTTCACAAGAACTGATGAAAATTATACTGAGTTTCCAAAAATTAAAGGGCTTAGCAACATCTCCACAATGTCTTGCAACGAATTCATTTTATTTCATCTGTTAAAGAACTAACTCCTTTTCTGGGGGTAATAACCCTCCCAACACATCAGATATATAGCTTTGACTTTCTAATTAGGCAGAGAAAGCTATTATCCAATTTTATTTATTTATTTTTGAGATGGAGTCTCACTCTGTTGCGCAGGCTGGAGTGCAGTGGCACAATCTTGGCTCACTGCAACCTCTGCTCCTGGGTTCAAGCGATTCTCCTCCCTCAGCCTCCCGAGTAGCTGGGATTACAGGAGCGCACCACCACATCCGGCTACTTTTTTTTGTATTTTTAGTAGAGACAGGGTTTTGTAATGTTGGCCAGGCTGGTCTCGAACTCCTGATCTCAAGTGATCCACCCGCCTTGGCCTCTCAAAATGCTAGGACTACAGGCGTGAGCCACCATGCCCGGCCTGTTATCCAATTTTAACTCTTAAACCTTATGATGGTTAATACTGAGTGTCGACTTGATTGGATTGAAGGATGCAATGTATAGTTCCTGAGTATGTCTGTGAGGGTGTTGGCAAAGGAGATTAACATTTGAGTCAGTGGACAGGGAGTGGCAGACCCAGCTTCAATCTGAGTGGGCACCATCTAAGCAGCTGCCAGTGCGGCTAGAGTAAAGCAGGCAGGAGAAGATGAAACAACAGGCTTGCTGAGCCTTCTGGACTTCATCTTTCTCCCATGCTGGAGGCTTTCTGTCCTCAAACATTAGACTCCAAGTTCTTCAGCTTTTGGACTCTTGGACTTACACCAGTGGTTTACCAGGGGCTCTTGGGAGTCACCACTTGGTTAAGCTTACAATAACCCACTGTCATTCTCCAAGATCCGTCTATCTTCTGCACAGGCCAAATAGGAGAGTTGAACAGGGATCTGGTGGGAATCACTACCCTTGTGTCTTTCAAGTCCTTCATGGTGGCACTAATCTCTGCAGTCCCTCCAGGGATGTGATACTGTTTTTGATTTACTATTTTTCTAGGTGGAGGCAGCTCTGATGGCTTCTATTTGGTCTTTCCCAGCATAGTAGCCCTCACTCTACCAGTCAGGGAGCCACTGTGGGGATTCTGCCAGGTGCTAAGTATGTTTATGCCAATTATGCATTCTGGCACTAGGGAAATGACCACATGATGAGTCCTGGGACCCACTGGACCCACTGTCAGTCAGACCTGAGCTAAAACTCTATTAAAAGATGCTCTTCCAGCTACTCATGGATAAGGGTTTCAACAATAATTTTCTTTTTTTTTAGATGGAGTCTCACTCACTCTGTCACCCAGGCTACAGTGCAGTGGCGCAATCTTGGCTCACTGCAACCTCCGCCTCTTTGCTTCTGCTGTCCATTATGGAAACGATGCCCACCTTGTCTTTGATGGTTGAGTGTCGCCACTTGGCCTCTGCCACCTTGGGATCCAATTATTCCCACTGCATTTAAATTTTGTAGTTGACTGACTGTGGTTCCCACTGTAAGATCTGGCACACAAAGAAGAGCAATCACAGAGCTCTTCAAGGATGCAGGTGCTCCTCTCACAAATCTTTTTCACAAGGTATTGGTGAAGGACATCTTCTGGGCCCTCCCAGCTGGAATGGGTAGGTCTAAAGTGACTAATCCACTCTAGCATCTTAATCTCCCTAAGCCCTTGGATCCCTTCCTCTACATTAAACCAAGGGAAATCTGGCATTTCTAGCTCACACACAGTGGGTCATCTTTTGTTCCACATTTCAGCTAACCAAACAAATAAACTATTAGAACCTTTTCTAACTCCCTGAGTTGCAACATTAAATGCAGAATCCCTGCTTAGTGGGCCCAAATCAGTAAGTTCAGCCTGACTCAACTTTATGTTCCATCCACCCTTGTCTCACACCCTTAATATCCATTCCCATGCTTGTTCTCCAGATTTCTGCCTATATGAATCAGAAAACTAAAGCAATTCTTTTGGAGTGTAGTGCACCTCCTTGTGGGTCATACTCTGAACCTCATCACTAGGGGCCTGCTGGGGCCTTAGTCTAGTTATATATCTAGAAGCAAATGGGTTTTGGGAGTGGGTCCTGAGGAGAATCAACATTGTCTTGCCTGGCAACTGCCTCAGGAGAGGCCATCATCACTGTTGCCTCAGGTAGTGTATGGTTAATCTCCTCAGACAAAGGGGAAAGGCTGTTGGCAGCATGGGTGGAAGAGGGAATGTTGCCACCACTGGGGATGGGGAAGCTGTTTCCTCTGGTAAAAAAAAAAAAAAAAGGCTCATAAGAGTTTACAAGCTCAGTGTCCCCAATTTCATCTGGGTCTTCCCACACGTCCCCATTCCAAGTTACTGGGTCCCATTCTTTTCCAGTCAATGCCCTCACTTTGACAGCAGACATCTAATGAGACTGAGCTCCACCTTTCATTGCAGGTCAGCCACTCACATGATAAAAGCTTGTGTCTGATTTTCCACAATTTGAGCCCTTTGTCTACAGGAGATAAGACTCTCCCTCAGGGCAATCTTAGAAGCCTTGAGGCTCAGTATGTGCTTCTGGAGCTGGAAGTTCGAATCCCTGAACTCATTTATCCTTTGCTTCCTTTACTTTGTCCAGTGAACTTAGTAGTAACCAACCAACTTTATTATATTCCTTTATTCTCCACATATGGTCAAAGGTATTATGTACGGAGTCACTAAACCCCTTGCCCCTCACGAGTGGTGAATCAGGAGTGTCAAATGCATCTCTTTTGCATAACTCTTTAAACAGTTCACACTAAGGACTATCGGCATTCTCCATACTATTAGAAGTAGAGTACTTAGCATTTTTGGATGTCATCAGATTAAGCACTCAACTCTAGAAACCCCAAAACGAACTAAAGAACTCCATCCTTTTTAAACTCCAGCCCGTTTACCAAGTGACCTGAAAGGCTGCCAGTTTTGAATGGGGTCCAGAACAGGAGAAGTCTCTGCAACAGGTCCAGGTTACTGTGCTAGCTGCCCCGCCAATTGGGCCATATGACCCAGCAGATCCAACAGTGCTTGGGGTGTCAGTGGCAGATAGGGATGCTGTTTGGAGCCTTTGGCAGGCCCCCATAGGTGAATCACAGCAGAGGCTTCAAAGATTTTGGAGCAAGGCCCTGCCATCCTCTGCAGATAACTAATGTCCTTTTGGGAGACAGCTCTTGGCCTGTTACTGGGCTTTGGTAGAAACAGAACGTTTAACTATGGGTCATCAAGTCACCATGTGGCCTGAACTGCTTATCATGAACTGGGTGCTTTCTGACCCACCTAGCCAGAAAACAGGGTGGGCACAGCAGCATTCCATCATCAAATGGAAGTGGTATATAAGTGATCGGGCTCGAACAGGTCCTGAAGACACAAGTAAGCTACATGAGGAAGTAGCTCAAATGCCCATGGTCTCCACTCCTGCCTTCTCTCCCCAGCCTGCACCAAGGGCCTCATGGGGAGTTCCCTATGATCAGTTGACAGAGGAAGAGAAGACTAGGGTCTGGTTCACAGGTGGTTCTGCCCAATATGCAGGCATGAATATATGCAGGCATATATATAAATACAATGTATAGTGTAAAGAATATGGACCAAGACCTTATAGTCAGAGATAGTATAGCCACTTACAAAGCTTTCCAATATTAACAGATAAAAACTCTAAAATTTAATACATCATTCTTTGTATAGAAACAACTTATAAAAAATTGTCCTTAATGCTAATGTGAAATCGTTATGTAATATAGTAATAATGAATGTAAACCTATTTTGACCAAAGTATTACTAACACAAAAATAAAAACAGAGAAGTGAAAACAGGTTAACAAAAAAACTGGTGTCACTACATAATGCATTACGAAAATTCCACATAAAAAATATTTTACAGGTTTAGTGCAGGGGCTTACACCTGTAATCTTAGCGCTTTGGGAGGTTGTGGCCGGAGGATCACTTGAGGCCAAGAGTTCAAGACATTGAACTGAGCAACATAGTGAGAACTTATCTCTAAAAAAGTTAAAAAAAAAAAAAAAAAAATTAGGTGTGGTGGCATGCACCTGTAGTCTCAGGTATTTGAGAGGCTGAGGTGGGACGATCACTTGAGCCCAGTAGTTCAAGGCTGCAGTGAGCTATGATGGCACCACTGCACTCCAGTCTGGGCGACAGAGCAAGACTCTGACTCAAAAAAAATAGAAAAAAAGGTCAGGTATGGTGTCTCATGCCTGTAATCCCAGCACTCCTGGCCAACATGGCAAAACCCTGTCTCTACTAAAAATACAAAAATTAGCTGGGCATGGTGGCGCATGCCTGTAATCCCAGTTCCTCGGGAGGCTGAGGCATGAGAATTGCTTGAACCCAGGAGGCAGAGGTTACAGTGAGCCAAGATCGCACCACTGCACTCCAGCTGAGGCAATAGAGGGAGACCCTGTCTCAAAAAAAAAAAAAAAGAAAAAAAGACAAAAAAAATCTTTTACAATCTTGATGGTCTATCAAAATAAAAGAGAAAGAATTTTAAAATTAAGCCTTTTGACCTCACCATGGCAACAATAACTAGCAGCAACGGTCCATGAAATGTTTCTACTGCTAAGAAACTGTATGTGTTCTTTAATATATATAACAAATCTAATAATTAAATTCAATACACAAATAGAACTACGTAGAATCCTCATGGAGAATATTTTAAACTTGAACTTTTAGCTTGAAATATTTTGATCTCTCTATCCAACTACAGTAACAGGCAAAGAATGAAAAGATAACACTTGGGAGGAATGAACATCAACAAGGAGCCCTGCACCAGCCTGACCAACATGGTGAAAACACGTCTCTAGTAAAAATACAAAAAATTAGACAGGCATTGTGGCACACGCCTTTAATCTCAACTATTCAGGAAGCTGAGGCACAAGAATCGCTTGAACCTGGGAGGCGGAGGTTGAAGTTAGCGGAGATCACACTGCTACACTCCAGCCTCGCGACAAACCAACTCTCTCTCAAAAAAAAAAAAAAAAAGGTAGGGGCGGTGGCATGCATTGTGCATCTATTTGTAAGAGCCTTCTCCCCACCCCCAAACATTCAAGATCAACTATGGCTGCAAGTCAAAGTCTCAGTAATGTCAGTATTTGAAATAGCAAATTCTTTACCACTTATGCACTGAGCTGCTCCGAAATATTTGGCACACAAGAGAAAGAGGAACACTCTTGAAGATGCACTTTACTAAATGATAACAGGGCAAACTCAAAGCAGCACCGAAGCAAAAGGGAATCATTTACATTAGGCCTGACACTTATGCAGAAATGTGAGCAAGACTCACAGGCCCAGGACAACTTCTAATCCTAGATATGGAGGCTGAGAGGACTTGGATGGTCTTTGGCCATGCCATCCCCTCAGGAGGCAGTGTCCTCTGAAGAACACCCAGGAGAGAGCGTGGCTTCCTTGGTGTCAGCCTGTAGGATCCTTCCTCCAACAGCAGGGAATGTTTTTAGAGAAGGTATTGGGCAGAAGGCACTAGCCACGCGTGGTGCATCGGTGCATCGGAGGCAAGTGGCCTCTTTGTAAGTTTCTGTGTTCACTGAATTTGCAACATGGCTAATAGGCTCTGAAATCAAAGACTGAACTTGGAGATACTGCAGCCTGAGAGCCTGGGAAACGCTAACTAGGAGAAAGGCACTGACTCATGGAAGTAATAGACATGTCATATGTCAGAGAAGGATAAATAAAAACATGTCTCAAATAATCTAGGCCAAAACTAGGAAAGATGCTCTTCCAGCTACTCTTGGATAAGGGTTTCAATAATAATTTTTTTTTTTTTTTTTTTTTTTTTGAGACGGAATCTCACTCACTCTGTCACCCAGGCTAGAGTGCAGTGGTGTGCTCTCAGCTCACTGCAACCTCCGCCTCCCAGGTTCAAGCCATTCTCCTGCCTCAGCCTCCTGAGTAGCCAGGATTACAGGCATAAGCCACCACACCCAGCCTCAACAATACTCTTCTACAGAGGGATTGGTAATTAAAACCATATGCAACTTACTATTGTCTAACATAGGCATGCATACCTCATTTAATCTGTCCCTTATGTAGGTATCAAAGTTTGTATCACAGGAGGCCATATATTTCATTCATTTATTCTCCTTTTTAAAAAATAACTTTTATTTAAACTTTTTAACATGGACATTCTCAAAAATTCACAAATATAGAGAGTGTAGTAGAGTGAACCCCTACGCATCCATCACATAGCTTCAACAATACATTTCCACTTAAAACAGTTTTAAAGGGAAAAGTGTTTTACAGCCCATTCAAAACCCCAAGTTTTACCTATATACTCTTATATACCCACGTAATGACCCTCTAATATTTCTGACTACCAATTTACTACAAAAGATTCTTTTAAGGATAAAAAAAAACCCCTATTATTCTATTCTGAAGGAACATTGTAAAAGCTCATCAGAATAAAAGATAGTATGCATTATAGATATGGACAGATAATGTCAAACTGAGGCCTTCTGTGCCTTCACATTCCCCAATATTTCTTTGAATATAAGAGCTTTGCTAGCTGGGTGTGGAGGCTCATGCCTGTAATCCCAGCACTTTGGGAGGCCAAGGCGGGAGGATCACTTGAGCCTTGGAGTTGGAGACCAGCCTGGGCAACAGAGTGAGACTCCATCTCTACAAACAATTTTTTTAAAATTAACCAGGCGTATCCCTGTGCCAGGAGCCAACCTGGTCTTCCCAAAGGGTAGCACCCCAGTGAAAACAAAAGCAAAAGAATAAAGTTCCCTGTAGGTCCTCTGTCCAAAAAAAAAATTAACCAGGCATGGTGCTGAGCACCTGTAATCCAGCTACTCAGGAGGATCACTTTAGCCCAGAAGCTCAAGTGAGCTATGATCACCACCACACTCAAGCCTGGGTGACAGAGCAAGACACTGTCTCAAAAAAAAGGAAAGAGGCTGGGTGCAGTGGCTCATGCCTGTAATCCCAGCACTTTGGGAGGCTGAGGCGGGTAGATCACGAGGTCAAGAGACTGAGACCATCCTGGCCAACATGATGAAACTCTGTCTCTACTAAAAATATAAAAGTTAGCTGGGCGTGGTAGCACATGCCTGTAGTCCCAGCTACTCGGGAGGCTGAGGCAGGAGAATCGCTTGAACTCGGGAGGCGGAGGTTGCAGTGAGCCTAGATTACGCCACTGCACTCCAGCCTGGCAACAGAGCGAGACTCTGTCTCACAAAAAAAGAAAAAGAAAAAGAAAAGAAAAGAGCTTTTTTAGCTTCTTAGGCTCACATCTCTTCTCAGAGACCTTTCTGTTTTCAGTTGATAATATCGTGACAATTATAAGACACAACATATTTAAGCAAGATAAGCACAAGATACCTCTTTATAGAAAGAGCAGATAGGACCACAGCATATTCTAGAGATCCTCTTGCCCTTTTTGATGGCACACCTAAGTACATGAACTCATCATAGTAAGTTTCTGATTCGGAGAGGAAATTTTTTGGTAAAAATATCTGCGAGTTGTTATAGCAAATATTTGGATGTTTGTGGTTCAGACTGCAAGGTACGCTTGATTATGTACATTTTTTTCTTAACTGCTTGATGAACTCTATCCAATTCATTTAATAATATTGCTTCCCTTTTTTACCTAATTCATAAATGTTTAAAGTCACAAGCATTAAGCTCTCCTCCAAGTAATGTTAGTTAAAAAGAAGTTCCTGAACCGAGGACATTCTCCAAAGATGTGTAGTCGTCACTTGGAAGGTGAAATTTAACAAAGAAAATAACTCCAAAAACAGCAGTTTCCAAACAGACCATTACTATTGCAGGGAAGCATTTTGGGCTCAAATGTGTCTCCCCGCAAAATTTGTATGTTGTAGCCCTAACCCTCAGCACCTTAGGATGTGGTTGTATTTGCAGATAATCTTTACACAAGTAATTAAAATGGGGTTGTTAGGGTAGGTTCCAATCCAATAGGACTGGTGTCCCTATAAAAGATTAGTACACAGACATGCACAGAGGGAAGACTGCCATCTGCAAGCCAAAGACAGACCTCAGAAGAGGCCAACCCTGCTGACACCTTGATCTGGGACTTCCAGCTGCCAGAACTGTGAGAAAATAAATGTCTGTTGTTTAAGTCACCCAGTTTGTGGTATTTTGTGATGGCAGTCCTAGGAAAACAAATATAGTGAGTACTGAAGGTCATCTAATCTAAGCTACAGAAATGGCCCTTAATGACACCTGGGGCCTCTGATTTTTTTTTAATTTATTTATTTTTTTTGAGACAGTCTCACTCTGTCACCCAGACTGGTATGCAGTGGCACTATCTTGGCTCACTACAACCTTCACCTCTTGGGTTCAAGCGATTCTCCTGCCTCAGACTCCTGAGTAGCTGGAATTACAGGCATGTACCTGGCTAATTTTTGTATTTTTAGTAGAGATGGGGTTTCACCATGTTGGCCAGGCTGGTATCGAACTCCTGACCTCAGGTGATCCGCCCGCCTTGGTCTCCCAAAGTGCTAGGATTACAGGCGTGAGACACTGTGCCTGGCCTGCAGGCTCTGAATACATAAAGTGAGAAGAAAATCTGTCAAAAGAGCTGGCCAGGCACATGCCAAGTCAACCTAATGCTTTATTTATTTACTTATTTAATAGAGATGGGGTCTCACTATGTTGCCCAGGCTGGTCTTGAACTCCTGAGCTCAAGCAATCCTCCCGCCTTGGCCTCCCAAAGTGCCAGGATTACAGGCATGAGCCACCGTGCCTGGCCAACCTAACACTTTTAAACAAATTCTGATGACAATCAGATGACAGCTCAGGGTATGGGCTCTGACCAAATAAATCTTTATTTCAATTACTCAATTACATGGTCTGGCTTTATCTGTCCTCCAAACTGTTAGAGAGCAAGACTGATATTTTTAACCTTTCAGATACGCAAGGAATGTAGGAGATGAGACATGTTGAACTGTGAAGGCATAAACATAAGATAACTTTGAAAATTTATGAAAATTTTAAAAATATTTTTAAAAATCAACACAAATAATTTTGAAAATAGTAAGCCACATCAGGAAAGAAATTTTGTGGGTACACAATAACACAAGGATTTGGTGGTCGCAATGGGCTTTCAGTTACACAAAAGAGCATGAAATTTACAATATTTACCAACATTCTCTTCAAATGCTTTTCAGACACCAAATAATTACCCAATTAAACCACTGCAAGATAAGCTGCTATTACTCTGAATTTAGTGAAAAGAACTAATAATTATTCTTTTAACAGTTTCTGTGAAGAAAGAACTCAATGTTTACCATATACAAGTGAGGACATCCCACCCTTTTAATGAGTAGGAACAGGGAAAAAAGGCTGATTATGTAAGTGAATTCAGTGGAGGACAGAGATGACTAAGAACCACAATCTGTGAAAACAGAGAATTTAATATGTAAAGCAGAGACCACCACTGGCAAAAGGCTATTTATGAATATTGCCAATACTTAGCATTGCGGACTGACAATAGGAGATCTTCGGTCATGTCCTGAACAACATAATTCATCACACTAGTGCTTGAGGCAGTCATGTCCAAGCAATTTATCATCATCATATCACTCGCCTGAGTATGAGAGGGGGAGAACTTTGATTGTTAACCTCTAGGGAGACTGGATTTATAGCCAGCGTCCCCTAAGAATGCAGCACAGCTCTGCCCAAAGCACAATGCTCCCTGCTTGCCTTCTGTTTAACTCAGAATAAAAGAGTGAACACACTGTCCCCGGGACATTAACAGCAAAACCTAAGTCTGATACTCTTAGATTCGAAATCAGATAGCCAGGAAATCATATTTAAAGTACTCTTTGAAGCTGCCTGAAAAAAATGTATTAGTCAATGGTAAGTATGGATGATTCATTTCAAATGTCCTTCAGTGACAAAATAATTTCTGAAATGCATCCACTGATAACTGCATTTGGGAAGAATCATCTTTTCACAACTCACCCACGAACATTCCTCTGTATTGGAAAACTTGGAAGTGCACTGAAAATTGTTAAAAATATATAAATTGTGTTTTTCAAAGTAAAAATGAAAGCCTTGATTCCTATCCCTTCCAGGCATAGAACCTTAACCTATTTTACACTTTAACTCGGTCTGCCCTTACAGAATGTAATTAAACATCTAAATGTCATTTTTGCCACTTTTGATTAAAATCACAAAGCAGACTGGAGCATGATGGGAACAGCACACCTGCCATCTCCCACACAGTAAAAGTAGCATGATTCATAGGACAAGCCTCTTTCAGGGCCCTCCCCGCAGCTCCCAAGGTATCTGGTAAACCAAAGCCAGAAATCCCCACATACAGGCAGCTTATCTGATAATACTCATTACGCAGGCTTGACCAGGCTAGGCCACAGTAACACACAAATCCCCAAATCTCAGGGTCTGAACACAACAAAAGTTTATTTCTAGCTCATATGTCTAACACAGGAAGGCAGGGGGCTCTGCTTATTGTCCTCTTTCTATGACCCGGGCTGAGACTGCTGCCTCTATCTGGATGGTCACTGTGGCGGAGGGAAAGTGATTGTGACACATCTTTCACTGGCTCTTAACACACTTTTACCTGGAAGTGACACAGGTCACTCCACTTGTGTTTCATTAGCCAAACAAGTCACATGGACATACCTGCCTGGAAGGAGACAGGGAAACGGCTGACACAGCTCTCACGCTGAGCAGGCAGAGAGGTATTTGTACTCAGGCGGTTATTGTTTTGACAAAATAGGTAGAACCACAGAGCCAGTTTATGCCAAATGGAACCAGATATTTTATTTTTCTTATTCTTTCTTTTTTTTTTTTTTTATTAAGAGATGACGTCTATGAATGAGAAGCCTTTTGTTATAAAAGTGTTATTAAGGGCCGGGCTTAGTGGCTCATGCCTGTAATCCCAGTACTTCGAGAGGCTGAGGCAAGTGTATCACCTGAGGTCAGGAGTTCAAGACCAGCCTGATCAACATGATGAAACTCCGCCTCTACCAAAAATACAAAAAAATTAGCTGGGCATGGTAGTGCGTGCCTGTAGTTCCAGCTACTTGGGAGGTTGAGGCAGGAGAATCACTTAAACCTGGGAGGCAGAGGTTGCAGTGAGCCAAGATAGCGCCACTACACTCCAGTCTGGGCAATAGAGTGAGACCCTGCCACCACAAAAAAAAAAAAAAAAAAAAAAGAAATCTTATTAGGAAAACCTGGACCACTGTAAATACACTAGAAAGAATAGCTAAAGAAAACAGAACAGCCGGGCGCGGTGGCTCACGCCTGTAATCCCAGCACTTTGGGAGGCCGAGGCGGGCAGATCACAAGGTCAGGAGATCGAGACCACGGTGAAACCCCGTCTCTACTAAAAATACAAAAAATTAGCTGGGCGCGGTTGTGGGCGCCTGTAGTCCCAGCTACTCGGGAGGCTGAGGCAGGAGAATGGCGTGAACCTGGGAGGCGGAGCTTGCAGTGAGCCGAGATCGCGCCACTGCACTCCAGCCTGGGCAACAGAGCGAGACTCCATCTCAAAAAAAAAAAAAAAAAAAAAAAAAAAAAAAAAGAAAACAGAACAAAGCCACATTCGATGTATGAAAAAATATTCAACAACTATCTCAGTCAAGTTCCTAGGGATACTGAGCAGACTAGAGCTTGATCAGAAATTCTCAGTGTTGTTACTATATGGCTTACTAGGGTATTTAATAGATTTGAAGTTGGCTGGGTGCCGTGGCTCACGCCTGTAATCTCAACAGTTTGGAAGGCAGAGGTGGGAAGATCACTTGAGCCCAGGTGTTCAAGACCAGCCTGGGCAACAAAACAAGACCCCCATCTCTACAAAAATAAATAAACAGATAAATATTTTAAAAAGAAGGTATTTGAGGATAAACATTCCTCCTGTATGAACACTTCAAAGCACATGGAAGCAAAGGTGGACGTTTACCAAGCTCCTCTCATGGTATACAGTTCATCATTTTGTCTTTAAGCTTAAATCCGAGAGCAATCTCTAAAACCCTTGCATCAGGGCTGCTTACTCAACTTAAAATAGTCACAGGGATGCTATGGCCAAGCCCTGGCACTGAGTACGGTCATGTACTTCTCCAGATTCTAAATGATCTATTTTTGTGTTCTCTTGCTCTCTGCTTCTATTTGGCTCAAAATTTACTGACACTTCAAAGGATATTAAATTGCATTTTTTTTTCCAGAAATGCTTCTCACTTTAGCCATATTCAAGGTATTTTCTGTCCTTCACAGGGAAGGGGAAATTTGCCCAGTGAAACTGATCTTTCTGTAAGTCCTTCCAGAAGAGCCACTGTCCTGATTTTCCTCCGGTCTCACTAGCCACCTTCTGGCTGGATCCTCCCCTGCTGACCTCTAAAATACACATTTACTGATTTTTGATTGAATAAACAGACTCTTCCTGACTACCTTGTAATTTCAGCAGCAAATATGACCCAAAATTGGAAGACCTCTGAATCTATTCTGGTTTGAGGGCTGTCCAATTAAAACGGAAAAAAACTGGCCTAAAATATCCTTAAATGGTAAAATCAGGATCTTATCTTCATAAATCCATAGATTATTAGATCCACTAGAGACTTAGAGACCACTTAACTTTTTTTTTTCTTTGTTTTTTGAGACAGAGTTGTACTCTGTCACCCAGGCTGGAGTGCAGTGGTGTGATCTCAGCTCACAGCCACCTCTGCCTCCCAGGTTCGAGCAATTCTCCTGCCTCAGCCTCTCGAGTAGCTGGGATTACAGGCACACCCACCACCATGCCCGGCTAACTTTTTGTAGAAAAGGGGTTTCACCATGTTGGCCAGGCTGGTCTCAAACTCCTGGCCTCAAGCGATCCACCTGCCTCACCCTCCCAAAGTGCCGCGATTACAGGTGTGAGACACCGTGCCTGGCCTGAGACCACTTACCTTAATGTGTCTAGAAAACATAGGCAGGCCAGGCACAGTGGCTCATACCTGTAATCCTAGCACTATGGGAGGCTGAGGCAGCCAGATCACTTGAGCCCAGGAGTTTGACACCAACATGGGCAAAATGGCAGAACCCCATCTCTACCAAAAACACAAAAAATAAAGTAGAAAATAAAAACTAGCTGGGCACGGTGGGGTGCACCTGCGGGAGACTGAGCTGGGAGGATCACTTGAACTGGGGAAGTGAAGGTTGCAGTGAGCTGTGATAGCACCACTGCACTCCAGCTTCGGTGAAAGAGTGAGACCTAGTCTTAAAAAGCAAAAGAGGCTGGGCGCGGTGGCTTAGTCCTGTAATCCCAGCACTTTGGGGGGCCAAGGTGGGTGAATCACGAGGTCAGGAGTTCAGGATCAGCCTGGCCAATATGGTGAAACCCCGTTTCTACCAAAAATACAAAAATTAGCTGTGTGTGGTGGCGCACGCCTGTAGTCCCAGCCACTCAGGAGACTGAGGCAGGAGAATCGCTTGATCCCAGGAGCGTTGCAGTGAGCCAAGATCGCGCCACTGCACTCCAGCCTGGGCAAGGATGAGACTCCGTCTAAAAAAAAAAAAGCAAAAGAAAACCAACTTG
This sequence comes from Macaca thibetana thibetana, assembly GCF_024542745.1. Lineage (NCBI taxonomy): Eukaryota > Metazoa > Chordata > Mammalia > Primates > Cercopithecidae > Macaca > Macaca thibetana. Next base: position 16,360,404 of record NC_065586.1, on the reverse strand, counting down.
TCGAAAGTCACTGAGCTGGAACCAGAACTAGAATAGGGCTCCACTCATTCTGGGTCCAAAGTTCTTTAAATCAGCAACCCCTCTTACTGCCTATGTAAGGGTATACCTTTAGTTCCTGTTGACTTGTGATGTACAAAGAATGAGGTGGTCTAAGAGTAAGAGCACACAGGCTGTGGAGTCAGAAAGACTCCACCTTTAAACTTTGTTTCCATCTGTAAACTTCCCAGCAGTGGCCTAATCTTTCTGTACCCTTAGGTTTGTCGTTATCACTAGAATCCTTCACAGGGCTGCAGAGTGGATTAAGCAAGAGTGCACAGGACTCAGACATATGACCGCAGGTGATCAGCTTTTACAAACTGCCAAAAAATATAGACCTGTAATGCCAGCACTTTGGGAGGCCGAGGCAGGCAGACTGATTGAGCCCAGGAGTTCAAAACCAGCCTGGGCAACATGGAGAGACACTGTCTACAAAAAATACAAAAATTAACCGGGCATGGTGGCACGTGCCTGTAGTCGCAGCTACTCCGGAGGCTCAGGAGGCTGAGGCAGGAAGTTCCCTTGAGCTCAGAAGGTCGAGACTGCAGTGAGCTGTGATCGCACCAAATGCACTGTAGCCTGGGCAGCAAAGCAAGACTCCGAATAAAAAAAAAAAAAAAAAGCTTATTAAAGGAGGCTTAGCAGGGAATAGCCGCTCCCACCCAGCACAGCTAACCGATGACGGCCCCGGGCATTGCTGTCGAGTCAAAGGGAGCTAGAGCCGCAAGGAACTGGCGCTCTTCGCAACGTCCCTCAAGCACTTAGGGAGAGGCGGCAGGGCCCACGCGCCAGTGGCTTGAAAATCCTTCCTTCCGGCAGGACCCTCGCGCGGAACTCTGCAGCGAACCCCGGCCGCGCGGCCTCCGCCGTCGGGCCCCACTCTTCCTACTGGGCCTATAGTTCCGGCTCCTGCTCTGACTTCTGGGAGCCTTACCTCGGGTACAACGCGCTGCCTTCTCCCCTGGGAACTTCCGCCAGGCCAACGTCCCGGGCCTTTTAAGTCTCCCCTCTTCCCTCCCACTTCGCCTTTGGTTCTCTCCCCGCCCCTGGCCCGAGGTCACGCCCTCACCGGGTCCTAGGACACGCCCCGTGGGTCCTTGCCACGCCCTGCCTCTTCGTAGGACACACCCTTCAAACCCTCGCCACGCCCCACCCTGGTCCTGGGCCGTTTCCCGCTGGTCTCTGCCTAGCCACACCCTCCTGCAGGCGCTGTCTGACTGACTGTCGTTTGGCTGAATGAAAAAAATTCGGGGCTGGATCCCCAAACGGAAAGAAACTGTTGCATTTTCCCCAGATCCTAGTTCTCCACAGAACAGCCTGGAACAAGGGAGCATTCCGTAGCTCTTTTAGTTTTCCCCAAGAATAAATCGGAGGTGGCGCGCTGGCAATTTGATGTCACAGTGGGTTCTGGATCCTCATGCTGCAAAGGGAGAACTTTGGTTTTGTGTTCCCACTTGTCACTGTTTCCTGCCCCGGGGCCGCGTTTCCTTCTCTTTAGAATTAGAGTGCGGTGCTAGAGCACTTGAACTGGCCCTGGTGCTTGCTGTGACTGAAATAAACTTAGTGAGTATGTGTGAGTCTGCTGGCAAAACATGATGCTTGGAGCAGCTGCCACAATGAAGAGTCATACCTTTAGGTATTGTAGGGGGCCAAGGGCAAACGTCTTCTTCATCCTCTGAAGGTTTGCTGAAAGTCAACTGACAAAAGGCAGTTTCGCAGCAGAAAAGGCATACGAATATACTTGATCATAGCTTTATGTGAAACAGGAGCCTTCAGAATGAAAACCCAAAGATGCAAGGGAAACGGTCCATTTTTTTTTGCTTAGGTTCAACAAAGTATGAACCTCCATGTATTCAGCTGGTGCAAAAGTAATTGCGGTTTTTAATGGCAAAAACCACAATTATTTCTGCACCAACCTAATAGATACTACGATGGCATAAAAAGGGTCTGCTCTAATGCCAATAGACTCAGTGAGCCAGCCCTGTCTGTTTAGATTCTTTTTGGCTTTTCTGTGCAGTGTTCCTTCCTTCTGGGTATAGAGCAGGACCCTTTCTGGAATGGAGGTCTTAGGACCTACAGTCAAACAGAGCAGGCCAGAGAATTTCTTTACGGCCAGTTTTGACACAGAAAGGCAGGGGTCACGTAGAGTCAAACTTTTAGGTTTTAGGCTTGGCTTTGGGGATATGGAGGTTCTGGCTTCTGTGACTCACCTTGCGGAAAAGGGATTCTAGTTTCTAGAATGAGGGGCCAGAGGCAGGAGGACATGAGGTTAGAGAGAGCTGCTTCTAAGGCCTTCATTTTGGGGTATCATTTTCTGAACCCCAACAATATTACACCATAATCAATTTTTATTACTATTTTGAAATGGCTCTGTTGCCCAGGCTGGAGTACAGTGGTGTAGTCATAGCTCACTGCAGCCTTGAACTCCTAGGCTAGAGGGATCCTCCTGCCTCAGCCTCCTGAGCAGCGGGGACTACAGGTGAGCACCACCACACTCAGCTAATATTTGTAATTTTTGTAGAGATGGAGGTCTCACTATGATGGCCAGCCTGGTCTCAAACAGCTGAGCTCAAAGGATCCTCCCACCTCAGCCTCCCAACGTGTTAGGATTACGGGCACGAGCCAAAGCACACGGCCTAGTCAATTAATTTTATCCTGAATCCTGAGAAAAAAGAGAATAGGTATGCAGACGGTCAGAAGCTACAGATGTCATTTCAAAGGAAAGTAGAGATTTAATAATAATAATAATAGATGATGCTTATGGGGGCCAACTCTGTCAGGTTTTGTAACGGGTGTATGGTATTTTGTTTAAGATTTGAGCAGCCTGCATGTGGCAGTAGCTATTTCCCTCCAATTATAGACAAGAAAACAGACTTAGACAAGCGCCTTGTTCAAGGATAGGACTAGGGACCCAGATTAGTTGATATCAGTCACTACACTATGCCTTCTTAGTAGAGAATGGGGAACTTTTGTTTGTTTTTGAGACAGAGTCTTGCTCTGTTGCCCAGGCTGGAGTACAGTGGTGCAATCTTGCCTCACTGCAGCCTCCACCTCCTGGTGTCAAGGGATTCTCCTGCCTCAGCCTCCTGAGTAGCTGGGATTACAGGCATGCGCCACCAGGCTCAGCTACTTTTGTGTAATTTTAGTAGAGATGGGGTTTCACCATGTTGGCCAGGTTGGTCTCAAACTCCTGACCTCAAGTGATCCACCCGCCTTGACCTCCCAAAGTGTTGAGATTACAGGCATGAGCCATCGCACCAGGAGCGAATGGGGCACTTTGATAGGAGATTAATAGAAATAAATTAATTCATTTAAATCGGAAAAAAGGAGAAGAAAAGGATATACAGGTCTTGTCTGTTTTTTGTTTTTTAAGGGTAAAAGTACAAGATGTTATTTAGAAAAGGGGTTGGTTGGTAAAGGACAGTCAGGGAGAAGATATCGAGGAAAAAATTGGTTTTCAAGGAGGGTGGCTGGGTAAATCCTAGAAACAGTAAAGGGATAAAAATAAGGTCTAAGAGTAGAAGAGACAAGAATAAATGGAGGGGTTAAGAACTGCAGAGGCATGAGTGCCTGGATATTAGTAGCAATGACTTGGGCTCACACTGAGATTCTATAATGAGGAGACGGATCCAGGGCGGCTTCTGGAGTGATCTCAGTGCTGGTTCCCACTTCGTGTGTGCTACAAGCGTGGAGCCGTATAAATGTGTACCTGACAGTGGGTGTTAAGGAGAGGCTCCAAAGTCCATTATTTATAATGTTACGTATTTTAGTAGTCCATGCTGCCAGATGTTAAATGATACATGAAGTCCTTGTTAAAAAATGACTTCAGGCCAGGCGCAGTGGCTCATACCTACAGTCCCGCCACTTTGGGGTGCCAAGGTGGGCAGATCAGTTGAGGCCAGAAATTGGAGACCAGCCTGGCCAACATGGTAAAACACCGTCTCTACTAAAAATACAAAAGTTAGATGGGTGTGGTGGTGCACGCCTGTAGTCCGAGCCACTCAGGAAGCTGAGGCATGAGAATTGCTTGAACCTGGGAGGTGGAGAGTGCAGTGAGCTGAGATCACGCCACTGCACTTGAGTCCAGTGACAAAGAGAGACCCTGTCTCCAAAAAAAAAAGAAAAGAAAAAGAAAAAGAAACTTTAGTTTTTCTTTATCGAAGTTACTAAATTCTCCACTGCCCACATTAAATCCACTGAGTAAGATTTGTGATGGATTTCAAATGCAGGCTCTTATTTCTGTGGCTTTACTCCTTAAAAAGATAGTGGTAAAGAGATATTATTTCTCTTTTGAAGAAAGCAGCTACAAAAAAACTTCAAATTAATATCAGCAGATTTATTTCAGGAACTTTCTCAAACTATTGTGTATAGGTGTGTTCAAAGAAAGGCAGAGGCCAGGTGTTGTGGCTCACGCCTCTAATCCCAACAGTTTAGGAGGCTGAGGAAGTCAGAAGTTTGAGACCAGCCTGGCCAACATGGTGAAAACCCATCTCCCCTAAAAAAAAAGAAGAAACTACAGGCCGGGTACAGTGTCTCACGCCTGTAATCCCAGTACTTTGGGAGGCCAAGGAACGTGGATCACAAGGCACAGGGTCAGGAGTTCAAGATCAGCCTGGCCAAGACGGTAAAACCCTGTCTCTACTAAAAAAAAAAAAAAAAAAAAAAAAAAAAAAAATTAGCCAAGTGTGGTGCTGTGCGCCTGTAGTCTCAGCTACTTGGGAGGCTGAGACAGGAGAATCGATTAAATCTGGGAGGTGGTGGTTGCAGTGAGCCAAGATCACACCACTGCACTCCAGCCTGAGAGACAGAGTGAGTCTCTATCTCCAAAAGCAAAAACAAAAACAAACACAAAGAACAGTGGATAAAATCATGTAAATCCAATGCGCAAGAATGGAAAACTTTTTAGCATATAGCATCTGTGTACATACTGTAATCCTATTTCACTAAGCACTCTTGTTAGTTAAGCACCAGATGCTATAGTATGTTTTAGAAAGTAAAATAAACACTCTTCATTACTGGCCTCAAAATCTACTAGCCCTGGGATAGGCGGACAAGAATGGGTGAAAAGGGTCCTTGATGATGTTCTGCTGTCAAATAGGATTATCTGGCAACAAGCGTATGCCCAACTTTATTTTTCAGACTTTCTTCCTAGAGAAGCTTAACTTGGAAATAATTTTTGAAACCGAGAATATCAATGTACTGTCGTATGTCTGTGATGAAATAGCAAAGTTGAAAATCACATTATTAAGGAACCGGGTTTCCAAATCAATGTCTCAGTTAAAGGTTTAGTTCAAATGCACTCTCATTTCTACAGTGCTTGCTTTTCATTTTCATAGTATCTTTGAATTTTGACAGTACCTGTACCCAGGAACAGTAAATTGGCAAAAAGAATGAAATCAAAAGCAAACATCCAAAGCCCCTGCTGTTTGGGTTAAACTTCTAGAAAACACCCAGGTTTTCATAACCCTATTTAGTTGTTTTAAATATTTACACAAAAGTAGTCTATAGAAACAATCTGGGGAGGACACAACAGGAAATAATCCAGGTAATTATCAGATAAGCAGCAGGAAAAAAATGCAGGACCTGTGATGTCAATTCTATCAGTAATGTTGCTTTTAGGTTTTAATTGTTAATTGGAAGCTGAAATTTACAGTGCTGCAGAGATTTTCTTGGTTTAATTTTGCGTCATGGTGTGATAAGCCATTCCTATCATTTAGAGGACATCTATTAGATACTAATGTCACAAGAGAACTAGAACAGAACTTTCAACACACAGATCTTTTTCTATCAAATTCCTATTCTTTGTATCCCCCAGAAAATACAACTAACTATTCAACGTATGTTATTATTTCACTTAGAAGCAAAGGAAAAGAAATTTAAATCATTCTAGTTTTTTTTTTTTTTTTTTTTTTTTTTTTTTTTTTTTTTTTGAGATGGAGTCTCTCTCTGTCGCCAGGCTGGAGGGCAGTCTCAGCTCACTGCAACCTCCGCCTCCCAGGTTCAAGTGTTTTCCTGACTCAGCCTCCCGAGTAGCTGGGACTACAGGCACACGCCACCACGCCCAGCTAATTTTTGTATTTTTAGTAGAGACGAGGGTTTCACCATGTGGGCCAGGATGGTCTCCATCTCTTGACCTCGTGATCCGCCCACCTCGGCCTCCCAAAGTGCTGTGATTACAGGCGTCAGCCACCGTGCCTAACCTCATTCTAGATCTTAAAGGGCCAAACTGAGAACACATAACCGGCAACTGAGTGAACCTTTCATCTGGAACTATGTCTTCATCTGTAAGTTTTTACAACCTTTTGTAGAAGCCAACTACAAGTCTGTCTTAAAAACTATTTTGACTTCATAGCTGCTGTGGATAATGGGGAAGCATTTCCTCAAAAAAATCCATCATAATTGCCCGGTGATCCAGCAATTTCACTTCTTGGTGGAATTCTACCCAAGAAGTAAACGCAGGAGCTCAGTGTTTTATAGCATTATTCACAATAGCCAAACAGTGGAAGCAACCCAAATGTCCAATAGATAAGCAGATTAAAAAAAAAAAAGTGGCATATAGGCACAATAGAATAGTATTTAACCTTAAAAAAAGAATAACATTCTGGGCCGGGCACAGTGGCTCACGCCTGTAATCCCAGCACTTGGGGAGGCTGAGGTGGGTGGATCACCTGAGGTCAGGAGTTCGAGATCAGCCTGGCCAACATGGTGAACTCCCGTCTCTACCGAAAATACAAAAAATTAGCCAGGCGTGATGGTGGGCACCTGTAATCCCAGCTACTCGGGAGGCTGAGGCAGGAGAATCACTGGAACCCAGGAGGCAGAGATTGCAGTGAGCCAAAATCACACCATTGCACTCCAGCCTGGGCAACAAGAGCAAAAATCCGTCTAAATAAAATAAAATAAAATAAAATAAGAATAAAATTCTGATAATGCTGGAGCTTAGATGAACCTAGAAGACATTTTGCTACGTGATATAAGCCAGACACAGAGCAGACATTGCATTATTTCACTTCTATGAGATACCTTAAGTAGTACCTTTATAGAGATAGAAAGAAGGGTGATTACCAGGGGCTGAGGGAAGGAGAAAATGAGGAGCTGTTATCTGTCTGGGATGATAAAAAAAGTTCTGGAGAGCAGCAGTGTGCATACTTGTACAACAATGTGAATGTACCCATATTGAACTGTACTTCAAAATGACTAAAACCAAAAAAAAAAAAAAAAAGGTTAAAATAGTAAATTTTATGTTACGTATATTTTGCCACAATAAGAAATATTTGACTTTAGATGGCTGTGTAGATAACCAACAATAACTCGAATTAGAACACCTATTGCACTCACTAATATTTGCTTATATAAAAATTTTTTTGAGACACTGAGGCTGAAGTACAAGGCATGATCTCGGCTCACTGCAACCTCTGCCTCCCGGGTTCAAGCAATTCTCCTGCCTCAGTCTCCTGTATAGCTGGGATTACAGGCGTGTGCCACCATGCCCAGCTAATTTTTGTATTTTTAGTAGAGACGGGGTTTCACCATGTTGGCTAGGCTGGTCTTGAACTCCTGGTCTCAAGTGATCCATCCACCTTGGCCTCCCAAAGTGCTGGGATTACAGGCGTAATCCCAGCCTATATATTTTTTTAGCTTAGTAATTTCTTTTGGTATTTGCAACTGTGCGCAGACTACGTATTTTTTTAGCTTAGCAATTTCTTTTGGTATTTGCGACAGAGACTTAATGATATTTGGTGACTTTGCTCACTGAACCCATTTCCCACTCCTCCTGGACACACGGCTACACTACATTTCCCAGTCTTCCTGGCAGTTAGGTGTGTTCCTGCCACCACATTCCAGCCAATAGGATGTGGGAGAAGTAGACATGTTCCTTCCAGAACTGACCCATCAACAACCATCCTTCCTCTCTTTGTTCATCTGTGGGCTGGCTAAAGAGAATTCTCTAGGACCTGTGGAATGCAGCCACAGGAGGACAGGGGGCTATAGTTGAAAAGCTGTGTGAAGTAGAACACTCCTACCAACCCTAACATCTGATATAAATATAAATGTTATAAATAAAAAACATAGGCCAGGCTTGGTGGTGCACACCTGTAATCCCAGCTACTCGGGAGGCTGAGGCAAGAGAATCACTTGAACCCAAGAGGCAGAAGCTGTAGTGAGCCAAGATTGCGCCACTGCACTCCAGCCTGGGCAACAGAGCAAGACTCTGTCTCAAAAAAAAAAAAAAAAAAAAAAAAAAAAGAAAAAAGAAAAAAGCCTGTAATCCCAGCACTTTGGGAGGCCGAGAAAAAGGAGATCGAGACCATGCTAGTTCTTATTGTCTGTATGCTACTTGGGACTGAGGCAAGATTGAACCCGGGATTATTTGAGCTGAGATCCAGCCACTGCACTCCAGCCTGGGCGACAGAGCATGACTCCGTTAAAAGAAAGAAAAATGTAGTTTTATTGTCATGTCACTAAGATTTGGGGATTATTTGTTACAGCAGATAGCCTACCCTAATTAATATGGTATTTGTCCTAGTAAGAGAATTCAAAGAATCTATATGCAAATTGAAAACTGCCTTTCTTTAGCCAGCCATTAATAACTAATATTAAATAGGTCCCAGGATGACTTCCAAATCCTTGGGAGAATTATTTAAATACTAGAGGCATCTATTAGCACACAATAATGTGATTATTGGTCTCTAATAAACACAGTGTTGAGAGCTGGATTAATTAAACAGAAGGAATTAAACCCTCAAAAAGATGGCCGGGAAGCTATTTATTAACTGGAAGCTCAACCATGTGTATCTGTGAAGAACGCCAAATGGTGGTGTTCTCAGTGTTGAAAAACAATGTGGTCTGGAACCAAACATTGCAAGGATAACTTGAATTTATAAATCAAAGTCGTTGACTTTTTTTCTTTAAGTAATATGAATAATTTGTTTTCATTTGAAGGTCTTCCAAAAAAAATTTTCTGCCATGGAGTTAGTTAAAAATTCTAATCAGAAACTTTGTTTAATACTGTTTTTAGGCCAGGTACAGTTGCTCATGCCTGTAATCCCAGTGCTTTGGGAGGCTGAGTCAGGAGGATCACTTGATTCCAGGAGTTCAAGAGCAGCCTGGGAAACACAGGAAGAGCCTGTCACTACAAAATTGAAAAATTAGACATTAGGCAGGCATGGTGGCACGCACCTGTGTTCCTAGCTACATGGGAGGCTTAGGTGGGAGGATCTCTTGAACCTGAAAGGTCAAGGCTGCAGTGACCCGTGATTGTGCCACTACATCCCAGCCTGGGCAACAGAGTAGATACCCTGTCTCTTAAAAACAAACAAACAAACAAACCACTCCTGCTTTTGATTGTACTATGTAAGGAACACATGCCTTTGCAGCTTTAGTTACTAAAGAACTCCTCTGCATGTGTAGTTTGTAAAATTGTGTCACTTACTTAGTAAATATTACCAGGATATATAAAAATATCTAGGATATATAAAAATATCTAGGATATGTAAAATTATATATAAAAATAAAAATCATACATACAATATATAAAAATTATGTTGCAGCTAAAATAACCAAAGAGTTTGATTCAATCTCCTAGCTAGAATAAAGGGGAAATATCAGCGTCTTGTCTTTGGAATGAATCTCCTGCCAGGGTGTGCTGCACCACGTGGATTCTCAGTGAACACAGGGGACCAGGCAGTGTAGATCAGTCCATTGGAAAATAGCTCTGTAGTCAGATAGACCTGACTTCAGTTTCTGGCTCCTCTCTTTTCTGGCTATGGGACCTCTTAATATCTCTGAGTCATGGCATCTTCATATAAAATGGGGATATTATTACATCGCCCTGGCCAACTCCAGGTTGCCTCACAGATCCTTTTCCCTTTTCTGTCGCACTACTGATTTAGTGAGGTTCATGGCCTCCCAGTTAAAGATGACATTGCCCAGCATCTCTTACAGCTAGGCATGGCCCTACGACTAAGAAGATTAGGTGCCTATCCCACCCCACTGGGAGACGATGAGAATTGAAGAAGCTGCCTGGAAACCAGTGTTAAGGATGGCAGAAACCCTGTACCTTCGTAGGGTTGGTGTGTGAATTAAATGACACACAATATGAAAGTGTCTTATTTGGGGTCTTTAGAACAACACTGGAGTTTGCTAGACAAGAGAGGGTAATTAGGATTTAAGTACAGAGAAGTCAGAAATAGCAAACAGAATTGAGTAAATAATGTGCTTTTAACTGAGGTCAAGAGTGCGAGACCAGCCTGGCCAACATGGCAAAACCCCATCTCTATTAAAAATACAAAACTTGGCCAGGTGTGATGGCATGTGGCTGTAATGCCAGCTACTTGGGAGGCTGAAGCAGGAGACTTGCTTGAACCCGGGAGATGGAGGTTGCAGTGAGCTGAGATCGCACCACTGCACTCTACCCTGGGCAACAGAGCGAGGTTCCAATAAGAAAAAAAAAAGGGTGGGGGGCAGTGGCTCACACCTGTAATCCCAGCACTTTGAGAGGCTGAGATGGGCAGATCACCTATGGTCAGGAGTTCAACACCAGCCTGGCCAACATAGTGAAACCCTGTCTGTACTAAAAATACAAAAATTAGCCAGATGTGGTGATTCCACACCTGTAATCCCAGCTACTTGGGAGGCTGAGGCAGGAGAATCACTTGAACCTGGAGGTGGAAGTTGCAGTGAGCCAAGATCATGCCACTGCACTGGAGCCTGGGGGACAGAGCGAGACTCCATCTTAGAAAGAAAAAAATAGTGCTTTTAGACAGGAGGGTAGGTGGGACTCAGGGTGTGGTAGCCTAAGCAATCACCGTGCAGGGAGCATCTGCCAGAAACCCAGGTCAGGAGAAGGGATCCAACACCATGACTGCGGGCAGGAAACCAAGTTATCAGTGCCCTGGACCCAGAGTCTAGGTGCAATGATTTAGGAATCTCAGTCAATATAGTGGCAATAACAATAATAATAGTGACAAAAATAACTATCATTTGTTGACAGTCTGTGCTAGTCTCTATTCTAGTAGTGCTTTGTAAACATTTTAAAGGTTTAGAGGCACATAATCCCCATTTTACTGATGCCCAGAGATGTGGTCCTTTTGCTCAAGGACTCATGGCTAATAAATGGCTAAGTCAAGAATCAAATTGATATGGTCTGGTTGTGTCCCCACCCACATCTCATCTTGAATTGTAGTTCCCAGAATCCCCATGTGTCATGGGAGGGACCTGATGGGAGGTAACTGAATCATGGGGGCAGTTACCCCCATGCTGCTGTTGTTGTGATAGTGAGTGAATTCTCACAACACCTGATGGTTTTATGAGGGGCTTTTCTCCCTTTTGCTCAGCAATTCTCCATCCTGCCACCATGTGAAGAAGGACGTGTTTGCTTCTCCTTCACCAAGATTGTAAGTTTCCTGAGGCCTCCCCAGTCCCACGGAACTGTGGGTCAATTAAACCTCTTTCCTGTCTAAATTACCCAGTCTCGGGCAGTACTTTATAGTAGCATGAGAACGGACTAAGACAGTAAGTCTAGGACGAGCAGACTCTAAAACTCAAACTCTAAGAACTGCTCAATAATCCAATCCCAGTTATTTGGGAGGCTCAGGAAGGAGGATCACTCAAGATCAGGAGTTTGAGACCAGCCTGGGCAACATAGTGAAACCTCATCTCTTAAAAAAAAAAAAAAATTAGCTGGGCATGGTGGCAGGCTCCTATTGTTTCAGCTACTCGGAGGCTAAAGTAAGAGGGTGGCTTGAGCCCAGGAGTTCCAGGCTGGAGAGAGCTATGATCACACCATGGCGCTCCAACCTGGGCAACAGAATGAGATCCTGTCTCTTAAAACAAAACAAAACAACACCGTAATCTAAGTGAAACGTTTAGCACAGGGCATAGCAAAGGGATCAATAGACATTAGCTGTTATCTAGACAAGATTGTTAGTCACAGATCAGCAGAAGCAAAGTGGAAACTCACCTGGAGACCCTGTGAAGCCAGGCTCCTTATATACTGGTGTATGTGTGTGCGTGTGTACGCACGTGTGCCTGCATGGGTGTGTGGAGGGGAGGCCAGTGTGTAGGTGGAGGGACACAGTGGGAGGTGTTCTGGTGAGTAAGAAAACTTGACTCATATCAGACAGAAAGAAGTGAGGAGTCAGAAAGCAAAGGTGTTCCTAATCTCAAGCATTCTTTTTTCTCTTCAATTGTGCAGAGAAGGAATGAGATGCTTTCATAATAGGAAAGCTGGAAAGAAAATCTAACACTCTTCTTGGTTATCACAGAATCAGAGATGTTTAGAGCCAGAAGAAGATCTTAAAAACAATCTAGTGTCCAACCCTTTCCTCTTGGAAGTAGGCAAAGGACATTCACTGGGATTTTTAAAAATCACCATCTGCAGAGAAATAAGCGAACTCAAAAGGGCTTTTAATGCAAAGAGCCTGAAGTCTCAGAGAGAGGTTTTATAGAAGCAGGGTGAGTCAGAAAGCACTTCATAATCACAGCATATGTGTGAGATTAAGGTTAGAATACGTGTTAATAGGAACAGATGTAATAGGAAAATTTTCGTATTAGGCTTTGGCATTCTTTTTCTTAAGATTCCTTAAACTGTTTAAAAATAGAGTATTTCATTATTCTGATATTTAGATGGTAATGGGATGTGAGGATGATTGGGTCATTTTCATAAGGAACTATCTTTGGCTGGGTGTGGTGACTCACACCTGTGATCCTAGCACTTTGGGGGGCCGAGATGGGAGGATGGCTTGAGCCCATGAGTTGGAAACTAGCCTGGGCAACATAGCAAAACCTCATCTCTACAAAAAATAAAATAATTAGCTGGGCTAGGTGCAGTGGCTCATGCCTGTAATCTCAGCACTCTGGGAGGCCAAGGTGGGCAGATCATCTGAGGTTAGGAGTTCAAGACTAGGTTGGCCAACATGGCAAAACCACATTCCTACTAAAAATATAAAAATTAGCTGGGCATGGTGGCACATGCCTATAATCCCAGCTACTTGGGAGGCTGAGGCAGGGGAATCGCTTGAACCTGGGAGGTGGAGGTTGCAGTGAGCCAAAATCACACCACTGCATTTCAGCCTGGGTGACAGAGCGAGCCTCCATCTCAACTATAACAATAACAAAACAAAATAATTAACCAGGCGTGGTGTTGCATGCTATAGTCCCAGCTACTTGGAAGGCTGAGGTGGGAGGATGGCTGGATCCCAGGGGTTTGAGGCTATAGTGAGCTATTATTGCCCCACTGAACTCCAGTCTGGGTGACAAAGCAAGACCCTGTCTCAAAAAAAGGAAAAGAAAAAAAGACTATTTTTTTAATCTAAGGATCATAATTTTGGCAGCTCTTGAGTGCAAGCACACAGTTTTTTAAAAAAATTGATACGGAAGAATAATGCAATATATATTACGTAATTTATAAGGCCTAGTAATAAGGTAAACAGCTGTGAACCCAACCCAGCATCATCAGTGCCATTGATGTTCTTTGCATATCTCCGCCACTCCCACGTTTCTCACCTCCCCACTGCAGGCAGCCACCCTCCTGAATTTTCTGTTAATTATTATTATTTTTATTATTTTTTGAGATGGAGTCTCACCATCACCCAGGCTGGAGTGCAGTCGCATGATCTCGGCTCACTACAACCTCCGCCTCCTGAGTTCAAGCGATTCTCCTGCCTCATCCTCCCGAGAGGCTGGGATTACAGGTGTGTGCCACCATGCCCAGCTAATTTTTGTATTTTTAATAGAAATGGGGTTTCGCCATGTTGGCCAGTCTGGTCTTGAACTCCTGACCTCAGGTGATTCATCTGCCTCGGCCTCCCAAAGTGCTGGGATTACAGGCGTGAGCCACTGCACCCAGCCTATGTTAATTATTCTTGTTATTTTTAGAGACACCCAGATTGCAGGCCCTTCACCACTACCACCTCCTGCAGGCAGGATACAGAATAGTGGGAAAGTGTTACCCTTGGAAATCAGACCTGCAAAGTGACAGCAAATGCCATTTTTCTTAATACAGTTTTGTTCAAGTGTAACTTGTCTTTAAAGTTAACAGTGGTACTTTTCAGACACGGAACATAAGACAAAAGTCACTTATAAAAGTTCCTTCAAGCGCTAGAATCAACAACAGTTTTCAACACATAGTATGCTGGTTAGATGCTATAACAAATCAATACACTTCGTCTAAGCTTTTTCGGGATAAAAATTCCCAAAGGGCTAATTTCTACAGTAAGTAATTACCTATTGAAAGACTGTTCTGTTTGTCAGATTTTGGTTTGGTTGTGGGGGGTAATGGTGGGGGTCTCACTACACTGCCCAGGCTGGTCTTCAGCTCCTGGGCTCAAGCGATCCTCCCACCTTTGCATCTCGGTGCTGGGATTACAAGCCATGGCACCTGGCCATGTTTGGCAGATTTTGAATGATTGAGAAGACTTCCTGGCTCACTCCTCTGCTCCTTAAGTTAGAGATCCCAAGGGTTTACTGGTGCACCTCTATATTGTAAAAACAGAATGACTCTATTTTTGCAGGCACGGTGTGGGCTGGGGAAGTTCTGCAAAGAGGATAAGGCTTTGATAGGGGCAGTTCTGGCCACACTGGCTTCCCTGTTGAAGTTAGAAGAGGAGAAGACTAAGAGCCTAAGCACCAAGACTTCAGGATCTATGGGATCCACCGCAAGTCCCATTGAACCTTCAGAACCTCATTTCTGATCCGAGGAATACCATGGATAATAGATCCTCCATCTTAATACTGCTTGGGCTCTCCCAGTGAAACATCTTGACTCAGGTCATTCAACAGAAGGAAACCTGAGAACTAGAGTCCCGGAACCAATGATGATTTGGGATAAGAAGGCATGTGACTGTCAGAGAGTGGAGTGGAAATGAAGAAGAGAAGAAAATGCAAGGCAGTCCTGGCTTTGTCTTTCTCTCCAAATAGTAAGTCACTGAATAAAGACAATGATGTTAAATAACTTGCTTTATTCCTTTGAGTATTTTGATATCAATGGTTTGAAAAGGAATATTGGTTGTGTCTTATTTTGCAGCTAATTTTGGCACATTTCTCTCTGCCTCTAGTTTTGTGTTCCAGTAATAACATTGGCAAAGGTCTCAGAATGGAGATGCCGGTGGCTAATACGTGCCTGCTCTGAGACAGTTGTTTATGTCGTGCTCTGTTGAAATGCTACCACGAGCTGCTGAGTGTTGCCATAGAATTCCTGTACCTGATTAGCAGATTGGATAAGTTCCCTTTGCCTGGCTTGAGAGTTGCGCTTTGCTAATGAATTGCATGAACACCTAATGTGGTTCTTAATGGCTCACACCTGACCTTGTAGTTGCACCTGTGCCAAGTGATTCCTGTGGTACTATTCACATTCAAAACCCTTAACCAGCCTTATTTAAAGACAACTTCCTAATTGGTAGGGGGGATAGACAGAAAGGCAAGGAGAGAAAAAGTTGGAAAAGACAGGATTTGAAATTAATCAGGGACTTATTTAAAAGGACAAGCTATTATTACTCACATTATTTTAGTAAGAGAAGACAGCCTAATTTTGTTTGGACATCAGGCAAATTCAATATTTTACATGAAATTTTGTAGGAATAAGATATCATTTGGACCCCTCAGAGATGGGATTATTGCTTTCCTTCCGGCATGGGTGCAATCATAGAAACGTTTATTTCCCTAACTTTGTTGCTTGCCTTCTTTCCTCTTTTAGATAACAGGACAGCCTGGCTTATCAGCATAAAAAATATTTCTGTCAGCATCCAGAGAACACCAAGTAAGTGTAACAGGATAGCAGTTATGTCAGCCTGCACTTTTAACCTAAGCCTAGACACCAAGGGCTGCCGTAAATTTAAAAAAAAAAAAAAAGTCTCAGGCTGTCACACTAATTAACAGATGATAAGGTGTAAATATGTTAGCACATCATATCACAGGCAAATTGCGCCTTTTGACAGGCGATAGAAACCTCACATGAAAATATTTAATCGAATGTGAGTATTAAGGTGGAAAACGTGACTTTAGGTGGGAAGAAGGAAAAAAAACCCTCTTGCTACAGCAAGACGCATTTTCCCTTCATTTGGAAAAGGATGCAGTTCAAAATAACAGTCCACGTGTGTTTCGTGTCTTCGTTGAATTATGATACTGACATGATCTGCTCATCTCCCAAAATAAAAGCGCTATCACCACTTTCTTTTGAATTTATTCAGTTATACTGAGAGGTGATGTTGGAAAGTCCTTTTAGGATCAAGTGAATCCCTAATCCCTTTAAATTGAGAAACTTAATTTTAAAAATTGGAATAGTGTTTACATAGAAATTCGGGGTCTTGACTAAAACTTCACGTTACAGAAGAAATTAATATTTTATGGGGGTTCTATTATAGGTGCTTTTCCTCGGAGGCAAATCTGAAACGCTCGTCATAAGAATAAATTCCAAATACAGAATTAAAAATTGTGTGCTTTTAAGTAATGGTTTTAAAATAAGGAAATTAACCCATTTTCCACAGAGAAGCAGGGGAATTCAAATGTGGCTGTTAAACTTCAGAGCGCTGGAGAGCCACAGGGTATTGAGTGTTAGGCTGTAACTCCGTGTTTCTGAAGGTCTCCACTGTTTTGCACGCTGTAATTACATCCATTTACGGTGTGCTGCAGAGAGAATCACCTTTGGGCGACTTCCTTAGAAGCTGCCTATAATGGCTGGCTGCCGCTGGAAACGAAAAATGGTGGATTTTACTTTTCTGGTAAGGGTAGTTCTACGCAAAAGATTTCCATGCACAAAAAAATGTCTTTAGACTGGGCGCGGTGGCTTATGTCTGTAATCCCGGCACTTCTTTGGGAGGCTGAGACAGGAGGATCGCTTGAGCCAGGAGTTCGAGACCAGCCTGGGCAACATAGTAAGACCCTGTCTCTAGAAAAATAATTGTGTAAAAAATTAGCTGGGCACAGTGGTGCAAACCTGTAGTCCCAGCTACTTAGGAGGCTGAGGTGGGAGGATTGCTTGAGTCTGGGAGTTTGAGGCTGCAATGAGTTATGGTAACCCCACTGCACTCCAGCCTGGGAAATGAAGCAATACCTTGTCTCTATTTAAAAAAAAAAAAAAAAAAAAAGCCAGCCAGTCACGGTGGCTCATGCCTGTAAACCCAGCACTTTGGGAGGCCAAGATGGGCAGATCACAAGGTCAGGAGTTCGAGACCATCCTGGCCAACATGGTGAAACCCCGTCTCTAGTACAATACAAAAAATTAGCCAGGCGTGGTGGTGCACACCTGTAGTCCCAGCTACTAGGCAGGCTGAGGTAGAGGAATTGCTTGAATCCAGGAGGTGGAAGTTGCAGTGAGTCGAGCCATTGCACTCCAGCCTGGTGACAGAACAAGATTCCATCTCAAAAAAAAAAAAAAAAAAAAAAAAAAAAAAAGGAAGGAAAAATAAAAGCCTTTAATATCTCCCACCATTTTCCCAATGCACTTCCATTTCTGTCTTTTTGATGATTCTCACACATGCTCTGTGCTCTCCATCACACGCTCTCCTCACTCTGGGGTTTCTTGTGATTGTTACTGGGTAGTGCTGTACATGAGTTCAGCTGCTCCGCAATTTTCCTTGTCCATGCCCTAGCACTCACTAGGATCACTATTCTCCCTCAATCACACCAACATGAAAATCCCTTGTCGCTGCAAGTTTCAAGTTTTTTGATGAAAAAAAAACAATCCTTACACCTGTAATCCCAGCACTTTGGGAGGCTGAGGCAGGAGAACCACCTGAGGCAAGTAGTTGGAAGTGAGATCCCCATAGCTACCAAAAAAAAAAAAAAAAAAAATTGTGCTAAATTATTTATGCAGGATAATGGATTCAGGAGTTTCCCATCTAGTTAGGACATTTGCATACTGCCATGCTCTGAATAATCGTGTCACCCCACCCTGAAATTTATACATTGAAACCTAGTCCCCAGTGCAATCGTATTAGAAGGCGGAGATGTTGGGATGTGACTAGGTCATGAGAATAGAGCCCTCTCATATATGGAATTGGTGCCTTTATAAAAGAAACTCCAAAGAGCTAGCTAGCTCCTTCCACCATGGCAGGTGACACTGAGAAAGTGCCACCTATGAACCAGAGAATGAGCTCCCACCAGACACCAAATCTGCTGGTGCCTTCGATCTTGGGCTTTCAGGTCTCCAGAATTGTGAGCAATAAATGTTTTTGTTTATAAGCCACCCCATTTATTCTGTTTTTGTTATAGTAACCCCGTCAGATTATGATACATACTCTCAGTCACCTGGGAAAGACGCCTTTTTAAATCTGAGTAAAAGCAATCTCGTAAGATGCATTGTAAAACAGTAACTCATTGCCAATCAAGTTTGAAAAATACTGCCTGTTATGTCACATTTTTTGGAGATTTGTAATGCTTAGTTTTTCCAAACACCAGTAAGTTCTACAGTAAATACAACTATTTCTTTAAATCTGGGATTTCTTTACATTCGTGGACGTTAATGAACATCTGTCTGTGTGTATGGTTTTTTCTTAGTATGACATAGATTAATGCTCTATGGAGTACACACTTAGAGATATATACTGCCTTCATTCAAAGTAGTGATTTGTCTGATGGTATGGGTTTCAGATACTGTGATGGCAACTTGGGATAAAGTGGTTTTTTTTTTTTTTTTTTTGAGATGGAGCCTCACTCTGTTGCCCAGGCTGGAGTGTGGTGGCACGATCTCGGCCAAATGCAACCTCTGTCTCCTGTGTTCAAGCGATTCTCCTGCCTCAGTCTCCCAAGTAGCTGGAATTACAGGCATGCACCACCACACCTGGCTCATTTTTGTATTTTTAGTAGAGATGGGGTTTCACCATGTTGATCAGGCTGGTCTCGAACTTCTGACCTCAAGTCATGCAACTGCCTCAGCCTCCCAAAGTGCTGGGATAATAGGTGTGAGCCACCATGCCCAGTGGGATAAAGTTGTTTTTTGTTTTTGTTTTTGAGACGGAGTCTCACTCTGTTGCCCAGGTTGCAGTACAAGGACACAATCTTGGCTCATGGCAGTCTCTGCCTCCCGGGTTCAAGTGATTCTCCTGTCTCAGCCTCCAGAGCAGCTGGGATTACGGGCAAGCGCCACCACGCCCGACTAATTTTTGTATTTTTAATAGAGATGGGGTTTCACCATGTTGACCAGACTGGTCTTGAACTCCTGACCTCAGGTCATCTGCCCGCCTCTGCCTCCCAAAGGGCTGGGATTACAAGCATGAGCCCCTGCACCATGCCAGCATAAAGTATTTTGAAGTTAGAGAATCTTTCAATACTTTTAAAGTCAGGCTGTGTAAATAGCTGTCTATTCCATAAATGAGGTGTTAGCTTTCTTATCCAGTTTACGTTAATCAATAATCACTTCTGTTTATTTGGGGGTTTAATTCAAACAAATCATTTACATAAGAATATTTATCCCTTCTTTTAGCTGCTCATTCAAGACAGAGGACTGTGTGGCCACAAAAAAAAGCCTCATCATGTTTCTTCCAGCCAAATTTTGACCATTTCTTTTCATCCAAAGGAGACAATCTGTAATAACAAGGATCATTGCTCAGAGCATGTCACTCCCACGAAGCATAACTCGGAAGGGCCAGCGATCACTGTTGGAAGCTGGAAGACTGAGAGAGGCAATCTGTTTCCCTTTGCCCTGGATCAGCTCTGCAGGAGACGCTCTGTGAGTGTGAGCTGGGAGCTATCTCAGGGACTCCAGCTGCCATTGCGAAGCTGCACTGTCCAAGCATGTATGCATAGGAAATGGCTTGCTTTTATTTAGAGGCGTTTCTTCACGTAATTTGGAATTAGGAATGGAGAAGCAAGGTACAGTGTCAACGAAAAGAGTAAAACTCTGTAAAACATTTGAAGAGATTTATTCTGAGCCGAATATGAATGACCATGGCCTGTGACACAACCCTCAGGAGGCTCTGAGAACATGAGCCCTAGGTGGTCAGGGCACAGCCTGGTTTTATATATTTTAGGGAGGCATGAAACGGTAATTAAATAAAAAAATACATTGGTTTGGTTCAGAAAGGCGAGACAACTCAAAGTGGGGGGCTTCCAGGACAGAGGTCGATGTAAACATTTTCTGGTTGACGATTGGTTGAGTTCATCTGAAGACCTGGGATCAAGAGAAAGGAAATGTTCAGGTTAAGATAAAGGATTGTGGAGACCAAGTTTTATTGTGCAGAGGAAGCTCTCAGCCGACTTCAGAGAGAGCAGGTTGTAAAATGTTTCTTATCAGACCTAAAAGGGTGCCTGGCTCTTAGTTGATTATCTCCTGGACCTGGAAAGGAAGGAAGGAAGGAAAACAAAGGGGAAGGGGGATTCTTCCCACAGGAGACTCTGCAGGGCAATTTCTCTCTCTCTCTCTTTTTTTTTTTTTTTCCTGCAGGGCAATTTCAAGATATGGCAAGGAAATATATAGTGAGGTTAAATATTTTGGTTTTTTTCCTTGTCTCATAATGTTATGGCAGAATCAGATTGGAAAGTAAGTCACGATATATAGGGGCAAATAAAACCCATCTGGCTGTGCGCAGTGGTTCACGCCTGTAATCCCAGCAATTTGGGAGGCCAAGGCGGGCAGATCACTTCAGGTCAGGAGTTTAAGACCAGCCTGCCCAACATGGCGAAACCCCGTCTCTACTAAAAATACAAAAATCAGCCGGGCTTGGTGGCGTGTGACTGTAATCCCATTCAATTTGGGAGGCTGGGACAGGAGAATCACTAGACCCTGGGAGGTGGAGGTTGCAGTGAGCCGAGATCACGCCACTGCACTCCAGCCTTGGCAACAAAGCAAGACTCCATCTCAGGAAAAAAAAAAAAAAAAAGACATCACTTTGGAGATTCCAAGGATTTCAGGAGTTGCATGGCAGGAAACGGGGTTGAAGACCAAATGTATATTTCATAATATCACAGTCTCTCTTCAGCAACTCTGTCTGGCAGACACGCTCACTCTTCAGCGAATTAGAATCACCTGGTCCTCACATAAGATGGCATCAATAACTTTATTCCTCTATAAATTGGGAAGAGATTAGAAATAAAAACCTTAATAGAAGCACAAGTATTTGTTAGTCTAAATTACTCTAGGGTGTGTAATTTCTGGTGAAAAGTAAAGAGTATGTACTGGTTTACAAAGGAGGTTATCGTGGAATAATTTACTAAAGAAAAGTAGATTCGGCCGGGCGCTGTGGCTCAAGCCTGTAATCCCAGCACTTTGGGAGGCCGAGACAGACGGATCACAAGGTCAGGAGATTGAGACCATCCTGGCTAACACGGTGAAACCCCGTCTCTACTAAAAAAATACAAAAAAACTAGCCAGGAGAGGTGGCTGGCGCCTGTAGTCCCAGCTACTCGGGAGGCTGAGGCAGGAGAATGGCGTAAACCCGGGAGATGGAGCTTGCAGTGAGCTGAGATCTGGTCACTGCACTCCAGCCTGGGCAACAGAGCGAGACTCCATCTCAAAAAAAAAAAAAAAAAAAAAAAAAAAAAAAAAGAAAAGAAAAGTAGATTCATTCATCACACAGTACTTTTCTTGGACTTTATTTAAGAATTTATGGCGGAAGATATTGTTCTCCAAAAACCACAACAAGCAAGAATTGGTAAAAATGGCACACATTAGAAGCTTAATTTTGTTCTAAAACAATGTAAAAGACATTATATTTGTCTGTATTTCCTTATACTTTAACATGACTTTCTTCATGCATATAATCCCAGCAATTTGGCAGGCTGAGGTGGGTGGATCACTCGAGGTCAAGAGTTTAAGACTAGCCTGGCCAACATGGTGAAACCTTGTCTCTACCAAAAAATACAAAAATCAGTCAGACGTGGTGGTGCATGCCTACAATCCCAGCTACTTGGGAGGCTAGGACAGGAGAATTGCTTGAACCTGGGAGGGAGAGGTTGCAGTGAGCTGAGATCGCGCCACTGCACTCCAGCTTGGGTGACAGAGTAAGACTCCGTCTCAAAAAATAAAAAATAAATAAATAAATAAATATGACTTTAAAAAATATTGCTCAGAACTTTCAAATATTGCTCATAAAAACTATAATTTTAAAGATGTACAGGTCAAATTCTGCTAAGTGAGAGTCTTGATAAACTCCACTCAATCTGTTTACTGGAAAATTATACTGGGCATACAGTAAATTTTATGGATTATAATAGTGTAAAAGTATTATATAACATAAATATGAAGCAGATCAAATTGCTATTATTATACTGTAATTCAAATTTCTTTTGGGGGAAAAGTTATAAGGAAGCAAGCTATTCTGATTAGAAAACATAGGCCAGTTGTGCTGGCTCATGCCTGTAATCCCAGCACTTTGAGAGGCCGAGGCGGGCGGATCCCCTGAGGCCAGGAATTCGAGACCAGCCTGTGTAACATAGTGAAACCCTGTCTTTACTAAAAATACAAAAATTAGCCAGGCGTGGTGGTGCACGCCTGTAATCCCAGCTACTTGGGAGGCTGAATGAAGCAAGAAAATCTATTGAACCTTAGTGGCGGAGGTTGCAGTGAGCTGAGATTGTGCCACTGTACTGCACTCCATCTAGTCTGGGTGACAGAGTGAGACTCCATCTCAAAAAAAAAAAAAAAAAAAAAAAAAAAAAAAAAAAAAACCATAATAAAACATAACTGTGGCCCCATGCTAGTAGGCCAACGAGCCTCACAGTTCCTCTGTCTCCATGCTCCAGTGAAAGAATTGGAGTTTTGAATGCTTGTCCTCAAACACTGACTGACCCTAGATTCATGAGAACGAACTAAAGAATATATTCTACCTTCTAAGAAAAGAGTTAATGCATCTAGGAAAGTTGTTCAATAAGCAGGATTGAAGTGAAAATGTTTTCTGTTTAACCCAGAATTAAACAGAAGTTTATCATTGTTAAAAATTATCAAGCACATTCAAACTGAGCACAATACCTTTTAGTGAATATTTATACTAACCCAGGGGAACAGTGACTTTTCAGAAAAAGGATACCATAGCAAAAAGGGTGGGCATAGGATCACCTGGGCCTACAGGTTAAAATGCGTATCAGTGGGTTCCATGCCAAGAGATTCTGATGCATTGATTTAGGATAAGGCTTAGTAATTTTACCAGTCAAAAATCATGACCTCTTGGCCGAGTGAAGTGGCTCATGTCTGTAATCCCAGCACTCTGGGAGGCTGAGGCAGGTGGACCACCTGAGGTCAGGAGTTCGAGACCACCTGGCCAACAGGGTGAAACTTCTTTTCTACAAAAAAAAAAAAAAAAAAAAAAAAAAAAATTAGCCTGGCATGGTGGCACATGCTGGTAATCCCAGCTACTCGGGAGGCTAAGGCACAAGAATCGCTTGAACCCAGGGGGCGGGGGGCGGGTGGAGGTTGCAGTGAGCCAAGATCGCGCCACTGCACTCCAGCCTGGGTGACAGAGGAAGACTCCATCTCAAAAAGAAAAAAAAAAAAAAATCATGACCCCTGGCTGGGGCAGTGGCTTATGCCTATAATCCGAGCACTTTGGTAGGCCAAGGCAGGAGAATTGCTTGAGACCCCAAATTTGAGACCAGCCAGGGTAACAAAGTGAGACCCACTCCCCCACTTCGCCACCCCCATCTCCACAAAAAATACAAAAATTAGCCAGGCACAGTGGTGCATGCCTATAGTTCCAGTTACTCAGTGGGCTGAGGCAGGGGGATTGCTTGAGCCACACAGGTCAAGGCTACAGTGGGTCGCTATTGTGAACCTGTACCACAGGCTGGGAGACAGAGGGAGGCCCCACAAAGAAACAAAAGAACAAAAACCAAAACAGATGACTCTACCCCTCCTATCCTCACCCTCACCCCAAATGCCTCTGATGGTTTTCATGCAAGAGGTCTGCAAATGCACTTTGAGAAACTCTGCCTCTATCTTATTGCCAGGTTGGTAATATTTATCTTTATAAAATGTGTCCTAAATACATGCATGCAGAGTTCTGGATCAGAGATAGATTTCATATCAAACACCGCATAGTAAATGTAACAAGTGCGCTGGTACCCCTAGCTTCAGTCGTACCCCTGAGGTAACGTGATGAGAGCCAGGTCAATTGTCCTACAGGAGAAGGCAAGAACAAGGAAAGTGATTTCTCCTGTTCCTAAAAGGGTAGGAGGCAGTGGTTCCCTCCTCTCCTGAGAAAGTCTCCTTCTTATCCTATCCTCTTGTGTGTAAATAAAATCTAGCCAGAAGCTGGATAGCTTGGGTTTGTCTGCCTTTATGATCTTGAGACCTCTTTAAATTCCCAGCCTTGGCAGGATGTGGTGGCTCACACCTGTAATGCCAGCATTTTGGGAGGCCGAGGCAGGCGGATCACTGGAGACCAGGAGTTCAAGACCACCTGGCCAACATGGTGAAATTCCGTCTCTACTAAAAATACAAAAATTAGCTGGGTGTGGTGGTGCACACCTGTAATTGCAGCTACTTGGGAGGCTGAGGCACGAGAATTTCTTGAACCCTGGAGGCCAAGGTTGCAGTAAGGTGAGACTGCACCACTGCCCTCCAGCCTGGGCAAAAGAGAGACTCTGTTTAAAAAAAAAAAAAAAAAATCCCAGCCTTGTTTCTCTTTGAAATGCAGATACCTAAAAATGTAGCATTGCTGCTTCTCTTGCCACTTGGGTTCAGGCTAAGGTGCCTACTCAGGCTGTAACTCTTTGGCTCACCTGGGAAGATGAGAGAAGTTAGTACTGTTTCAGATGGGAACAATTAACTAGACAAATGGCTACAGATGAAGGCTAGGGCTTCTTACAGAAACACTGGAAAAAATTCAGGAAAGCTTTCTTTCTTCCCTCATGTTTACCAGGAGGAGAAGGAAAGAGAAACTTTCTAGCTGATCAAAGCTGCAATAGAAGTAATACTGTCTCTTGGACCTTATGATTTAGCAAATTCAATAGTTCCTGTGCTCTATTGGGATGGGTTATGGAACTTGTGTAAAACCCAGGTGGATTTAAGTTGTAAAGCAGCCATTTTTATGAATGGATATCCAATAACAAGAACTGTCAGGAAGGCAGGTAACAAGGCCATAAATAAGGGGGAAAGGAGACTAAGCAACACAGGACAACAGAGCCAGTCCAGGGGCCCAGTATGGTGGCTCATGCCTGTAATTTCAGTACTTTGGGAGGTCTGAGGTGGTAGAGTCACTTGAGCTCAGCTCAGGAGTTCAAAAGCAGCCTGGACAACACAGCGAAATCCCATCTCTCTTTTAAAAAAAGAGCATTTTCATTTTTTCTTTCTTTCTCTTTCTTCTTTCTTTTTTCTTTCTTTCTTTCTCTCTCTCTCCCCCCTTCCTCTGTTTCTCTGTCTCTTTCTCTTTCTTTCTTTCTCTCTTTCTCTCTCTCCCCCCCTTTCTCCCTTCCTCCCTCTTTCTTTCTTTCTTTCTTTCTTTCTTTCTTTTTTCTTTCTTTCTTTCTTTCTTTCTTTCTCTCTCTCTCTCTCTCTCTCTCTCTTTTTTTTTTCAGGCAGGATCTCACTCTGTCACCTAGGCTAAAGCACAGTGGCACAATCTCAGCTCACTGCAGCCTCCACCCCCCAGGTTCAAGTGATTCTCCTATCTCAGCCTTTGGACTAGCTGGGACTGCAGGCACTCACCACCACGCCCAGTTAATTTTTGCATTTTTTGGTAAAGATGGGTTTATCATGTTGGCCAGGCTGGTCTCAAACTCTTGACCTCAAGTGATCCACCCACCTTGACCTCCCAAAGTTCTGGGGTAACAGACATGAGCCACCGCACCCAGTCCACATTTTCATTTTCATTTTCACTGCCACTGCTGCTCTTAGGCAAACAGCCATTCATACCAATGAATGCTATGCTGTTAATGCCACATAGGCTCCAGGAAAACACTTCTGGATATCTCTTTCTCTACATCCTGGAAACAAAATGCCACTTTACCCAATGCTGTGAATGTGGTAGCATCCCTGCCAACGTTAGAGATGAATACTGCTTCAGGGCACAGGGAAAAAGAGGAGCAAAACAACTTAGGTAGGAGAACTGCAGAATTAACTAGTCAGATCCATCTCAGACACTATCAATGCAATTTACTCTTACATAGGAAACAACATTTCTTAGCAGAAATGTTGAACATCCAAGGATCAGGCATGGTGGTTCATGTCTGTAATCCCAGCACTTTGGGAAGCTGAGTCAGGTGGATCACCTGAGCCCAGGAGATGGAGACCAGACTGGGCAACATGGTGAAACTCCATCTCTACAAAAAAAAAAAAAAAAAAAAAAAAAAAAAAAAAAGTTGAACATGTACTTTACTTTCCAGCTTCTTTTCATGTTCTAATTTGTACTCCTGATGATGCTCACAAATTAATGTGGTCTTTGCTGTAGTGACACATGGTGATTGAGGACATTTTTGAATGTGAATTCATGTTACTCTTAAATTTGTAAATCCTTAGGTCTAGTCTGCCATTATCGTCTCTGGAAATTGGATGCTACTGCCTTTGCCACCAAAAAGTTTGAGTCATTTGGTTCTCAATTCTGAGTGAAGAGTTTATGTATTGATAGATCAAGGGTGCCTATAGACCCAGTGCGTACCTGCAAGGGATTTGGTATTATGGGGCTTCCATAGGAGAATGTGGACTTTGTCTCCTACAAGTTCCCAAATGATGCTTATTGCCCAAGTATAGGAAAAGGCCCAGGTGGTGTAGGCAACCAAAAAAGCAAAATAAGACAAAATGAAAAAAACAACAACAACACAAGTCTGCTACACTGTGTAATTCACACTGTGCTATGTGAGCAATAGGACTGTGCTATAAGAGTGATTGATGTGTGCTTAGATATTGATTACTTTTCTTTTAAAAATCTCACCAGGAGGGCCAGGTGCAGTGGCTCACACCTGTAATTCCAGCATGTGGGAGGCCAAGGCGGGCTGATCATGAGGTCAGGAGATCGAGACCATCCTGGCCAACATGGTGAAACCTGTCTCTACTAAAAATACAAAAATTAGCTGGGCGTGATGGCTTGTGCCTGTAATCCCAACTACTTGGGAGGCTGAGGCAGGAGAATCACTTAAACTAGGGAGTCAGAGGTTGTGGTTAGTTGAGATCGCACCACTGCACTCCACCCTGGTGACAGAGCAAGATTCTGTCTCAAAGAAAAAAAAAAAAAACTCACCGGGAGACTTGCTATTGCTACCATTGAAGATAACAGCTTTTACAGTTTTTCGATTCTCTGCTTCCAGTACATTTTTTGAAATTAAGCTTCTAGCTGGTCCTATCTTTTCTTTTCTTTTTTTTTTTTTTTGCTTCATTTTCTTTATTTTTATTTTTAAAATTCTATTCTTGGGAGCCATGAATAGTCTTCGTAACCACTTTTTCAACACAACGCACAAGCACATTTGCTTTATATATTTTCTCAAGGAAGTTACTGGGTGATTTGTGTCTGTCATCTGGGTAGCTGTTAAAAGTACAGATTACTGATTTATGGACATGAAAAGTTAAATGTTATATACAATTAAGCATCACTTAATGATGGGGATGGGTTCTGAGAAATATGTCATTAGGCAATTTCATCATTGTGTGAACACTGTAATATACTTACACAAACCTGGATGGTGTAGCCTACCACACACCTGGGCTAGATGCTACAGTCTGTTGCTTCTAGGCTACAAATCTGCATCAACTCCTGACCTCAAGTGATCCACCTGCCTTGACCTCCCAAAATGCTGGGATTATAGGCGTGAGCCACCATGCCTGGCCAAAACATGCGCATCTTGATATATAATGAATCTCTCTACTCTATTGTATGCATTTTCATGCTCCCTCTCTATTTCTTTGCAGACTTCCATGTTTAAATAAACAGATGTTTCATGAGACACATGAAACAGAACCTCATACTTCTGTGGTTCTTCATGTAAAAACAAAACTGCATCAACAACACAAGGTAAGGTAAGAGAGCATCAACAAATATGTAACAGGTACCTTTGCTAATGTAAACCAGAACTATGTAAACAGGGATGGTGCGAGGTATGCATTTCTACAAACACAGAAATTTGGTGCCAGATTTCCATGGCATCACCCTCTAGATCTATTATTATTCCCTTCCATTTGAAGAAAGCAAACATATTTTTTAAATTCACAAATATTGAAAATTTGGGCTTACTCTTCCTTATCTCCTCCGTCATGAATGCAACTATTCATTTTAAAACATCATCATCCAGGCACTGCTTTGCAGCAACTGTTCTTCAAAAGAACATCAGGTTGTATGAATGTTGAGTGTGGATATCCTGGGCACACTGTTGATCACAGGAGTCTTCCACCAGCAGATCGGTGGCTTTTGAGGCTTTAGAAAATGTGAAATTAGTCCAGGTTACTCCCTTACTGCAGTTGGTGAGGCTTTTGAGCTCATAGGAGGTAAGATATTTAATGAGGCGGGGCAAACAGAAACAACATTGAGCGCTGAGGTTTCAGAACTTCTGAACTTTCCCAAGTTTAAGGAACTTCACCATCAACAATGCTACAATGTTCCCAGCATACAGTCATATTACCTCACTCCCTCTTTCACTCCTTTACCAAATCCCAGTCATGATTCAGATTCTGCAGGTCATATAGCTGTGTGTGTGTGTGTGTGTGTGTGTGTGTGAGAGAGAGAGAGAGAGAGAGAGAGAGAGAGAGAGAGCATGCAGGCACTGGTTCCTTAATCATGTTGATAACTTCTTTTTTTTTTTTATTGAGACAGTCTGGCTCTGTTGCCCAGGCTAGAGTTCTGTGGTGCAATCTCGGCTTACTGCAACCTCTGCTTCCTGGGTTCAAGCGATTCTCGTGCCTCAACCTCCTGAGTAGCTGGGATTACAGGCACCCGCCACCATGCCCAGCTAATTTTTTTGTATTTTTAGTAGAGATGAGGTTTTGCCATGTTGGCCAGGCTGGTCTTGAACTCCTGACCTCAGGTGATTCATCCGTCTCAGCCTCCCAAAGTGTTAGGTCGTATCTCATGTGAGTACATAGAAAAAGAATTTTACTCCCTTGAGATTCAGTACCTAACACTAGTCATAATTAAAATTGAAGTGAGAAAATAGAAATAATTTACCCAGTTGGTTTTGAGGCACACACAGTCAATTTTGGGGTGTGTCCTACTTGTGAATATTATGGGAATACATTTTAAAAGCAAGAATCAAAGTAGCTCACAGCCATTTATCCTAGAAAATGTAAAAGGAAGCCATATTCTTTCATATGCCTTGTTGCTATGGGAAGTTTCATGGTCGAGCTATGCACCCTAAACTGTTTTCAAAAATGAAACAGACAATGCAATAAAAGTGAAGTTCTTTGTTTTTCTACACATTTAAAACAGAGGTGGCATTTGATCATAAAATGTCTAGGATTTCTCTTCTATTAACATGAAAAAGAAGTTGTCTTCATTTGTAATTTTTATAGAGGCAAGACCTCCTTTGTAGCTATTCAAAAATAGAGTGATAAAGCTGGGTATAGCAGAGATAACATACATGACACCTAAAAACAGACACAGAGGGAGATACACGCAGGAACTGAAGTGCCAGGGCTGAAGACACGTGCGCAGAATGCTGACTGCAGGAAGTACACAATTCGATGGATTATTGCCAGATGCTCATTTGTTTAAATTGAAACAAAGGCAGAGAAACATGTAAGAGAGTAGAGAAACAAGATATTATCAGGTAGGAGCCCAACCTTATGTGCAAGGCAAATGAAAGGACTCCGTGACCAACATGATCAAAAGCAGCTGCCATTTCTAACACAAATAAGATCCGAAAATGTTGGTGGAACTGCTTATACGTCTCTTCTGACTCCCAGAGAAAGACCCTATTAAGTCAAACTAAATTGTTCCAAGTGCCTTAAAGAGATGGCTGTCTGTTTTAATTTTCCCGACATTCCTCACCGAGGCTTGGTCTAATAGTGATTGTATGGAACTATTAGGAATGCATCGGGTAGAAAAATGCAATTGTCAGCTACTGCTTTATTATTTTGATGCTATACAATAATTTTTCTCTTGACCGTTGTTACAGTAAAAGGATATATTGACCTACCATCTTATACCCTAATTAAGCAACAATGAAATTTTATACTAATATTGGATTCAAAGGGACGATTGTATTGAAGATTGCATGTATCTTCAAACCTTGCCCCATTATCGTTAGTGTGCTATTCTAGACATAAAGAAGTCCACTTTAAAAATGGATTTAACAATGCAATGCATTTTGTTCATTATTTTTTTGAAATCTAATTCCTTAAATTAGTTGAGTTTTTAACACTATCCCTTTAAAAATGAAGGCTAGAATAACTTTATATCTGGCAAAGACATTTGGTAGGCACCTTTTTTTTTCTTGTAATACAAAAATAGATGCTATAGAAATGTCACACTGCACTAATAATATATTTTGATTGTTTCAGTGATGAACCAATCTGAGCAGATACAAATTAACCTGAAAGAAATGAGGAGTTCTTTTCCAAACAGGAGACCACTTCGAAATTAGTAAGAAAATCAATAAGGTGAAATTAGTCAGCTAGTGAAACACAATGAAGCAAAAAAAAGGATTGATCACCGCTTGATTCATTTGTGTTTATTTTAGGCACACGTACTTTTATTTCCATCTTTGTACTTTCATAATTTGGTATTTCCTGGCCCTGACCGTCATAATCATTCAGCTGCTTGCAAAATCCAAGTGATCTGTGCCCACTGTGTTCCTGCCTGCTTCTCCTGACCACCCCTTACGTCTCAGTGCCGTCAATTTTGATTCTTGTCCTAGTTTGTCGAATACTGCTTCAGCTCCAACTGGCCCTTTGATGTTCCTTTCAAATTGGAAGCAATATATTTTCAATTTCTGGTGAAAACAGTACCTCCAGCTGCTTATAGGGTCTTTACACACAGTATCATTTAAGCAGCAACATTTCTATAGGGAAGTTATAATAATTCTAATTGTTTTCATATAGGAAGCCAAGAGTCAGGAAGGAAAATGACTTGCCAAAAAAAAGTATCTCATCGCTGCTAAGTGGCAGGGGCAGGATTTGAACCCAGGGCTGTCCAACTTTGCAATAAGTGCTCTTTCCCCCTTGTGAGCCACACCTTCTAAATAGTGACCCTGAAAGCATTTTGGTGGATGTCTTGATCTGTTTGGGCTGCTCTAACAAAGTCTCATAGACGGAGTGGCTTATTAATAGCAGAAATTTATTTCTTGCAGTTCTAGAGGCTGGAAAGTCCAAGGTCAAGGCTCTGGCCAATTCAGTGTCCTTGTTCTTAGATGGCCATCCTCTTGCTGGGTCTTTACATGGTGGAAGAAGTGAGGCAGCTCTCCGGGGTCTCCTTGATAAGGACACTAATCCCATTCCTGAAGGCTTCACTCTCATACCATGATCATCAAGACTCGATCACCTTGGGGATTAAGCTTCAACCTATGAATTTTGGGAGGGACACAAACATTTCATCTATGGCAGTGAAATTGTCAGCCAAATGCCTGAGAAAACAAAATGGTCTGTGGAGGGACCACGTAGGGAGAAATAATGCTTAGGGTGATTGGCTAAGGATAGGATGGGTTAGCACATTCGGAGGTGAATCCTGAGATATTCGAGAAGTTGGTGGTGATAGCAGCTGTGTCTTTTGGGCTATCTGAGTGGATGGTGGAGTGCCCAGCAGTGAAAACCAGAATCGGCTCTAGTGCAGCAGTCCCCAACCTTTTGGCACCAGGGACCAGTTTTGTGGAAGACAATTTGGGTGGGGAGAGACAAGGAATGCTTTCAGACTGATTCAAGTGCATTACATTCGTTGTGTACTTTATTTCTATTATTATTATATACTCACCATAATGTAGCATCAGCGGGAGACCTGAGCTCGTTTTCCTGCAACTAGACAGTCCCACGTGGGGGTGGTGGGAGACAGTGACAGGTCATCAGGCATTAGACTCTTATGAGGAGCGCGCAACCTCAATCCCTCACATGCACAGTTCACAATAGGTTCACGCACCTGTAAGAATCTAATGCTGCTGCTGTTCTATCAGGAAGTGGAGCTCAGGAGGTAATGTGAGCAATGGGGAATGGCTGTAAATACAGATGAAGCTTCTCTCACTCATCAGCCACTCACCTCCTGCTATGTGGCCTGTTTCCTAACAGGAACTGGTACTGATCTGTGGTCTCAGGAGTTGGGGACCCCTGCTCTAAGGCAGTGGTTCTCAACCAGGGGTTAATTTGTGCCTCCCCACCCTGCCCCGGGAACAGTTGACAATTCTAGAGACATTTTTGGTGTCTTAAGTTGGGTGGAGGGTGCTACTAGCGTCTAGTGGTAAAAGTTCAAAAATGCTGCTAAACATCCTACAATGCACAGGATAGCACCCCATAACAAACACTCACCCAGCCCAAAATGTCAGAAGTGCTGAGGCTGAGGAGCCCTAGACTAGGGTGATCCAAAGATATCAGAGTAAGAGAATGGCGCTTCAACATGGTCCATTTCACTGCCCTAATTTTTCTATGTGTGGACAACTGATTTCATTATTTTCAGTGAGTTGGATTTAAATTATTTTAAAATGAATGAAGCTATTTTCAGCTTGTTCATTTCTGTTGGGTTGATAGCCATTTCACTGCTATGCTATAGATGCGAAGTGTTTTCTAATGTATCTTCCTTCATTATTCTTTGACCCTCATGACTTTGAAGTAACTACTAACTTAAAAACAGCACTCTGGGTTGGTGTGGTGGCTCAGGCCTGTAATCTCAGCACTTTGGAAGGGCAAGGCGGGAGGATTGCTTGAGTCCAGGAGTTCGAGAGTAGCTTAGGCAGCATAGTGAGGCCCTATCTCTACAAAAAATTAGTGGTGCATGGTGGCGCATGCCTGTAGTCCCAGCTACTAGGGAGGTCGGGGCAGGATGATTGATTGAGCCCAGGGGGTCCAGGTTGGAGTGAGCCATGATCACACCACTGCACTCCAGTTTGGGTGACA
Organism: Macaca thibetana thibetana; assembly: GCF_024542745.1. Lineage (NCBI taxonomy): Eukaryota > Metazoa > Chordata > Mammalia > Primates > Cercopithecidae > Macaca > Macaca thibetana. The sequence goes on along the minus strand of NC_065586.1, from coordinate 16,327,481 downwards.
GAGCAAGACTCTGTCTCAAAAAAACAAAAACAAAAATGAAAACTCAGCACTCCACTTTGTGATGGAGGCAACATCTTCACTCTTTGCATTGTTTTTAAACCAGAGGTAGAGCAATTTTGAGAGAGAGAGACTGAGAGAGAGAGAGAGAGAGAGAGAGAGACTTTATTTGCAATCCCCCCTTCAGTTTGTGTCGAATCCCATAAAAATCAGCAAAGGTATGATGACTTCTGACAGGAGACAACTTCTCAGAATGTGGTATCATGCTGTCCAATCTTTAAGTGAAGATACTTCTTCATTCTCTGTAGGTTTCTTTTCAAAACACCACAATGAAATTCCTTTCTCCCTCCAAGATGGAATCTAAGATCTAGCAGGGTATCAGTGGCTCATATATTCATCAGCCTCTTTTATTTTTTTGAAGATAAGGTTTCTTCTGTGTCGAGTATGAAAAGGCATTTTAATGCTATCTCTCTGACTTATTCTCCTGTGCACTTCCCCTTCCATGCTCACATTATTCTCGGTGAGATGCACTCTTATTTCTTTTTAAATAGTGTGGCTTTTGATCAGGGTAGACTCTGGTGGAAATGATCAGGGAGGATTTCATAGAAATATTGCTTCTAGCGAAGGCTTTAATTCCCCCTTCTAACAGACTGAACGAGAACAGTGTTTGTCCTCTTTCAGTTCCACGGCCCAGAGAATATTTACTGCTCTTCTTTATCAAAATGTCCTGTGCTGGAGGTTCTTGAAAGATGAATCTGAAATAAAGTATTTTTTTCCTATTCCAGCTATTGATAGGCCACTCGGTGTGAAAGGATATTGATTATGATCTTGGATAGAGAATAGAGCAGAACAGAAGGAGTGATTCTCTGCTACGTTGCTCGTTTTTTTTTTTTTTTTTTCCTGACAATTTGCTGCTTCCACAAAGCAGTCACTTGGCAGCATCTCACTTGGGGCCCCAGTGTCCTCATTTACTAGAAGTAATGCAAGCTGCCCCTTCGGTCCCCTACCTCTATGCAAGGTACCTGATGCTCCACAGATAATGGCACATAATAAATGCAAGATTCTCGGGAATTTCAACTACCCAACACAGTTTTACCAAGCACTCATTAATAACCAGATTAATGAGGCTTAAACACAATTGTTCACATGTTTAGAGTCTGCTCCAGGTCTGCATTGGTGAATATTGTTGTCATAATTAAGTTCAAAAGGCCAGACCATGAACCCATATTTTGAGGCACATTGCGGTTAAGTGGAAAACTTCTTACTTTTAGGTAACCCCCTAAACTAGAACCGAGCTGAGGGAACCACATCCTGGCTGGGATTGTCACATTTTGCTGTTCTATGTAACTATGGTAAAGTTCATGGTAAAGTTCATCTCTTTCTGCATTTCCCTCCTACCCACCTCTCTGCAAAAGGATTCGTTGTAATCTGACAGGCACTCTCTCTATATACACAATCTCCCCCGTTTGATCTTTCTCTAGCAATGTTTCATCTTTGTTCTTCTCATACTTATTGGACACTAACTAAATACTAGGCTTTAACATTCTGACATTTCCAGGATGTAGGTACCAGTATTAGCTCTCATATCACAGGTAAGAGGCTGTGATTTGGATACTTAGCACCTTGCCCAGAGTCACCCAGTGAACAAGTGGTGCCACTAGACCTTGAGCCCTTAAAGTTTTGCGGTAGGAGCCAGGACTTGCCTCAGGAAGTGGGACTTGACTCTCTGAAGACAGGGTTCTGACACTGGGCCAAATTGAGGAGTTGAGTTAAAACAGGGACAGGTCGGGCATGGTGGCTCACGCCTGTAATCCCAGCACTTTGGGAGGCTCAGGTGGGCAGATTACTTGATGCCAGGAGTTTGAGACCAGCCTGGCCAACATGGTGAAACCCCATATCTACTAAAAATACAACAACATTAGTCAGTCATGGTGGTGTGTGCCTGTAATCCCAGATTCTTGGGAGGCGGAGGCACGAGAATTGGTTGAACCCAGGAGGCGGAGGGCGGAGGTTGTAGGGAGCCAAGATCACATCATTGCACTCCAGCCTGGGCAACAGAGCAAGACTCAGGGACAGAGCAGAGGCAGCTTTCCATAAGGCACACCCACCAGTGTGCCATGGCAGTTTACATTGCCATGGCAGCTTACCATTGCCGTGGCAGCACCCAGAAGTGACTGCCCCTTTTCATGGCAATGACATAATGACCCAAATGTTACCACCCCTTTTCTAGAAATTTCTGCATAATTGCTCCTTAATTTGCATATAATTGAAAAGTAGGTATAAATCAGACTGTAGAACTGCCTCTGAGCTGCTACTCTGGGCACGCCGCCTATGAGGTAGCCCTGCTCTGCAGGGAGCAGTGCCTCTGCTGCTCTTGTGCACTGCTGGTCCAATTAAGGTCATTAAGACCCCTGTAATCCCAGCACTTTGGGAGCCTGAGGCAGGCAGATCACGAGGTCAGGAATTCAAGACCAGCCTAACCAACATGGTGAAACCCTCTCTGTACTAAAAATACATAAATTAGCTGGGTGTGGTGGCACATGCCTGTAACCCCAGCTACTCAGGAGTCTGAGGCAGCAGAATCGCTTGAACCTGGGAGGTGGAGGTTGCAGTGAGCTGAGATAGCACCATTGCACTCCAGCCTGGGTGACAGAAAGAGACTCCATCTCAAGAAAAAAAAAAAAAAAGTTGCTAAGACCACTGGTTCACCTTGAATTCTTTCCTGAGTGAAGCTAAAATCCCTCCCAGGCTAAGCCCCAGTTTTGGGGCTCACCTCTCCTGCATCAGTTTAGCTTCAGAGTCAGTTATGTCTACTGTATCTGACAGACTGCTGTGTTCTTCCACCACCGGAGAAATGAATTAGTGTTTGATGCACATTTGTTCTCTGAACGATCTTTGTCATTATGGCCATGGAAACCTAGAGATAGTATGAGCCACCTGTTTACCCTTGTGGATGGCCAAAGATCACCCTTCCAGCTATAGTGAAAGGACAGTTCTTTATGTTCTTAGTAAAAAGAATGGAATCCTAACCTCCTTATTCAGAGGCCCACAACTATAGTAAAGAGTTGTGAAAATGGAATCAAAATAAAAATTTTGGGAGAATGGTAAGTTCTTTAAAAAAAAACACAAAGTGTAGGCCAGGCTTATGCCTATAATCTCAGCACTCTGGGAGGCTGAGGTGGGAGGATCACATGAGCCAGGAGTTCAAGACCAGCCTGGGCAAAAAAAATGAGACTCCATGTTTACAAAAAGTAAAACAATGAGTTGGGCATGATGGTGCACACCTGTAGTCCCAGCTTCTCAGGAGATGGAGGCAGGAGGATCGCTTGAGCCCAGGAGATCAAGGCTGCAGCGAGCTATGTGTGATCGTGCCAGCCACTGCACTCCAGCCTGGGCAACAGAGTCATACCCTGTCTCAAAATAACAACAACAACAACAACAAAGTGTATGATACATTAGGAATAATTCTGTCTATTTACAAACTCATACTTAACATGATATAATGGAGAAACACATTACTATCTCTAAGAGAAGTATAAGGTAACTTTCTTTTCCACTTCCTTGGATCACTTACCAGTGGTTTCGACATTTTAGTTTTAGAGAATTTTACTGGGCCCTGGCTTAGTGTCTGTTACTTCTCACACATGTCTGTTTCCTCATTGTGCTTGAGTGAAGTGCTTTTTTTTTTTTTTTTTCTTCTCCGGTCCCTGGATAGACCTTCATTTTGTTTAGAGAAAACTGAAGGCTCCTATTGCTAAAAATAAGAGAGATGAATTGATAGTTAAATGTATTAAATAAAAACATTATACTTGGCTGAATATGAGACTAGCAAGACATAAAAAATACCATTATAATATTTTCCACTTCTCTTAATTTGACACTAAACGGCTTGCTTTCCTTTATACATAGTCAACATCAGCTCACCAGAAGGTTTGGTAGTTAAGAAACAAGCTGTTAAATATTAAAGCTGTATCTATGTAATTGAATGTTTTTGGTATGGCTGTGTTCTAAATATATCCTATTAAGATACTGTTCTACAGAGATATTTAATTACTGACATCTAATCATGCTACTGCTGTTTCTTTAACCAAGCGAAAATATGAAGTGCTAGAAAGAAAATAGTTTCATTTTAAACAGCAACATTTTATTAATCTCAGCCATAAAAGCAAACTCAGATCCCCAAATGAAATCATGCCATTTTTAAAGACAGCATTTTTCAGTTTGGTAATCCTTGTGTAATGCAGAGATATATGGCTATACTTAAGGCGTTAAAACATTCTCACAAATAATGTGCACAATAAAAGTTAATTATGCTCATTTATTACATCAAAATAAAATCTAAACTATGAAATTCACAAGGAGAATTTCACAGTCAACTGTGGAACATTATTTTAGATGTTTATGACCCTAACATTTTTAATACCGTAGACAATTTAGGAAGACATTAAGACCATAATCAGATAATAATAATACCTTTCACTTCTGGAGTGCTTTCACAAATTCACGAACATTACCTCATTTTATCAAAACAGCAGTTCTATGAATTAGGTGGGGAAACTATTGTTATAATCATTTTGACATATGGCGAAATTGAGGCCATGGAAATGTGTGTGTGTCTTGTTTCAGCTCACAAAGTAAGTGGCAAAAGTGGAATTATAATCCAAGACTCTTAATTTCAATTTTTGAAAATTAGAAACTAGGTTAAATATTACTAGTTTTTAATAGTGGTTTCTGGTGTTCAATCTTATTTTTTTTTGAAATTAAGAAGGTGCTATTTAAAGTGATGTGGAAAAAGTGACTTGATCAGTAAATATTTTCCCTCAGTCCAACATACTAAAAGTTCTAACTTCATACAAAGACCACAAAACTACTACAAAGCCATTTTGGTTAGAAGGTGGTATTGGGGGGGAAGAAGCCTATTTATTGATTTTTCTCCTCATTCTCACTAAATACATTTACTCTTACAAACACGCTAATTTTTCCCTCTGTTTTTTTTTTTTTATTTTGGATATAGAATCTTGCTGTGTCACCTAGACTAGAGTGCAGTGGCACGATCGTGGCTCACCATAATCTTGACCTCCCAGGCTCAAGTCATCCTCCCACCTCAGCCTCCTGAGTAGCTGAGACTGCAATCATGCGCCACCATGCCTGGCTGATTTTGTATCTTTTTGTAGAGATGGGTTCTCACTATGTTGCCCAGGTTGGTCTTGACCTCCTGGGCTCAGTGATCCTCCTGCCTTGGCCTCCCAAAGTGCTGGGATTACAAGCAATAGCACTGCACTTGGCCAAACAAGTTGATTTCTATCAAAGAAAAGAGAGTGACTCTTTCTTTTTAGTGTCTGTGAATACATTCAGAAGAGGCAAGTAGGAAGGAAATGATGCACCCTGAATGCTAACAGGAAAGTTGCCCCTGACATGATGATTTGGTCCATGTTCACAATGAAGGAGTTAGGATATTTAAAGTTTGATCTTTGAATAAGAAATGGATATACCACTCTCTTATCCTAGCTATCAAGATATTCAAAATAAATAAACTGATCAGCTTTATAATTTCATGACTGTGGATTAAAATGTCAGCCCACTATTCTACTGGGTAAGAGACGCCCTGCCAAAGAGATGGACAATCCATCAATATCCATGATAGTGAAATACATGAATTCAGCTTTCTGATTTTTGGGGTATTTTTGTTTGTTTGTTTTTGTCACACCAAGCATGTGAACCCATGAATTCAGCTTTCAGAATGTTTAATCTAACCTGCTTTAAACAAAATTCTGACCTTTTTTTGAGACAGAGTCTCGCCTTGTCACCCAGGTCCCGTGGTGAGATCTTGACTCACTGCAACCTCCGCCTCCCGGGTTCAAGTGATTCTCCCACTTCTACCTTCTGAGTAGCTGGGATTACAGGCATGTGCCACTATGCCTGGCTAATTTTCGTATTTTTAATAGAGACGGAATTTCATCATGTTGGCCAGGCTGGTCTCAAACTCCTGACCTCCAGTGATCCACCCACCTCGCCCTCCCAAAGTCCTGGAATTACAGGCGTGAGCCACTGCACCTAGCCAAAATTCTTATTTAATGATCCTTTTGTAGTTCATGAGCATGACCATCGGGTGTTTACATGCATGTGTGAGATATGCCACCCTGTGAACCTTGTTACGACATTGGCATGTTACCCATCTAACCCGAAAAATAATTCTTATTTAACCTTTCTAATTATCTAGACCAGTCGTCAACCAACGTCTTATGTAAAGTGCCAGACAGTAAACATTTCAGGCTTGCAGGGCGTAGAGTCTCCAATGAAACTATACAACTCTGCCATTATAGTGCAAAAGCAGCCACAGCCAGTATACTACAAATGGACCGCACCGTGTTTCAGTAAAACGGTTTTTTTTTTTTTTTTTTTTTTTTTTTTTTTTGAGATGGAGTTTAGCACTTGTCGCCCAGGCTGGAGTACAATGGCGCGATCTCAGCTTACTGCAGCCTCTGCCTCCCGCCTCCTGGATTCAAATGATTCTCCTGCCTCAGCCTCCTGAGTAGCTGGGATTACAGGCGTGTGCCACCACATCCAGCTAATTTTTGTATTATTAGTAGAGGCAGGGTTTCACTGTGTTGGCCAGGCTGGTCTCAAACTCCTGACCTCAGGGAGCCACAGGCTGCAGTTTGCTGACCCCTAATCTAGACAGGTTAGATTTTGTTGTTTTGTGATTATCTATGAAACATTATGACAAAATTATGAGTTTCATTGTGCTTTTTCTTCCAACCATTTACTTTGGCCTGTTGATTTTATTTGCTTGTGATTAGCCTGGCAGGAAAATTGTCCTTGCTCTCTTTTTTTCTTAGTTTTCTTTCCCATAAATATTCAGTTTAATTTATTGAACATCTGCTGAGTCATAGGCAACATTCTAGGCCCTGGAGAAGCAACTTGAAGACCCAAGATACTTCCCTCTGGGGGATAATAGTCTTTTCTTTTCTTTTCCTTTTTGGAGCTGGAGCCTCGCTCTGTTGCCCACGCTGCAGTGCAGTGATGCGATCTTGGCTCACTGCAACCTCTGCCTCCCAGGTTCAAGCAATTATCCTGCTTTAGCCTCCCAAGTAGCTGGGATTACAGGTGTGTGTCACCACACCTGGCTAATTTTTGTATTTTTAGTAGAGATGGAGTTTTACTGTGTTGGTCAGGCTGGTCTCGAACTCCTGAGCTCAAGTAATCCACCTGCCTCGGCCTCCCAAAGTGCTGGGATTACAGGTGTGAACCACCATGCCCAGCCAATATTAGCCTTTCAGGGTGACTTCTGTAAACAAACCATCCCTTAGTGTTATGCAGCTGACACGGACATTTCTAAATGGAAAGTTGGGCTCACAATGGGTAGACAGAATAATGGTCCCCCAGAGATGTCCATGTCCTAATCTCCAGAGCCTGGGAATATGCAACTTTACATGGGAGAAGGGACTTTGAGATGCAGTGTGGATCTCAAGATGGAGAGATTATCTTGGATTATTTTGGCGGGTCCAATGTCATCAGAAAGGTTCCAGTAAGTGAAAGAGAGAGGCAAGAGAGTTGCTGTGGAGAGGGAGATGAAACTTGGGAACAGAGATGAAAGTGATTTGAGGAAGGAACCACAAGCCTGGGAATACAGGCAGCCTCCAGAAGGTGGAAAAAGCAAAGAAACACATTTTTCTTCAAAGGCTTTTAGAAGGAACACAGTCCTGCCAACACTGTGATTTTAGGACTTCTGACCTCTAGAATTGTTAGGTGTGGCGAGATGACACCATTGCACTCCAAACCTGTTAAGTCATTAGGTTTGTGGTAATTTGTTACAGCAGCAGTAGGAGTAAAGATGAGTGGCCGAGGGAAGAGGTAATTCTGCTGAGCAGAATGGGAAGTAGAAAGGATCATGATGGGAGACCAGGCACGGTGGCTAATGCCTAGAATCCAAGCACTTTGAGAGACCAAAGCGGGAAGATTGCTTAAGCCCAGGATATCGAGACCAGCCTGGGCAACATAGTGGAACCCCTCTCTACAGAAAAATTTAAAATTTAGCTAGATGTGGTGGAGTATACAGATGGTCTTAACTGCTCGGGAGGCTGAGGTGGGAGGATTGTTTGAGCCCAGAAAGTCGAGGCTGCAGTGAGCTGTGATGGAGCCACTGCACTCCAGCCCGGCAACAGAATGAAACTCTGCCTTAATAATAATAATAACTTAATTATATTTGATTTAATTATTATTTAATTATTTTAATTCCTCTTCTTGAGGAGATGGTGTTTGAACTGGTTTTGAAAGATAAGGTTGTGTTCTAGAGGAGAAAAGGGTTTGGGTGGCAAAGTGAGCAATTTCCAGGCAGAGTGAGCAATTCAAGAACAGATTCAGAGGCACAAAATAGGCTGGTGTCTTTGGGTAATTTTGAGAAACTTGCTAATTCACTTTGCTAATTTAACATCTTGGTTTTGTCCAAGCAGGGCTGCAGAGACAAAACCTGGAGAAGGGGATAAACTTCTAAGTCACTGTGAGTGGAAAAGCAGTGCCTCCTTCTTGTGTCTGAAAGTTCCTGATGTCACAGCTGGAAGAAAGGGGGCCATGCCCGTGCCTCTGTCCCCTGTCACTGAAATTTTGCAGCTAGAGGCTAAAAGCAAAATTTTGCAGCTAAATATTGTTGGCTAGGCTGGTCTCGAACTCCTGACCTCGTGATCCACCTGCCTTGGCCTCCCAAAGTGCTGGGATTACAGGCATGAGCCACCACACCCGGCCACTTTTCCTTTCTTAAATTCGAATTCTCCTGTAATTCCAGAACTTTGAGAGGCTGAGGTGGGAGGATCACTTGAGCCCAGGAGTTTGAAACCACATTGGACAATGTGATGAAATCCCATCTCTCCAAAACAAAAACAAAAACAAAAACAAAAACAAAAACAATTAGCTGGGGCATGGTAGCATATGCCTGTAGTCCCAGCTACTTGGGAGGCTGAGGTCAGAGGATCACCTGAGTCCAGGAGGCAGAGGTAGCAGTGAGCTGAGAAGGCACCAGTGCCCTCAAGCCTGGGTAACAGAGTGAGACTCTGTCTCAATCAATCAACCAATCAATAAATAATGAAGTTCTGCTTCCTAAGGTTTAGTCCAGAATGCTGTATTTGAATGGAAACTGCTAGAAGGTGGGAATCCTACCTATTCATGGTTGCATCTCCCACAGTTCCTAATAGAGTATTTTACACACTCTAGGTGTTTAAAACTGTGAACAAATAAACGGATGAGTGAATGAAAAAAATGAATTAGGAATAAAGAAACGAACAGATTGCCCTGCTTTATCCTGGTAGATTTGGAATGGAGAAAATAATGGAAACAGCAATGGCATTTTAACCCTGCTACTTATAGCCATATGTTATCACATTTATCCTGTTATATTAGATTTCTTTTGTGCTGATTATCCTGTTGTATTAGATTTCCTTCGTCACATGCTGACCCCCTTGTTATAAGATGAGCACCAGTTTTTCTAGGGATTGCTAAACAAAGGCCCACCAGGTTCACATCAAGTTCATAGGTCTTGAAACAGGAATTCGTTCCGACCCTGGCAAACCATTGAAATTCTGATCCCTTTCCCCATCCAGGTCTGTGCTGTGAGGGAGGATATCATATTGCTGAACTTGTAATAAGATTCAGTCATTCTGATAAATGTAAATTATTTATCACTTACTCCCCATTTTATGGGCTTGATGGTATTTAGAATTATATTACCCAGCATCATAAGGCTCCCTTTGCCGCGTCTCGCAGTTCTGAGCCCCTCTGCTAATGGGAAAAGTTGGCACATGTGGTATAAGGGTGACAGGCTTTCCAACAGATAGATGAAGTGATTGTATAATTTAATCCCAGCCACTTACTGCATAGAAGCCTTTATGAAGGAGAGAATCACAGTAGCTATTTTTCCCCTTCAAGGACATAAGCCAAATGATAGTAATCATTGATGATTGAAGTATTGGTTTGACCGGTTGGCAAAAATGCAGCAACCTTCACCAACAGCAGAGTACCGTATGAGCTATGTGGGTTGTTATTCTTCCATAACCGCCTGATGAGGAACCTTCCGCTGGTTCAAATCAGAGGGTATCTGGAAAGAGGTCCCCTGGCAGATAGCTGAGCATCTAATTCCAGGGAGAGAAATATGAGTGCACTAGGAAAGTAAAGATCAATGTACAGTGACTTGCTGAGCTTATTAACTCCAACACCCTTACAGTTGACCTCCAGAGTCCAGTAGCTCTATTGCTGGAGGTGAGCAGCATTTAGCAGAAACTAGACATAAAGCAGAGAGAGAGAGTCGGAGGTTTTATCTGATAATTTAAGACTCTTAGAGCTGGAGCCATTCACCATTAAAGATGCTTGTAGGTGATGAAGACACATCCTTCTTTTAAAAAAATACAAATGTAAACTGAAGCAATCCTGGACTTGGGGCTCAGAAAGGTAATTTACGTCTCTCCTAATGCAAGGCAAACAGGACCAGGGTTCAAGATCATTTAGGCAGAGATCGGAAACAGCCGCCTCAAGAATCAGGGAGCTGCATATGTAATTCGGGTAGACAGTACAAGATTGTGCATGTCCAAGATGTACACACTGATAGAACCAACAATAGATACATTAATTAGAAAGGAGGTTCTGGCTAAAAGACAAGAAAAATGAAATAATCAATATGTCAGGGGGAACTTGTTGGCGGTGATGGATGGAACATCTGGTAAGTGGTGACCCCTGGAAAGCAGTCAATATTGATGGAGTTAGACGGTCATTTGGGGGCTGTTTACAAAGAGGGTGGGGCAGAAAGGTGCTGCCCTCTCTGAATGAATAGACTGCAATGCTTTGGAGAAGCCAGTCAAATCTTGATGAGGAATAGATTTCACGAATAAGCAATCTTGGGATTTCTCTAGGCTGAAACATCCTCATTCTAATAAGTCCTTCTTGGCACAATTAGCCTTTCCTTTCCCTCCTCACGTTTTCTTTTACTTTATTCTGTGTTCCTTTGCAGGAGAAAATTACCCAACTCCCTCTCATAATGCTCTCCTTATAGAATGTAAGCTCTGTGAAGGTGGGGGCATTTGGCTTGGTTTTCTTCTCCCCTGCTGTATCTCCAGTGTCTAGAGCAGCAGCTGGCACTTAGTACATGCTCCATCCATATTTATTGGAATGTCTGCATTTCCCCTCTTGGTTTTTCTTTCTACTCCTCATTGCTTTTCCCTCAAATTTTATTTGTTTATTTATTTATTTTTGAGACAGAGTCTTGTTCTATTGCCCAGGCTGGAGTTCAGTGGTGCAATCTCTGCTCACTGCAACCTCTGCCTCCCCGGTTCAAGCGATTCTCCTGCCACAGCCTCCTGAGTAGCTGGGATTACAGGCGTGCACGACGACACCCAGTTAATTTTCATGTTTGTAGTAGAGATGAGGTTTCACCACGTTGGCCAGGCTGGTCTCAAACTCCCAATCTCAGGTGATCTCCTGGCCACAGCCTCTCAAAGTGTTGGGATTACAGGTATGAGCCACCGCGCCTGGCCTCTCTTCCTCATTGCTTTCTACTCACTCTGCTGTTTCAACTTGCTGCCAGAAACCTGAGCTAACTAGCATAAAAACAAATAATAGAAACCTTTCTATGGTGCTGAAAGCATCTCAGATTTATTCACTCCCTTCCCCCAAACACTCTCAGTAGAAAGAATCCACGGGGTAAGAATTCTGGCTGAGTCATCACTCAGTCTGTGCTTGATTACCTCCACAACGGGGAACTCACTTCTACTCTGAATTCTCTATTGCATTTCTGGAGATATTGAATGGGTTTCGTTGTCTTTTCTAACATGTAATGTGGTATGCCTTCTTAGGACGTCCATATACCCATGATCTTACATAGCATCAACCCAGTAAGTCTATGGACAGTCTATTGTTTGAAGAAAGACACGTTCCCGTCCCCCATCCCCAAGCTAAACATAGTAGTTTATGGATTCTTCATCATGCTTGAAATCCACTTTTGGCTCCATGGTAACCTGAGGATGTCTCCTTTTAAAATGTCATGCTCAGAGGTGAATCTGTTGAAAATAAAACAGTGGTTTGACCAGCATAGAATAGAGTAGGATTATTTCCCTTTCAAGAACTGAAAAATCACATATATATGAATTGCAGTACCAGTAAGGCTCAAACAATTTTTGCAATGACATTTAAAAAAGCATCCTCAGCCAGGCACAGTGGCTCACGCCTGTAATCCTAGCACCTTGGGAGACCAAGGCGGACAGATCACTTGAGGTCAGGAGTTTGAGATCAGCCTGGCTAACGTGGTGAAACCTCGTCTCCACTGAAAATACAAAAAAATTAGCTGGGTGTGGTGATGCGTGCCTGTAATCCCAGCTACTTAGGAGGCTGAAGTGGGAGGATTTCTTTAACCCAGGAGGCAGAGGTTGCAGTGAGCCAAGATCACGCCACTACACTCCAGCCTGGGTGACTGAGCAAGATGCTGTCTCAAAAATGAACAAACAAACAAACAAAAACCATCCTGATGTTTTTCCTTTTCATTCGTGCTTCTGTCAATTCCATGATCTTACTTGTTTTTGGTTCTTATGCCAGCCTGTGAGGGTTACTTTGCAACTTGATCATTATCCATTTCTGGGTAATTATTCCTTCTAGATTTGTATCATCTGCGTAGTCCTAGGTCTGCATCTTTCTAGGTAAGGTAAGCACGTATCCTAGGTCTCCATCCAAGCTACCGATAACAGGGTTGAACAGGACATCCCCAGAAAGCAGCATCTTGTCATCCCACTAGAAACCTTAGTTGAGGTTTCATGGCTGTTATCTACTTTCTTCAGGAGGGTAGTATCTCTCTGTGCAACAGATACACATTCAGCTAACATTAGACCATCTCATACACCTGATCTTGCTGAAATCATGACGTATGTCTGAATACCATGTTCTTCAGCTACAATTGTGGTAGATCTATTAAGAAAGAAAATGTGGCCGGGTGTGGTGGCTCATGCCTGTAATCCCAGCACTTTGGGAGGCCAAGGTGGGCGGATCACTTGAGGCCAGGAGTTCAAGACCAGCCTGGCCAAGGTGGTGAAGCCCCGTCTCTTCTAAAAATACAAAAATTAGCTGGGTGTGGAGGCACACACCTGTAATCCTAGCTACCCGGGAAGCTAAGGCAGGAAAATCTCTTGAATCCAATAGGTGGAGGTTGCAGTGAGCCCAGATCACACCACTGCACTCCAGCCTGGGTGACACAGCAAGATTTTGTCACACATACACACAAACACACACACACACAGAGAAAATGTGAAAGAAAAGATCAAATCCAACAGAGTTTAAAGGGGAAAGGAAGCAAGGAAGGAAAGAAAATACACAAGCCAGACACTTGCCCCTTACTCTGGAAGAGAGGGGAGGGGTTGAACTGTGAGTTGAAAATTGGACTTCTGGCCATGCGTGGTGGGTCACTTCCGTGATCCTAGCACTCTGGGAGGCCTGATCACCTGAGCTCAGGGGTGCGAGACCAGCTTGCTCAACATGACGAAACCACATCTCTACAAAAAACACAAAAATGTTAGCTGGGCATGGTGACATGCACCTGTAGTCCCAGCAGGTTGAGGCTGCAGTGAGCCAAGATTGCACCACTGCACTCCAGCCTGGGTGACAAAGTGAGACCCTGTCTCAAAAAAAAGAAAAAAAAAAAAATTGGATTTTTGCTGAGCCAACTGGAATTTACATGGGATCCTGAAAACGATTTGATCAGTTCTTTATTTCAGGTTCAACCCATAAGCAGGGGCTCTTAAACCAAATGGAATTCAAAATCAGTTGGTGGGGAGCTTGTTGAAAAAGCAGAGTCCTGAGCTTCACCTCCGAGGTCCTGATTCAGTGGGCCTCTGAGGTTTTCAGTGAGGTTCCTTAGGTGGTTCTGTTGCTGAATGCCAGGGATTCTTTCTAGGTTTGGTGCTCACCACACAGAAAGCTAATTGCTGAGACAAGGAGCATTGCCAGGGAAGAAAGGCTTTACTACAGGTGACATTAGTTAGAGAGACACAGGAGGTGAAACCTTAAGACCCTTTCTACTCTACTCCCCAATCCCTTCGACTAAAGGCAGGGGTTTATATCACGGGGAAGGAAAACAGGAGGGGTAGGGAAGAGGAGGTGATCAACAGGCCGCAGGTGCATCTCATTGTCTGGGTGCCGTGATCCGGAAAGCCTCACTTTCCTGATACCATCCGGAAGGCCTGGTCAGTTTCTAAGAAAGGAACTCAAATAAGGCCAGGCTCGGTGGCTCATGCCTGTAATCCCAGCACTTTGGGAGGCTGAGGCGGGTGAATCACGAGGTCAGGAGATCGAGACCATCCTGGCTAACACGGTGAAACCCCATCTCTACTGAAAATACAAAAAATTAGCCAGGTGTGGTGGCGGGCGCCTATAGTCCCAGCTACTCCGGAGGCTGAGGCAGGAGAATGGCATGAACCGGGGAGGCAGAGCTTGCAGTGAGCCGAGATTGCGCCACTGCACTCCAGCCTGGGCGACAGAGTGAGACTCTGTCTCAAAAATTAAATAAATAAATAAATAAACATTAAAAAAAAAAAAAAGAGAGAAGGAACTCAAATAAGACAAATGTAAGTTTTTCAAACTTCAGGTCTATGGGAGGATTGGGCCCTGTTCAGCTCTGATGCAGTTGGATGATAGACTGCATGTGGACAAACAGCCACACTGAGCCAATGCAGTGCTTCACACTCGGCTATTGCTCTCTAGCCCCCGCGTCCCCACCCTGCCCTCCAAGATGAGGCTCCCCCAGAACGCTTGCAAGTGCTATTGTGTGTGTGGTTTGTTTGTTTGTTTGTTTGTTTGTTTTTTGAGACAGGAACTCTCTCACCCAGGTTGGAGTATAGTGGCATGATCCTAGCTTACTGCAGCCTCGAACACCTGGGCTCCAGGGAGCCTCCCTTCTCAGCCTCCCTTGTAGCTGGGACCACAGATGCTCACCACCATGTAGGCTAATTTTAACATTTTTTTGTAGAGACGGGAATCTTAATATGTTGCCCAGGCTAGTCTTGAACTCCTGGGCTCAAGTGCTTCTCCCACCTTGGTCTCCCAAAATGTTGGGATTACAGGCATGAGCCACTGAGCTCAGCCCATGTTTCTGCTCTTTGCTTTTACAATTCTTTTTCCATATTTAAGTTGACCCATCGTGTGATCTGCTCATTTGCAGCCTAGCTTCCTAATGCACCTAAATGAGGTTACATGTGTATAATTAAGGCTTTTTAAAAAAAAATTTTTTGCGATGGAGTCTTGCTCTTGTCACCCAGGTTGGAGTGCAATGCCATAATCTCGGCTCACTGCAACCTGCACCTCCTGGGTTCAAGCGATTCTCCTGCCTCAGCCTCCCGTGTAGCTTGGCTTACAGGCACCTGCCACCACGCCCGCCTATTTTTTTTTTTTTTTTTTGTATTTTTAGTAGAGGCTGGGTTTTGCCATGTTGGCCAGGCTGGTCTCGAACTCCTGACCTGGGATTACATGTGTGAGCCACCATGCCTGGCCATGTGTAATTAAGGCTTAAACCTCAAGTGTTGCTAGAGCTTGGGCCAGGCATCTCAGCAGGCTCAGGTGTGGCATATTAGAGGATGGGTTAAATTTTGTATAACCTGTAAGCAATGCCATTATGTGGTTGCCTTCTCTACATTTACCCAGAGACAGATCCAAACCTATAACCTGTGAATCTGGTGACAATAATATCGCTTATTGGACAATGACTATGGGCCAGTTACCTTGTATTTATTATCCTTTTTAATCATCTGACAAGGGCGCATCTGGGATTTGTAGGGCCTGAAGTTTGTATGATTTGGGGAGCTTGGTTTAAGAAAATGAATAAAGCCCAGGTGTGGCGACTTGTACCTGTAATCCCAGCACTTTGGGAACTCAGAATGGGTGGATTGCTTGAGCCTAGGAGTTTGACACCAGCCTTGGCAACACGGTGAGACCCTGTCTTTACAAAACAAAACAACAACAACAAAATTAGCTGAGCATGGTGGTACGTGCCTGTGATCCCAGCTACTTGGGAGGCTGATGTAGAAGGATTGAGGCTGCAAGTGAGCCATGACCACTGCACTCCAGCCTGGGCAATAGAGTGAGACCCTATCTCAAAAGCAAATACCCACCCCCTCCGTCAAAAAAAAAAAAAAACAAGAGAATGAAAAAAAAGGACAAATACAGGATGAGGTATAGGACCTTGGGAGAGACCCATGTAAGTGGGCAGTCCTGGCGATTAAGTTTTATTAGCATCACTGCAAAGCCCCCGGGTCTTTGACAATGCTACTAGGCAGGGTTGTATAACCTGTGGTGCAATTAACAAAACTGACTCAGCAAGTTTGAATACCTTGCAGGGTATCCTGCAGCTGAATATGGTAGACGTGGAAATTGAACCCAGGTGTGCCTCAATCCAAGGGTTACACCCCTGCTGCCCTGATGAGTAACAACAGGCCTCTTCTAGTGAAATGCTTCCATGGCTGCCTGCTGCTCTTGCTTTTGGTGGCACCTTGTTTTAGGACTTCCCTGCACATCCTGATTTGAGGACAAGAACGAACGAGAAGATTTAAAGTGAAAAAGGACATTGAGTTGATTTGAAAGAGAAATGTATCTGCAAGGAGGTATGTAGATGAGTGTGCTCTGTCTCAGTCTCTCTAATCAATTTCCGAAGGATTCACTAAATTATGTTTCCAAGAGTTTATTTCTTTTCTTTTTTTTTCCTTCCTTTCTTCCTTTCCTTCCTTCTCCTTCCTTTCTTCTTCCCCCCCCTTTTTCTTTTTCTTTTTCTTTTTTTTTTTTTTTTTTTTTTGAGACAGGGCCTTGCTCTGTCCCGGGCTGGAGTACAGTGGTGCAATCCTGGCTCACTGCAGCTTCAACCTCTTGGGCCCAGGTGATTCTCCCACCTCAGCCTCCCAAGTAGCTGGCACTACAGACTTGTGCCATCATGGCTGGCTAATTTTTTTTTTTTTTTTGAGACAGAGTCTCCCTCTGTTGCCCAGGCTGTAGTGCAGTGACACAATCTTGGGTAACTGCAACTTCCTTCTTCTGGGTTCAAGTGATTCTCCTGCCTCAGCCTCCCAAGTAGCTGGGACTACAGGTGCACACCACCATGCCTGGCTAATTTTTGTATTTTTAGTAGAGACGGGGTTTCACCATGTTGATCAGGCTGGTCTCAAACTCCTGACCTCAAGTGATCCACCTGCCTTGGCCTCCCAAAGTGTTGGGATTATAGTCGTGAGCCACGGCGCCCGGCTGGCTAATTTTTTTGCTTTTTCTTGTAGAGAGGAGGTTTCACTATGCTGTCTAGGTTGTTTTTGAATGCCTGGGCTCAAGGAATCCTCCCTCCTAGGCCTTCCAAAGTGCTGACGTTACAGGCGTGAGCCACCGCACCCAGCCAGGTCCAAGGGTTTAAACACTATTCTTTTCTTTTGCATTTTGTTTTCATGAAATGAAAGAGAGATTTTGTTATTTAAGAATATTAAACACAAAGTCTTGATAAAAACATTGCTTATGAATGGGAGGGAAGGGAGAGATAAGTAACTCATTTTTTGAGAGATTATTGCATGCTAAGCATATGATCCTCAATGTGAACCTTAGGGCTAGACACACATTTCAATTTCACCAAGGATTGAGGGGACTGAGACTCAGGTTAACTAAATAGGTCAAATCTATACTATCACAGCAGGGAAGAGGCTGCTGATTGTTTTAATACAAAGAAAATTTCTACAAAACACCACGTCAAATCCACATGTATTTTAACAAAAGTTAATTTAACCCAAGATAGTGGTTTTCTGCAAAAGAAAAAAAATGAGTCTCATTTTCACAGGTCTGAAATGTGATTTATCCTATACGGTATTGCATCACTGACATTTTTTAATTGCAGTCTATTTATGGGGTTGGTTAAAAAGAGTTTGAAGGACCTATTAACACACAGTACAAAAAAGTGACAGAAGACTAAGAGAACAGACAATCCCAACTTCTAATTGTGAAATCAGACCGTGCTTGGGTTCAGTGCGGATTTGCAGCAAGCTCATTAAAGTCCTGTAAGGGACTGTCTCTCTACCCAGAGCTGACTGTGTTGAGCCCCCCTGAGAAGTGATCTGACTGTTAGCCCAAGTCTTTCTGACATATAGGGGCTATATGTCAACCTCTGACCTTACAAAGGTGGGAAATTTCCTTGAGGGCTTAGAAAATATTTCTCTCCCTTGATCATCTGTAGAGAACTGTTCTTAGATTATTCTCGACACAAAAGGAAAGTAATCGTTGTGAATGCAAACTTCGAAGGCCTTTGAATACACAAAATAATAAAGAATAGTATGTCTGAGCCTTACGATAGGTAATAATGGGAATGCAAACCTTAACTTCTGCCTGGAACAATTTTATCCCAGCTTTATTCAGTGAGAACATGCCAATTTCACACAATAGTAAGAAACTATAATTTGGTCTCTTTTTGGCACCCTGGACATATATGTTGTATTATAAAAATTATACAATAGAGGTATATTTTCTCTTACAGATTTCCCGCTTTATATTTCCTTTCCTTTTTTGGAGACAGAGTCTAGCTCTGTTGCCAGGCTGGAGTGCAGTGGCCTGATCTTGGCTCACTGTAACCTCCGCCTCCCATGTTTGAGCAATTCTCCTGCCTCAACCTCTCGAGTAGCTGGTACTATCAGCATGTGCCACCATGCCCAGCTAATTTTTGTATTTTTAGTAGAGACAGGGTTTCACCATGTTGGCCAGGCTGGTCTTGAACTCCTAACCTCAAGTGATCCACACCCTGCCCCCAGGCCTCCCAAAGGGCTGGGATTACAGGTGTGAGCCACTGTGCCCAGCCCCCTTTATATTTTCATCTTTTCAGAGGATGTCTCAAACCAAAGTCACCAATTTACTTAGGGTCAATATAGCAGAAAAAAAATATTTAAAGAGTTTGTCCTTTAACATGGTGTCTGCAGAATTACTGTAAAATCTAACAATTCATAATGATAACAGTGTTTAGGTTTCTATTGCTTTCTTTTCATCATTTTCATGGGATCATGCTTCTTGGATTTTTCTCAGACTGTGTTGCTGGTGATTCACTGATTTCACCCCAGCTCCATTTCTTCGGATATCTGTCAGGACCCTTTCCTGGGGCTGAGCAGGTCTTTATTTGCAGAGTGCTCACTCAGACCACCAGAGCAGAGGCAGCCAGCTGGGCGCATCAGCAGTTGGCATGCCTTCCCCACTCAGTTTCCAACCATATGCCTCATTCCACGTTTTGGCACGGGCTCTGCGCGTGTGTGTGGGAGCAGCCTAATGGACAGCAGCAGCCTACTCCAAGGAGGTAACCCTTCTGAGTTAATCAGATCTGCTTCCTCCACGGCTCTGTGAATTTTACCTTGCCCCTCTACAGGGCGAGAGCCTCTGATGATTGCCATGGTGATCAATTTGTCCCCCGGGAACCAGCCAGAGACCATCACACTGATTCTATGCAGGCCATTAGGTAATGCTGAGAATCTTGGAGAGAATTGCATTTTTCTATGAAAAGAATCCCTGTGGACGACTGGTGCGAGGTTTAATTGGACTGTATAGTTAATGCTGACTGAGAGGGGACAAAGGGTCTGGGGAAATAGTCACAGAAGTGAACTGACTGATGGGTTAGTCATATTCTGCTCCATTGTTCTTTTTTAGATATTTAACAGGAAGGAGGTGAATCTCAGTGTTTTAGGGCCAAAAGCGAGGGGCTATTTGTAAGTAATGGGTTTGCAGATAACAAATAGTTGGGACATTTTTAGACTACAGCGTGCATTTAGGACTTCATTGCTAGGACACCTGAAAAGTAATTGTTGCTTCTTAGAGACCAATTACTAGACATCAGCTCGGCTGGAGACCACATTCCCTTTCTTCCCAGTTCTTGCTGAGATTTTGCCATAGATGAACTAACCACTCACGGGCACCTTTCTGGACCTTAGGAACCTTGTCTCTATCTTTGCAGACATTGTCCAATCAACCTTGTTCTGATACTGGGAACTCCATGGTGGGGTTGAGCACTGCAGGCCTCTGTGAGCTCCTTCTGTGGTCTTCAAACAGTGATTTTAGGATGGCTACTTAAGCCATTAATGAGAGTTATGTGGATTCACAGGCAGGACCAATTTGTTAATATCTCTGCAATTAGGTGCATGCTGTTCTATGCTGTGTCTATAGGCCCTCAAGTAAAAGTCATCAAGGCGACTTGCCCTGAGTGGTCATACAGTCAGTTAGAGGAGGGAGGCAAGACTAATAGTAAAGTCATCTGGCTTAAATTGAATGTACTTTGGCTGGGCACGGTGGCTCACGCCAGTAATCCCAGCACTTTGGGAGGCCGAGGCGGGCAGATCAAGAGGTCAGGAAATCGAGACCATCCTGGCTAACATGGTGAAACCCCGTCTCTACTAAAAATACAAAAAATTAGCCGGGCGTGGTGGCGGGTGCCTGTAGTCCCAGCTACTTGGGAGGCTGAGGCAGGAGAATGGCGTGAACCCAGGAGGCAGAGCTTGCAGTGAGCCAAGATCACGCCACTGCGCTCCAGCCTGGGTGACAGAGCAAGACTCTGTCTCAAAAAAAAAAGAAAAAATTGAATGCACTTTATGGTTACAGGATTGCGTTGGCTTTGCTTGCTATTCTTTCCTGTTCAGATTTTCTAACTTCAATGTGTATTGGTCTAGTTTTACAGGGTTCCAACTATGCTAATTTCTATGTTCAAATTCTCTTTTCCCACTGGGATTTCCATGCCTAGAAAATAAGAATGTCAGCAGAGAAGAAGAGCATCCCATTCTGGAATATTTAATCCAGTACCAACGCCTCTCCCTACCATGTAGCTTTCCACAGTCACCTTAATACCATTTCTATTCAAGGCTCTCTACAACTTCACCTTCCTTTATACCTTCCTTTACCTCAGCCCATGGTTTCTATTTATCTCAGGTGTGCACATACAAGGTGCTATTTATTAAGAAACAGGGTCTAGCTCTGTCTCCCAGGCGGGAGTACAGTGGTGTGAACATGGCTCACTGCAGTCTCGACCTCCTGGACTCAAGTGATCCTCCCACCTGAGCCTGCATATAGCTGGGACTACAGGTGCATCCCACCAAACCCGGCTAATTTTTAAATATTTTGTGGAGACAGGAGTCTCACTATTTTGCCCAGGATAGTCTTGAACATTTGGCATCAAGTGATCCTCCTGCCTTGGCCTCCCAGAGTGCTGGGATTAAAGGTGTGAGCCCTAGCACCCAGCCCACAGGGTGTCATTAAGTTGGCTGAGACCCTGCTTGGAGCCTTCTTCTCCCCCAGAACACTGAGCTGTTTCTGTCTCAACTACTACTAGAAATGCAGTTACATCCCCTACTCTTCCCTGCAGCACCCCAAGAGATGAGAGTAAAGCTGACCATTCCCTTTACAGGGAGCAAGTTAAACTCAGTGACCCCCTTTCCTTATTGCCATCTTGATAATCTATGTCTTAATGTATGTTATCAAGATGTATTCATTTGAACAACTACTAAGCAACATGTTTTGGACCATTTCTGATAAAGTTTTCCTCTTCTATGTTCGTAGAACTGATGATCTTTGTCAGCCTAACAAAACTAGCAAACTATTATGCACTAAATGTGTAACAAAGTAATATGTTAGGTGAAAACTAAGAACATGTAATCGCTGCAAAGGCACATATACACCAAATAAACGGGACCTAAACAGTCATGCTCAATGGACATTTAGTAGATGCTTCCAGATGATGATGGTGATGGTTCATGAGATTTGGTTAAGCAAATCACAGCTGCTCAAAATATGATTGAAAATTCCTTAATTTTAGTTGATGGCCTCAAAACTCTTTGGATTGTAGATTTTATTACTATTACTTTGTTATCTAGCAACTTTTCTGATTTTGTTTAATGTCTGTGAAGTTTTATTCTTTCTCTTAAAGGTCAAGGTCAAGGTTTTTTATTTATTTATTTATTTTTTTATTTTTTTTGAGACGGAGTCTCACTGTGTCGCCCAGGCTGGAGTGCAGCTCACTGCAAGCTCCGCCTCCCGGGTTTATGCCATTCTCCTGCCTCAGCCTCCCGAGTAGCTGGGACTACAGGCGCACGCCACCTCGCCCGGCTAGTTTTTTGTATTTTTTAGTAGAGACGGGTTTCACTGGGTTAGCCATGATGGTCTCGATCTCCTGACCTTGTGATCCACCCGTCTCGGCCTCCCAAAGTGCTGGGATTACAGGCTTGAGCCACCGCGCCCGGCCTTTTTTTTTTTTTTTTTTTTTGAGATGGAGTTTCATTCTTGTTGCCCAGGCTGGAGTGCAGTGGCCTGATCTTGACTCACTGCAACCTCGCCTCCCAGGTTCAAGTGATTCTCCTGCTTCAGCCTCCTGAGTAGCTGGGATTATAGGCATGCACCACCATTCCAGGCTAATTTTGTATTTTTAGTAGAGACGGTGTTTCACCATGTTGGTCAGGCTGGTCTCAAACTCCTCATGTCAGGTGATCTGCCCACCTCAGCTTCCCAAAGTGCTGGGATTACAGGTGTGAGCCACCATGCCTGGCCTCCTTCTTCTCCTTTTATTTTTGATTCTTTTTCTTTCTAAAACTTAATTTCTGTTTCATATTCATTTTCCCATAGCTTCAGAACTTCCTGCAAAATGCTATTGTCATAACTAAGCAACATCCGTTCATCATTTGTCTACATTCTGGTTGTGATAGCATTCTCCCTTAGTGCAGACACTATAAGTAGCAAAGGAAAAACAAATCCTTGACTCATTAATCATTTTCTCAGTCTCCACGTCAACTGAGACCATGACAGAGGTTAATCATGAAGCAGGTGTACATCTGTACTGGGCAGTGCTCACGAACAGCGGTCATCAATGAGTCATCTCTGAATCAAGAACTTCTTTGGATGATTGTGTCCGTTTCAAATAAAGGTCAACCATCTGGGCTAGGTTAAAACCACTGGTTGAGCCAAGGTGCAGAAAGTCATGTACAAGTCCAAAAAATTGACATAACGTTAGCTTACAGTGGTTTTGAACCTTGGCACTCTTTTGAAATAAGGTTCCTTATTAAAAGAAGCCTTTTAATAGGTAAGTTAAGTTTAGTAAGGTTTCTTTAACACATCCGTTTCTTTGCCAAAGAACTTGATAGACTAAGGGTAGTTTCAGATGGCTCTAAAATTTCACTTGTAAAATTCATTAAATTGTATTTAAGTTTGTTTTATATATTATGAGACTCTCCACCTTATGAAAATTTCATCACTTTTTAAAGTTAATTCCATTAATCTTCAAAGTCATTCCTTGATGTTATGAGATATGAACCAATGAGTTCTCTGAAAAAAAATGTTTATATCTGTTTAAATTCCTTGTTAATTTCTATTGAAATATGCTTAAAATGTTATGGTATGGAAAAATTTCATTTTTTAAAGCAGTATATATCAGACAAGGTTGTATTTATTTTTAGTAGGCTTAAATATTGTATCTGAATTAAAAATTAACAAAAAGAATAATTGGAATGGGTTAAGAGTTGAGATAGGGCCAGGTTTAGTGGGTCACACCTGTAATCCCAGCACTTTTGGAGGCTGTGTTAGGGGGACTGCTTGAGCCCAGGAATGGTTGAGACCAGCTTGGGCAACATAGTGAGACCCCATCTCTACACAAAATTAAAAAAAATAGCTGAGTGTATTGGTAGTGGTGCATGCCTGTAGTTCTAGGATGGGGAAGGAGGATCATTTGAGCCTGGGACTTCAAAGCCACATTGAGCTATGACTGCACTGCACTCCAGCCTGAGTAACAGAGCCAGACCCTATCTCAAAAAAAAAAAAAAAAAAAAAAAAAAAAAAAAAACAAACAAAAAAAGAAGTTGACTTAGAACTGAAGTTAATGGAGGAAAGTTGTTAGAATCAACACAGTAGGTACAGGTATGTTCAGCAAGCAAAAAAGGGAATGATAAGGACAAGGAGTTCTGAAACTAGCAGACCTCATCTGAAGTCTAGGCCAAGCCCTAACTGGCTGTGAGACCTGGGGCAGGTGGGTGCACTGCCAAGTTGTGCTCACGTGTGGAGTGGAGGTGGTGATGATGATGC
Source organism: Macaca thibetana thibetana (assembly GCF_024542745.1). Taxonomy (NCBI): domain Eukaryota; kingdom Metazoa; phylum Chordata; class Mammalia; order Primates; family Cercopithecidae; genus Macaca; species Macaca thibetana. The sequence continues at coordinate 16,303,418 of NC_065586.1, read as the reverse complement.
CGCCTCGCTGCCTTCTAGGGGTCTTTCTGAGCAACACAGGAGCAGAGTGCTTAGCTGCATGCTGCACAGCATGGACTAAATATTATTTTTTAAAGTGGGCTTATTCACTTTCTGCTTTTGTTTATGTTTAAAAACTAGAGAAAAGCTTTTTCTTTAGAATACTCACTAGAGGGTCAGGCACAGTGGCTCATGCCTATAATCCCAGCACTTTGGGAGGCCAAGGCAGGCAATCTCTTGAGGTCATGAGTTTGAGACCAACCTGGACAACATGGCGAAATCCAGTCTGTACTAAAAATACAAATATTAGCTGGGCGTGATGGCACACCCCTGTAGTCCCATAGTCCCAGGTACTCAGGAGGCTGAGGTGGGAGGATCGCTTCAGCCTGGGAGGTTGAGGCTGCAGTGAGCTGAGATCACATCACTGCACTCTACTGTAGCCTGGGCAACAGAACCAGACCATGTTTTTTTTTTTTTTTTTTTTTTTTTTTTTTTTTTTTTAAAGAAAAAGATACTCAATGTGGGTGGAAGACCTGACTCAAGATATTCCCATGCTTAAGAGAAAAAATGCAAGGATACAGCTAAGGCCTGAGATGTAAAGGAAGCACCATTTTCATCTACTCCGGGTGAAATTGAACCTAAGTCTTCTTTGTTTTGGTTTCAATCGACAAACGAGAATTAAATATACTTACAGGGTACAATGTGATGTTTCTATACATGTATGCATTGTGGAATGAGCAAATCAGGCTAATTAGCTTATCTATCACCTCAAATATTTATCATTTCTTTATGGTGAGAACATTTAAAATTCCTTTCTATTCAGCCTCAGTACTAGAGGACAATTAACTAAAAATCCACCCCCCACTTTTTTTTTTTTTTTTTTTTGAGACAGGATCTAGCTTTGTTGCCCAGGCCGGACTGCAATGGCGTGATCTTGGCTCACAGCAACCTCTACCTCCTGGGTTCAAGCTATTTTCCTGCCTCAGCCTCCTGAGTAGCTGGGATTACAGGCGTGTGCCACCATGCCCGGCCAATGTTTGCATTTTTAGTAGAGACGGGGTTTCACCATGTAGGCCAGGCTGGTCTTGAACTGCTGACCTTGTGATCTGCCCACATTGGCCTCCCAAAGTGCTGGGATTGCAGGTGTGAGCCACTGCGTCCAGCCATTGGGACTGGGCTTTGAATAGCGGATGTACCTAATTAATGGGAAGACAAATGAATTAATTATCAAAGCTTTCCTCTCAAACGCTATACACCCAATAGATTCTTGTATAGCAAGTAGAACCTAAAAACTGAGAACTCAAAGCTAAAATCTGAACCTCAGTAGAACCAAGGAGTTAGTTTTCAGCTTTCCTTCCTTTCCCCACTCATGGTTCTGGATGTACTGAACAGTGTGGAATTTACAAGAGAGGCAGGTATTTGCAGAGGAGCGTTTTGTTGCATTAAATGATTCATGTCATTCTTAAGTTTCTACATATAGTCCGGGAGCGGTGGCTCACTCCCAGCTCACGCCTGTAATCCCAGCACTTTGGGAGGTCGAGGTGGGCTGATCGCTTGAGCCCAGGAGTTCAACACCAGCCTGGACAACAAAGTGAGACCTCAGCTCTATAAAAAATAAACAAAATTAGCCTGGTGTGGTGGTGTGTGCCTGTAATCCCAGCTTCTTGAGAGGCCGAGGCAGGAGAGTCGCTTGAACCCAGGAGGCGGAGGTTGCGGTGAGCTGAGATCATGCCACTGCACTCTAGCCTGGGCAACACAGCAAGACTGTCGCAAAAAAATAAAAAATTAACTGGGTGTGGTGGCACATGCCTGTAGTCCCAGCTACTCCGGCTGAGGTGGGGGTGAGAGGATCCCCTGAGCCTAGGAGATTGAGGCTGCAGTGAGCTATGATCACACCACTACAATCCATCCTGGGAAATAGAGTGAGATCCTGACATGCCAAAAAAAAAAAAAAAAACAAAACAAAACAGTAACAACAAAAATAGTTTCTACATATATGTAGGCTTAGGAGTGTAAAGCGGATACAAATTCTTTACAATGGCAATTAAGTGAACATTGAAGTCTAGAATTACAAGTAGTTGCGTTTTTGAGTATATTTAATGAGATTGAATCAAATTTTCAACAACTAAATGTTTAAATTTAGCTAATTAAAATTGTTATATACATTAATTATAATGTATATTGTCCCTTGATTTTAATCTCTATTATAGAAGAAAACACCTTTTTAAAGAGAACATACAAATATTTGATTTTTCACATTTATATTTACCTTTTGGATAAAATATGCTCCAGTTTTGGACACAATTAAAAAATTTAAAAATTCTTTAGGTGATGACTGATAATTGAACAAAAATTATGTAAATATTTTCATTATAATAGCATAATTATTGATTTTTGTGGAAAGGCAAAGAAACTATGAAATTATAATTTGTGAAATATATGTCATTGTTATTACTCATCATCACTGATGCTTTGACAAAATATTCTGACATATACAAAAATAAATTCAGTCACCTGCTGTTTTATTGATTTTTAGTTACATAAAATTCATAGCTTAATATATTGTTTTTTATTAAGATATATTTGTAAAGGGGAAACAATAAACAATTTTGTAGATTTTTAGCTGGATTTTTAATGTGAAAATATTTAAACAAATATATCTATCTACATTTGTCAACTTAACCTTCTATTCCCCAAATGTTAGCAGCAGGTCTAGAATGAGGCAGAGTGGAGAAGCTAAGGGGAGACAGTTACTCTCATTTCCCTACTGAATTCTAGAGAAGACTTTATAGAAACATCCTTTATAGCTACATGGCAGAAATTACTTTGCACTGACTTCATAGAAATTGACCCATGTATTTCTGTTTGGTTAATTGTGGTTCCATATTCAAAGTTCCTTGACTCGAGAAGTTGCTGTGTCTCTCATAGTCCTTGTCTATAAAAACAGATACTCTGATAGTAGAATTGCATCAAATACTGATCAAGAGAACAAAAAGGAATTAGAGGGTGGAATTTATAATAACCACTCTTCTTTAAAAAAAAAAGTAGGGTTGATGTCTTATTGTGGGAAAAATTAGAGACATTTTAGAGATATCATTTTTACCAAAACTGTGCTTAGATTTTATGTCATTTTAGCGATGAACATGTTTATGTACTCTTTACAAAAAAGTTATGTACCTACTTTGGTATTTACATGAAAATGGAAGCGTTCTAGATGAGTTAGGAACGGTCTTATATGAGGTATGCATCATACTGTTTTTACGTGAATTTGTGATAAAAATACATTCAAAGTTCATTCTTTACAGAACTTACCATCTCAGTTCTATTTTTTCCTTGTAAGAGTACTTTAAAGTAAAAACAGAACTTTTTGTACTATCAAAATACACATCTGTGAAAATGGGATTGCGTCTGTGCTGATGTTAAAGTTTACTGAATTTTTCTCACTTCACTGTGAGTGAAATGAATCTGGAGAGTTTTACGTGTGGGTCATGTGACTTGCCTCTAGGGAAAAGTCTTGAACTTTTCTCCCTAGAACCTGAACACAAATGCCTGTCGCTCTTCTAGTTATTTCGAGACCCTCCTCCAAAAGATAAAGGGTGGCTTTGAGGAAAGCTGATCTCTTTTCCTAACAGCTGCTGTATTTATGGGAAAATGTCCCTGCCTGTGACTATCTGGTGATTCTGTCATCTTATGTTGAACAGTTGAGTAGCTTGACATTGATGATTTCCATGTTTCTTGTGACCTTCGGGGCTTCCTTACTGGAGGCTTCAAGGGTAAAGACCTGAGCTATAAGCTCCTTAACTCCTGGAGAGGAAAGAACCTACTTTTATCTTCCCATGTGTTCCAGATACAATACTTTAATTTTCTAAGCATCCAACAGTCAATGAAGTGCCTTTGCCTGCGGTATTGATTCCATCAGACACCCAGAAAGCATGATTTATAAATACTCAATGCCTTTTTCTATTCTTAGGCGAATGGAATCTACAGTAAGTATAGTGAAAATTAGATACTCATGAGACTTGGTGTCCAGGTAGACATATTATAAATTTTAAGTGCTGATGGTGAACTCAGAGCAGAAGTTTTGTGAAGTGATCCAAGGGCATGTACTTGTCGTCAGGATCACCCACATCACTTTTATTATTTTATTTTATTTTTGTTTTACTCTCTTTTTTTCCTTAAGCTCTGTTGGACTTGACCTACATAGCATTTAAAGGTTTAAATTCCTGGTGGTGTGCTGTGGCTCACATCTGTAATCCCAGCACTTTGGGAGACCGAGAAAAGAGCATTGCTTGCAGCCAGGAGTTTGAGACCAGCCTGGGCAACACAGGGAGACCTTGTCTCCACCAAGAAGAAGGAAAAAAAAAAAAAAAAGTATCAAATTCCTGAGCCCACTCTTTACCTACCAAAATGAAAACTGGGGCGGGGGGCAGTGAGAGGATAGAAGGAGTTGGAAGTTATGCTGTTTATGTTCTACTTGCCTCTCCGCATTCACGCTTCTGTCTTTACTTGGTACCCAAGAGGCTGGTCTGTATGGACATCACCGAGCACCTTCCTTCTGGCTTCCAGGTGTGTTCAGCAAAGCGGGAGGCAGAGCAGGAGACAGGAGGGAGTGGAGACAGTGAGTCTGGATATTTCTCTCTCCTCCCCCAACCTCTCCCTGCATGTCATTTCTAGCTGGCTGCCTGCCTCCTAAAGATCCTATTCAGGTGATACTCTCGACAAGACTCCTCTTTGAATTGAGACAGAGTTTTGCTCTACTCTGGAGGCTGGAGTGCAGTGGCACCGTCATGGCTCCTTGCAACCTCGATCTCCTGGACCTAAGCTATCCTCCAGCCTCAGCCTCCCAAGTAGCTGGGACCATAGTCATGCACCATCACGCCTGGCTAGTTTTTAAAACTTTTTTTTTTTTTTTTCCCTTAGAGATGAGGTCTCACTATGTTGCCTAGACTGGTCTTGAAGTCCTCGACTCAAGTGATCCTCCCACCTTGGCCTCCCAAAGCGCTGGGATTGCAGGCATGAGCCGCTGCACCCGGCCTACAGGACTCTTCTTTATCCTGGTGGCCACTTCCTTCCTTGTGCCTGTGGTCTTGGGGCTGTTAGCCCTCTGCTACTGCACTTTCTCTTATGGTTTTCTTACACTCTGCTTGTGTCTTTTAAATAATCCCTTTATTAAATTTCCTCAAATGACCTAATTTTAGTATGTCATCTCTTTCTACTTTTTGCTAGAATCCTGATACAGAGTTTTAAATATCCATCTAAAATTTGCAAGATCTCTTGGTTCCTGGAGGTAGCACATTGCTATATACCTTCTGAGTATACTGAGTTTATGTAGAATGAGTTCTCATTCTGTGCATGCCTATAAATGGTAATTTTTAAAAATTTTGACTTTTGAAATACAATTTATTGCACCCATTTTAAGTGTGAAGTTTGAGTTTTGAAAATCGTATATGGCTGTGTCATCATCTTGACAATCAAGTTAAAGAACATTTCCATCACACCAAAAAGCTCTCTTCCCTACCTGGCTCCTCTCTATACCAGCCCCAGGCATAAATTGATCTGCTTTGTCGCTACAGATCAGTTTTGCCTGTTCTAGAATTTTATATAAATGGAAATTTGTAGTATTTATTCTTTTAAGTTTTGAGACAGTGTCTGAAAAGACCTGTAGGTGACAGGTGCACTAAAACCTCAGACTTCAGGCCGGGCGCAGTGGCTCACACCTGTAATCCCAGAACTTTGGGAGGCCAAGGCAGGTGGATCACTTGAGGCCAGGAGTTGGAGACCATCCTGGCCAACACGGTAAAACCCCATCTCTATTAAAAATACAAAAATTAGGGCGGGCGCGGTGGCTCATGCCTGTAATCCCAGCAATTTGGGAGGCCGAGGCGGGCAGATCGCAAGGTCAGGAGATCGAGACCATCCTGGCTAACACGGTGAAACCCTGTCTCTACTAAAAATACAAAAAAAAATTAGCTGGGCGTGGTGGCAGGTGCCTGTAGTCCCAGTTACTCAGGAGGCTGAGGCAGGAGAATGGCATGAACCCGGGAGGCGGAGCTTGCAGTGAGCCGAGATCGCGCCACTGCACTCCAGCCTGGGCAACAGAGCGAGACTCCGTTTCAAAAAAAAAAAAAAAAAAAATTAGCCAGGCATGGTAGCATGTGCCTGTAATCCCAACTTCTTGGGAGGCTGAGGTAGGAGAATCGTTTGAACCTGGGAGGTGGAGGTTGCAGTGAGCCAAGATTGTATCACTCCAGCCTGGGCAACAGAGTGAGACTCTGTCTCCAAAAAAAAAAAAAAAAAAAAAAAACCAAAAAAAAAATCCTCCTTAAACTTTACACTACACAATTGATCCATGTAACAAAAAACCACTTATACCCCCAAAGCTATTGAAATAAAAACATAAAAATATATAAAAACCTGTCTGTTGCCCGGCTGGAATGCAGTAGCACAATCATTGCTTCCTCCAGTCTTGAACTCATGGGTCAAGAAATCCTTGTACTTCAACCTCCCAAGTAGCTAGGACCACAGGTGTGTGCCACCACATTCAGCTACATTTTTAAATGATTTCGTAGAAACAGGATCTCTGTATGTTGCCCAGGCTGGTCTCGAACTTCTGGGCCCAAGGGATCCACCCGTCTCAGCCTCCCAAAGTGCTAGGATTACAGGTGTGAACCACTGCACCCAAAGTATTTGCTCTTATGTCTGTTTTTCTATTCATCATGTTTTTGAGATGTATCCTTCTCGTGTGTCTATCATTGGTTTGTTCTTTTTTTATTGCTCATTAGAATTCCAATGTATAAACGTACCACAATGTGTTTATTCACTTTGCTATTAATGAATATTTCAGTTATTTCTGGTTTTTGGCTATTATAAGTAAAGCTGGTATGAGCATTCATGAATGTGTTTCTGTGGATATGTTTTTATTTTTTTCCATAAATATCTGGGAGTGGAATGGCTAGATCATAAGGAAGGTATGTATTTAGCTTCATTAACTGAAACCTTCATAATATTGCTCTTGCAAACCATAAATACATTTATCCATTGACTTAAATCCTATTTAATTTCTCCCAATAGCATCTTACAATTTTCAGTATCAAAATTTTACACACCTTTTCTCAGATTTATCTCCAACTTGTTATGTTTGTTGATGCTATTTTAAATGGCATAATTATTTAGACTCTATTTTTTGTTGCTGATCTTTAGAAATACACTTGATTTTTATACACTAATCTTGGAACCAGCGACTTCACTGAATTTATTTGCTATTTCTAATAATCATTCTTTCTTTTACATGTTGTCTGTGAAAATCATTTTAACTACAAATAATGAACAATTTTTTTTTTGCTTTCTAATTCTAACGCATATTTTATTTTTCTTGCCTTATTACACTAGCTAGACCTATATGATTTTCAATAAAATTGCTACTAGCATCTTTGTCTTTTTCTCAACTTGGCGAAAGATTTGAATATTTCAGAATTAACTGTGGATTTTGGAGAGACATTGTCAGATTAAGGAAGTCTCTTCTATTCTTACTTTGGTAAACGTTTCTTTGTTATCATTAACGAGTATTGAATTTCCACAAATGCATTTGGGGGTTTATTTACCTGATTATCTTTTGTAGAACTGTAATCTGTAGATTGATTTAAAAATTCATTTTTTAAGAACCTACTGGTACTTTATGTCTCCACCATCATTTGGATAATTATTTAATTTGCTGTCTTATTTATTTGCACATTTTCCCCAAACCTCTGAGTAAACTCTTATTACAATGCTGAGTTTAAAGAAAGGTATTTTTTTTTAATTTATGTTTTATAATTTTTATAAACTTTGATTAAAATCACTTTTCAATTTTTTTTTTTTTTTTTCTAATACAGAGTCTCACTCTGTCACCCAGGCTAGAGTGCAATGGCAGGATCTCGACTCACTGAAATCTCTGCCTCCTGGGTTCAAGCAGTTCTCCTGTCTCAGCCTCCCAAGTAGCTGGGACTACAGGTGTGCACCACCTTGCCTGGCTAATTTTTGTATTTTTAGTAGAGATAGGGTTTCACTATATTGGTCAGGCTGGTCTGAAACTCCTGACCTCAGATGATCCACCCACCTCAGCCTTCCAAAGTTTTGGGATTACAGGCATTAGCCACTGCGCCCAGCTGCTTTTCATGTTTTTTTTTTGGGTAATAAAAGCATATGTTTTGCAAGGTATGGTGGCACATGGCTGTAATCCCAGCACTTGGGGAGGTTGAGGCTGGAGGATCACCTGAGCCCAGGAGTTTAAGACCAGCCTGGGCAACATAGAAAGACCCCATCTCAAAAGAAATGTATATCTAAACTCTCAAACCTATTAATGTTTTTAATTTGTTACAATCTGTATGAGTTGTTTTTTTTTACCGTGAACCTACAACTCAAATAATTATTACATCTAATTTTAGAATGAGTGATTAACAAAATAAGTGTGAATCATATGTAACCAAAAATAGGGAGATAATAATTAGTAAAATATTATTTCAAAAACATATTTGCATTCTTATTTCTAGTGCACTCAAAATGTGAAATTCTTTGACTTTTGGGCTCAATCTGATGCTTATTTTCAGAGGCCCCATTCAATGGTAGACAGGTTCTCAGATGGAGATGAGCTTCCAGGAGGTTTATTAGGAAATTTACATGTAAGGGAGGTAGGGAAGCTAAACGGGATCAATGGAGAAGTCTAGTTGCAACACAGCCATAATAGAGACCTCAGTGATTCCCACGGAGACTTTTAAACTGAGATGTCTTCAGTGTCACCCCACCTTGAGGCAAGGAGTCAAGACTTTCCACTCCTCTTTGGGGCATTCACTGGAAATGGGCTTCCCTCTGGAAGGCATGCCACCTTTGATTAAGGGCAGTTCCTGGAAAAGGATCAGTGCTGGGGATTCTGTCACCAACATTTCCAGCAGTTGTGGAGTGAGGCCTTCAATTCTGATGGGGAGATCTGGGCAGCACAGCCCATCGTCCACTACACCTTGGTGTTTAAGAAGATAGTATATTAGCCTCGGCATGGTGGCTCATGCCTGTAATCCCAGGACTTTGGGAGGCTGAGATGGGAGAATTACTTGAGCTTAGGAGTTTGAGACCAGCCTGGGCAACATGACGAGACCCCATCTCTAAAAAAAAAAAAAAAATTGTTAAAAAGAAGTTATGATATTAAACTAATTTAGAATTAGGTTAATTCTTTTTCTCTCTCCCTCTCTCCCTCTCTCTCTCCTTCCTTCCCTCCCTCCCTCCCTCCCTCCCTCCCTCCCTCCCTCCCTCCCTCCCTCCCTCCCTCCCTCCCTCCCTTCCTTCCTTCCTTCCTTCCTTCCTTCCTTCCTTCCTTCCTTCCTTCCTTCCTTCCTTCCTTCCTTCCAGATGGAGTCTCGCTCTGTTGCCCATGCTGGAGTGCAGTGGCTAGAACTTGGCTTACTACAACCTCTGCCTCCTGGGCTCAAGCGATTCTCCTGCCTCTGCCTCCCGAGTAGCTGGACTACGAGCACACGCCACCGTGCCTGGCTAATTTTTGTATTTTTAGTAGAGATGGTGTTTTGTCATATTGGCCAGGCTGGTCTCGAACTCCTGACCTCAAGTGATCAGCCCACCTTGGCCTCCCAAAGTGTTGGGATTACAAGCATGAGCCACCGCACCTGGCCCATCTTTCTTGACAATGCTTTTTGTTTATATAGTGACCTACAATAGTTTCTACTGTGCTATGGTATAAAGAGGTAGAAATGAGAGTTGGAAGGCTGTTTTTTTCATTTCAGTTCTGCCATTTTGCACCTGTCTGTATACTTTTAAGTATGAAGTGTGGTCACTTAAGGCATCTGCATCTTGGTTTTTCTATTAAATGAAAAGAATAGTATACTTTAAAGTCGAGAGGCATGCGAAATTAGTAAACTGTTACCTTATACTTTGCTTTTGTATTTTTGCAGAAGAATTTTCCAATAGACATTTGTGGATTATTTAGTTATTCACAAACCAAATCTCATGGAGTGACTTGAAAAATATTTAATTGCACTATTTTAGAAGCTGGCCAGGATAGCTGATTCTAAGGACCTCTGAATAACTTAATTAGTCTCACATATTGACTTTTTTCTATAATACATAGGAACTAAAAGGCAGTGGCCATTTTAATAGGACACCTACTTGAACTCTGAAGAGCTCTGCCATCATGGTTGGCATTCTAGTTAGTTTCACAGGAAAAGCATGTCTTTAATAGAAGACCAAATGGACTCTGAAAGTTGATATTATTACTATGCAGGGATGCAGTTTTGCACTCAAACATAAATAGACACATGGATTAATCCATGCTACTGAGTTACTGATTTCCAGGAATATGACTCCTAAAATTTCCCTGCTGAAGGCTGCATAGCGGCTCTTCTTTGAGTAATCTTTTCCTTGTCTCGTATTTGCAGTAATCACTCTTTTCCAATGGGACATATGTGATCATCTTTCCTTTTCTGTGGCACGATTATCAATTCATAAGCAGTGGCTGCTTGAGGCTGAATTTTAATTTCCCCTGGACTAAGCTGGATATTTTTCCTGTAGCTGGTCCTTAAAGAACACAGCGAACCTGGAGGCTGCAACTAGGTTCACAAGGTGAAGTGAAGTAGCAGAAAACCACCTGGAGTTAAAAAAAAAAAAAAAAAAAATAGCTAGTTGTTTCGTCTTCCTCGACCTTTGTTATTCTATGCGACTGTGAGATGTGTTACATCTCCTAAAATGTTCACTAAATTGTATTTTCTCCCCACCCACGCCCCTGAAATGACATTATGAGATTTCCTCTTGTATGCAAGTTAGTTAATAGCTAAATTTCATCAAAATCAATTTGTGAATAAGTAAACACCCCATAATAAATAACCCACTTTCGAAGTACATGTTTTCTGGGATTGATCTAACAGCATCCAATAAGTTCTGCCAATATCATTTCACATTAACTTCTGTCATGTTTAAATGCTTTTATAGGCTAATGGAGCAGTTTGTAATTTTGCCATACCTACGCTGTTACTCAGATACATGGCATATGACGGATAAATAAGATGTCCGCAAAGGTATTTGTATTAAATGTTCGCTGGGGGTTTCCTCTCTTACTGCCCCCACTCCTAGAAGCTACCCTGGGAGATGAATGTGCCAGGATAAGTTATCTGGGGCTCATAAAATCTTTTTCAGAAGATTGAAATAAAGTCAGTGCTTGCAGAAGACAAATCAATTGTGACATTTCTGAATAGAGTGCGATGCATTTAATTAGCACAAGACATACTAGCAAATGCTGAATTACCCAATAAATCACTGGATGCTGGAACCCGTACAGAGCGGGGAATCAGCTGTCTTGTGAGATGTACAGCAAGTGATAATAGGGAATCTGGCCATTTGTATTGTCACTTTGCCCCATTTTCTGCTAATTTTTTTCTGTGTTGACATTTGCGCATAGAGCCCCTGTAATTATCCTAAACTATCAGTGAACTCTGTCCCCACCTACTCTGAGAATATTTTACAAATATTTGCATTTGCAAAGGACGTTCACTACTGTTGATGTGATATGGCAGATGTGGCAGTAAGGTCCTCGGTAGAGGGAGAGTGTGTGGAGATAAAAATCTTCAGTACAGACATACCGAAAAAGCAACTCACGGGGTCATTGGATTGCAGTTCATTGAAAATATTGAAGGTGTTGCTTCAGTCATTTTTAAGTCTCACAAAGATGTCTACCAGTTTAGGCAGAAAAATGGCTCGCTTTAATGTTTGACACCTTTGGTTTTTGTTTTGTTTTGTGTTTCTGTTTTTTTGTTTTTTAACCTGGAACTCACATGCTACTTCAGTCTGTCTTTGAAATGCTGCAGCTTGGGAGCATTAAGGCTTAAATCCAATGTTTTGGTGATGGAGAATCTGGGAGAAAATTGAAAATGAATTCTAAATGAGTCTTGCTGGCTCTGGAAGGCAAGGTGAAACATTCCCCCCAGTGAGGGGCACCTTATGGATAAATTGGTGGTTGTGCTAGGGGGGTTTTCATTGAGTAGCTTGCTATGATGTAAACATTAAGTAGCTTACCTAATGAGCACCAGGTCATACAGAAGACGCCTGCTACATACCCACTGCACTCTGCTTTGATACCAGGTTAATTGGTGACATTTCATAGGTAGGTAAAGGTAGATCCAAACAGGTTTTCATTTATAAAAAAGTCTCAGGTCTGCAATGCTGGAATCTAATATTCTAGAGAAATGAGACTCCGGAAATACCAGCACCGTTTATCTGAAGGCATGGGAGTCTAGCTTGTGTTACTGGGGCTTATGATCATGATGCAGAGAGGAGAAAAAAAAATCTCAGAATAACCAGAGAAGGCTTTCCAAATTATGTAAAGGCCCTTTCCTTCCCGCCACCCCCATCCCGCCCCGCATCCATCCCAGGCATCCTAAAACATGAACAGGGAAGAATTCTCCTTACCCCAAGGAATCAACAGGGATGGAGAGGCAGACAAAACTAAAAAGATGGAACTCATAGGCAACCAACAATATCTGCTGCATGGACAATGTCCAAATCCATCATCACCCACTATCACCTTTCTTTGTTTTTCTTTCCTTATGATAGTGTCTTGCTCTGTCGCTCAGGCTGCAGTGCAGTGGTACCATCATAGCTCACGGCAGCCTCGAACTCCTGTACTCAAGCAATCCTTCTGCCTCAGCCCCCCAGTAGCTAAGACTATAGGCATGCACCACTATGGCTGGCTAATGTTTGTATTTTTTCTAGAGGCCGAGATCTTACTGTATTATCCAGGCTGTTCTCGAACTCCTGGTCTCAAGCGATCCTTGTGCCTTGACCTCTTTTTCTTGTTCTCCCCATCACTGCTTGGGGGAGATGACGTCCACATCCCCAGGCAGTTGAATCTTGATTAGGATACACCTGTCCTGTCAATTCCCTTTCCTCAGCCAGTGTCTGGTTGAGGAAAGGGGGACGTCAGATAGTTCCGGCCAATGGGACGTCTGGGGAAATCTGTTGGACAGTTTCTAGGACAGTTTAATGCTTTAAAATAGAGGTCCAGAAAGAGAAATAGCCTTTTCTGTCTCTGAATGAATCTGAATGTAGAGAACGCGAGCTGATGTAGTCATTTTTAGCAATGAGAGCACAGGCCCCAGGACCAAAGCTAGCACCCTGAGGGTGAAAGGACTCATGGGGTGACCAACCATCCAGGTTTATCTCGGACTAAGGGGGTTCTCGGGACATCTTATTTGAAGTGCTAAAACCAGGAAAGTCCCAGAAAACTGGGACAAGTTGGTCACCCTAGAAAAGAAAGCGTTGGATGTTTGATGATATCATCACTGCTAAGTTAAGCAGCTCTGTGGAAGGTCTACCTCTAGACTTCAATCGTTGTGACAAGTGTCTTTATTGTTTATGCCATTCTGAGCTGTGTTTTATTTTATGCAGCTGAAAGTGTCCTAATGACCAATATAGAAGGAATTTTGTTTCAAATAAAAGCCTACACAAAGAGCTGGATGTGGTGGCTCATGCCTGTAGTCCCAGGACTTTGGGGAGCTGAGGCCATAGGATAGCTTGAGCTAAAAAATTCATGACCAGCCTGGGCAGCATAGTGAAACCTTGTCTGTACTAAAAAAGAAAAATAATTAGCCGGGTATGGTGGTGTGCCCCTGTAGTCCTAGCTACTGGGGAGGCCAAGGAGGGAGGATCGTTTGAGCCCAGGGGTTGGAGGTCGCAGTGAGCTATGATGGCACCACTGCACTCCAGCCTGGGTGACAGAGCGAGACTCTGTCTCAAACCCTACAAATATGAGTGGTACTATAGTAATAGGAAGATAGGGCCTTTCACATACGCTCTTCTTAATCTTAAACGTTTCCTTTTATAGTTGTTAACTAATACAGGGATATTTATTAAAATGTGTTTAGCAGAGATGAATAGTTCATCACCAGCCATATTATTTTGCCTTATTTTAAATTACTACTCTCTGCTCTTAGAGTGTGATGAATTCTTAGACATACAAATGACCATAAAGCAGAGCAAGCCTGTATTATTGGTGAAATATCTTTTACATCAGCAGCAATAAATGTCAAAAGAGCAGGTACGAATTCAAAATGTGAGATAAAGCCTTCATTAGCAGCTTCAGATGATCAAAGCAGCAAGCAGCTTAAGAAGCACCAACAGAAAAGAGACCTCAGTATTATGTTTGAAAACTTGCAGATCACTGTGATTCACTATTAGCTTTCTCTCTTTTGAGACAGAGTCTTGCTCTGCTGCCCAGGCTGGAGTGCAGTGGCGCGATCTGAGCTCGCTGCAACCTCCGCCTCCCAGATTCAAGTGATTCTCCTGCCTCAGCCTCCCAAGGAGCTGGGATAAAGTGCCTGCCATCACTCCTGGCTAATTTTTGTATTTTTTTTTTTTTTTTTTTTGTAGAGATGGGATTTTACCATGTTGGTAAGGGTGGTCTTGAACTCCTGACCTCAAGTGATCCTCTAGCCGTGGCCTCCCAAGGTGCTGGGATTACAGGTGTAAACCCACTGTACCCAGCCACTACAGGCTTTTAATTGTCTGGAGATTTCTTACTCTGTGCTTCCAGGCAGAAGGGTTCTATTAGAAGTCTGTCTCAAAGTGTAAGCAACCATGAGGCAGAAACTTGTCTTCTTCAATATGTCCCTTACTTAACTTTATCACAAATACTGAGGAGTTTATTTGTAGAGTGATTGTTAAGTACTGGCCTTGCACATGACTTCAGACAACCAATTTCATCATCTCTTTAAACACAGAAGAATGGTAGAAATTCATGCCAACAGAATTGCTTAATTGCATAGGTATCATTGTAGTTGCAACTCTGGAAAAAGCCCAAGAGAGAATTGGGCATTATAACATTTGGCAATAGAAGTTCTGTTCAGCCTGGTGCAGTGGCTCATGCCTGTAATCCCAGCACTTTGGGAGACCGAGGTGGGAGGATCATTTAAGCCCAGGAGTTCTAGAGCAGCCTGGGCAACATAATGAGACCCCGTCTCTACGAGAAATCATGAAAATTAGTTGGGCCATGGTGATGGGTGCCTATAGTCCCAGCTACCAGGGAAGCTGAGTCAGGAGGATTCCTGGAGCCCGGGAGACCGAGGCTGCAGTAAGCCATGATCATACCACTGCACTTTAGCCTGGGCGACAGAGTGAGACCCTGTCTCAAAAAAAAAAAAGTTATTAGAAGTTTTGGTCCAGGATATTATCTTAGTGCCTTGGGATCCATTTCTATCCATTGCTCCTATAAAATGGGCTATGATACCACTCGAGAAATGAGGAAATGGTGTTGGCAATAAGACCATCAGCACACCGACAGCACTCAGCTGTTAATGTCCCTTTGTCAGAGCTGGATGGTGGCAGATTTCAACGCCTGGTGAGTTGAGGCTCTGAATCAAAGTGAACCACTAGGACTTGTGATCCACAATCAGGGATGACAGCATCTAGGGGAAATCCGTAGCGGACAGAAGGAGGTCTCACGCTCAGCAGAAGGATATATAATTGTACTTTGTAATTTTTCCAACTTTAATTGGACAATTCTCCTTTTAAAAAGATAAGAATGTTTAAAGGAATCCAAACTAAGCCTTGTGTCTTCGTACTTTCCTTTTTCAGACCAAAACAAACCGAAACCTGTTAGCAAGAGTATCTGATTTCTACAATAATGTTTTCAAAAATTGCTGTTGTTTTTTTTTTTTTTTTTTTTTTTTTTTTGTTTTTGAGATGAGGCTTCTCTATGGGCTGGTCCCAAACTCCTGGGCTCAATGGATCCTCCCATCTCAGTCTCCCTAAAAGCTAGGACTATAAGCACTCACCACACCCAGCCAATTTTTATTACTTTATCCTTTTTTTTTTTTTTTTTAATAGAGATAGGGGACTTGCTATGTTCCCCAGGCTGGTCTTGAACTTGGGATCAAGCAGTCCTCCTTCATCAGCTTCCCAAAGTGCAACAATTAAAGGCATGAGCCACTGTGCCTGGCCCAAAATTGCTGCTTTGTAATTATTAAATTAATGACTATCCTTGCCTTGCAGTAAGGCAGTTGTTTCTTGAAAAACTTTTCTCTCATTAAAGGATGTGGTTACAAATGCTTGATTAATTTGTCATTCTTCACTTAATGTTTCTGGAGAAGCTTCACTCTGCCCCTCTAACTCTCTTTAAGAATGGACCCACCAGCTGGGCGCGGTGGCTCATGCCTGTAATCCTAGCCCTTTAGGAGGCCGAGGCAGGCGGATCACCAGGTCAGGAGATCGTAGCCATGCTGGCTAACATGGTGAAACCCTGTCTCTACTAAAAATACAAAAAGAAATTAGCCGGGCATGGTGGCAGGTGCCTGTAGTCCCAGCTAATCAGGAGGCTGAGGCAGGAGAATGGCGTGAACCCAGGAGGTGGAGTTGCAGTGAGTTGAGATTGTGCCACTGCACTCCAGCCTGGGCGACAGAGCAAGACTCCATCTCAAAAAAAAAAAGAAAGAACCCACCAAGCACTCTGGATATACGCCATAGTAAGTACATATTCCTCTATTTATAAAAGAACCAGAAATTAAAAATCAACTATCAAATCAAATGTCACTTTGGAAATATTTAGGAAAGGATCGTATAAATCATTTATAAGAGCCTCCAAAGAAAATTAGAAGAATTCTGAATTTTCATCTAACCCAATACTCTAGTGCACTCTTTTTTCCTTGAAATGAGAGATGCATAGAAGCTTAGACTTAGAGCATGGCTTTTGAGATCCTGCAGACTGAATCCAAATCCTTGGCCACTTGCCTGTGTGACATGCATCAAATTACTTAAATTTTCAAAGCTTCACTTCTGCTCATTTGAACATTGGAGTCATAATAGCAACCAAATGTGGTTTTAAATTAGATGATGTAAAGCAATTAGCAGTGTCCAGCACACAATGGTCAATAAATGGTATCATTGTAATAGTAATTGTGTAACCACCCAATGGGTTTACCTTCCCCGCTGCCTAGACAGAGCCAATTTATCAAGACAGGGGAATTGCAAAGAGAAAGAGTAATTCATGCAGAGCCAGCTGTGCAGGAGATCAGAGTTTTATTATTACTCAGATCAGTCTCCCTGAGGATTCGGGGATTAGAGTTCTTTAGGGTAGGGGGAAGGCCAGTGAGTTGGAAGTGCTGATTGGTTGGGTCAGAGATGAAATCATAGAGAATTGAAGCTGTCCTCTTATACGGAGTCAGTTCCCTGGTCGGGGCCACAAGATCAGATGAGCCAGTTTATTGATCTGGGTGGTGTACTTGATCCATCAAGTACAGGGTCTGCAAAATATCTCAAGCACTGATCTGAGGGGCAGTTTAGGGAGGGTCAGAATCTTGTAGCCTCCAGTTGTATGACTTCTAAACCATAATTTCCATGTGTGTGTGTGGGTGTGGGTGTGTATGGCAGGGTCTTTCGCTGTTGCCCAGGCTGGCGTGCAGTGGTGTGATCTCAGCTCACTGCAACCTCAGCCTCCCAGGCTCAAGTGATTCTTCTGTCTTAGCCTCCTGAGTAGCTGGGACTACAGGCCCATGCCACAAGGCCTGGATAAGTTTTGTATTTTTGGTAGAGACGGGGTTTCACCATGTTGGCCAGGCTTGTCTCGAAGTCCTGACCTCCAGTGATCTGCTCACCTTGGCCTCCCAAAGTGCTGGGATTAGAGGTGTGAGACAACCTGCATAACCCAGATTTACATTATCTCTAATTCAACAACTTGTTCACTTGACTCCATGTTGCTCTCTCAAGCTCTGCACGTTGACCAACCAGCTAATCTCCTTGTGAAATCATCACCTTTATCACATATTTTGGAACATTTTTCTTATTGTCATGAGTCTTGTAGCCAATGGCATTTTGCTATTGCCGTTGACTATTTTTGTTTTCCTAGTTAGAGGTTCGATTATCCTCTTCAGATACATGTGACAAATACACAAACAATTCTTTCTGCACATGACAAGTCATTCTCAGTATCAGAGAGATAAGAAAAAAATAACAATCAGAACTTTTTGTTGCTTTTCTTCCCCTGGGTCATTTTAAAGGAGATAATTAACTACTCTATTAGTTTCCTGGGGCAGCCATAACAAATTAACAAAAACTGAGTGGCCTAAAACAACAGAAATGGATTCTCTAACAGTTCTTGAGGCTGGAAGTCCTAAGTCAAGGTGTTGGCAGGGTTGATTTTTTCCAGGAACTCGAAGAGAGACTTTGTTCTAGGCTTGTCTCCTGGCTTCTAGAGGTGGCTGGCAGTTCTTGGTGTCCCCTGGCTGCAGATGTATCACTCCAATATCTCCCTTCATCTTTACCTGGCCCTCTTCACTCTGTATCTCTGTGTGTCTTCAAGTCTTCCTCTTCCTCCTCCTCCTCTTCTTCCTCCTCACCTTCTTCTTCCTTGTTCCTCCTCCTCCTCTTCTTCTTCCTTATTCCTCCTCCTCTTCTTCCTTCTTCCTCCTCCTCATGTCGTCTCGCTCTGTGGCCCAGGCTGGAGTGTGCAGTGGTGGGATCATAACTCACTGTAGCCTTGAACTCCTGGGCTCAAGTGATCCTCTCACCTCAGTCTCCCAAGTAGCTGGGACCACAGATGTACACCACCACACCCAGCTAGTTTAATTTTTTATACAGATGGGGTCTCACTGAGTTGCCCAGGCTAGTCTTGAACTCCTAGGCTCAAGTGATCCTCTTGCCTCAGCCTCCCAAAGTGCTGGAGTTACAGTTGTGAGCTACGGGCCAAATCTCTCCGTCCTTCAAAGGACACTAGTCATTAGATTCAGAGCCCACCCTAATCCAGGATGACCCCATTTTAGCTTAATTACACCTACAAAGAATTTATTTTTAAATACAGTCATTTTCTGATCTTCCTGGTGGACATTAATTTTGGAGGGACACTAGTCAACTCAGTACAACCACAAACAAACGTTCATTTTTTTTTTAAGGGTGAGTAATTAATGTGAGTTTATAGAAGCTTTCTGAAGAATCTGTCACTAAAGTGGCCCTTTGTATTTGCCCCTATTACAGTCTGGCCAGAGTACCACAATGTAGCAGTCTCTCCTCATGAGGTATCACCCAGAGTTCTTTGTCTCACGAGCAAGAGAATTAAGGAGCCATGACACAAAGGGTGAGGTTGGAGCAAAAGTTAAATACGCAAAAGAAGAAAGCTCTCTGCCACGGAGAGGGCACCTGGAAGATGGTTGCCATTTTTACAGTTAAATGCAAAGGCTTTTTATAAAAAAAAAAACACCAATGAGGGCGGGGCATCTCATTTGCATAAGGTGTGAGTTTCTGGTAGCTCCACCTCCTAGCTTCAGTTACTCCATATTGTTTTGTTTGCCTTACTGTGCATGTGTTAGGGGACAGAATTTTCCATTGTGGGCATATCTGGGCAAGTCATTTGTGTAGCCTTTATCTGTATGGCTGTGGGCACGTCTTAGGGAAGCCCCCCTGTGAAAGTTCTCTTATCTGTGCCTGCAAGCTGTTCTTCTGTTTGAAAGAATTCAACCGAGGACCCACCCTAACTGCCTGACCAGTTTCTTCCTTTCTCCTCTCTCAACCCCTCCCCCATTCTCAAATTCCCACTGTCATTATCACGCCACACAAGATTATAGTGTACAGAGCTAATGTCTTAAAATGTGTAATTTGATCTGTTTTGCTTTCCCAAGTACATACATAAATGTGGCCCTAATTGGCTTGGGGCATGTATCTTCTGGGGACGTGGTGGCTCATGCCTGTAATCCCAGCACTTTGGGAGGCCGAGGTGGGCGGATCACCTGAGGTCGGGAGTTTGAGACCAGCCTGACCAACATGGAGAAACCCCATCTCTACTAAAAATACAAAAAAAAAAAAAAAAAAAAAAAAAAAAAAAAAATGGCCGGGCGTGGTGGCTTATGCCTGTAATCCCAGCACTTTGGGAGGCTTAGGCACATGAATCACCTGAGATCAGGAGTTTGAGGCCAGCCTGCCCAGCATGGCAAACCCTGTCTCTACTAAAAATACAAAACTTAGCCAGGCATGGTGGTGGGTGCCTGTAATCCCAGCTACTCGGGAGGCTGAGGCAGGAGAATGGCTTAAACTAAGGAGGTGGAGAGTGTGGTGAGCCGAGATCGTGCTATTTCACTCCAGCTGGACAACAAGAGTGAAACTCCGTCTAAAAAAAAAAAAAGAATTAAGGTTTGTTAAAGGAATAGAAATAAGATCAGTTTTTGACTTTCAATATAGGCCTTTATAGTCAAAATTGTCTTGTAAACCTACCTACTTGTTGGAAAGGAAGTTACTAAATTCTTTTTGCAGTAATCTTTTTATTTTTTGGCATATTAATTGCTAAACCAGGGATTCAGGTCATAGAGTACTTATAAAATATGTAGAAAATACCAGTATTCGTGATTAATGCTTAGCTAGGCATCTGGAATTGGCAAGAAGGAGGTGTATAAAAACACCTGTGTTTCCAGTGTGATAGGAAGAAAATTGGGAGAGAAAGGAGAGTTAAGATATTGGTCAAAAATATCTTCTAGTTAGGATGAAAAAGTTTGCGATAGACAATCATTTCTGCCATAATAAAATGCGTAAGTATAAAATCTAAATATTTCAAAGAAATGTAAAGGAACTGTTACTGGATGCCACCACTTACCCAAAATGAGCCTTTGGGTTGGGGTTTCCTTAGTATTGTCCCTTCCGTCGTCCTTAGAATGATGTTAGTGGAAAGGGGTTCCAATCCAGACCACACAAGAGGGTTCTTGGATCTCAAGCATTAAAGAATTGAGGGAGAGTCCGTAAAGTGAAAGTAAGTTTATTAGGAAAGTAAGGGAATAAAAGAATGGTTGCCCTATAGGCAGAGCAGCCCCGAGGGCTGCTGGTTGTCCATTTTTATGGTTATTTCTTGACTATATGCCAAATAAGGGGTGGATTATTCATGCTTTCCCTTTTTAGACCATATAGCGTAACTTCCTCACGTTGCCATGGCATTTGTAAACAGTCATGGCACTGCTGGGAGTGTAGCAGTGAGGATGACCAGAGGTCGCTCTTGTTGCCATCTTGGTTTTGCTGGCATTTGGCTGCTGCTTTACTTCACCTTTTTTATCAGCAAGGTCTTTATGACCTGTATCTTGTGCCTACCTCCTGTCTCATCCTGTGACTGAGAGTGTCTTAACTTCCTGGGAATACAGCCCAGCAGGTCTCAGCCTTATTTTACTCAACCCCTACTCAAGATGAAGTTGCTCTGGTTCAAAAACCTCTGACAGAACTGCATTCCAGAGAAGGACAAGCCTTTTTTAGGTGAGAGAAAGCTGTAGCCAATTTCATCCCACGGCAAATTAACAAATTAGGACACGGACAGGCCAATTATTTGATCTGCCACAGTCAGAGGACTTTCTGGGGGTAATGAGATACCAGCAGAACTCTAAACCATTGTGGGTAGGCTGGTGACAGATTAGAACACAGAGAAACTTCAAATGCACTGCTAGTTCTTCCTCATTCCTATTTTTCCCCTCTCTCAGAATTTTGCTGAGTTTGAGTAGCTGTGGGAAGCTGAGGAAAGAGCTGGAAAATAAAGATTGATAAACATGGCAAATCTTGCCTTTAAGATATTTGAAACTGGGCCAGGCGCGGTGGCTCACGCCTGTAATCCCAGCACTTTGGGTGGCCGAGGCGGGTGGATCATGAGGTCAGGAATCGAAACCATCCTGGATAACACGGTGAAACCCCATCTCTACTAAAAATACAAAAAATTAGCTGGGCGTGGTGGCGGGCGCCTGTAGTCCCAGCTACTTGGGAGGCTGAGGCAGGAGAATGGCGTGAACCCGGGAGGCGGAGCTTGCGGTGAGCCTATTTCGTGCCACTGCACTCCAGCCTGGGCGACAGAGCAAGACTCCGTCACACACACATACACACAAACACACGCACACACACACACACACAAACTGAAACCAGGAGTGAACCAAAAATAAAGTGGCAACCCAGCCTCAACCCAGCGCAGTTCCTGATTGGATCAAAGTAATCAGTTCCTCACCCTGATTGCCAGACAGAAGAAAAGTATGTCCTCTCCAGGGGAAAATATTATTTAAGTTTTAAATAATAATGTCTGAGATACAATTAAAGCAATGTATGAGATGTGTAAACAATGATGAGAAAATAGCCAAGAGGAAATACAGTTAAGAGAAGTTGACTCTGAGATGATCCAGATGTTAGAATGAACAGATTAAAGACTTGAACAATTATAAATACTTTAAAGAAAATAGAAAAAATGAGATGAATGAATGAAAACATGGAGAGTTTTAAAAACTATGAAATGTTAGTAAAAAAACCAAATTGACACTATAGGACTAAAATAAGCAACATCTAAAGTTAAGGATTTATTCATTGGGCTTAACAGCAAACTGGACACAGCAGCAGAAAGGACCAGTAAACTTGAAGATAGAGAATAGAAATGATCTAAACTGAAACAGACTGAAAAGAGATGGAAGAAAATAGCAGTTGAGACGCAAAGGACAGTAACAAATGGTTTAATACATGTGACTGAAATCCCCAGGGTGGTGGGTAAGGGAGGAGAAAGAGAATAAATACTCAAAGAGATAATGGCTTGGCCTGGGCAATACGGCAAAACCCTGTCTACAACAAATTAGCCAGGCATAGTGGTGCACACCAGCTACTCAGGAGGCTGAGGTGTTAGAATCACTTGAATCTAGGAAGTCAGGGTTGCAGTGAGCTGTGGTCCTGCCACTGCACTCTATACTTTGTTCAATGGTTTGGGCAAAGCAAACCAATGGCTCAGGGGCAATGGTTTCTTGCCCCTGAACCTGGGCAACAGGGAGAGACCCTGTCTCAAAAAAGAGATTAGTGGCTGAATGTTTTCCAAAATGGATGAAACATACTAACAGAGTCAAGATGTTCATCCAACCCCAGTCTGGACAAATAGAAGGAAAACTACACCCTGGCAAATCATTAAATTGCTGAAAGGCAAAGAAAAAATCTTAAAAGCAGCCAGAGGAGAAAAGATACATTTTATGCTGGGAAACAACCAATGAATGAAATAAACCTCTCATCAGAAGCAATGGAAGTCAGAACACGGTGACATTGCTTCTTCAAAGTACAAATTAAGAAAAGCCCCAAACCCCTGCCCATCCAAAATTCTATACCCAGCCAAAATAAAATTCAAAATGAAGATAAAGATTTAGAAAAACATGAGCTGAGAGAATTCTTTGTCAGCAGATCCAATACTACAAGGAATAATATAGAAAATATTTTAGGCTAAATGGGAAATACTCCCATCTGTTGAATAACAGGTGTACAGGAATGAATGGAAAGTAGCATAAAGGTAACTTGAACATATTTGGAAGACTACTGGCTATTTTAAGCAATGACAAAAATGCAATGGTAAAAATGTATTATGTAATTTATGTAAAGGTAAAATATATGATACCAGCAGTGCACAGGGCACAAGTGAGTGAAACTATAGTTTTTCTATGCATGAAGTGATAAAATAATTCAAGGCCAACAAATAAGGATGCATATAATAATGTCAAGCCTAACCATTGAACAAAATAAAGAAATGTATAGCTAAAAAGTAAAAGTAAAATAAAAACAAAATTTTTAATCCAAAAGAAGGCAGAAAAGGTTGAGCAAAGGAACAAAGAACCGAAGATATAACTGGTAAACCAATAGCAAGATGGTAAACTGAAACTGTATCAATAATTAATTGTATTAAGTGCAAAAGGAATTAATACTCCATTATCAGATTGTGTCAGCCCGAATAACAAAGCATCACCCAACTATCTGCTGTTTACAAGAGACACACTTTATTATTTTTTTTTTTTTAAGAGACTATGTCTTGTTCTGTCACCCAGGCTGGCGTGCAGTGGTGTGATCATTGCTCACTAAAGCCTTCAACTCCTGGGCTCACGTGATACTTCCACCTCAGCCTCCCAAGTGCTGGGATCACAGGCATGCATCACCATGCCCAGCTAATTTTTCAATTTTTTGTAGAGAGGCAGTCTTGGTATGTTGCCCAGGCTGGTGTCAAGCTACTGGTCTTAAGCGATCCTCTTGCATTGGCTTCCCAAAGTGCTGGGATCACGGTCATGCACCACCATGCTCAGCTAATTTTTAGGTTTTTTGCGGAGATGCAGTCTTGGTATGTTGTCCAGGCTGGTGTCAAGCTCCTGGCCTTAAGTGATTCTCCTGCCTCAGCCTCCCAAAGTGCTGTGATTATCGGCATAAGCCACTACACCTGGCCAAGAAACACATTTTAAATGTGAAGATACTGATAGGTTGAAAGTTAAAGAATTGAAAGTAAAAGCTATACAAGCACTAGCTCTAATAAAGTTATTGTCTGATATGGCTATATTAATATCTGACAGTATACTTCAAGATCAAGAACATAAGAAATAAAGAGGACTATTTCAAAATCGTAACAGGGTAATTTCACAAAAGTACCCATAAGGACCCCAAATGTGTTTGCTCCTAATAACATACCTTCAAAATTCTATCATCTGATGTGAGCCATCAGCAGGATGTGACATCAAGTATTACACAGTCTGATGTCAATTGAGATAAATGACGAGACAAGTTTCAGTCATTTTAGGAGGTTCATTTGCCAAAGTTAAGGATGCATGCCCAGGAGATAGATCTATGCGTTTCTCCAAACATGATACTGAGGACTCCAAATTTAAAGGGGAAAGGGCGGGATATTGAGAAGTATAAAATTTTCATGTAAAAGGGGGATAGGGAAAAATAGTCATTCCTGCCTTTGGTTCAGTGACTCTGCATTTTCTTTTCTTTAACGTAAGATGACATAGATAAATGGGGCAGAGGGAAAATGCAGGGAATCTGCCTTTTACGTAAGATGACATAGACAAAATGGGACAGGGGAGCAATCAGATATGCATTTGTGTCTGGTGGGCTGGAGGTGATTGTACCTGTAAGGATAAGATGTCAATTTACATTGCCATGGTGAAATTTTAACAGAAACAGCTTAAAAGATCTTGCAGTTCACTAGGAATTTCCTTGTGGGCAAAATAGGGGGGAGGCATGTAGCTTTTCATCTCGTAGCCATCTTATTTAGGAACCAAAAGGAGGTGGGCAGGTTTGCGTGACCCAGTTCCCAGTGTGACTTTTTCCTTTGGCTTAATGAGTTTGGGGTCCCAAGATTGAATTTCCTTTCACATCTCCTTAATACCTTTTCTTCACATAGCTTGCAGGACAGCATGTGTGTTCATGGTTTCCTCACTGGTTAGTAATTTTCAGTCTCTTTTGCCAACATCTCTTCTGTTAGACTTTTTGATATGAGTGTGTTCCAGGGTTCAGTCCCTATTCCTGTTCTCTTCTGAGTCTACATTCACTTCATTGATGTTCTCATCCTGGGTAACAGTTTTAACTATTATTGCGACACTAACAAGTTCCAAATTTTGTATCTACAGCCCAAACTTCTCTCTCAAATTCCTGACTTGTATAGCCAAATACCTATTTAAATCTCTGTTCAGTGATCTTATATAATCATCTTAAACTCAGCTTGGCCAAAACTGAACTCCAGTTCCTTGGCTCCTGCTGCAGGCTTCCCATATCAGCTGAAGGCAACTATATTCTTTCAGTTGCTACATCTAAAATCCTTGGAATTACTAGTGATTTAATTTCTTCCTTTCACAGCTCACATGACTGTATCATCAAAATGTATTTAGAATTAAACTCATTACCACCTCCATTGTTAACATCATGGTCCAACATCCCATGAACTTGGACTGGCTTTCTGCAGTAGGGTTTTAGTTGACTTCTACCCTTATAACCTACTACGCAGAGTTATTTCAATATAGAAATATATTTGGGTTTTTTTTTTTTGTTTTGTTTTGTTTTGTTTTGTTTTGAGACGGAGTCTCTCTCTGTCATCAGGCTGGAGTGCAGTGGTGTAATCTCTGCTCACTGCAACTTCTACCTCCCAGGTTCAAGTGATTCTCCTGCCTCAGCCTCCTGAGTAGCTGGGACTACAGGCATGCACCACCATGCCCAGTTATTTATATTTTTAGTAGACATGGGGTTTCACCATGTTGTCCAGGATGGTCTCGATCTCTTGACCTTGTGATCCACCCACTTTGGCCTCCCAAAGTGCTGGAATTTCAGGCGTGAGCCACCACATCTGGCTAGAAATATATTTCTATACATACATTTATATATAAAAATATTTTTAAAAAGATATTTTTTTGAGATGGGGTCTCGCTCTGTTGCCCAGTCTGGAGTGCAGTGGTGCGATCTCGGCTCACTGCAACCTCTGCCTTCTGGGTTTCAGCGATTCTCCTGCCTCAACCTCCTGAGTAGCTGAGATTACAGGCATGTGCCACCACACCCAGCTAATTTTTGTATTCTTAGTAGAGATGGGATTTTGCCATGTTGGCCAGGCTAGTCTCGAACTCCTGATCTCAGGTGATCCACCCACCTCAGCCTCCTCAAGTCCTGGGATTATAGGCATGAGCCACCGTGCCCAGCCTATTTTTAGTATTTTTTCATTGAGCTGAAATAAACATGAAACTAGATATTTTAACCTGTACAGTCCAGTGGCATTTAGTACATTCACAATGTTGTATAATCACAGCCTCTATCAAGTTAAAAAACATTTTCGTCTGAAAGGAAGATCCTATACCCCTGAGCAGTCACTCTTCATTTCCTGCTCCCCTCAGACCCTGGCAACTATCAGTTGCTTTTTCCTTCTGTGGTTTGGGTTATTCGGGGTATTTTATTTAAATACAGTTAGACAATATGTGACCTTTGTGATTTCTTTCACTGATCATGTTTCCTTTTCCTTTTATTAAAGTTTTATTTATTTATTTTTTTGAGACAAGAGTCTCGCTCTGGCACCCAGGCTGGAGTGCAGTGGTGCGATCTCGGCTCACTGCAACCTCTGCCTCCTGGAATCAAGTGATCCTCTTGCCTCAGCCATCAGAGTAGCTGGGACTATAACTGTGAACCAACATGGCTGGCTAATTTTTTTTTTTTTTTTTTTTTTTTTTTTTATAGAGATGGGGTTTCACCGTGTTGCCCAGGCTGGTCTTGAACTGGTCAAGTAATCTGCCTGTCTCAGCCTCCCAAAGTGCTGGAATTATAGGCATGAGCCACTGCGCCTGGTCTTCACTTAAGCTTTCGAGGTTCATTGATGTTGTAGCACGTATCAGTACTTCATTATTTTTTTGTGGCTGAATAATACCTCAGTATATGTCCACACCACATTTTATTTATCCATTCATCCACTGATGGGCATATGGCTTGTTTCCAGCTTTTGACTATTATGAACATTTGTGTATAAGTTTTTGAGTATCTATTCTTAATTCCCATTGTTAATAGTTTCTTATTTTGAAACCATGACAAACATATAGAAAGGTTTAAGCACGTACAATGGACATGTATTGTCCTGAATCATTTGAGAATACATTGCCATCCTTATGCCTCAATGCTCCCTAATATCTTAGCAAGTATTTCCTACCAACAAGGACACTCTCCTAAGTAACCATAATACAACCACTAGTCCTCAGATCTCATTCATGTTTTCCTGGCCAGGTGCAGTGGCTCATGCCTGTAATCGCAGCATTTTTGGAGGCTGAGATGGGTGGATTGCTTGAGCTCAGGAGTTCGAAACCAGCCTAGGCAACATAGCAAAACTCCATCTCTAAAAAACAACAACAAAAAAACCCCACACAAATTAACCAGGCGTGGTAGTGCTCCTGTAGTCCCAGCTACTTGGGGGGCTGAGGCAGGAGGATTGCTTGAGCCCTGGAGGTCGAGGCTGCAGTTAGCTGTGATTGTGCTACTGTACCTCCAGCCTTGGCAACAGAGCAAGACCCAGTCTCAAAAAAATTTTTTTCCCATTGTTCTAGTAATAATCTTTATAGTGAAATGATTCAGTACAGAATCAGGTTGTATTTGTTTGTCACATCTTTTTAGATTCTTTCAGTCTGAAACAGTTTCTTTTTCTTTGATTCATCTAGCTTTGACACTTTTGAAGATTATAGGCAGGTTGTTTTCTAGAATACCTCTTAACTTGGGGTTCTGATATTTCTCCATGATTAGACTTGAATTATAGATCTTGGTCAGGGGCCAGGCGTGGTGGCTCATGCCTGTAATCCCAGCACTTTGGGAGGCTGAGGCAGGTAGATCACGAGGTCAGGAGTTTGAGACCAGCCTGGCCAACATGGTGAAACCCTTTTTCTACTAAAAATACAAAAATTAGCCGTGCGTGGTGGCACATGCCTATAATCCCAGCTACTCAGGAGGCTGAGGCAGGAGAATTGCTTGAACCCGGGGAGGTGGAGGTTGCAGTGAGGTGAGATCATGCCACTGCCCTCCAAGATGAATGACAGAGTGAGACTCTGTCTCAGTGGTGGGCAGGGGGGAGGGGGGTGCAGTGTGGGGTGGGAATCTTGGTCAGGAATGTCACAGAAATGGTGTGTTCTCTCAGTTGACACATGATCTCATTTTCTTCCATTGCTGATAGTGTGCACTCTTTTCCCATTTGCAATTAGCGAGGATTTTGCAGGGTTGATTATTGTAATTAATAACTTTAAAACTATGTTAATATCCCAATGATCAAACTTTAATCAATTTATCTGTATGGACTTGTGATTTCCTATTTTATTCAATGGGCTATTGATTCTTACATTTATTATAACACTCAAATTGTCCCATATTTGGCCAGTGGGAACCCCTTCAAGCTAGCTTCTATGTCTCTTTAAGATGTCATTCTTTTAATGCTTCTGTGATTGCTAGTACAAGAAAATGTTCATTTCTTTTTTTCTTTTTAACTGTTTCTTGAAGTGTGTTTCCCCCCCCCCTTCTTTCTTTTTTGAGACAGGGTCTGGCTCTATTGCCCAGGCTACAGAGCAATGGCGTGATCTCATCTCACTGCATCCTCTGCCTCTCAGGCTCAGGCCATTCTCCCACCTCAGCCTCCCAAGTAGCTGGGACTGCAGATGCATGCCACCACCCCCAGCTAATTTTTGTATTTTTTATACAGACGAGGTCTCACAATGTTGTTCAGGCTGGTCTTGAACTCCTGGGTTCAAGTGATCCACTTGCCTAGGCCTCCCAAAGTACTGGGATTATAGGCATGAGTTACCATGCCCAGCCTCCAGATTCATTTTACACATTCCCTGCACCAACCGTGGAATCAGCCATTTCTCCTAGGAATCCCCCCACCCCATTCCTTATGGTGAAATATAGTACTTAGAACCCATGATCTGGGTGCTAGGAGTGCTCATTACAACTGGGGTGTCACTGTTCCTAGTTGTCTCAGTGGACAGAGTTAGGGGATGTATGTATGTACATAAACACACACATAGATACCTTGTTTATTTCCATTACCATATATACTAAAAACCAAGAGCCCGTACTAATTACTTCTAACACAACAGGCTTTATTATCATTTTCTCCCTTTCATGTTTTTTACTCTTTTCTGTAACCATGAGAAACTTGGCTCCCATTATCTTTAATATATTTCACTGTTTGTAACCACTTTTCCATCTGCATTTCCACCTGCTCCCTTCATAAATA
Organism: Macaca thibetana thibetana; assembly: GCF_024542745.1. Taxonomy (NCBI): domain Eukaryota; kingdom Metazoa; phylum Chordata; class Mammalia; order Primates; family Cercopithecidae; genus Macaca; species Macaca thibetana. Next base: position 16,273,927 of record NC_065586.1, on the reverse strand, counting down.
CCCTTCTTACCCAACTTGGGCTTAATTCCACTTTCTGGGCTGCTCTCCCTCCCACCCCTCTCCCACACACAGATGCTCTCCTCATCCAGCTTGGGCTCTAATTCCCTGCACCAGACCACTCCTCTATAGAGATTCTCTCTGCAGATTCCCTCTACAGACCTTCAGCCTCTACTTCCTCATACTGGGCCACCCATGTGGTGGTTCCCACCTGCTTGGACCCAATGCCAGGGCAACCCTCCACAAAGCAACCTTCCTGGTTCTACTTCACCTCTGGCAGCCCAGGTTGGGCAGACTCCCGATCAGCATGCATGCTCTCTTCACCCTACTTGGGCTATGATACCTGTCTGGGTCACCAAGAGTCCATCCACCTATTCTTTTTTTTTTTTTTTAGATGGAGTCTTGCTCTGTTTCCCAGGCTGGAGTCCAGTGGTGCAATCTCAGCTCACTGCAACCTCCACCTCCCGGGTTCAAGCAATTCCTCTGCCTCAGCCTCCTGAGTAGCTGGGACTACAGGCGCATGCCACCACACCCAGCTAATTTTTATATTTTTAGTAGAGATGAGATTTCACCATGTTGGTTAGGCTGGTCTCGAATTCCTGACCTCAGGTGGTTTGCCTGCCTCGGGCTCCCAAAGCGCTAAGATTACAGGCATGAGCCTCCGCACCTGGCCCATCCGCCTGTCCTTCTGGTAGCAATGCCTACCTTGCTTTGTGTTACCTAATGGCTTATGGACTCAATTGTTCAAGATAAGAAGGGAAGAGGGAGAGGTATCAGAATGGTCCTTTAGAAACCCACATCAAATCAAAATTGTTGTAGTAATTTACATTGCTATGAGTAGTTTATGAGGCATCTCATTCCTTCGTATCTTCCTGAAATGGTTCCCTGCTTCATTCAGAGCAAAAGCCGAAGTCCTCATTATAACATGCTTAACCGCCCTGACTGTTGCCTGTTGTCTTACTAATGTCCTCCTGCCCCTCTACTCTCCACACGCTTTAACTTTGCTTTCAGACACCTGGCTTCGTTGCTGTTCCTCAAGTGTGTAAGGCAGACTCCTAACTCAGAGTCCTTTGTTGTCGGTGTTTTTTCTGCTCAAACATTCTTCTCCCAGATTCTCTTTCAAATACCTACGCAAATCTTTTTTTCTTAGTGAGACCTAACCTGATGTCTTTGTTTGGTAGGGCTACCATGATAAAATACTGCAGACAGGATGGCTTCAACAACAGGAATTTATGTTCTCACAGTTCTGGAAGCTGCAAGTTCAAGAGCAACATGCCATTGGGGTTGGTTTCTCCTGAGGCCTCTCTCCTTGGCTTGCAGTTGGCTGCCTTCTGGCTGTGTCGTCACACAGCCTCTCCTCTGTGTGAGTATCCCTGGTGTCTCTGGTCTAATCTCCTCTTATTATGAGGAAACCAGTCAGATCAGAATAGGGCCCATCCTAATGGCATTATTTTAGCTTACCTTTTATAAGGACCTGTCTCCAAATACAGTCACACCAGGGGCTAACTACAGCTGCAAATACGAATTCTATTCTGTCCCCTCTAAAGGTGGAAACAATTCAGCTCATAACAGCTGGCCACCTAATGTAATGTTGAAATTTACATGAAGCTGGCACTTCTAATTCCTGTTACCTTGTATTATATTTTTATTTCTATAGCTCTGATCACCTTCTGCCGTTGTATATAATTTGATCAATATATATGTTTTTTTATGGTCTGTTTACCCCTACTGGAATATAAGTTCTACAAAGGCTTACAACAGTGCTTAGTATATAGTAAGCATTCCATGCATAGTGTTGAATGAATGAATGTAATTAACATATCCACTTGCTGTTAATGAGCATTTGGGTTATTTCCATTTAGCACTATTATCAATGACGTGCTGCGAATATTATTTAAAATGTATCCAGGAATACACAAGCACAGATTCCTATGTAGTATATCTGTATTAGTCTGTTTTCATGTTGCTGGTAAAGACATACCTGAGACTGCACAATTTACAAAAGAAAGAGTTTTAATGGCCTTACTTTTCCACGTGGCTGGGAAGGCCTCACAATCATGGTGGAAGGTAAAAGGCATGTCTCACATGGAGGCAGACAAGAGAAGAGAGCTTGTGCAGGGAAACTCCTACTTTTAAAACCATCAGATCTCATGAGACATATTCACTATCATGAGAACAGCATGGGAAAGGCCTGCCCTCATGATTCAATTACCTCCTACCAGGTTCCTCTCATGATATGTGGGAATTGTGGGAGTTACAATTCAAGATGAGATTTGGGTGGGGACACAGCCAAACCATATCAATATCCAAGAGGAGAAATTGCTGGGTCACAGGACATGTATTAGTTTTTTAGAATTACCTTAATAAAGTACCACAAACTATGTGACTTAAAGCAACCAGAAATTTATTTATGTTTTCACATTCTGGAAGTTACAAGTCTGTAGTTAAGATGTCAGCAAGGTCATGATCCCTTTGAAGGCTCTAGAGAGGAATCCTTCCTTTATTCTTCCAGCTTCTGGCACTCCTTGGCTTGTGGAAGCATCACTCCAATCTCAGCCTGTCTTCATGTGACCTTCTTTTTCTCTGTGTGCCTGTGTCTCTGCGTCGGTGCCTCCAAACTTCATTTATTTACTCTTTTATAAGGATATCAGTCACTGAATTAGGGCCCATTCAAATCCAGTGTGATCTCTTTTTAATTTAATTACATCTGCAAAGACCCTATTTCCAAATAAGTTTATATTCATTGATACCCAAAGTTAGGACTTGAACATTACTTTTTGGGGAACATAAATTAAGCCATAACGCATGTTTATCTACCTTAGTAGATAATGCTAAAATATTTTCTAATGGTTGTGCCAGTGAACACTGCTACCAGTGATCCTATTCCTCCATACCCTTGTCAACACTTATTGTTATCAGACATTGTAAGTTTAGCTCATGTGGTGATTCTGACAGTATCTCATTGATGGTTTAATTCTAGAATTAGGTTGTCAAGTTTCACAAAATAACTGTTGTATTTTGATTTTGATTACATTGTAACTATAAACTAGTTTGTTAACAATTAATGTCTTTATATACTGTCTCCCAATTCATGAACATAGTATATTATGCCATTTATTTAGTCTTCTTTAATGTTGCTCAATAAAGTTGTATAATTTCTCCTTTAAAAATAATTTAGGTCCAGATACTTCTCTCTCTAGTTTAGATTCAGGCAGTTAAGTGCAGGCAGGTCTGCCCTGCAATGCAGCTAAATTATTACCTGGAACTAACCTGCAGCTAACCTGGAGTGCAGCCATGGCAAAGTAAACTATGTGGCATGCCATACCAGACAGAGGGAGGGTGTGAGGTTTAGGGTTCTTGTGCCTTTTCATAGCCACTCTCATTTTTGTCCTGGTTCAAATGCTGATAAGCCATGGCTTGTGACTGGCCCACATAGTAGGGAGAAGGGACTGGGAAGCACAGTTGAGGGGTAGGCAGGTCACTTGGCAAGTGGATTGAAAATTTGTAGCTGGAGCAAATCAGAAACAAGGCCAAGTGGGCTGGGGTGTCTTCCCAGTTCTAAATAGGCTCAGAGAGATCACACAGCAAACTAGATGCAGAGTTCAGCTGCAAATTTTAGGTAAGCAAGCGACCTGTAGGTGGACAGAGGACATTGGCTCTGAGATTAGTGGATGCAGGCCATTGCGTACCTGAGGCCTGACACAAAGCCCTTCCCTCCCTTCCCAACAGGTAGGGCACTCTCCTCCCTCCACGTACCTGAACATCAACTTAGGAAGAACAGCAGAAGGCAGGGAAAGTATCTGAGAGATGGAGTGTCTTCATCCTGGAGATACTAAGCAATAGATGTAAGAGCTGTTTAAATTATTAAATAGGCCTACTTTTAAACCAGATTAGACATTTAGTTAATTTTTTCCCTGCTAACCTGTGGGTGCGGGAAAAAGTCTAAATTAAAGACCAAATTTAGGCCAGGTATAGTGGCTTACACCTGTAATCCCAGCACTTTGGGAGGCCGAGGTGGGTGATCACCAGGTCAGGAGATTGAGACCATCTTGGCTAACACGGTGAAACCCCGTCTCTACTAAAAATACAAAAAATTAGCCGGGCATGCTGGTGGGTGCCTGTAGTCCAGCTGCTCAGGAGGTTGAGGCAGGAGAATGGTGTGAACCTGGGAGGCAGAGCTTACAGTGAGCCGAGATTGCGCCACTGCGCTCCAGCCTGGGTGACACAGCGAGACTCTGTCTCAAAACAAAACAAAACAAAACAAAACAACAAACAAACAAATTTAACAGGATGTCTTTGCATATATGAGTTATAAGCTCAAAAATTGGAGCCCCACTACTAAATCTTCCCACCACTCTTCCTCTTCTGCCACTGGCTCTTTCTGCAGATTGAAGAATTCATTAAATGTTGGTTTATTCTGTTGCTGTAGCTGAGTATATCGAGAGGCTCCCTCTTCTTAATGAATGGTGCATCAAATGCAAACATTCAGTGTTCTTCATAACACTGCCCTAGCCAATGTACATGAGTGCAGTCCCCACTACCTTGCAACAGGACCCTTGCTCTGTATCTAGTTAGACCCCACTCCTTCTGCACCAGTGTCCCAGAATATTCCATGTTGTTTCTTTCCGAGTCTATGGCCATAATGTTTTCCTTGCTTAGGATACTCATTCTCTCTTACTGAAACACTCTGGCTTCATTTGCAGCCAATTTTAAAACCAAGGCTTGGCATGGTGGCTGACACCTGTAATCTTAGCACTTTGGGAGGTTAAGGCAGGAGGATTGCTTGAGACTAGGAGCTCGAGACCAGCCTGGGCAACATAGCAAGATCCTATTTAAATAAAACAAACAGGAGGAAAAAAAGTAAAAATCAAAAGGGTCTTTCCAATGAGTATAATTTGTTCTAAAATCTTAGCCACTTTATTGTCAGTGCTATTTTTTTCTAGTGTATGTGAACTTTATCTTCTATTTGTTTTGAAAACCGTCTTATACCATTTTTGAATTCCCTATAACAGCATGGGATTATGTAGAGGATAGAAATTCAGTATGTTGCTAATAGTGAACTCGACTCATAGAGCAGTAGAAAAGATGGGGGAAAAAGGAGCATTGGCTGGGCATGGTGGCTCATGTCCATAATCCCAACACTTTGGGAGGCCAAGGCAGGAGAATCCCTTGAAGTCAGGGGTCCAGGAACAGCCTGGGTAACATAGTGAGACCCTGTCTCTTAAAAACAAAATGTAAAAATTAGTCATCATGCTGGCAGACACCTGTAGTCCCAGCTACTTGGGAAGCTGAGGTAGGAGACTTGTTTCAACCCAAGAGTTTGAGGGTGCAGTGAGCTATGATTGCACCACTGCTCTCCAGCCTGGGCCACAGAGTGAGACTCTGTTTCTAAAAAATAAAATTAGAAAAATTAAACAAAAGATATCTCCTAGTTATTAGTTGTAACTTTAGTTTTTTCATTGTTGCTGACTTTAACTTGTAATGAGTGGCATAGAATTGTTTCCATGCTCCCAGGAACATCTGTATTTCCATGTGCCCAAGTAATGACAAGAAAGTCCTTGCCTTGTCCTTCATTATCCAGATAAGGTATTTGGATCCTTTATACCTGTGTCCCTTAGCCAAGGGGGACGTTAATATTATTGCTTATTGAGTATTCAGAACACTCTAATGAGGTGTTAGTCCCCTTTCTTACAGATGAGGAAAGCTGGTATTGATTGGTTATTTGTCAAAACTCATATGAGTGATGAGGAATAAACATTTGAACATAGGTTGTCTAACTCTGAAGTCTTGGGCTACAAAGTGCCTATATAATAAACTGACATTGAGAACTTACAAAACTCAGACAGAGGTCGGGCGCAGTAACTCACGCCTGTAATCCCAGCCCTTTGGGAGGCCGAGGCGGGTGGATCACGTGAGGTCAGGAGTTCGAGACCAGCCTAGCCAACATGGTGAAACCCCGTCTCTACTAAAAATACAAAAATTAGCTGGGCATGGTGGCAGATGCCTGTAATTCCATGTACTCAGGAGGCTGAGACAGGAGAATTGCTCGGATCTGAGAGACAGAGGTTGCAGTGAGTGGAGATCACGCCATTGCACTCCAGCCTGGGCAACAAGAGGGAAACTCTTTCTCCAAAAAAGAAAACCAAACAAAAAAACTCAAAGACAAGAGTGCTGGAGGTTTCTAGGACCTAAAAGAGGGGTCAGGGAAGAAGTGGGTCAGTTGAGCAAAAGTTCGGCTTCATTTGCTGTGCTCTTTGGTCCTGTAGTTTCACTGGGCGTGAAGGTTCTTGTGTGAGCTTTGAAGGCACAGAGTACTCTGTTGAGAAACTTTTTCTTAAGACTCTGTTTTAAGTTTTTCCAGACTCCCTTTTATTCTTATGAAATAAATGGAAATAGGAGGCCAAGTACAGTCTGTGGTGTCCAAATCCCAGAGCTTTGGGAGGCGAAGGCAGGAAGATCCCTTGAGCCAAGGCGTTCAAGATTAGCCTGGGCAATATAGCAAGACATCATTCTACAAAAATTTAAAAGCATTAGCTGAGCATGGTGGTGTGTGCCTGTAGTCTCAGCTTCCAGGGAGGATGGGATGGGAGGATTGCTTGCGCCCAGGAGTTCGAGGCTACAGTGAATGATGATTGAGCCACTGCACTCCAGCCTGGGTGACAGTGAGACCCTGTCTCTGGACCGAAAAAACAAAACAAAACAAAACAAAACAAAAAAACAAGTAGAAATAGTCTTAATTGTGTTTGAAACCTAATAAGCCTGAGATAGGCATCCAGTGATTTTGCGATATGCCATTTCATCATGAACAGTAAAGTGAGAAAATAAGAATAAAATCTAGATGTGATTCTCCACTGTCCTACATCCAAGAAACTCCTGCTCTCCCCATGCTGAAGCTAAATATTCATAACAGGGTCTTTCTTCAAGCTAATATGATGCTGTGATTTATTTGTATACTCATAAAGTTAAACATTTAAAAAATAAAAGTAGTGAATATTTATGAAGTAACTAAGCAATTTTGGCCAATGTAGGTGCATTCAGAAAGACGTCAATGAAATCATTCATGGCAGTAAATGAATCTCCATGACACAAGAGAGTGGTAGAAATAAAATTAGATGATGGTTTCGTTGTGTTAGGATTCACATTAGTTTTTCTGCTTGTTAGGTATACAAGATTCAAGACTGTGAAAAATGTGAAGCAAATGCATTGCTGCTAAAGTGGTAGGGGCTTGAAGTTTTTTTTAAGAGGAGCCTAGGGTTTCTCTCTTCTCTGTGTGCAACTCTAGAGACTCCATGGAGCCAATCCATTCAATCTTCCTGACTTAAACATCCTTGCAACTGGGGCCTCTTGGATCCCCAAAGCCACAAATCAGGCAAGAGTGGGTATGGTACTGCCTGCTTCCAGGAAAATCGGCTCACCTGGGGAGGAGGCAAGGCTCAGTAATTCCAAACTCCTTAGGACCCCACAGGAGTCTAGAGGTCTTATTGTGGCAACCCAAAAGACTTAAGGAACTACTTGTTTGTATTAATGAGTTGTTAGCTTATGTGTGTTTGATTAAATATGTACGTGTTAACATATAATGTTGTGATGTTCATATTAAGCGCTACAAATGTAGCATGCTACATGAATTCCTAGTACTATTTTTTAAAAACCAGTAAAAATGCTTCCCCAAATGCTCATGAAGCTTTTTGATTCCCTCCATTCAAAAGCAGACTGTGGGCCCATTAAAAAATGCAGCAGTACTAGGCAAACTCAAGATGCAATTTCAGAAAATTGGAATCTAAATTTGCAGTATTTTTTTTTTTTTTTGATACAGTGTCTCCCACTGTCTCTCTGACTAAAGTGCAGTGGTGTAATCATGGCTTACTGCAGCCTCGACCTCCTGGGCTCAAGCAATCCGCTAGCCACAGCCTTCCAAGTAGCTTGGACTACAGGCATGCACCACCACACCTGGCTAATTTTTAATTTTTTATAGTGATGGGGGTCTCAGTATGTTGTCCAGGCTGGTCTCAAACTTCTGCGCTCAAGTAGTCCTCTCATCTTGGCCTCCCAAAGTGCTGAGATTACAGGCATGAGCCACCATGCCCGCCCATAAATTTGCAGTCTTTGAGAAACGAAAAGTAGAAATTGGCTTCTCACCAACTTATGCCGGATGGTGAGTGAAGGAGACATACAAACCAACTCATTCACTCATTCAGCATGTATATACTAAGCACCTGTGCTGCTCCAGATGCTGAAGTGACAGGTGGGGCAGATGCCGCATTCCTGTTCCCATAGGGTTTATGGTCTAGCAGAGCAATCACTACAGCAGACCAAATAACCAATTAGAAAACGTGCTGACTCATTTAAGCAGCACTTTTGAAGAAGGCATTGTGGTTAAACCTGGAATAGAAAATTGGGAGTTCTTAAGCTGCAAATCTATAACTCAGGTATCCCACCTGACTTTCACAGGCAAGAGAAAATGTTCATAGCTCATCCTACCTATTGCATAGATGTCTCTATTTTATGAAAAGGATTATATAATTTTGAGGAAACAGTTTTCTTTCATGTGATTGTGTTAGATGTTTGGTGATATGGTTTTGCTGTGTCCTCAACCAAATCTCATCTTGGATTGCAGCTCCCACAATTCCCCCATGTTGTGGGAGGGACCCGGTGGGAGATAAGGAATCATGGGGGCTGTTTTTCCCATGCTGTTCTCGCGGTAGTGAGTAAGTCTCATGAGATCTGATGGTTTTATCAGGGGTTTCCCCTTTCACTCTGCTGTCATTCTCTCTTGGCCACTGCCATGTAAGATGTGCCTTTGCTCTTCCTTCATCTTCCACCGTGATTGTGAGGCCTCTCTAGCCTCCCTAGATTGTGGAAAGAGTCCTTTAAACCTCTTTTCTTTACAAATTACTCAGTCTTGGGTATGTCTTTATCAGCAGTATGAGAACTAATACATTTGGACAAAAATCAAGGCCAGTGTTCACTTTGCTGTGCTTTGATTTTGGCACCTTGGCAAGGCGAGGAATTTTTGTGGGGGATTATCCTTCTGAATATTTCTTTCTGGTTAGACATACCACCTACACTGTCCTTTCATAATCATCATACTCTCCTGTTAGTTTTTACTTTGAAGTTAACATAGGTTAAGTTTTCCCTACTTAGTTATGAACTAACTTACCATATATCCTATTACTTAAAATGGCATTATGTTATACATTTATGCCTTTACAATACCCTTTCAAACACAATTTAATTTTGATAGTACAAATATTTTTGGCATAAGGAAAAGCATTTTTAACAGGTGGGTGGCATTTAAACTATTTTATTGAGATAGCATGGGCCCAGAAAGCTTGTTGGAATTTACAAATATGATTAGATTTATGTTTCACTTTGTAAACCGGGAGAATAACTAATTAGAGCCACGACTTAAAGCCATAAGGAATAGTGATTCAGATCATGAAAAGACTGGAATGATCAAAAGCAAACATCCATCTCCCTCCTCATCCAGAGTTTAGGGGGTTAAGTGCTATTTATCTCTCAAGGATTTCTTGGCTTTAACTCTATCTTTGTAATGAAGAAGACAATTAACATCTCTCTTCATTCCCTGTTAGGATGTAGTATATTAATTAGCAAAATCACTCAATTAACAGCACTTGGTGAAACATACCACTGGTTTCTCACCTTTCCTGGTCTATTTGAACACATAAACAAATGTCACATTGAAGAAAATGTCTAAAACCCCTAGAATGCATATTTATTCATGTTTCTACTGCACTAAGAATAGGTGTCCTGGTATTTTAAACAAGGACTGGTACAGCATGCAGATACTGGCATGATCTATTTACTATTTTTATTTTATTTAATTATATAACATAATTGTAAGCTTGTACTCATAACTATGCATACATAGAAATGTCCTCTCTTTTTATGTATTCCTGAGGCTTAGAAAGGCTAAGTAACTGCCTAAGGACACCACAGCTGTAGTTAGTAGTAGAGCTCAACTTTTAACTTAGAGTGTTTTTAGAGTCTGAGTTTTTTTTTTTTTTTTAACCTACTCGAAGGCCTCCTAGGAATGCATAAATGTTACAGAATAATCAGAGTTGTGGTTAAATATTTATGTACCACGTTGATGTTAGTCATTTTAGCATTATTTAAAATAGTGAAAAATTGTAAAGAGCATTAAGGTCCAACAGCTGAAAAAATGGTTAAACAATTTATGGTACAAGAGAATGTGATTCCATCATTACAAATTATGTTTTCAAAACATGGAGCCATTTGAAGACACTTCTACCATAATGCAAAGCCAAGAAGTGGAATTAGGTTACAAGCCAATAGATACAGGATGAGTATATATTTTTAAGGAAAATACACACATACACATACATAAAAATATATAGGAAAATAACAGAATTGGAAGTAAATAGACCAACAGGTGATGGGATACTATGTCTTGATTTGGGATAATGAGTGATTTTAATACTCTTCTGTAATCGTATCTGCATTTTTCTTTTTTGTGTAAATTTAAGGTGTACAACATGATTTTATGATATGTATAGTGAAAGAATTATAGCTAAGCTATTTAACATATCCATCATCTTCCATAGTCACTTCGTGTGTGTGTGTGTGTGTGTGTGTGTGTGTGTGTGTGTGGTAAGAGCACCTAACATCTGCTCTCATACTAGGTTTTCAGTAGACAATACAGTATTATTAACTGTGGCCCTCCTGCTGCATGTTCGTTCTCTAGACTTATTTATACCCTTTGACTCACATCTTTGCCTTACCTCCTCCTCCACAACCTAATAACTGCCACTCTACTCTCTCTTTCTATGTGTTTGACATTTTTTTTGAGTCCATGTATAGGCCATATGCAGTGGCTCATGCCTGTAATCCCAGCACTTTGGGAGGCCAAGGCGGGCAGATCACCTAAGGTCAGGAGTTCGAGACCAGCCTGATCAACATGGTGAAATTCCATCACTACTAAAGATACCAAAATTAACTGGGCATGGTGGCATATGCCTGTAGTCCCAGCTACTCGGGAAACTGAGACAGGCTAATCCCTTGAGCCCAGAACGTGGAGGTTGCAGTGAGCAGACTTTGCGCCATTGCACTCCAGCCTGAGCGACAGGGGGAGACTGGCTCAGAAAAAACAAAAACAAACAAACAAGAGTCCACATATAAATAAGATCATATAGTATTTATCTTTCTGTGCCTGGCTTGCGTCACTTAGCATAATGTTCTCCAGATTCATCTGTGTTGTTACAAATGGCAGACTTTCTGTCTAAGACTGAATTATATTATATAATAGATATATTCCTATATATAGTGTGTGTGTGTGTAAATATATATGTAAAATATATATATATGACATTTTCTCTTCTTTTCTTTCTTTCTTTTTTTTTTTTTTTTTTTTTTGAGATAGAGTCTTGCTTTGATGTCCAGGCTAGAGCACGCTAGCATGATCATGGCTCACTGCAGACTCAAGCAACCCTCCAACCTCAATCTTTCGAGTAGTTGGGACTACAGGTGTGTGCCATCATGCCTGGCTAATTTTTTTTTTCCTCCTTGTAGAGACACGGTTTCATTGTGTTTCCCCGGGCTGGTCTCGAAATCCTCAGCTCAAATGTTCCTCCCACCTCAGCCTCCCAAAGTTCTGGGATTACAAGGTGTGAGCTACCACACCTGGCCTAAACATTTTCTTTATCCATTCATCTACTGCTGGTTAGACTGTTTGCATATCTTGGCTATTGAAAATAATACCAAAATGATTATGGGTGTGCATATATCTCTTTGAGATACTGATGTCATTTTCTTTGGATATAAGCTCAGTAGTGGGATGGCTGGATCATATGGTAATATACAAGGGTTTCTTTTCCTCCAAACCTTGTTATCTTTCATCTGTTTGATCATAGCCATTCAAACAGGTATGAGGTGATATTCACTGTGGTTTTGAGTTGCGTTGCTCTGATGCTTAGTAATATTGATCATTTTTTTCTTGTACTTGTTGGCCATTTGTACGTCTTCTTTTGAGATATGTCTGGTCAGTTCTTTGGCCCGTTTGTTTTCTTGTTACTGAATTTTTGAGTTCCTTATGTAATTTGGATATTAGCCCCTTATTAGATGTATCACTTGCAAATATTTTCTCTCATTCAGTCAGTTGTCTCTTCACTTTGATGATTGTTTTCTTTGCTGTGTAGGAGCTTTTCAATTTGATGTAGTCCCACTGGTCTATTTTGATTTGGTTACTTGCGCTTTTGGGGGTCATATCCAAAAACTCATTGCCCAGATTAATGTCATGGAGCTTCCCCCCTGTATTTTCTTCAACTATTTCTACAGTTTCAGGTCTTACACTTAAGTCTTTCATGCATTTTCAGTTAATTTTTGTTTATGGTGTAAGATACAGGTCTAATTTCATTCTTCTGCACATGGATATCCAGTTGTCCCAACATCATTTATTGAAGAGGTTTTTCTTTCACTATTATGCATTCTCAGCACCCTTGTCAAAAATTAGTTGGCCATATATACATGGGTTTATTTCTGTGCTTTTTATTCTCTTCCATTGGACTGTATGTCTGTTTTCACATCAGTATCATATTGTTTTGATTATGAAAGCTTCGTAATATAGTTGGAAATCAGGGAATGTGATCCCTCCAGTTTTGTTCTTCTCAAAATTGCTTTGGCTATTTGGTGTCTTTTGTGGTTCCAAATTTTAGAATTGTTTTCTATATCTGTGAAAAGTGCAATTGGAATTTTCATAGGGATTCCATTAAATCCATAGATTGCTTTAGGTAGTATGGACATCCAATTTCACATCTTAAGAAACTAGAACAGCAAGAGCGAACTAAGCTCAAAGTTGGCAGAAGGAAGGAAATAATGAAGACCAGAGTAGAAATAAATGAAATAGAGATTAGAAAGATAATATAAAAGATTAATTAAATTAAGAGTTTCTTGAAAAGATGAACAAAATTGACAAATCTTTATTTAGACTGACCGGGAAAAAAAGATGAGTCAAATAAATTATGAATGAAAGAGGAGACATTACAACTAATACCACAGAAAAACAGACACATGAGAGACTACGATAAACAATTATGACAACAAATTGGATAACCAAGAAGAAACAGGCCCAGGAGTGGTGGCTTATGCCTCTAATCCCAGCACTTTAGAGGCCTGAGTTGGGAGGCTTGCTTGAGGCCAAGAGTTTGAGACCAGCCTGGACAACATAGCAGGACACTGTCTCTACAAAAATAATAATAAAAAAGTTAGCCAGGCATGGTGGTATGTGTCTGTAGCCCCAGTTGCTTGAGAGGCTGAGGGAGGAGGATCGCTTAAGCCCAGGAGTTCGAGGCTGCAGTGAGCCATGATGGTGCCACTGCACTCCAGCCTGGATAAAGGAGTGAGACCCTGACTGAGAAAAAAAGAAAAAAAAAAAACCTAAGAAGGAATGGACAAATTTCTAGAAATCTGCAAAGCCAAATCATGAAGAAACAGAAAATCTAAACATACCAATAATTAATAAGGAGATTGAATCAATAGTCAAAAAACTTCCCAATGAAGAAAAGTGCAGGACCAGATAACTTCATAAATACAATCTTACAAACATCTAAGTAATTAATACCAATTATCTCAGACTCTTCCAGAAACTTCAACAGGAGGGAATGCTTTCATATATGCCTGGGTTTATTTCTGGTGGTGTACATGTCTATATGTGTGTTGGTAACCCCACACCAAGACCAGATAAGGACACTGCAAGAAAATTAAGGGCCGATATCCCTGAGGAACATACATATAAAAACCCTCAACAAAATACATGCAAACCAAATTCAGCAGCACATCGAAAAGATCATATGTCATGATCAATTGGAGTTTGTCCCTGGAATGCAAGAATGGTTCAATATATGCAAATCAATAAATGTGATACACCACATTAACAGAATGAAGAATAAAAATCATATAATTATCTCAATAAATGTAGAAAACAATTGGAAAAAATTTAACATTATTTCATGATAAGAACATCCAACACATTAGATCTAGAAGAAATGTACCTCAACAAAATAAAGGCCATATATGAAAAGCCCAGAGCTTACATCGTACTCCTAGGTCATTCTTGATGACAATATCCTACCACAATTTTCTTGCAGCACTTACCACTACCTACTATTTTATTTGTTGTCTGTCTTCCTGCAGTAGAGCAGGGGCATTGCCTATCTTATTCACTGTTTTATGCTTAGTACCAATGAAAATGGTTAACATAGAGCAGTTCCTTGAAAAACATTTGTTGAATGAATAATTTAAGGGCAGACAATATACTCTTAGGGGGTAGAGGCCATAACTAAATCATCTCTTCATGATTCATAATACCTATGATATTATTTTCAATATTTGTTGAATGAGAGAAAGAGCTCTTCAGATTGAGCCTGTGCTACTATGATTTCATGTAAGCTTACTTCAAATGAATTGCTCTGTTTTTAGAAGAAAGTACAGTAGAACCTTTGTCTTTATGAATTTAATGTTTGTGATTGTCTCTCTTTAAATGTGATCTGGAAGTTCATGACACGAAATATTTTTCAATTTTTTCTTATTTTTTTTTTTTTTTCCTTGAGATGGAGTCTGTGTCACCCAGGATGGAGTACGGTGTCACAGTCCTGGCTCACTACAACCTCTGCCTCTGGGGTTCAAGCGATTCTCGTGCCTAAGCCTCCTGAGTTGCTGGGATTACAGGTGCCCACCACCATGTGTGGCTAATTTTTATATTTTTAGTAGAGATGGGATTTTGCCATGTTGGCCAGGCTGGTCTCAAACTCTTGACCTCAAGTGATCCACCTGCCTCAGCCTCCCAAAGTGCTGTGATTACAGGCATGAGCCATTGCACCCGGTCAATTTTTGCTGAGATTAATTTGAATCCTAAATACTAGTGAACAGGACTGAATCCTTTTGAGACTAATGTAGCCAGAAACCAATGTGCAGCCTAGGATGTGTGCATTTGGAAGTGGGCTGGGGTTCAATTTATGACCTCGTGTGTGCATGAAAATTGTTTTACTCCGCCAGAAAATGTTGCCTGAACTGACAACAGCTTCAAGAGCTGATGAAGTAAAGGAAGGAGACTAAAAAGAAGTATTCGTTCTTAGCCAGAAAATAGACCTTTTTGGTTAGAGTAAAATGTTAAATTTATGGGTGACTAGAATCTGTGATATCAAGCCAGACATACGTTCTTTATGAAAATTTTAAAAAGCAGAATTTGTAAAATGAATTTAGTAAGCATTTCAGGTAGGACAGAAACTGATCATCGAGTGAGAGTTAAATCATTTACATATAATTTTTCAGTTGTATGCTACTGCATTGCATAGGGAAAATGATATATGGTATATGAATTTGGGGATTTTCAAGGGTTTTAGGAACTCTCTCATAAGTTAAGCAATCTATTGTTCTTTAATGAGCTAACAGGGAGTTGGCATCTTCAAAAACAATAGATGGAGATTAACCTATAAAAAAGAATTAATTAGAATATACACACTGGCAGAATTTAAAGAAATAAAACGTTCTGTTCCCGTGGTTGAAGGATCCATTTCTTTGCTGTTTCCTGAAAAATTCCTTTCGTGTTTCCTTCTCATCACTGTGTTCTGTTGATCCTTGCTCCTCAATTCTCCTGCCAGCCATTTTCCCTGGAAATGTTCTACCATTAACAAGTGTCTGACTGTTTTAATGTTCTCTCTGAAAGTTCAGAAAATGACATAGACAATGTCTAATTATTAGCTTGCACAGTATGACCAGCATCAACATTGTTACATTTTGCATAATTTTATGGACAGAATCTGTTTTACTTAAATATCATCAGACTAATTTACTCTGGATCAATGGGCGGGCTGATAACAATTATAAGATGATTGTGTAGACATTGCCTATTATAGGGGCACATCCATTTCCTCCTAAATGATCAAAAAAGAAGTGGCACAATGTTTTGATGTATTAACTGGTGCGTTTTATTTTATTATTGTTTGAGATGAGGTCTCACTCTGTTGCCCAGGCTGAAACGCAATGGCATGATCACAGCTCACTACAGCCTCAACCTTCTGGGCTCAAGTGATCTTCCCACCTCAGTCTCCTGAGTAGCTGGGACAACAGGTAATGTGCCACCACACTTGGTTAATATATTTTTGTTTTGTGGAAATGGGGTCTTCCTATGTTGCCCAAGCTGATCTTGAACTTCTGGACTCAAGTGATCCTTCTGCCTTGGCCTCTGGAAATGCTGGGATTACAAGATGTGAGTCACTGCACCTGGCCACCTGGTGTGTTTTACATTGTTGTTGTTCCCTTGCATTTCTTGCCTTTCCCCTCATTCGCTCAGTGGTATGCTGCCGATTCATACATTCAAATATCATCCTGCAACATTTGGATAAGTTGGTATGAACTAAGAGTGCAGGAGTACAAGTCTTAACTTTGGAGTGCGAAAAGCTAAAACCCAAGCATAAAATTTCTTAATTTAGAAGAATATATGGCTAGGCAATTTTTCTTATTCCTGAAAATAGACAAAGGGAAGGAAAATGATATTAATAGTTGGGGAGGAACAGGAGAGTTGAGCTATGTGTCTTTGAGAACAGGATCGTTACTTTATCTACATGCCAGACTGAAAAACCCTGCATTGGGGATGAAATCAGATAAAAAATAAATTCTGATTATTTTTGAGAAATCTGAAAACAGAGAAATTTTGCCCTCTACTCCCTGGATAGAACCCAAGAAAGCAGCAAAATCTCAGGTTGCTTGCCCTGTGGGGATTGTATTTAATCATTCACTCACTCATTTGTCTGTTCAGCAGGTATTTTCTTTTTTCATTAATTGATGGATTGGTTGAGAAAGGGTGTCTACTCCAGCTCTGTTACCCAGGCTAGAGTGCAATAGTGTGATCATAGCTCACTGCAACCTCAAACTTCTGAACTCAAGCAGTCCTCCCACCTGTCTCCCAAGTACCTAGGACTACAGGCATGTGCCACCATGCCTGCCCACTTTTTAAAAAATTCTTTTGTAGGGACAGGATATTCCTAAGTTGCCCAGGCTGGTCTTGAACTCTAGGCTCAAGCGATCCTCCTGCTTTGGCCCCTCAAGAGATATTTTTTGCTTACTAAGTGGTAGTCACTGTACTTAGCACTGAAGACAGCCATTGTTAGAACCACGGCCCAGGAGGAAAAAATCAGTAGCACCTAATCATTCTCAACAAACCTCTTTGTCTACAGTTGGCCCTATCAAGCTGATGGTAACTCCATCCCTCCAGTGTCCAGGACAAAACCTTGGCATCATCTTCAACTCATCTTTCTCCAATCCTGTAAGAAATTCTGATGGTTCTACTTCAAATACACCCAGAATCTAAACACTTTTCCCTACCTCCAGTGCTACTGAAAGAGCTCCTAACTGGTCTCCTTGCTTCAACCCTCTTTCCTTAGTGTGGTCTTAACATAATGACTAAAGCAGTCCTTTTCAAATCTGTCAAATTGGGCCGGGCACGGTGACTTACTCTTGTAATCCAAGCTATTCAGGAGACTCAGGCAGGAGGATTCCTAGAGGCCAGGAGTTCAAGGCCAGCTTGGGCAACATAGCAAGACCCCATCTCTCAAAAATTTTTTTAAAATACCAGCTGGACATGGTGGCACACACCTATAGTTCCAGCTATTCAAGAGGCTGAGTTGGGAGGATCACTTGAGCCCAGGAGGTCAAGGATGTAGTGAGCTATGAATGTGCCACTGCACTCCAGCCAGCCGGGGCTACGGAGTGAGGCCCTGACTCAAATAAATCATAAAGAAATAAATGATCAATACATAAATTATGTCACTTCTTCAGTAATTGTCCATTTCTCTCAGTAAAAGCCCAACCCAATCTTCCCCTCTCTGTTGCCTTCCTGAATGGATCCTTTGATTTTACCACCCTTGCTCACTCCACTCTGCCATGTTGGCCTTCCTGTTGTTCTTTGAACAGAGCTACTCTTGCCTTTGGGCCTTTACACCTGCCGTTCCTTCTGCCTGGAATGCCCTTCCTCCAACTACTCACCTGACTGTTCACCTCTTTCAAGTCTTTGCTCCAATATCACCTTCTTGATGGACCCCATCTTGACAAGTCTATTTAGAATTTCAAGGAGCCACCCAACCCTGAATTCCTAAGTCCTCTTCATCCCACTCTACTTTATTCCATAGCACTTCCCCACTTCTTATACACTACATAATTTCTTACTTATCGTTATGCCTGTTATTTACTGTTGATTTCCTCATCCCAGCATGCATGTTCATGAGGTCAGAGATTTTTGTCTGTTTTGTTCACTGTAGTTTCCAAGAGTCTAGAACAGTGCCTGGAACACAATAGGTTCTTGGGAGATATTT
Organism: Macaca thibetana thibetana; assembly: GCF_024542745.1. Lineage (NCBI taxonomy): Eukaryota > Metazoa > Chordata > Mammalia > Primates > Cercopithecidae > Macaca > Macaca thibetana. The sequence goes on along the minus strand of NC_065586.1, from coordinate 16,255,589 downwards.
GCTGCTATAGATCGTTGAAAGAATTGTTTTATAGAAAGGTGCAAGAAGCCCTACATTGATTGCTCAAGCACTAAAAAGTAGCACTATAACAGTGGAAGGTCTTAGTTTCATAGAGTTTCCTGTCCTTGAAGAGGCATGGAAGAGGGCTCAGAACTGGTCAAGAAAGAGCTCAACCTGAGAGACTGAGGGGTGAGAATGGGGCATCATGGCAGTGAACAATATGGATGGGTGATTGGGACGTGAGAATGAGAGTGATTGGGGAAACTGAGTGGAGGGCAGGGTGGACATTTGTTTACCAACAAGCAGACCACTCATACCGTGTTAGCACTCTGTAAGCCCTCTGTTATTATGATGTAGCTTTGGGTACAGGCTGATTAATATTTCTTCTTCTGGTGTGCCTTAGTCCATTTGCATTGATGTTAAGGAATACCTGAGACTCGGTAATTTATACAGAAAAGAGGTTTATTTGACTCACAGTTCTGCAGGCTGTACAAGAAGCATGGAACCCATATCTGCTTCTGGCAAAAGCTTTAAGGTACTTATAATCATGGTGGAAGCAAACAGAAGTTGGCATGTCACATGGTGAGAGAGAGAAGAGGTGCCAGGTTCTTTTTAACAATCAAATCTTGCAGGAACGAATACAGCAAGAACTCACTCATTACCATGAGGACACACCAAGCCATTCATGAGGGATCCACAGCCACGACCCAGACACCTTCCGTTAGGCCCCACCTTTAACACTGGGGATCAGATTTCAGCATGAGATTTGGAGGAGACAAATATCCAGACAATATCAATGTAGAATAGAGATTACAAGTAAAACTTAGTATGACACGTAGAAAATGTTACATGGTTTTTGTACTTGAGTTGTGAGGACTGAGATTTATGCTCTGTACCAAAATAGCTTGACCAGTCTCTGTGATTTCTCAGTGAACCTGAAGCCAGTGAACTCAAGTCATAGCAGACACATGAAGTATGAATAAATGCAAGATGAATAATGGAGTAGAGAGAAAAAATGACTGCCTTTTACCATTTTTGTGTGTATGGGCAAAAGTTAAGTTTTCGTGTCATGCACTGTTTTAAAAGTCTTATTAAGATTTTCTGATTGTGGTAAAATTTCTCAACACTGAGAGGATATTTTATGTATCCCTATGTTCTGTCATTGCTTGTTCTAATGGGCATAGTATACGTACCTGGCAGACAAACAAGTGGGAAATTCGTTTCCATTTATGCATTTAAGAAGCACCAAATACCCCATGTGAAGAATCTTCTACAAATGAAATGCACACAAGCTGAATTGCCAGCAGCTTTATGGATTTATCTGTCTGTATTCCTCTGGGACATTGAGAATAACATGTCCACAGTGGAACTCATCTTCAACCCCCAAATCCACTTGTTTGCTCCTTCACTTGGCTAAAGTCATCACTGTTCATCTAGTCATCAAGCCAGAAACTCTGCAGTCCTCCTAGAATAGTGCTACCGAAAATGTGCTCTGAAATGAATGCTTGACCACAGATTACCATAACAAGATTGAGTACGGAAATTGAACATAAAAGAAACTTTTAAAGCAACTTGACATTTCATCAATATCCAAGCACATGATCATTTTTCCATTTGCTTTACAGAAGCATTGGTCCACAATGGGTTAGAAATTCTAAAAATGGGACTCCACCAAGATAATTTGAAAAGCCCTATTCTAGACCTTTTCTTTTCCCTCACTAAGCAGACGTAGATCCTGAAATACCTCCCAAATACATATCAGATCATTTCCTTCTTTCCTTCAAGTTTAGGCTCTCTTCTCCTCTCTCCTCCCCTCCCCTCCCCTCCCCTCCCCTCCCTTCCCCTCTCCTCTCTCTCCTCTCTCCTCCCCTCTCCTCTCCTCTCCTGTCCTCCTGCCTCTCTTTCTTTCTTCCTTTCTTCCTTCCCCTTCTCCATCTTTCCTTCCTTCCAACAGGGTCTCACTCTGTCGCTCAACCTGAAGTGCAGTGGTGTGATCATGGCTCACTGCAGCTTTGAACTTCTGGGCTGAAGTGATCCTCCCACCTCAGCCTCCCAAGTAGTTGGGACTACAGGTGTACACCAGCATGCCTGACCTTTTTTTTTTTTTTTTTTTTTTTTTTTTTTTTTTTTTTTTTAAGAGATGGGGTCTTGCTTTGTCGCCCAGGATGGTCTCAAACTCCTGGGCTCAAGTGGTCTTCCCATGTTTGCCTCCCAAAGTTCTGGGATTATGGATGTCAGCCCCTGTGGCTGGCAGGCTCTCATTTTTTACCTGAGCTATGATAATGGCTAGCTAACTGCTTTTTCTTCCTCAAGGCTGTCCACTCCTTCTCTCACCATATACCATATTACCTCTAAAATAGTATTTTAAGATGTAAATACCATCACATGACTGTCCTTTTAAAATTCTTCTGTGATTCTCTACTAGCCACAGAATGAAGTACATGTTCCTTTGGATGATTTCCAATGCCCTCTGCTATGGTTCGATGTGGTTTATTTGAACCCATCACGTCTCATGTTAAAATTTGATCTCCAGTACTGGTTCTGGGACCCAGTAGGAGGTGTTTAGGTCATGAGGATGGGTCCCTCATAAATGGCTTGGTGCCATTCTTGTGGGAGTGAGTGAGTTCTCACTTCCTGCAAAAGCTGGTTTTTGAAAAGAGCCTAGCACCTCCTCTTTTTCTGGCACTTTCTCTTTCACCATGTCATTTGCATACACCAGCTCCCTTTGGCCTTCCATTCTTAAGTGGAAGCTTCCTGAGGCTTTCATCAGAAGCAGATGTTGGTGCCATGCTTCTTGTACAGCCTGCAGGACCATAAGCCAAATAAATCTCTTCTCTTTATAAATAACTTAGCCTCAGTTATTCTTTAGAGCAATGCAAATGGACCAAGACACCTCCATAATCTGGCCCATTTCCATTTTTCAGTTTTGTCTTCTGCTACTGTCTACCGTTTAGTCTATATACCATCCATATAAAACTTTTTGGGTTTACTAAACACACTTGTTTTTTTCAGACCTCTGCAACTTCAAACATTCTGTTCTATATAACCAAAATAACTGTCTGTATTTGCTCCTTGGAAAAATCTTTTTCTGTAAAACTTCACTCAACAGAATCCAGTTGGGATTGGGATAATGGGAATCAGGACAAAGTTTATTGGTACATCTGGGTCAGAAGTGAAAAGGAGGGTGAGTGCCTCAGGGCAGGGCAGGAGAATGTCCAAAGCTTGGGGTGAGGGTTTCTGAGCCACACAGAGCAGCAGGAACACCTCTGGGTGAGTCCAGATTTCAGAGACAAGAACCATGTCAAATCTAACCAAGGGTAAGTTGTGGTGTTATTGAGCAGCAAACTCCAAGGTCAAAAAAAAATGTCACAAAACATTGCCCAGAAGTCACAGCTGGGGAGCACAGCAGGATACTGACCAAGGTACCATCTGAAGTCTCCAGCAGGAGCAGGGAAAATGCAGGCTCCACTTATGCTTAAGTCTGCTAGATGCTTTGTTGGTGCTGCATTTGATTTTTGCTTCTACATATGCAGAGCTTCTCACACTGGAATGCTTTGTATCAAGAAATCTGATCTATTCTGCTCAGATATTACTTCATTTCATCTTCTTGCTATAGTTTGCTTATGTGTATATACTTTTAACCTATTCGTATGCCTGTATGCTTATTGGCGACTAATTCACTGTATTGGGTTGCATTTATTTATTTACATATTTGCCACTCTGCTAGTCAGTGAGCTTCTGGAGTGGGAGTCTGCCCCTTGTTTATCTCCCTATCTTCATTGCCTAGCACTGTTTGTTGGCGTCTAACTGGCATCTAAGCAGATGTTTGTTGAATGAATTATTAAGTGAATACACAAGTGCTAATTTGTGATATTCAAGGAGCTAGATATAGAGCAACCTTTTGGCTGCCTTTTAGTACATTTTACTATTGACTGTAAAATCTAGGGCAGAGTCTCATTGAGGCAGTGAGCAAGTTTCCAGTGAGCTGTTTGGAGGGGAAATATCATCTACAACTATTACACATCACAGTATTGACTTGTTCAGGACAAAGAAGCTCTGAGTTAGATTCATATGAGAAACTGAATTGTCCAGGTTATGAATGAATCTAGTCAATGGATCAGCGAGTCTTTTTTGTTTGTTTTTCTGTAAAGATGCAGAGAGTAAATATTTTAGGCTTTGCAGGCTATACAGTCTCTGTTGCACCTACTCTAATTCTGGATTTGTAGTGTACAAAATGCCATAGCCAATGTATAAATAAATGAGTATAGCTACATTCTAATAAAACTTTATCTACAAAACCAGGTAGTGGGCCAGATTTGGCCTGTGTGCTACAGTTTGTCCACTCCTGATCTAGTCAGTTCTTCCGGTATTTCATTACCAGACGGGGTCTGAGTGTGGGAGAAAAGGATAGACAGTAATGGTCACTACCTATCCTGAACTTGTTACTTGACATTATGTCATTGATTTTTTGCTGCACTCTGTAAGATGTATAGTAGTATTCCATTTGATAGTTGGAGAAAGTAAAGTTCAAAATGTGGCTTGATAAGATCATATAAGCAATAAGTGATAAACTCCCTTTTTATTTTATTTTTTTGAGACAGGATTTTACTCTGTCATCCAGGCTCGTGTGCAGTGCAGTAATCACAGCTCACTGCAGGCTTGACCTCCCTGGCTCAAGCAATCCTCCCAACTCAGCCTCCTGAGTAGCTGGGACCACAGTTGTATGCCACCACACTTGGCTAATTTATTTTTATGTTTTGTAGAGACAGGGTCTCCCTACGTTGCTTAGGCTGATCTCAAACTCCTGGGCTCAAGTAATCCTACCACCTTGGCCTCCTGTGCTGGGATTACAGGCATGAGCAACTGCTCCCAGCTGGTAAACTCTTTTGATTTCAACCAAATCAAGGTGATTACAAAACTCATGTTTTCTTCATTAAAATACACTGTCTCCATTTCATTGTCAATTGACTCATTGTGAGACAGAGAAATTGTGGCAAGTTTAAAGTTGTCTTTTATCAATCAGGAGAGGTGTGGCTGTGACATGGTAGTGACCCCAGTAATCTCAAGCACCTTAAGCACCCATGTGGGCTATGGAATACACACTGTTGTGAAAGCGGTTTGGACCTTAGGGCCACACAGGTATCTTGTGTGTGTGTGAATCTGATGAGTTTAGTCAATTTCCACAGAAAGTATAGGCTGAGAGCAGAGCGGGTTCTTGGTGATACTAGTTGTTCATCTCAGAGCAGCAAAGTCTCTGCTTCCTGTTGTCCTCACTCTGAGACTCAGGGTTGGGGACCTTCACCCCAGCTACAGGGGTATCCCTGCTACCTATGCCAGGGGGAAGAGAACAGGGCAGACCATGCATATATTTTATAGGTGTTTCCCAAGAATTAGTATACATTAGAGCCACTCACCTTCACTGGCTACAGTAAGTCAGAATTTTAAAAAATTTAAATTGAAAGTGGGCAGGTAGCTGGTCATGTACCCAGGATAAACAGAACTATAAATGTAAGTAAATTGGCTGGAGGCAGTGGCTCACGCCTATAATCTCAGCACTTTGAGAGGTCAAGCCGGGCGGATCACCTGAGGTCGGGAGTTTGAGAATAGCCTGGCCAACATGGTGAAGCCCTGTCTCTACTGAAAACCCAAAAATTAGCTGGGCATGGTGGGTGCCTGTAATCCCAGCTATTAGGGAGGCCGAGGCAGGAGAATCACTTGAACCTGGGAGGCAGAGGTTGTAGTGAACCAAGATGAGTGCTACTTCTCTCCAGCCTGGAAGAGAGAGTGAGACTCTATCTCAAAAATAAACAAATAAATAAGTTAATAGCACTGATAACTACAAAGAACTTTAGTAGGAAAACTAAGATTTTTGCTAAGTAGATTAAATGTCAAAAGTTATTCTCTCTGAAATTATGCCAATGTGTGTGGGAGAAAACGGAGGTCCAGACGCCTTCAGAACATATTAATGTTAATATCACCTTATGTTTTAATTACAAAAAACATTCTTTCCTGACTCATTTACTCCATTGTATATTTGGATGGTGAGTACCTTCTCCAAATATTTTGACAATAGGGAATGGAGGCATTCCACAAAGTATTGGATGTTATTTAATACCTCGTGGAATTGCTGTCAAGTCAAGGTTTAAAGAAACATTCGTAATATTCAAAGAGGCATCTGTATGACAGTGAAGTTCTTCTACATGGAAAGGGTATATGGAGATAATATGGTCAGTGTGGAAACTAATGTTAACTAGGGAATTGGGTATGGGTAAACTTGGCTCCTGGGATATGGAGCAAACTTCCGTCTTCCATTAACACCATGCAATTTTACCAACACAGCTGAGTTCTTTGTAACTATGTATAAATGCACCTCATGCTATATCCTCCTGATCCCAAGGGCATGAGTAACTGCTGGAGAACTGAAGGGTAATTTGCAAGGTCTCTAAGCCTGTTATTGATTTTCATTGCGCCTTTTTCACTGGTTAAAACCGTAAGTGGGCTGTTCACACATCCTGAGAATATGGATTCTTTCATCACTAGGGCCACCAGCTGGCTAGAATCTCCAAGAGACTTCAGGGCTCATGCTGATCATCGTGCTGCTTCTCTCTGGTTTCTGTTAACGCTTAGGAGGGATGGGTGGGGGGATTGAAGGCAGTTGAGCTTCCTGTCTCCATCCAAGTGCTGCAAAGATAAGAATTACATATCAGGGTTCGTGTTTCAGCATGAAGGTGTTGCGTGAACTGATTCCACGTATATATCCCTTCAACTTCTCTTTGTCCAGGTCAGTGATGCTGAAGGGATTACCCATGTTCAGTGGAAGTGGAAGTCTGAGATGATTCCAAATTTGGTCTATCCGATTCTCTATACTGTGACATAAAATACATTAGGGTGGACATGAGTGCAGAAATGGTGGCCAGAGGTTATGGGGTCTCTTTAGAGCAATGAGACTTTTGACTGAAGAGTTCTCTAAATTAAATTTTTAGGAAGGACAACTGTTTTCTAGTCAGTTTAAGAATCCAAGTGATATAGTTTGGCTGTGTCCCCACCCACATCCCAACTTGAATTGTAGCTCCCACAATTCTCACATGTCATGTGAGGGACCCAGTGGGAGTTAATTGAATCATGGGGGCTGGTCTTTCCCACGCTCTTCTCGTGATAGTGAACAGTGAATAGTCTCATGAGATCTGATGGTTTTTATAAAGGGGAGTTTCCCTGCACAAGCTTTCTGTCTTCCCTGCCACCACGTAAGACGTGCCTTTTGCCTTCCACCATGATTGTGAGGCCTCCCTCTCTAGCCACATGGAACTATAAGTCCATTAAACTTCTTTTTCTCTTTCTCTCTCTCTCTCTCTCTCTCTCTTTTTTTTCTGGAAACAGAGTCTTACACCATCGCCAGGGCTGGAGCGCAGTTGCACGATCTCGGCTCACTGCAACCTCCACCTCCCGGTTTCAAGTGATTCTCCTGTCTCAGCCTCCTGAATAGCTGGGATTACAGATGTGTGCCACGACATCCAGCTAATTTTTTGTATTTTTAGTAGAGATGGGGTTTCACCATGTTGGCCAGGTTGGTCTTGAAATCTGACCTTATGATTTGCCTGCCTCAGCCTTCCAAAGTGCTGGGATTACAGGCGTGAGCCCCCTCGCCTGGCCTAAACCTCTTTTTCTTTATAAATTACCCAGTCTTGGGCATGTCTTTATCAGCAGCATGAACATAGACTAATACACCGTTAAGTGAGTTAAGCTTTTATTGCCTCTACTTTGGACTTACTCTTGATCCTTAGACTATTTCATTGTCTGTCTTTTATTTCCTGTAAACATAAGAGGGCTAAGTCCATAGAAACCTGTCTTTCTTATTGCAACATCAGAAGGCCAACTGTAAAAACTTTTTCGTAAATTTTCTAATGTTTCTCCATCAAAAAAAAAGTATCATAATCCTGTAAATCACAGCACCATAAGAAATGCCCTGCTGGGTCTGACCAGTACTGCATCCAGCCAGCATCTTGTCCTTGGCTATGATTTTAACCAACATTTTTTAAGGAGAGTTCAGGATAGTGCTCTTTAATGAAGTCAATTCCGAATGCACCAAATATTTTTTTACTGGAGGTTTTATTGCGATCTGCTTTTTTCTGAAATCATGTAATAGAGTCATAAAAGTATAAAGAGGTATATGTAAGTCCTCTTGAGATTGTTTTTTGTTTAACACATGATTTGTACATTGTATAGGACAACAAGCAAATCTATTTGACTTCTCTTACTCTTAGAAAAGGAGAAAATAAGGGTCTATTGAACTTGGAATTGGGTACTGTATTTTTCTCTCTTTGATCATCTAGGTTCAGAATTCTCCTTTCTCCACCTTGCTGTCTTCCCTGGGAGGCTGGCCTTTGTAGATGACATCAACCACTCTTGTTTGTCTTCTGACTTCTATTAGATTTCAGTCAATGGGAAGCACTGCCAGGAAGTCAAGTGTAGGAAGAGAGAAAAGTCAGGGTGTTTATTCTCCTGGTTCCCTCTCTCCATGATCTAAGGTTGGCAGGGGCCCTATTCTTCTACCAAGGCTGCGGCACCTACTGGGCAGCCCTACCCCACAGCATGAGATCTCACTGAGTTCTATTACTTATTCCCACTCCTATCTCTTTAGTCCTAGGCCCAGTTTCCCTCTGTGGCTCATCCCTGGGCACTTCATCATCCTTTCTTGGGTACCCTTAACATTGCCTGCCATGTTGCACAGAGCCACTTTAACAAATCTCTCCAAGTTCCCTCTTTGAATGAGGCATCTGTTCCCTGGTAGGCCCTTGACTGATGTAGGGTGATTTATACCTTCTGCCTGGGTGCTGTGCCGTTTAGGGTGGGTGCAGAGAGACTGAGTGATGGAGATAAATGGATTTTATGTCCTAAGGACTGGTTTTCTTGACCTCTGCAGAGTATCATCTGATGGAAATAACCAATGGCGTTTTTTCTTTTCTGTACCTTGTCGGAGGAAGCATATTTAGTTCCTTTCTATATGCCAAAGAAGAAACTGAACTGAATATACACTTGGATAGTGTATTAGTTTCCTATTTTTGCTGTAATAAATTACTAAACACTTGGTGGATTGAAACAACACAAATTTATTATCTTACATTTATAGAAATCAAAAGTGGAGGTCAGGTGCAATGACTCACGCCTGTAATCCCAAGGTAGGAGATTCCTTGAGGCCCCAGGAGTTTGAGACCAGCCTGGGCAACATAGTGAGATGCCTATCTCTACAAAAAAATAAAAATAAATAAATTAGCAGAGTGTGGCAATGTGCACCTGGTGTCCCAGCTACTCAGGAGACTGAGGTAGGATTGCTTGAACCTAGGAGTTTGAGTCTGCAGTGAGCTATAATTGTGCCATTGCACTCCAGCCTGGGCGAAGAGTGAGACTCCCATCTTTTAAAAAAGAAAGACAAAAAATGGGTCTCAATGGGCTAAAATTAACATGTCAGTATGGATGCTTCCTTTGCAGGGGTGAGACTGGGGGAGAAATATTTCCTTACCTTTTCCAGCTTCTAGAGGTTGCCACATTCTTGGTTCATGGCTCCCTTTTGCCTTCAAAGTCAGCACTAGCTGGTGGAGTCTTTCTCACATAGCATTACTCTGACTCTACCTCTCCTGCCTCCCTCTTTCACTTATAAGGACTGTATTAGCCATGAGAACTTGAGAAAGCAAGATTTGTCCCAGGCAAGCTGAACAAACTAACTTCCTTCTTTCCTTTTCCTTCTTTCCTTCCTTCCTTCCTTCCTGCCTTCCTTCCTCCCTCCCTCCCTTCCTCCCTCCCTCCCTCCCTCCCTCCCCCTCCCTCCCTCCCTCCCTCCCTCCCTCCCTCCTTCCTTCCTTCCTTCCTTCCTTCCTTCCTTCCTTCCTTCCTTCCTTCCTTCCTTCCTTCCTTCCTTCCTTCCTTCCTTCTTTCCTTCCTTACTTCCCTCCTTTCCTCCCTTTCCCTTTCCCTTTCCCTTTCCCTTTCCCTTTCTCTTTCTCTTTCTCTGTTACCCAGGCTACAGTGCAGTGGCATGGTCTTGGCTCACTGCAACCTCCACCTCCTGGGTTCAAGTGATTCTCCTGCTTCAGCCTCCAAGGTTGCTAAGATTACAGGTTCACACCACCAGGCCCAGCTAATTTTTGTAGTTTTAGTAGAGATAGGGTTTCACCATGTTGGCCAGGCTGGTCTTGAACTCCTGACCTCAAGTGATCAGCCCACCTCGGCCTCCCAAAGTGCTAGGTTTACAGGTGTGAGTCACCATGCCCAGCCCTGAATTTTCTTCTAACTCCAACAGATAGTGATTATTTTAATAGACAAAGGAAATACATTTTAAGTTCCAGTATTTGGAAAGAAGGCTAGAATTTCTCTTATGAACTTATGATTATGTTGGAAAAGATTCAAGACTCATGACCAGTGTGAACCAATATCTTTCCAACACCACCTGCAACACATTTAAACTAAGAGTTACGGTTGTAGTTACGGGGTCAGAAAAAATGCTCACATTGGCCAGAGGCAGTGGCTCACGCCTGTAATCTTAGCACTTTGGGAGGCTAAGGTGGGCAGATGGCTTGAGCTTAGGAGTTTGAGACCAGCCTGGGCAACATAGTGAGACCCTGTCTCAAATAAAATAATAATGATGATGATAACAATAATAATCACATTGACCTTTGAGTCTTTCCTGTACAGTTTCCCTACTGAACTGCATTGACTTTGTTAGAAACTTGGTCTCTATTTATACAATGATATCATTATCTTTTTTTTTCTTTTATAGATGCACTTTTTGCTTTCACAGATACTATCTTTGCTTAAAACAAGAACATGCATTTGAAATAGGAATTGTATTCCATAATAAAAGATTTTCCCAAGGCTTACGAATCGGCTTTCTCCTCCAGCCTCCCCAGTAGGAGCCAAAAAGCAATGTGAAAGTGAGAAAATAATAAAACAACAATCCTAGAGCATCCCCAGAAGCAGTGAAAAACGCTTTTCAATGCTAACATATACATGTGAATTGCGTGACATTACATTACGTCTGCTAATACACAGATGTGGCCCTTGTTCAAAATGCGTGGAAATTCAGAGTCATATTTTCTGCAGTGAGATAGTCGCTGGGAGTTTTTAGAACACACATATTTTTAAAAAATGATATCAGGCCTATTTCTCCAAACATTTATTTTTCCCTTCCAAAAACCATAGTAATAACCTTTTCTAGCTACATAAAAACTGCATTTGTGCCAAAAAAAATTGCAACAGCATATGCTAATTCAGTGCTGTAGTAACTTCACATCTTGATATTGCCTTAGAAATGAAAACAGCCCTCAAACAGATTGGCTGTGACCCTCTAAGCAAATCCTAACTAGGAAGGTAAGTTGTGTTGCCTGTGTCAAAGCCCACAACTCCATCTCCTGTTCAGGGATGGACAAGGTCCCTGGATAGCATTCTGTCAAACTGAGGAGAAGGAAGAGGCCACAAAGAATGTCAAAGATGAGCGAAGAAGCATATAGGTAACATCTATAATGTGGACATATTCTGTTACTGGCTCACAGACGTGTCCTGATTCGTTATTAAGATCTTTGAGATTCGGGGGCAGCTGCATGATACAAATGTGGGCACTCTTAGCTTTCAGAGTGTTGTGGGGTTCTCTTCCCTGGGGTCTTGAAAAGCAGAATAGATGTTCACCTTTTCGGTATTCTTTGAGTTTGTCTCATCCTGCCTGAAATGCACACAGAGAAGAAAGAGTTTCAGGGTAGAAGAGATAAACTGAACACTTTGCAAACTACAGAGGACCACTGATTATATCCAATCTGGACAGAAAAAGCCACCTCTTGATACATGTACATAGAGTCATGTGATGTGGGAGCAGTAGAAAGAAGTGATGCACAGTCTCCACGGCTGTCAAGGAGGTAAGAAGCCAGATGAAGAGATGAGATGTGAACATGAACAGAGAGCAAGGCAGTGCTTCATAAGTGTCTGCTGAGACCAAAAGATGTGTTTTCTATTTCTTACTGTGTTTATTTATGGAAATCCCATTCATCCTATAAAGTCCATCCTCCACAAGACTGCCTTTGATCATGCTGAGAAGTGATGTTTTCCCCTTTCGTATCTTTACCGCTTGTAAGGAATTAAAACATTTGTGTGTGTATCTTAATTTCCCTCCTCAATGGAGACAGTTCTGGAGGGAAGGGAGGAAAATTAGGTTTCTGTTTTTTTTCTCTAGATCTATTTCATGTAACATCTTTAGTTGTTACATGAGTCCAATAAGAGTCCAATAACTCTATAAAATGGAAAAGTGAATACATTGATTGATTGATTGTTATAGAGACAAGGCTTTACTATGTTGCCTGGGCTGGTCTTGAACTCCTGGGTTCAAGGGATCCTCCTGCCAGGGCCTCCCAAAATGCTGGGATTACACCCATGAGCCACTGTGCCTGGACAAATTTTTGTTAAATGAGTAAATAAGAGGCATAATAAGAGTAAAAAAGTGATTGCTTCTGCTTGAAATACTGAGGGAAGGTTTTATGGGAGAAGTTGTATCTGATTCCCTTTGGGGATCATTGTAAGGGTAGAGCCCTTGCTAATACATCAAGTTCATGGCATCAAAAAGTAAAAGATCTAGAGCTCTGAAGAGACATCCATAAATATTATCATGTTCCTTCTCTATCACCAACTCCCCAGCCCTAAGGCACACACACACGAAGAGTGAGGATTTCTGACTTAGTGTTTAGCACAGTGCGTAGCACATGGAAGGTGGTCAGTAAAAGTTGAATAAATGATTGAAATGCTTTGATGAAGAAATTCATCTCAACAACATATTGCTAATCAACAATCCTTCCTTTTAGAAAGAACAAATGGAGATTTACTGAGAACTATCTTATAGCACATGTATTTTCTAAGTTCAATCTTGACAACAATGCTATGAGGTTGATATTATTCCTGTATTTTCTTTTTTTTTTTTCCAGACAGGGTCTCATTCTGTCATCATCAGGCTGGAGTGCAGGGGTGCAATCATGGCTCACTGCATCCTCAAACTCCTGGGCTCAAGCAATCCTCCATAAACTAGCATCATCATCCTTACTTTTAATCTTGTCTGCCATGAGTAATAATTTCTTCGGCACTACCTTAAGATATTGTGATCTTTCTTTGAAGGCACTTAGGTTTCCCATCTTAACCAAAAACCCTCTGAGCTTAGAGGAGTATTCATGAAATCTTTCCATCTTTTCCCCTGCATCATTTCAAAACTTGTTTCATTTTTACATTAACACATCTTCTGGGATTACATATATATATAAATAAGATACACTAAATTCAGTGCTTCTTGTGCATCGCGATTGGCCAGACCAGATGGAGTGATTTGTGAACCAGAATTGAAAATCAAAACACAAGTGCTTTTTAAAGAGGTTGAAGTTGAGAAGCAACTGTTCATGGCAGACTTAGAGCTTTAATTCTAAGCGGTTTTGCGTTTGTTTTCAAGCTGTGTCTGACTATGGAATATTGGAACTTCCACCCTGGAACTACTATATATGTATCACGCATATACACTGCCCTTGACAAAGTGGGGAGTGTAGTTGGAGCTGAGTTGTGGAGTTTTACAGGGCAATGTGCCTGTTATTACCATAGGATGGTAGAAGTGCCAGTTGTTTGCTTTTGCTTTTGCTGCAGAGCCTGTGTGCAGAAACCGAGAGCAGTGAAAAGTCCCTTTGCTGAATAGGTTCTGGGAGGCCCCCGAAGAACAAATTCTCGAGAGTAAGGCATGTTAATTTCCAGGTGCTTGTTCTGAATTGGACTCCTTCTGCTTATTATTATTTAATCCTCAGGACAATCATATGAAATCAGCATTGTAATCCCGGTTTTGCAGAGGATACTGAGAGCATTAGGGTCACACAACCAGTATACCGGGGAGCTGATTTAAAAATCAAGGCTGTGACTCCAAAGCCCTTAATCCATTGCAATACCATTTCTGAACTTATACAAGCAGTTTAGATTGATCAGAAGGCAGGTTTCTTCTGTCCCATAGAGTGGAGAAGGAAGAGCCTAGAATGTGTCTCTAAGAGAGGAGATCAGTTTCCTGAGATATATAAAGTTTCGTGGCTTCCAATGCTTGTTTGACTTTTCAGCAGGACCAGACAGAATATGTCATTCAGTAGGACAGTGTTGACGATGATGAAAGTTGTCTTTTTTTTTTTTGAGACAAAGTCTCACTCTGTTGCCCAAGCTGGAGTGCAGTGGTGCTATCTCGGCTCACTGCAACCTCCACCTCTTAGGTTCAAATGATTCTCCTGCCTCAGCCTCACAAGTAGCTGGGACGACAGGCACGCACCATCATGCCTGGCTTTTTAAAATTTTTTGTATTGTTAGTAGCAATGGGGTTTCACTGTGTTGGCCAGTCTGTTCTCAAACTCCTGATCTTGTGATCCACCCTCCTTGGCCTCCCAAAGTGCTGGGCTTACAGGTGTAAGCCTGGAAAGCACTATGGCATTATAGCTTACGTATAGGATGCATTCACAAAGGCTTGTGGTTGACTTCTACTTTTTTTCCTAGCTATGTTACCTTTAGCAAATTATTCTGTCTTCCTCTGTTTCTTCATAAAATGAGGCTAATATAGTGCATCCCCATTATTTGCTGATTGCATATTTGCGAATTTGCCTACTTGATAGCGGTTATTTATAATCCCCAAATCAATGCTTACAAGGTTTTGTGGTCATTTGCAGTCATGTCCAGAGCAGCAAAAAATGTGAGTTGCCTAATACGTACATTCCTAGGTGAAGTTGAACAAAGCCATAGTCTGCCTTCTTGCTTGCTTCAACTCTCATACTGTACATGAGTATCCTTTTCATGTCAAGTTTATTTAGTGTCAAGTTTTCACATTTTTATGCCTTTTTGATTGATTCTGCTGTTTAGAATGGCCCCCAAGCAGAGCGCTGAAGAGCTCGCTAGTGCTTCCAAGTGCAAAGAGGCTGTGATGTGCCTTATGGAGAGAATACATGTGTTAGATAAACTTCACTCAGAATTACGGCGGTGTTGGCCATGAGTTCAATGCCAATGAATCAACATGATGGTACATGTAGCAAAAGGAAGAGGAAATTGGCCTATGTGTATGTGAGGCCGCTCTGCAAAGTGCTAAAGGAATATCTATAGCATGTGATGAAGTTATGGAAAAGATGGAAATGAGGCTAAATTTGTGGATTCATGAGATGAGTTTTAAAAACTTAGCCCTAAATGTTTCTATTAATGATCAAAGGATTGCCCCCCTACCCCAATTAAAATTCCTCTCTCAGATTACAATATTTTCTCCTAAAGAATCTATAGGCTGACTGAGCTCTGTAGCTCAGACCTGTAATCCCAGCCCTTTGGGAGGCAAAGCAGGAGGATTACTTGAGGCCAGGAGTTTGAGACCAGCCTGAGCAAAATAGCAAGATCCTGTCTTTACAAAAAAAAAAAAAAAATTAAAATTGAAAACTTGGCTGGGCATGGTGGTGTGTGCCTGTAGTCCTTGCCACGTAGGAGGCTGAGGCAGGAGGATTGCTTTCACTTGAGCACAGGAGTTCAAAGTTATCATGAACTGTGATTACACCACTGCACTCCAGCCTCGGGAAAAAAAAGAGAGACCCTGTCTCTAAAAACAAAATAACAGGTGGGTGCCGTGGCTCATGCTTGTAATCCCAGCACTTTGGGAGGCCGAGGCGTGTGGATCACAAGGTCAGGAGATCGAGACCATCCTGGCTAACATGGCAAAACCCCATCTCTAATAAAAATACAAAAAAATTAGCTGGGCATGATGGTGGGCACCTGTAGTCCCAGCTACTTGGGAGGCTGAGGCAGGAGAATGGCGTGAACCCAGGAGGTGGAGCTTGCAGTGAGCCAAGATCACGCCACTGCACTCCAGCCTGGGTGACAGAGCGAGACTCCATCTCAAAACAAACATATATAAAAACATATATATAAGCCACTAGAACAAGTAAATTGATTGGACAAGTTATTCAGTATCTAGCAGAGAGCTGTCTTCGGGGAACAGATTACAGGAGAGGTAGATTTTGGCAACTATCTGGGCCACTGTTTCAGAGAGGACTGTCAATCACAGGGTGGTGACGGGGTTGGGGTACAATGTACAGCTGGAGAAATCCTGACACCCAGAGGGGCAGGAGTGTTCTGAGAGCCTGCTACAGGTCGGGGGTCACATTTCAGGAGTTGAGGTGAGAACACACAGATGGGTAATAAGACTTTGAAGGGACAAACTTACTCACTTGCTTTATTTCCCAAGTTTGCCCAGAATTGTCAAAGCTTAGAAGAAATTAATTTATTGACATGCCTCAGAATGAAAATTCAGCCTATTTGGCTCACAATAACAGTTGTGATTATTTAGAATCTGTACTAAACACTATTTGTGTTTTTGCATCATCAAATTGCTTTAGAGTTATCCATTAAACAATTACTCAATTTGAAATTGTGTCTCTTAGGAGAATGTTAGAAAAGAACGAGAAAGAACCTAATCCTCATTAAGAACTATTAGCCAAGTGTGACAAGCTTTATTTTGTCTTACAGAAAACAGAGATGTCATTTGGTATTGAGTCAAAATAAATGGGTTATGACATATTCCACTCTTTAAAATGTCCCGAGGCTGGTGGGATAAGCGGAGGAGATCTGCAGATGGTATGCCAAGCAAAGGCAGCTAATGAACCTAGCATTGCTACATAGCAACGGCATTAGCATTTCATTTGTTGGAATGAATTATTTGAGTTTTTCACTTTTTGCCCTGATCTTTATGCAACGGTGTAACTACTGATGAAAAATGAACAAAGCCTTGAAAAATAGGACTTATTAACAAAGGTCACAAGACCTGAAATGATTAAATCTGCAAGAAGGCTGATGGAGTTACTTAGTCGGGATTTTTCAGTGCCCGAATGAAGACTGTCCGGGAGATAGTAACTAGCTGTTCTTTCTCTCTATGGAATATATTAATAGATCTCAAAGGATGTCAACTTGAACTACAATAGGAGTTATAGGGGTGAGTTATGAAAAAGAACTTCCTGTCTGTTTTTGCAGGAAAGGCTAAAATAATTTAGCAAGGAAGATGTGCAATATCATTCCTCTAAGAGTTTTTCCTGTCCCTCCTTCTAAATTAGAGTCAATTATCTTTGACCTGCAAGATGTAAGAATAGTCTCATGTGAATATAGGGAACCAAATGATGTTCCGATGCCTCCATTTTCAGTAGGATTGGTTGTTGCAGTCATTGTGGTGTGTTTGATGCTATATGAGTCTACTACTATTTTAAGACTGTATGGCATTATTCTTTTTATAAGAGATCTCAAATTAGAGGTTTAGAAGGCAAAGATAACTATTGCCTTGGCCCTGAGGAATTCTTAAAGCATATCCATTTTCCTTGCCTCTACAAGTTCATTGCTGGCAAAAGCAATTTTATTCATATTTTCTTGCTCATTCCCTCCTCCCTTGTCCCACTCCTTTTTTCTCCCTCCCTATTTCTAACCCATGTAGAGTGGTTACTTGAGGGAACGGTTTTATGAATAAAGATTGTATCCTTTGCTCAAGAGCTTTGGTGTGTGATTATAGATTAAAGCTTTCATTTTGAAAGCTCTCATTTGAAAGCAATATACAGCCATAAAAATAGCAATAGTAGGATTATTTTAATTACCACATGTAGAAGTTCCAGAAAGATTCAAGACAAATATAGTAGCTTGTAGGCTTGAAGAGCTAATTATTGAGAATGGGGATATTGGAATATCTGATTATACTGTGGATGTCTCTATTTCTTCTTGTACTCTGACTAATTGTACCGGTGTTCATACAGGGGCTGAACAGCCACCTCGTGGAGAAAGTCATAGAGATCATTCCTGTGTCAGATATCGGTTGCACCTCATTCTACGCTTCTCACCATTCTTCTTTCTGTCCTTTTGGTTTTGTTTTAGATCCTATACTTATTTCACCACACATAGGCCCTATGGCCTCCTAACTTTTCATCACAAGAATTTACCATGTGGTTCTCAACTGCTCTTTCTAGGTAATCTAAAATAATGAGGCTCCATGCGATATTGGGGACATAATTACAGTATGGGGTGTGGATCACTTGAGGTCAGGAGTTTGAGACCAGCCTGGCCTACATGGTGAAACCCCGTCTCTACTAAAAATACAAAAATTAGCTGGGCATGGTGGTGCGTGCCTGTAATCCCAGCTACTCGGGAGGCTGAGGCACAAGAATTACTTGAACCTGGGAGGTAGAGGTTGCAGTGAGCCGAGATTGTGCCACTGCACTCCAGTCTGGGTGATGGAGTGACACTCTGTCTCAAAAAAAAAAAAAAAAAAAAAAAAAAAAAAAGTTTATTTAAAATCTGAAATTCAAAATTAACTGGACCTCTGTCCTGTATTTTTGTTTGCTAAATCTGAGGACTCTACATCGAGATGGCATTTTTATTAATTTGATGGTGTTAAGTATGATTATTTTATAACAGCAAATGGATGGTGTCTGCTGGAACTCCATAGCAGTTAACACTGAAAAATTTCTAAAACATAGCAATATGTGGTGATGTTGTTTGAATATTAGTCTCCTCCAAATCTCATGTTGAATTTTGATCCTCAGTGTTGGAGGTGGGGCCTGGTAGGAGATAATTAGGATCTTAGGGATGGATCCTTTATAAAGGGCTTGGTGCTCTCCTTCAATATTGAGCAAGTTCTCACTCTATTAGTTCCTGTGAGAACTGATTGTTAAAAAGAGCCTGGTACCTCCATCCCTTGCTTTCTCACCATGTGATCTCTGTACGTGCTATCTCCCCTTTTCTTTCCACCATGAGTAGAAGCACCCTAAAGTCCTTACCAAAAGCAGATGCTGGCGTCATGCTTCCTGTACAGCCTGCAGAACTGTGAGCCAAAGGAACCTCTTTCTTTTATAAATTCCCCAGCTCAAATGTTCCTTTATAGCAAATCCAATGGACTAAGACATGGGGCAAACTCAAACTTTGACTTAGAGTGAATGGTTTAAGAGTCAACAGAGCACTTTTGAGTGGAGAAGCAGAGCAAACTATGTTTTGTTGGCTAACCAACATCTGGGAGAATAAGATGGCACTGATCTGTAGTCTTGATCTGGACCATGGGTTTTTCTTAGTATAGTAGAAACTCTGTGATTGTATTTGTTTAAAGTACTTTGTGACTATCTTTGTTTACCTGTGAAAGTGAAAAGAAAATAGATCAAAAAGCAAGTGACTCTCTCTGAGCTAGAGAGAAGAGGTTGCCATGTTGATCATTAACTATTGTTGCCTGGATGATACAGGTGATATATATATGCAATTTTGGTAAATGTTTTGAGTGTTTTTGAGAAGAATGTGTACTCTGTTGTTTTTTAATAGAGCATTCTATAAACATCAGTTAGGTCAAGTTTATTGATAGCATTAAAGTAAGGCTACTATATTATCGCTTATTTTCTGTCTAGTTGTTCTAATAATTATTGAGAGAGAGGTGTTGAAAGATAAGATTCTAAGCGTGGCATTGTAGCTCACACCTGTAATCCCAGCACTTTGGGAGGCCAGAAGTTGAGAACAGCCTATGTAACATAGCAAGACCCTATCTCTATAAAAAACAAAATAACAAAAACCAACCACACAAAAAATACATGATTATAATGTGAATTTCTATATTTCTTCTTGCATTTGTATCAGTAATTGCTTCATGTATTTTGAAGCTCTGTTATTACGGAATCTAAACATTTAGGATTGATATGTCTTCTGGTTGAACTGATCCTTTATCCTTTATGAAATGACTTTATCTCTCAAAATAATCTTGTCTCTGGGATCTACTTTGTTGCATATTAATGTAGCCACTTCGACTCTCTTTTTATTAGAGTCTTAGGCTATATCTTTTTCCATTTTCTAACTTTGAATCCATTTGTGTGTTTCCATTTCAAGTGTATTTCTTGTAGGCAGCCTATAGGTGTGTCTTACCCAATATGACAATCTCTGCCTTTTAATTGGATGTTTAGACCATTTACATATAATGTTATTATTGATATAGTTATATTTGAGCTCATCATCTTGCTATTTGTTTTTTATTTATGTCATTTGTTCTTTGTTCCCCTTTTCCTCTTATTCTGCCTACTTTGGGATTAATTGAACATTATGTTCCATTTGATCTCCTCTGTTGACTTATTAACTATAATTCTTTGTTTTATTATTTTGGTATTTGCTTTAGGAATATGTCCAAGTTAATAGAAGCTCCTTGATGTAGCCCAGACCCACTAACTATGCTCCCAGTTCAGCGCCTTTGCTCTCTCTGTTCTTTCTTTTGGAAATGCTCTCTTTATGCTTGTATCCACATGACTTACTTACCCATTTATTGTAAATAGGTTTACATTGATATTGATACTGTAATTGATATTAAAAATAATGATATTGTAAATATCACTTTATCAAATCTTTCTGGACCTCCTAATCTAAGGTAACTCCCTAAACCTGACCTGCCACTCTACCATTTACCCACCTCAGTTGTTTTTCATAGCCCTTATCTCAGGATTTATTTCTTTGTTTGTTTACCGTCTCTTTCTTTCCACTGGCATGTAAGTTTCATGAAAATGATGGACTCTATTTTGTCTACTGCTGAATTTCCAGTGTGTAGAACAGTGTGTGACATATCAAACACTTAATAAATATTTGTTGAATGAATGATTGAATGAATGAATGAAAGATTCAGAATGGGAGGGAGGACAAATGTCTGGGTTAATGTCCAGGTTGATCTGCTGCCATACCTGATCACCTGAATGTGTTTGGCTGAACTAGTGGGATTGGGCATTGCCCTCTGTCAGGGTGCTGCTCTGTGTTTTTTTGGAGTTGCATACTGGTTAGAATGGAATATCATTTCTAGTCAGCAGAGAAACATTCACTGTTGAAATATACATGAGGAAAGAGTTTGCAGAATTTTTGTGCTCCTTCCTGGCTTCTACACTACATGATCCCCAACTCATCCCACTTTTCTTGCTTCACATTCACCCCCTCGATTACTTTTTTTTTTTTTTTTTTTTTTTAAGGCAGAGTCTTGGTTTGTTGCCCAGGCTGTAATACAGTGACACAATCTCGGCTTACTACAACCTCTGTCTCCTGGATTCAAGCGATTCTCCCACCTCAGCCTCTCGAGTAGCTGGGATTACAGGTGTATGCCACCATGCCTAGCTAGTTTTTGTACTTTTAGTAGAGATGGGGTTTCGCCATGTTGGCCAGTCGGGTCTCAAACTCCTGACTTCAGGTGATCCTCCCGCTTTGGCCTCCCAACGTGCTGGGATTACAGGTGTGAGCCACCACACCCAGCCTTTGATTACTTTTGTCACAAGTTTTTCAATACCTCAAGGCTCAGAACTTCAGTCAAAGAAATTTTTCAGAAAAAGTATATAATAATGTGTGTAAGGAGAAGAGAAGAAGAGAAAGGGAGACAGAATGATACAGCAAATAGGATAAGATGTGACTTTTGAGATATTTGGATGAGGAACTATGGGAATTAGTTATAGTAATTTTTTCAACTTTTGTGTAAGACTGAATTAAAGAAAATAACTTTGAGCTTCATTGCTTCTATCCCTTCCTCCAATCCCTATAGCCAATAGGGTCTCCACCTCCTGTTGTTTCAGTTTGCCATCTGACTTTGTACCCAGCACCTCATTTCATTTCCCTCTGGCCATACCCCACTCATTGTTCCCATTGCTCTCACATTCTCTTAGCTAGACTCTTGAAATGATCTCTGGAACTGGCCTCCTGAGTCAGTCACTCCTGGCTGCTGTTCACCCCACACATGGCTGCCTGGATGCTTGGCCTGGAATACAGATCTAATTACATCACTCCTCTGCTCAAAAGCCTGTGCTCTTCCCTTGTTGCCGGCCCTTATCTAGTAGTTTGATAGCTTTCCACAAGTATTGCCACACTCCCTGATCAGATTTATTTCCCACTTTGTCCCTGTGTGTTTGTCTCACTTGATCCTCTGCCATTCCAGGAATGCACCCTCACTCCTCACTTTTCACTTTTCTCTTCTCTTTGCTCTGTCTGTCTGTCTGTCTGTCTCTCTCTCTCTTTGGAGACAGGGTCTTCTTGCTCTATTGCCCAAGCTCTGTGGTGCAGTAGCATGATCATGGTTCACTGTAGTCTCAATCTCCCAGGCTCAAGTGATCCTCCCACTCAAGCCTCCTAAGTAGCTGAGACTATAAGGACATACCACCACAGCCGGCTAATTTTTCTGTTTTTTTGTAGAAATAGAGTATTGCTACATGACCCAAGCTGGTCTTGAACGCCTGTGCTCAAGTGATCCACCCCTCCTGGCCTCCTAGAGGGCTAGGATTACAGGCAGGAGCTTCCACACGAGGCCCTCTTCCATCTCTTTCTGTCAAAGGTCTTCTCCAAAGGCTACCTCCTCTGCAAGCTTTCTCTCATCCCCTAGTCAATAGGAAATTTCTTCTGAAGACTGAGATTCTCTAGTACTGAGATTTGTACCTTTATTATGGAGTTTACATTTCTGACTTCACCTGGAGGCTATGAAGACTCTGAGAGAAAGAAACTCATCTCATTCATCTTTGTATCTCTCTAAACTTAGAACACCTCTACAACTTTACATATAAAGCTAATATTGCCTAGATTTCTTTCTAGGGTTTTAATGGTTTTAGGTTTTACATTTAAGTCTTTAATCAATCTTCAGTTAATTTTTGTATAAGGTGTAAGTAAGGTGGGGGGGGTCCAGTTTCAGTTTTCTGCATATGGCTAGCCAGTTTTCCCAATACCATTTATTAAATAGGGAATCCTTTCCCCATTGCTTGTTTTTGTCAGGTTTGTCAAAGATTGGATGGTTGTAGATGTGTGGCGTTACTTCTGAGGTCTCTGTTCTGTTGCATTGGTCTGTGTGTCTGTTTTGTTACCAGTACCATGCTGTTTTGGTTACTGTAGCCCTGTAGTATGATTTGAAGTCCTGTAGCGTGATGCCTCCAGCTTTGTTCTTTTGGCTTAGGATTGTCTTGGCTATGTGGGCTCTTTTTTGGTTCCATATGAAATTTAAAGTAGCTTTTTCTCATTCTGTGAAGAAAGTCAATGATAGCTTGATAGGGATAGAATTAAATCTATAAATTACCTTGGGGAGTATGGCCATTTTCACAATATTGATTCTTCCTATCCATGAGCACAGAATGTTTTTCCATTTGTTTGTGTCCTCTCTTACTTCCTTGAGCAGTGGTTTGTAGTTCTCCTTGAGGAGGTTATTCACATCCCTTGTAAGTTGTATTCCTAGGTGCCATTCAGGACATAGGCATGGGCAAAGACTTCATGACTAAAACACCAAAAGTAATGACAACGAAAGCCAAAGTTGACAAATGGGATCGAATTAAACTAAAGAGCTTCTGCACAGCAAAAGAAACTATCATGAGAGTGAACAGGCAACCTACAGAATGGGAGAACATTTTTGCAATCTACTCATCTGACAAAGGGCTAATATCCAGAATCTACAAGGAGCTTAAACAAATTTACAAGAAAAAAACAACCCCATCAAAAAGTGGGTGAAGGATATGAATGGACACTTCTCAAAAGAAGACATTCATGCGGCCAACAAACGTATGAAAAAAGGCTCATCATTACTGGTCATTAGAGAAATGAAAATCAAAACCACAGTGAGATACCATCTCATGCCAGTTAGAATGGCAATCATTAAAAAGGAAACAACAGATGCTGGAGAGGAGTAGGAGAAATAGGAACGCTTTTACACTGTTGGTGGGATTGCAAATTAGTTCAATCATTTTGGAAGACGGTGTGGAAATTCCTCAAGGATCTAGAACCAGAAATACCATTTGACCCAGCGGTCTCATTACGGGGTATATACCCAAAGGATTATAAATCATTCTATAAAGACACATGCAAACGTATATTTATTGCAGCACTATTTACAATAGCAAAGATTTGGAACCAGCCCAAATGCCCATCAGTGATAGACTGGATAAATAAAACGTGGCACATGTACACCATGAAATATAATGCAGCCATAAAAAAGGATGCGTTCATGCCCTTTGCAGGGATGTGGATGAAGTTGGAAACCATCATTCTCAACAAACTAACACAGGAACAGAAAACCAAACACCACAAGTTCTCATAAGTGGGAGATGAACATTGAGAACACACAGATACAGGGAGGGGAACATCACACACCAGGGCATGTTGGGGGATGGGGAGCTAGGAGAGGGATAGCATTAGGAGAAATATCTAATGTAGATGACGGGTTGATGGGTGCAGCAAACCACCACAGCGTGTGTGTACCTATGTAACAAACTTGCACGTTCTGTGCATGTATTCCAGAACTTAAAGTATAATCAAAAACTAATAATTATTTGCTGAATTGAACTGATTTAATTTTGAATTTCATAACCGTTACCCTAATGGCTACCCCCACAGAGCCATTATCCATCAAACTGTTTCAATTGAATTAGATTCATTTTCACCATAATTTTCAAAAGACCCAGTCGGCTAAATTATTCTATATGGTATTCTGATTAGCAAAGGCACAGAAATAATCCAGTCTTCCGAAATTTCCAACAAAACCATGGGGAGGTAAAAGTTGGCGAGAAATTACATTCAGAATAATTTACAAAGCTTCTGCCACTGTTGAAATCATGCTTTTTCTTATATTCTTATATTCACTACATAGGTAGAAAGTTGCTTATGTAGGTTTCCATCTTAATAAAGCCTATAAAATATTGTCACAAGCATCCTTTCTATAGGACCTGTGATTCACACCCTACATGGTTGAGGACTGGCTAATTTCAAAGTTGAAGAACAACGTTTTATGAAATTTTTGTTTGTTAACTCAATTTTACTTTTTATTTTTGCCACGGATTTCAATCATTAGAATCATATACAGAGGAATACCTGCTGTTGGAATGTGTATTTTTTGAAGGGTGAAAAAGAAATGTAGATGGTGATTTCTAAAATCTTCTTATCATTTTATTGGCTGTGAAGATTTTCTGTTTTCTAAATTATGTCTGAATTAAAGAGATTCAAAGCAATAAGACATAGAATAATTGCTGACATTTATACTTTCTGGTTAAGAGATATGTATGGTATGTAAGGAATGAAACACCCTATAATATTGCTCTGTAAGCAAAATGCCATGGCTTGATTTTGTGAATTCTTCCTCTCTGCAAGCTGAAAGGCAGGGCTTCCTTTATCTGTTCCTTCAATCTATTTCATGATCTATTACACTCCTTCTGTGAATTGAAAAATTACAGTGTTTTAGAATCCATTGAAATACTTAGTAAAGGTCTATTTGTTTTTGCTCCCTTCTTGAGTTTACTGTTTTCTCTTGAAATGAGCACATTTATGAGATGGGCATTAAATTCCAGGGAAAATCTATTTTTATTATACAGATGCAGTTTGACTTACGATAGGCGTGCATCCTTTTATAAACCCATCATAAGTTGAAAATATCTTAAGTTGAAAATGCATTAAATATACCTAACCCGCCTAACAGCTTAGCCTAGGCTACCTTAAATATGCTCAGAGCATTTACATTCGCCTACAGTTGGGCAAAATCATCTAACACAAAGCCTATTTTATAATAAAGTGTTGAGTATTTCATGTAATTTACTGTACTGACAGTGGAAAACAAATTAGTTGTTTGACTACTTGAAGTGTGGTTTCTACAAAATGCCTATTGCTTTTGTACCATTGTGAAGTCAAAAAATTAAGTCAAACAATCATAAGTTAGGGACCGTCATATTTTTACTTCAAGAACTCTAAGATTTAAATTTTTCCCATTCTTACTGTCTAATTTCCAAACTATTAGCATTGTTTCATTTAATTTTACTTTTACATTTGTTATGGATAATTAGATTCATAGGTATTTTTAAATTATCCGCAAATCCAGAGCCTCTTTAGTCCTGAATTGTGAAATTCCGGAAGTCTTTGTAACTAGTTTCCATTCACACTCCTGATTCACATACCTAAGTGAGTGTGTAGTTCTGTTGGCTGTAGCTGTTTTACCTTACAGAGGGGGTCAGCTCCACAGACAGGGCCAAATGCTGGCCAAAGGCAGAGGCAGTTTGTTCAAGTCTGGGCACTAAGACAGCTCAGCATGACCAACCATAGACATGTGACAGATGCATCTGCTGCCAACAGTTTCATGGGATTGGTATGGTTACGGTTAGGTTAGGAGACTTTTCTGAGTTCTTGAATTGCACAGAATTTTTTTTTTTTTTTTTGGAGCCAGAGGCTGGAGTACATTGGCTCCATCTTGGCTCACTGCAACCTCCGCCTCCGGATTCAAGAGATTCTCTGGCCTCAGCCTCCCAAGTAGCTGGGATTACAGGCACCTGCCATCATGCCCAGCTAATTTTTGTATTTTTAAGCAGGGATAGGGTTTCACCATGTTGGCCAGGCTGGTCTCGAACTCCTGACCTCAGGTGATCTGCCCACCTCAGCCTCCCAAAGTGCTGGGATTACAGGCATGGGCCATTGTGCCCGGCCATTACAAAGACCTCTTAAGGACACTTTCTGGGTCTTAAATGTAAGTCTAATATAGATATCTTGACCATACCTCAAATAACGAACCACCCCAAATTTACTTCTAGTTGTTCCCTTATAATTACCTCATTCTCATCTTATCTCTTCTTTCTTTCTCAGTTGTGCTTTGAGCCATTTTTTGCTGGAAGAGTTTGAGTAATTTGCAACTACTTCAAAACAAATACAGGAAAGGACCTTGTATGTGTTCAAACCATTTCAGTTCTTGTCTGTTTGCTTTTATGGGATTGGATAATTAGATTCTGTCTGTCAATTGCAGCTTGTTCTCACTCTTTGTTTTTTTGTGCTATGGTCATAACTCATTTATGCTAAGGATCCAGTAGCATATTTTAATAGCAACATGTTTATTTGCTACTTTAAAAATTTCTACATGATTTCTCCATGCCTAGTAATTATACAAAACTGTTCTTATTAAAAATTATACATTCAGCATAATCTTCTCAGTGGTACTTTTTGTTCTGATTCTTGTACAGAGTTTGTTCATTACAGAGCGAGTCAATCATTCCTATGTATTCTTTCTACTGTGGGCTTATCATTACCTGCACAGGCGTGTCTCCCAACATCTCAACAGTCTCTCCATTCTGATTTGTAGATATTTAAGCCAGCTTGGACTTCTAAGAATAGCTTGCTTCAGGCATAGACAAATCCCTTCTCTAAGGTCTGAGCCTCCCTACACCCCAGTGAAAGCTAAACCTTATCAAGAAACTGAAGCCAGGCCTACCTCCTGACATTCCCTGTTTATCTTAGCAGTACCATTGTTCTTCCTGTCTCAGACCTCAGAGTCATCTTTGATTCTTCTTTTCTTCCCAGACCCCGAACTTGAACTATTCAGTGAGCCTGACTTTCAAGTGTGCAGCTCACCAGGGCACTCCTATGGAAACTGGGTTCATAGGTTCCAATCTTGACTCTACTTCTTTTTAACTGGAGACCTCTATTGTGCTCAAGGTTATCTTCCTGCTACTGTCTAAACATATTTTACTCATTTCTCAGACCCTTTTACCCAGGCTCTGCTATTGCCCACTGGCCACAGATGCCTCCTGCGAGACTAGCCCACTGCCTGTTTCAAACACACTAGAAACATTGCTCTAGCGTGGGCAGTTTCCAGGCTCGATGTTCTATGTTACTTATATGGCAGGTCACAGGTGCAATTGGCAGGTCACAGGTGCATTTTTTTTCTTTTCTTTTCTTTTCTTTTTTTTCTTGTTTTGAGACAGAGTCTCACTCTGTCACCCAGACTGGAGTGCCTTCGTGTGATCTTGGCTCATTGCAACCTTCACGTCCTGGGTTTAAGCGATTCTCCTGCCACAGCCTGTTGAGTAGGTGGGATTACAGGCACCTGCCACCATGCCTGGCTAATTTTTGTGTTTTTAGTAGAGACAGGGTTTTCCACGTTGGCTAGGCTGGTCTCGAACTCCTGACCTCCTCAGTCTCCCAAAGTGCTGGGATTACAGGCACGAGCCACCGCCCCGGCCTAGGTCACAGGTGCAATTTTGCATTGATCAGTTCTAATCCTGAAATGCTATATAGTAAAACCCAAAGTCCTTATGGAAGGATCAGAGACCAACTTTTGTTTTTGGCAAGGAGACAGGATTACAATCTGCTGTGTGTTAGCTGAGTGGAGTATGAGTTTACTTAAATTGCACTGAGTTTAAATAAGTTTTGGATTTATTAGGCAACATTTGAATCAACTACTTACTGGGTTAGTAATTTCCGTGGTATATTTCTATATTCCTTCTATAGTATTCATGGTTTCTTCATGAAAATACTGATGGCAATGATAGTCCCCCTTCTTGATGATTTTATAAGCTACATTCTCCTATTTCTTCCTGTATTTTCTCTCCCTACACAATTGTTATGGTGATTCTAAGCTTTTATCTTCAGTTTTTATTGAGCTCATCAATGATCAAAGTACATCAACAAGAGAAAAGACTGTATGTTACTAAATATATATGGCTTTATATATAGCAGTATTTATAGTGTATATATACATGTATACATGTATAGAACTAAGCATATAATATAGCACTTAGTAAGTTGTGATAAACTTTACAAGAAAATGTACACATTTTAGTATTTTTCACTTATTCTTGTCCAATTGAGTTATCCTAGACACAGGTCAATTTTCATCTCTGGCAGAAAAAAAATCAGTTAATATAATTTTCTCTGTTCAAAAGTTTTGTTTAAATAGAGAATTCTATAGATTTTTAACTGCTGTCAAGAAAAAGGTTTGTCTCGTTTTTTGGAGTGATATGATCTTGAAAATTAATGTGTAAAGTGATTTATTTAACATACACAGTCCTGTGGCACTCTATGTTTTGATCAATGATAGGTCACATGTACAACATATACAACAGTGGTCCAACAAGATTATAATGGAGGCTGGGTGCAGTGGCTCAAGCCTCTCATCTCAGCACTCTGAGAGGCTGAGGCAGGTGGATAACTGAGGTCAGGAGTTCAAGACCAGCCCGGCCAACATGGTAAAACCCGGTCTCTACTAAAAATACAAAAAATTAGCTGGGTGTGATGGTGTGCACCTGTAATCCCAGCTACTCAGGAGGCTGAGGCAGGAGAATCACTTGAACCCAGGAAGTGGAAGTTGCAGTGAGCCGAGATCATGCCATTGCACTCCAGCCTGGGCAGAAAGAGTGAAACTCTGTTAAAAAAATAATAATAAAAAATTAAAAAAAGATTATAATGGAACTGAAAAATTCCTGTCACCTAGTGACATTGTAGCACAATGCATTACTCATGTGTTTGCAATGGCGCTGGTGTAAACAGACTTGCATTGCTAATAGTATAAAAATCTAGCACATACAATTATGTACATACTACTTGATAATAAAAGACTATATTACCGGTTTATGTATTTACTATACTTTTTATTGTTATTTTAGAGTGTACTCCTTCTACTTACATGTATAAAAAAGCTAACTGTGAAATAGCCTCAGGCGGGTCCTCCAGGAGGTATTCTAGAAGAGGGCATTGTTATCATAGGAGATGACAGCTCCGTGTGTGTTACTGCCCCTGAAGACCTCCCAGTGAGATTAGATGCGGAGGTGGAAAACAGTGACATTGATGATCCCAACGCTGTGTAGGACTAGGCTAATAGGTGTGTTTGTGTCTTAGTTTTTAACAAAAAAGTTTAAAGGTAAAAAGTAAAACAAAAAGGTAAAATGGAAAAAAGCTTATAAGAATATAAAGAAAAAAGTTTTTGTATAGCAGTACAGTGTTTATGTTTTATGCTATTATTATGAGTCAAAAAGTTAAAAAAATTTAAAAGCTTATAAGGTAAAAAGGTTACAGTAAGCTGAGCTGAATTCATTATTGAGGAAAGAACTGTTTTTAAAATAGAGTGTAGCAAAAGCGTACAGTGTCTATAAAGTCTATAGTAGTGTATAGTAATGTCCTAGGCCTTCCCATTCACTCAGCACTCACTCACTCACCCAGAGCAACTTCCAGTCTTATTTTTTTCTTGTATTCTATATTTTTTACTGTACCTTGCACTGTACCTTAGATATGTTTAGATACACAAATACTTACCACTGTGTTACAGTTGCCTACAGTGTTCATTACATTCACATCGGTACAGGTTTGTAGCCTTAGGAGCAAAAGGAATAGATGATACCATATAGCCTAAGGTCTGCAGTAGGCCATACCATCTAGATTTGTTTAAGCAAGCCCTATGATGCTTAAACAATGACGAAATAATCAAATGACACATTTCTCTGAACGTGTCCTCATTTTAAGTGACACATGAGTGTGTATACACCGTAGTACTCATGGGGGTGCAAATTGGTGAGCCATTTGGCAGGATCTGGTGGAGTTGAAAATGTGCATGGCCCATGGCCCATCAATTCCTCTTCCAGCCACATGGAAATGCTCTCCCAAATGTGCACTAGTATATGCTTGAATAGCTAAGGAAATAACACTAAAACCTAACAAACAGTGAAGCATTGCAATTTGGTCCAGGTACTTTACAGCCATAATTTTATTTAATCTTACTGTAACTTACCGTCTTACAAAACTCTTAGCTTACTTATCATAAGTTGAGTTGGTTTTCTTGAAGGTAGAATTCCAAGCATCTGCTCATCATTAAGACGTCATTTCCTTATTTTAAATATTTATACTTACATTGCTTTTTAAGCGTCTTAGTTTATTGCAGAACATTTATAAAGCAATGTTAACTATAAAGGTGATGGGGCCATTTTGACTTTAACAAAAGTAACCCTAGTGTTTCACCTTTAAGAGAGTGTAGGTTTAGAGTTCCAAATAAGAGGTGAACAGTGACAGTATATGGGAATATATTTAATAAAAACGTGTAGAACCGGTAGTACCTTAGTCGATGAACAAGACATCAGCCTTAAATAAATGAGAACACATAATTTGTTGACTCCATGCAAGTAAAAATAGACATTCTCATCAAATTAATATATATTTTGTTTGCATACATTTACAGTGGCATTTTATTTGTTAGATCTGGAAAAATTTTATTGAAAGGAAGAAAGTGTGGAATTATGTTTGAACATTTGAAAAAAAGACTAAAAGGTGAATAACTCAATCAGATATTAAAGCTTGTTCTAAGGCTATCATAATTAAAAGCATGATATTGACTCAAGCATAAGTTCAGTGTTCTTTTTGCTGTATTTCAGCCTACTAACTCAAGCTTGTCATTCACATCACAGGCTTGTCTCATTCTGCTTTTTAAAAATTTCTACCTGTTTCATGACCATTTCAACCCTTCTCCTTATCACTGAGTTGTCTTATCATTGCATAATTTTATGTCTTATTTTATAGTCAGGGCCTTGCTTTATTTTCAGAGGGACACCCTGAATGCTGTTTCCTTCTATTTTCTATCACAAATATTCTCTTTTCTTGCAGAGGTGGGGTCTTGCTATGTTGTCCAGGTTGGTCTCAAACTGCTTGCCTGAAGAAATCCTCCTGCCTCAGCCTCCTAAAGTGCTGGGATTGCAGGTGTGAGCCACTGAACCAGTCCCACAAATCTATTTTAAATGTTTGTGATATGGGTAGGCTTTGTGCCCCCCTGCAAATCTCATCTTGAATTACAACCCCCATAATCCCCACATGTCAAGGGAGAGATCAGGAGGAGGGAATTGGATCATGGGGGCGGTTTCCCCCATGCTGTTCTCGAGATACTGAGTTCTCATGAGCTCTGAAGGTTTTGAAGTGTTTTGGTAGTTCCTCCTGTATTCATTCTCCTCCTTGATCTCTTGTGAAAAAGGTGCCTTGCTTCCCCTTCACCTGCTGTCGTGATTGTAAGTTTCCTGAGGCTTCCCCAGCCATGCAGAACTGTGAGTCAATTAATCCTCTTTCCTTTATAAATTACCCAGTCTTGGGTATGTCTTTATAGCAGTGTGAGAATGATCTAACACAGTGTGTTTTTTCTTTTCACTTAGTGCAATGTTCTAATTTTTTGCTATTGCAGATTCTTTTATAGAGTCCATTTTTTTTTCTTATTTTGTCAATTGCAATGGAAGAATGTAAACAGATGAATACTTCTGCTCGCTGATCCCTTTACACTGCAAGAATCTTCCTGTAGAAACTTACAGTTGATAGTTTGGTGAGGTAAATTTTCAGTACCAGCAACAAAAGTTAACTGGGTGAGATCCAGAGCCATGGGAATTCTGGGGAAGGAAAGTTAGTCTCTGCAGGGTTTGCTCTGTGTTTCACTGGAAATATCCTTTTTACAGCCAGTTTTCAGTTTGCCAGATTTCCATGCCAGGTATGAAGTGTAACTATGTTCAAACGAATGAGTGTATCAAGAATCCTTTTGAAGTGCCGAGAAGTTTTATCCTGTGAATAATCTGTGAGTAATTATGTCAGCTTCTTCTCCAGAAACTAGTTCACGAATAAAACTTCAGTTTGTGCATGGGTTGTCACGTAGGAAGAAGGAAAGGTGTAATGCTGAGTTATTTTCAGTTCTGAGAGCCCACGGTCACAGTGGCTCCCTAGAAGCTAATCATGGTGAATATACTTTCTTTTTGGAACAGCCTCTGAGGCTTGGGAGGAGTAGCATTGAAGAGATAGAAACTAGCTGCTCTGGCTCCAGCAAATAGGGTTACTGAAAGCCTCCTCATCTATAATTACTGAGCCTTCTATTTTGTTGTCCAAAGTCCCAGTACTCATTATCAGGATATTTTGGGTGTGTTGCTCTGTATTCTAAAGTACTCAGGTATAGTTGTATTTTTTTTTTTTTGCTTGTTTGTTTCTTTTCCTAAAAGCTACATTATCCATCCATAGCATCCTACCTAGATTCTTCCCCCTTCCCTTCCTATCCTTCCCCTTCCCCTTTCCTTCCCTTTCCTTTCCCTTCCTTTCCTTCCCATTCTTCCCCTTCTCCTTCCTCTCCTTCCCTTCCCTTTCTTTCCCCTTCCTTTCCTTCCCCTCCTGTTCCCCTCCTTTCCTTCCATCACTTTCCCTTCCCTTCTCTCCCCTTTCCTCCTTCCCCTCTTCCGCATTCTTTCATTCCCTTTCCTTGCCTCACTTTCCCTTCTCATCCCTCTCCCTCCCCCTCTTCCCCTTCCTCCCCTGCTCCCCCTCCTCCCCCTCCTCATCTCCTCCCCCTTCTCCTCTCCTCCCCCTCCTCCTCTCCTCCTCTTCCTACCCCTCCTCCCCCACCTCCCATACCCCTCTTCTCCCCTCCCCTCCTTTTTTAAAAATAGAGGCAGAGTCTCCCTATATTGCCCAGGCTGGCCTTGAACTCCTGGGCTGAAGCGATCCTCTTGCCTTGGTCTCCCAAAGTGCTGGGTTTACAGGCATGAGCCACCTCACTGCCCTCACTTCATTTCTTTTCTATCTTCAGTGACTTCATTGTGGGATATATATTTGCATCTTTAATGAAAACTCCCATTTGCTATAGGATGCCTCCTCTGTTAGAAATATTTTGACCTTCATAGAACATATTAGATATAAATCTTAGACCTCTTGTCAGCTCCTCCATTTCAGACATTCTAGAGCGATCACATTTAGTCTGTGATTTTATGATTTTTAAAGAAGGAGAATGTTCCTTGAGGGTCATTGTCATGTCTGATAATTCTCTTTCCAAAAAGCGGAGCTAGTTCAGTACACCACTCAGCGCATGTTTGCTAAATGAATAAGAACACTTTAGTCAGTTTTCTGTCCTAACATTTGAATTGTGGTTTGGGGGGTTTTGTTTTCACTGAAGTGGTAAATAAGCAATCTGTTCTCATAAACATTACTGAAATGATCTCCTGACAGGAGAAAAGGGGGAGAATAGATGGATATGTAAGAGTTATGGAGTTGAATTACGAGGCAGGAGGAGAGATAAAAGTGAAATTGGAGTAAGAATGAGGGATTTACATATTCTATTTTAGGATAACGAATGGAATTGAGAGACAAAGGGACTGGCAATGAGGAGTGTGGTGGCAGTGGCGGTTGGGTTGTGATGTGTGTGTCTGTGTATCTGTGAGGGAAAAGGATAAGAGAGAGGGGTTACTGAAAATAATAGAATAAATTGAAGTAATAAAAAACAACTCCCTGAGTAAAGTTATGTGGCACAAGAGAACACTGAAGAGATGTGGCTGGTCCTGAAATGGAAGTGCGGTGAGACAGGCAATGATGCAAACCTCCTCGAACTGAACATGAATGGAAAAGGAGATTTTCTGAGGTGAATGAAAAAGCATGAAACAGAATGGACCAATGTTCATTTAGAGAAATGAAATAGAAACAGACAGGACTGAAGATGAATGTAGGAAAGAAGAAATTGGAAGTGAAGCCAGAAATGAAGAAGATAGAGAAATCCAGTACAGATTGGTGAAGATGAGCTAGAGAAGAGGACTCTAATTTTAATTACATTATCTCTGTTTAATTACATTTAGAGATCATCTCGAGATGAATTTTCAGTATTCATTTGCTTTGGATACATGAATTTTCAGTATTCATTTGCTTTGGATTGAAAGATTTGGTAAAGATGGAGTCCTCAGAAATGAAGTATCAGGATCTGGGAGAATTTGCTAAAAAAAAAAAAAAAAAAAAAAAAAAAAAGAGAGAGAGAAATGAGGGTAGACCTGTGAAAATGGTGACATATATTTTTATAAGACAAAAAGGTACACATAGTTTTATATTTCAATAACAAAACTCAAAGTAACAGGTCAGAATATATGTTTCATAAAAATAGAAAATGGCAATATTGTGAAACTATGGTGTGTTGCTTCAAACATGCACCCTCTTTCATAGATCATCTTCTTCAGACCCCAAGATGGCGGTCTTAGGGTCTATGATGGACTTACTGGCAGCTAGCTTACTGTGAGGGCCTTGAAAACAATCTCGGGTTCTTTTTTTTTTTTTTAGCTTAAAATTACCTAGACTCCCCAGAAGTCTTACTTATAGAAGATAATTGTCAATGTCTACTACTCGTACTTTCTTTTCCTTCTCTGTATCATCCCGCCTTTTTTTTTTTTTTTTTTTTGAAATGAGGTTTTGATCTGTCACCTAGGCTAGAGTGCAATGGCACGATCTCAGCTCACTGCAACCTCTGCCTCCCAGACTCGAGCGATCCTCCCACCTCAGCCTCTCAAGTAGCTGGAACTACAGGTATGCACCAGCATACCTGGCTAATTTATATATATGTATATGTATATATATGTGTGTATGTGTATATATATAGATAGATATAAATTTTTTTTTTTTGACATGGAGTCTTGCTCTGGATTGCGGTGGCATGATCTAGGTTCACTGCAACCTCTGCCTCCTGGGTTCAAGTGATTTTCCTGCCTCAGTCTCCTGAGTAGTTGGGACTACAGGCGCATGCCACCACACATTTTGTATTGTACAAAATTACAAAATTTTTGTATTTTTAGTAGAGATGGGATTTCACCATGTTGGCCAGATGGTCTCCATCTCTTGACCTCGTGATCCACCCACTTCAGCCTCCCAAAGTGCTAGGATTATAGGGGTGAGTCACCGTGCCCAGCCTAATTTTATATATATTTTTTAGAGATAGAGTTTCACCATGTTGCCCAGGCTGGTCTCGAACTCCTGGGCTCAAGTGATCCGCCCACCTCAGCCTCCCAAAATGCTGGGATTACAGGTGTGAGCCACTGCCCTCAGCCTCATCTCGCTTTTCCAAAAGAACTTTTTTAAGCCTCTTTTCCAATACATGACATTCTTCCCTGGACCAAACACTTAAAAAGATAAACCTACTTTGTAGAATCTTTTCAAGTTCCACCCAAGTCTAATCACCATAAGCCCTGGAACAATTTCTTTGTCCCTAAACACTCTTCCCACTCTGTCTTGTATTCAGCATGTACAAGTATGTGATGGTTCACCAAGATCTACTTTATGTTCTCAATATCTGCCTGTGACATTTAAGTTGTCTACAAATGAGAGAAATTAATGTTCCACTTATAAAATCATAGAATGTTGGAACTGGGAGGGAAGTTTAGAGATCATCTAGTCAACCTTATTATGAGTCATTTGTTAACAGCTCCAAGGGACTCATTCGCAACAGGGAATATAAACAATTAAGGCCTCTTAATAAACTCTATAGTAAGAAAAATTACAGGATTCCCCCAAGGAAGGAAATGAAGCTAAGTGCACTAATTTGGACAGATGCTTGAACAGCATCACCGACACATGCAGGCACAAATGCAGGGCTATGTTGATTCAATAGAGGAGATGAGACTTCAAATCAAACAGAGACATTTATTAAGCATAGCATCGTGATTAAGATCACCCAAGGTATCAGACAACCAAAAATGTGATCCAGAAATGTCAGAGGCACACAGTCTAGCTCCTACAGAAAAAACACAGACCACACTGTTAGCATCATTTTTCTTCTGAATCTCTAGCCTAATCCACCCGGTGCTCAAAATGTTACCAAGGAACCGTATCACAGAATAGGCTCACAAGGAGGCTTAGAACAACCACCACCGCCACCACAAATGACCCAGTTTTGTCGGATACACTTGCTAAAATCCTTATGGAGCCCTGAGGTAAGTACCTGGCTTCCCTAGTTCCTGCTGAGGTCATTACAATTTATTCACGTCATTAATTACATTTCCCCCACACCAATAGGACATGTCCTGAAACTTTCTACTGTATTCCAGTTCTCCATCAGCAGGATTGGGTATGTGAGGAGGTCTGTCTGAAAGTGCTCTAAGCTTTCTGGCCTGGAGATACCCTCCCGAGTTTACAAGCTTCAGCTTATATTTTGCCTTCACTATGGAGCCTTTGCTGATCTCTCAACCCCAGATGAGCAGTTTGAATTAAAGTCTCTTCCTTTTTGCAGAGAAAAGGGAACTCGTATATACAATGAGTCCAGCCACAAAGGGAAAACAGTCTGAAACTTTCTCAGAAAACTAAAAGTTGAATCACCATTCCATCCAGCAATTCCATTATTGGCTATCTACACAAAAGAAAAGAAATCAATGTGTCAAAGGATACCCATCCTCACATGTTTATTGCAGCACTATTCACAATAGACAAGATACAGAATCAATCTAAGTGTTCATGAATGGATGAACTGATAAAGAAAATGTGACATATATGTGTGCATATATGTATGTATACATATATGTAATATATGTAATAGTATTCACATACATACACAATGGAGTATTCAGCCATAAAACAAGAATAAAATCATATCATTTGCAGCGACATAGATGGAATTGGAGGTCATTATTTTAAGTTAAATCAACCAGGTGCGGAAAGACAAATATTGCCTGTTCTCAATTATATGTGGCAGCTAATGAATTTGATCACCTGGAGGTAGAGAGTGGAAAGAGAGGCTGAGAGAGGTGAGTGGGGAGGAGGTGGAGGATGAAGAGAAGCTGGTTAAGGGTACAAACATACAGTAAGATAGAAGGAATAAAGTCACTGTTCAATAGCAGAGTAGGATGACTATGCTTAAGAAAAATGTATTGTCCCGGATGTTGGACACCCTAAACATCATGGCTTGGTCATTACGCATTATAGACATATTATACAGTTTCTCATGTACTTTGTAAGTTTGTACAAATAGAAGTATTTAGTCTCTTCCTTTGGCCTCTCATTGCTCTTGAAGACCAGTGAGGCAGAAGGTGGCACTGTCTCCTCTGTGGAATTGTAAAAATGTGTGAAGATTTTTTTGTTCACCAGACTAGCAGGCACTTCTGGCATTGAGTGGGTAGGAGCTAGTTCTGTTCAACAAAGAAATATTCTGTGGCCAGGCACGTAGTGGCTCACGCCTGTAATCCCAGCACTTTGGGAGGCCGAGGTGGAAGGATCGCTTGAGTCCAGGAGTTCAAGACCAACCTGGCCCACATGGTGAGACCTTACTGTATTTTTTTTTTTTAAGTAGTATTCTGTGTCCAGTATTTTTACTTTGTTTTAATATACAATGACTTTTCCAGAAGTTCAACTACAGCATACATGAAGAAAATTGCATATTGTTTTGTTTGGAATGTTACCAAGTCAACGGCAGTGCACTCAGGTGTTTGAATACCCAATACCTATCACTTCTATCATTCTGCATTTCAGATCTACAGTCAGGAAGATTCTATGGATGAGGGCGAGGATCTGTTTCATTGTCTTCTGCTGTGATCATACCTGAGTATTCATTGTCTTAAGTTACATTCCTTTTATGTTTTATTTTACAGTAAGGACACTGCATTGATTTTTCTGAACTTATGTATGCAAAGATATGTTCTCTGAATTGATGTCACGACAGTAAAGGACACATTAAAATATTTATTATAGAAAAAAACATTGGGTCTGATAGGAATGAGGTGGAAAGAGCATAAGCATTTAGGTCATACCTGGATTCTGGATTTGTCTTTGCCACCTACCAGGTTTTGAATTTAGGAAAGTTACTTCTGTAAGTCACGTTTCCTCATCTGCAAAACAGGGATAATAGCAACCTTTCCATAGGCACTGTGATTTATGCAGCTCCTAATATGTAGCAGATGCTCAGTAATAATTTCACCTTCATTCATTCATTCAACTAATAATTATTGATCACCTACTTTGGGCAGGTGTTAATACGGGTGCTGGTATATACAGCAACCAACAAAGAAAATCTCTGCACTAAGAAAGGTTAGTGCATGAGACAGATGCAGTGGTTCATGCTTGTAGCCCTAGGGACTCAGGAGGCTGAGGCAGAAGGATCACTTGAGGCCAGGGGGTTGAGACCAGGTTGGGCAACACAGCAAGATCCTTTCTCTACAAAACTAAAAAAAAAAAAATTTTAAAAGGTCAACTACAAGTGATAAATAATTTTGTTCTCTGAATTTTAATACCATCTTTTCTTTTGAATTTCCTGTTTATTTTCAGTTATTTCTTTGAGGTTGGGATGAGAAATTTAACACATTTTTGCAACCTATTGCATTAGCTGGTATTGGTGTAAATTTTTTTCAGGTACACTCTCTCTTAATCATGAGTAGTTCTACCCAGAGTACCGTGCACTGTATCTCATTGTTTGCCTAAATTGTTGACAGATTACTTATGCTTTAGTGCCATGTAGGTGTTTATATTCACTTAATCCTTACAGAAGAATCTAGCTAACAGTGCAAGAGAAGTTCCTAGAGAAAATCGGCCTGTGGTTTTGGGGGTGATTCAGAGTACCCTTAGATTTCCCTTCATTACATCACCTCAATTACACAGGCAAGTTAGTGTTACAAGTGTGATGGTTGGGAGGAACCAGGTTCTTCATCTATCAGCTGGTTTTCTTTCTAAGATTATCAGCCGTGGGTATCTCAAAGCTGTCATCTTTCACAAACTTAACTAAGAAGAGATACTCATTTCTAGAAATTACCGCAAAGAGAGTAAAATTTACAACTTGATATCTGCTCTTAGAATTAAAATTTTCTGATCTTAAAATTCCTTGGCCTCTCCTATTGCTTAGGCTTGTTATCGGTTATTTTTCTTCATAACCCTAATCCATGGCCATTTTGCTAGGGTCCGCTTATCTCCTCCAGAATTCTCTATATCATGTCTTCTTTCTTTGAATTCCCACATCCCTGCAACTCCCCGTAGCTAGGTTCTCCTGGAGGAATCCCAAAACATTCATGAATATAATTTTTGCAGAGAAGCACCGGCCCATAATAATTGAAATCCTTGACAAACCTGTTTGAATCTTGTGTCATTCTTCTGCTCTGAGATCAATGGGAGTAGACACTTAAGCATTTTCACATGCACTTGTCAGTCAAGATGACCCAGAAGAAAGTGACCCAGAGACATCTTCCAGCTTCAGAGCTGCCAGTCGTTCAGTGCAGCTGAGGTCTAGCCTCAGAGCACCCTATTACAATGCTGTGTTTGGATTAACATTTTTTCCATGATATGTTTCATGTTAGACATGTCCATTGAAATTCTATACACATCGGCTGGGCGCGGTGCCTCACGCCTGTAATCCCAGCGCTTTGGGAGGCTGAGGTCGGTGGATCACTTGAGGTCAGGAGTTCAAGACCAGCCTGGCCAACATGGTTAAACCTTGTATTTACTTAAAAAAAAAATTAGCCAGGTATGATGGTGCATGCCTGTAATCCCAGCTACATGGGAGGCTGAGGCAGGAGAATTGCTTGAACCTGGGAGGTGGAAGTTGCAGTGACCCAAGATTGTGCCACTGCACTCCAACCTGGGTGACAGAGCAAGACTCCATCTCAAAAAAAAAAAAATTATACACACACATACATATGAACATATAATTCTGTCATCAAAGACCCCTGTTGGAAAGTTACAAAACCCTTTGGCAAAGGGTCAAAACGTGGTGTAGTAAAAAGGGACGTTTTAAACTTTGTTTAGCTGATCATTTCACAGATGTATTTGACCACAATTCTCCAAAAGCCTATTGGAATGTGGCACTTTGGGAACTACTGCGGTCGACCAGGTATCAAATCTGTGCGCACCTGCTGCATTTTCTTCTCTGGCCTTTATTTATTTATTTTTCTCCTCTTGGCAAAAGATCCCTGGGCTGGGTTCCACCCCTACCTTTTTCTCATTCCCTCTGGTAGGTTGTGTTCTGCTTTCATAGAATGTAGATTGTCTCATTGTTACATGATTCTTCTAACATGCTTCTATTTGTGAAAATTCTGTCTTTAAATTCACTCGGGACTGTGCCAGTGTACTGCTAATGTTAGGAACTCAACAAAATACTGGCTGATAAGAGCTCATTTGTTCATGCAACAGCTATTTATTATGTGACTACCCTGTTAGACACTCTTTTTAGTATTCCTAACACATGAATGAGCAAAATGGACAAAGACCCCTGCCCTTATGAAATTTATGTTTTAGGAATGCAGCTAAGTAGTAAATAGTGGACAGAATAGGTTAAGAAAAAAATTTACTTACACACAGCACATTAAAGCAATATTCTTTTTCTTATAATTCCTCTTTTCTTAGAAAGTACCACATAGATCCAAGTTATTTTTGACTAAGGGTCTAGACTTTCATTTTTAGACCTAGTGGACCATTATCCAGCACATCAAATCCATTCATAACTGTACTATCTGGACAACATACACAAGAAAACAAAAATGCTGATTATCTGTCTTTACAACACTATAGTTGTAATTTTTGTAGGGAATAGGTGGATGTAAAAATGAAAAGGAGTCAAGAAAAGGCAGCAAAAATCTGTAATGGGCAATGTGCTAACTATAGGTGGATATTGAGCCAAATTCAACAGCTGCATTAGTTATATCTGAAGATGGCGGTGAAGATGCTTCTGCCAATCCATATTTGGTTGTTTTTGATATCCTTAAGGCTACCTGAGATCCTGAGTTCTGGAGGTAGATTACATTTCCTGTTGATTTCTTCTCCTTGACCACTCTGTTTAGTAAGAAAGCAAACAAAAAAATTCCTGCCACTTTGGAGCTCATGATGGTTTACTCTACCACCCTCGCTTCCTCAGTCACTGTCATGCACCAACCCCTACTCTCTGTCAGTCACCTGAGACTCTGCCCATTGATTTGCAGTCATTCTTTTCCATCCAAACACCACAGCTATCCTGAGTGAATCCAACATGTGAATGGCCCTTCCAACATTACAAGTTCCTACTCCTAATCATTTAAATTTCCAGTGGATTCCCCTTTTGTGCAGTCACCCACCCCAACTCAGTGACATGTGCTCTCTATCATCTGAAACTGCTCCACCTCTACAGTCATTAATTTTAAGCATTCTACTTCGCGTTTCAGTCCCCTCTTCTTCTAGCCTACTTGTTCAACTACTCCTGCAATGACTCTTTTTCAATCTCCTCCACTTGAATCCACTGAGAACTTTATTGTCTCCCAGTCTGGCTCACACCTGGAATTCCAGCACTTTGGGAGGCTAAGGCAGCAGATTGCCTGAGCTCAGAAGTTTGAAACCAGCCTGAACAAAATGGCGAGATCATGTTTTCTTAAAAAAAAAAAAAATTAAAAGTAAATAAATAAATGATAAATGCTATGGAGTGAGAGAACATTTATCTCAGAATCCATTGAGAACTTTATTCTCTCACAGTCTAGCAGTTTTTTTTTCTTTCTTTCCCCTTCCCCTCTTCTCATAACAATCGTGTAAATAAATTCCATGACTTTCTTTTATGCCATTTATCTTGTAAGACTTTTACTCCCTCTGCACTCTCACCTATATATGGGCGGCTGAGCCATGCTGGAGAAGGTTGGAACAAATGGCAAATTAAGTATCATTAAAATTCATGCTTCTTAAAACATGTCCCTCATATTGCTTAATAATGCTGTTACATTTCTCTGATCAACTTGCTCCCTCAATCTGCAGCATTCATTATTTACGTTTTTTTTTTATTGTTTTACTCGCCATGTTGCTTAGGTTGGTCTCGAACCCCTGGGCTTAAGCAGTCTACTTGTCTTGGCCTCCCCAAGTGCTGGAATTCCAGGTGTGAGCCAACATGCCCAGCCGCATTTATTAAACATGCTCAGGCCTCTTCTTTTGTTCTCATTGACCTCTTATCTCATCCAGCTAATATTCTTTTTCTTTTTCACAGCCAAATTTCTTGAATGAAAATGTTTCCTAATTTGTTGCTTTCTCCACCCTTTTTTTTTGAAACCTCCCACTAACTACTTATTCTACTCCAAACTGGCTTCTACATCCCCACCACTTTATCAATCAAAATAGCTCTCAGTGAGGTCACCACTGAGATCTGTGCATGAAGTTCAATGGGCAGTTTTTAATGTTTAACTTCCTAGTCTTTGCAGCAAACTCTAACTTGCCTGATGATTCCACTATTCTTTCTTCTATAACAGTTTTATTAAGATATAATTCGCCTATCTTAAAATTGACCCATTTAAAGTATAAAATACAATAGTCTTTAGCCTATCCAGAATTTTGCAAATATGACTACAATCAATTTAGTACGTTTTTCACCATCCATACCCATTAGCAGTCTCTCCCCACTATTGTCAAGACTGTCAGTCCCACGCAGCCATCAGCCTACTCTCTGTCTCTATGGATTTACCTATTGTGAATATTTCACACAAATGAGCT
Organism: Macaca thibetana thibetana; assembly: GCF_024542745.1. Lineage (NCBI taxonomy): Eukaryota > Metazoa > Chordata > Mammalia > Primates > Cercopithecidae > Macaca > Macaca thibetana. The sequence continues at coordinate 16,212,617 of NC_065586.1, read as the reverse complement.
AATATGTGATCCTTGTGACTGGCTTCTTTCACTTAGCGTAATGTTTTCAGGGTTTATCCATGGTGTGGCATGTGTCAGTACTTCACTCCTTATTGTCAAATAGTATTCCATTGTATTGTTATACCATGTTTTATTTGTCCATTTATTCGTTGGTGAATATTTGTGTTGTTTCTACTTATTTGCTACTATGAATAATTCTACCATATATATTTGTTCACAAGTTTTTGTATGCACATGTGTTTTTATCTTTTTTGGGTACGTACCTAGGAGTGAAATTGTCAGTTCATATGGTAACTCTGTTTAACCATTTGAAGAACTCTATACAATGTTTTCCAAAGTGGCTGCACTATTTTACACTTCCATGAGCAGTGTTTGTGGGTTCTGATTTCTCCACAGCCTTGCCTACACTCATTATTATTTGGCTTTTTGATTTGAGTCATCCTAATAGATGTGGAATCACATCTTGTTTAGGTTTTGATTTGCATTTCCCTAATGACTCATGATGTTGGGCATCTTTTATGTGCTTATTGGCCATTTGTAAAACTTCTTTGAAGAAATGTCTATTCAGATTTTTATTCATTCTTAAGTTGGGTTATTCGTGTTTTTACTGTTGAGTTGTAGGAATTCTTTATATAATCTATATACCTGTCCCTTATCAAAAATAAGATGTCCAAGAGATTTTTCTCATCCTCTGGGTTGCCTTTCACGTTCTTGGTGGTATCCTTTGAATTACAAAACTGTTAATTCTGATGACATCCAACTTATCTATTTTTCTTTAATTGCATGTGTTTTGGCGCCATATCTGGAAAGCATTGCTTACTCTCAGAAACATTTATGTTTTCTTCTAAGAGATTTATAGTGTTAGTGATATGGTTTGGCTGTGTCCCCACCCAAATGTCATCTTGAATTGTAGCTCCCATAATTCCCATGTGTTGTGGGAGGGACCTGGTGGGAGATAACTGAATTACGGGAGTGGTTTCCCCCATACTGTTCTCGTGGTAGTGAATAAGTCTCATAAGAGCTGATGATTATACAAGGTTAAACCCCTTTTGCTTGGCTTTCATTTTCTCTCTTGCCTGCTGCCATGTAAGACAGGCCTTTTGCCTTCCACTATGATTATGAGACTTCCCTAGCCACGTGGAACTGTGAGTCCATTAAACCTCTTTTTCTTTATAAATTACCCAGTCTTGGGTATGTCTTTATCAGCAGTGTGAAAACGGACTAATACAGTTAGCTCTATCATTTAGATCTTTGAGTTAGTATTTGCATGTGATGTTGAGTAAGGAATTCTACCTGGAAACCACATCCTCTGTCTGTCCTCCTGACCTTCTATATGGTCCCGCCTCAGTCTTTATATTTTACATTTTCCTGTCTTTACATGTTGTATTTTCTCAAAGACATGTCCTCATTTATCTTCTTTTCATGGATTCTCACTGAATATTGAGGATTGAGCATAAAAAAGAAAGAACCTAAGTCCACGTAACACAACATTTGGCTCATCAAGTAGTTTTAAATCAGATTTTTAAAATGATGCCAAGCAACTCTGTGGTGTTCCTGCTTAAAGTTATAATGTTTGCTTTTCTGAAATAAGGTAATACATTTAAAATGTTGAAGCAGCTGTCTCCTAGTGACTGGGAGCTCTGAAAAATTAGTCTGGAATTTCACTTTGGACTTACAGTTTTCACGTTTTAGTTTTCAGGAAGTCGAGGAGAAAAAACAGAGAAGAGAATATTTGATGAAGTCTTCCCCATCTGGGCCACGTGCAGTGGCTCATACCTGTAATCCTAGCACTTGCGGAGGCTGAGGTGGGTAAATCGCTTGAGCTGAGGGGTTTGCCTGGGCAGCACAGCGAAACCCCGTCTCTACAAGAAAATACAAAAATTAGCCAGGCGTGGCAGTGCATGCCTGTGATCCTAGCTGCTTGGGAGGCTGAGGTGGGAGGGCCTCTTGAACCCAGGAGGTAGAGGCTGTAGTGAGCCATGATAGTGCCACTGCACTCCAGCCTGGGTGACAGAGTGAGACCTTGAATCAACAAATAAACAACAACATAAAAGAAACCAATCTTCCCCATCTGATACTGTTCAAGCAAAGGGAAAGAATAGAAGTGTGGCCAAGGAGTGACAGATCCAAGGAGCCAGGAAAGGGCAGTCCCGGGAAGGGACAGTCCCGGGAGGAAATGAGCTCAGAATAGCGGGTGCAGAGAGGAAACCACAGAGATAGCGTCTACCGGAAGGGAAGGACAGTCTGTATACGTGCAAAGAGAATCTCCTGGAACTAGGAAGTACTTTGAAGAAAAGAATGGATTTTTTTATTTTATTCCAGCCTCTAAGAGTCTTCTCAACGAAAGTCCTCAAAGAATAAGGGAATACATTTGTGAAAAGCATTCTGAGGTTGCTCTGAAAAATATTGCCAGATAATTCCAAGATGCTACAAGTGATCATACTGACACAGTTTACAAAATAGAGCAAACGCCAAAGGATACAGCCGCATGCACAAAAACAGCTTATTTGTGACCTCTGGATAACCACAAAATTCAGCTGCATTTCCAGACTGTCATCTTCAGGTGTGCAAAGGTGGTTACAAATCACTTTGCAAGTAGAATTTGTAGCTTCCAGGATAGATTAGGGGATCAATCTGTCATAGGACACCTATTATGTAAGTCCCTGGAAATGCCACCTTCTCTCACCCTTATATTTTATAGACTTTATTTAAGTTTTTTTTTTTAAGCATAAGAAAAATTCTGTTCTTATCATTGCAATTTGCTGACTTTAGGGTAAGCAGCAACTGTTAGAGCGGCAGAAGACACAGAAGTGGACATTTTGAACTTTGGGAATTAAAAAGGAGATCATGTAAATGGGTGCTTGAGGTAATGCTTCTGATGGAGTGGAGTGAGAAGCCCCTGAGAGGGGCTGGCTGTTGGCTGGAGAGAAGGCAGAAACATCAGCAGGATCATGAGACATTGCCGCCAGGGCCTAACAAGCCACAAACTCATGATCAGGGACTGGCTGGAGCGCCCAGGGCCTCATGGCCTTGCTGGATAGCAGGCAACAGCTTCCCAGTGCTTCTGTGGTTGCTACAACTCCCCCTCCGTGGTCTCCCTACAGTCCTCCCACACTCTCCAGCTGCCACACTGACAACGCGGCACAGTTGCTCTTTCCTGAAGCCCAGAACCTTCCCCCACCACTGTCCCTTCCAACTCGCCAGCATCACACCCTCTCCACATTACTTCTCACCCAGCCCCCATGACCCTCTTCCCTTATCTCTGATCTTTGTTCATCTCAGGGATCAACACTGCAAATGTTCCTTCCTCTTTTCCTTGAATTTGAGTCTCTGGACCAAGAGCCCATAGCATCTCTCTATAGGAGGCAGGAGAAGGCTAGAGGGGTGGCTGTCAGGAGCTCAGAGCTGCCTTGACCTTCACATCTCTTCCTTAGCAGCCCCTGCTTCTGAGAAAAAGGCACTTAACCAGGATTTAGGTGGTCCGCATTCTTCTCTACATTGCCTGCTAACTGGTTTTGTGAGGGCAGGAAAGTCACTAAGCTTATCTCCTTACTATTTACCTAGAAAATGCCCAAATTTTCTCTCTTTTTAAAAATTTAAAAAAAAAAAAAAAGCATTTTTGAGACAGAGCCTCACCCCTGGTTGGAGTGTAGTGGTGTGTGACTCTAGTTCACTACAGCCTCAACCTCCTGGGCTCAAGGGATCCTCCTGCCTCAGTCTCCTAAGTAGCTAGGACTACAGGTGCATGCCACCATGTCTGACTAATTTTTAATTTTTTTTTTTTTTTTGTAGAGACAAGGGTCTCACTGTATGCTGCCCAGGCTGGTCTCAAACTCCTGGCCTCAGTCCATACTCCTGCCTCAGCCTCCCATAGTATAGGGATTGCAGATGTGAGCCACTGTGCCCAGCCATCAGTGGGAACGTTCCCCAGGCCCAAGTTCTTCTTCCTCCACCCTCCCAGCATTATCTTGCTACTCAAGTAGACATGTCACAGAATGGGTTCCTGCATTTGTGCTCACTAACCTCCCAGCTAGTTTACTCATCTCCCTCTTATTCCATAGGTGGATGTGTTAGTCTGTTCTCACGCTGCTAATAAAGACATATTTGAGACTTGGTAATTTATAAAGGAAAGAGGATTAATTGACTCACAGTTCAGCACAGCTGAGGAGGCCTCAGGAAACTTACAATCATAGCAGAAGGGGAAACAAACATGCTCTTCTTCTCATGGTGGCAGCAAGCAGAAGTGCTGAGCAAAAGATCAGATCTCGTGAGAACTCACTATCACAAGAACATCATTAGGGTAACCACCCCATGGTTAAATTACCTCCTACCACGTCCCTCCCACAACATGTGGGGATTATGGGAACTACAATTCAAGATGAGATTTGGCTGGGGACATAGCCAAACACTGGGGACACAGTGGACTAATTTTTCTTTCTATTCACTTCTCCCCCAGACCAGTCAGTCATTTTAGTAATATTGTCTGACTGCCCACTATGGGCTAGACCTAATTTCTGGGTACAGATTAATGAGCAAAATAGTTATATTTTTTCTTTTTTTTTTTTTTAAAAAAAATTAAGACTGAGTCTCACTTTGTCATGTAGGCTGGAGTGCAGTGGCATGATCTCGACTCACTGCAACCTCCATATCCCGAGTTCAAGCAGTTCTCCTGCCTCAGCCCCTGAGTAGCTGGGATTACAGGTGTGTGCCATGATGCCCAGGTAATTTTTGTAGTTTTAGTAGAGATGAGGTTTTGCCATGTTGGCCAGGCTGGTCTTGAACTCCTGACCTCAAGTGATCGACCTGCCTTGGCCACCAAAAGTGCTGGCATTACAGGTGTGAGCCACCATGCCTGGCCTAAAATGGTTATATTTTCTGTTCTCACACAGCTTATATACCCAAGTGAGTAAGACAGATGAGAAACAAGAGAAAAAGGTACAAACTGATAAAATGCAATGGAATAACACATTAGAAATCTTTCCTTATTCTCGTATCTTTCTCTGAAGATCAGGCTTGAAGTAAATTAGCCATAGACTTGAGATTCAGATAACTTTGGCTTCTTTAGATGCTCTAGTTGACCTTCTCATGGCTATATTCTTTGAAAGACTGTTCAAGGTCAGAAACTGATGACAAGGCTAAGCAGGATTGTGGACTTCTCCTAGGTTTCTGGAATGTTGAAACCACATCATATATAGGATATGGCTTAGAAATAGATACAGGCTGGCCGGGCACGGTGGCTCAAGCCTGTAATCCCAGCACTTTGGGAGGTCGAGTTGGGCAGATCATGAGGTCAGGAGATCGAGACCATCCAGGCTAACATGGTGAAACCCCGTCTCTACTAAAAAAATACAAAAAAACTAGCCGGGTGAGGTGGCAGGCGCCTGTAGTCCCAGCTACTCGGGAGGCTGAGGCAGGAGAATGGCGTAAACCTGGGAGGCGGAGCTTGCAGTGAGTTAAGATCCAGCCACTGCACTCCAGCCTGGGAGACAGAGCGAGACTCCGTCTGAAAAAAAAAAAAAAAAAAAAAAAAAAAAAAAAAAAAAAAAAAAAGAAATCGTTACAGGCCTACAATTCTGTGTATATATGTAGATATATTTCAACATGCATTAATGAATAAAATGAATAAGGCATTCTATTTTGTCTTCCTGGTGCACACTTTTTTTTTTTCTTTTTTTTGGCAGTGTCACTCTGTCATTCTGGCTGGAGTGCAGTGGCACCATCATGTCTCATGGCAGCCTCGACCTTTCAGGCTAAGGTGATCCTCCCACCTTAGCCTCCTAAGTAGCTGGGACCACAGGAGCACACCACTAATCACGGTTAATTTTTTCATTTTTAATTTTTTTGTACAGGCAGAGTCTCACTATATTGCCTAGGCTGGTCTCAAACTCCTGGCTTTAAGTGATCCTCCTGCCTCAGCCTCCCAAAGTGCTGGGACTGCAGGCAGAGCCACCACACCAAGGTGTTGAAAAGTTGAGAAATAGGTTACACATTGGCAACATAACAGCCCTCAGTAAGTCTGAGTTAAGAAGAAGGCAGAAAGTGAGGAATGGTTGGAATCAAAAAGTGAGAGCCAAACAACACCCAAAGTCAGTTTGGGTTTACAGGCTCTTTGAGGTAGCTGGTTCTCACTCTTAAGTTATTTTGAATATCATAAAGTCTTGGCAAAGCCTGAGCTTGGTCTTGGTTCTGCTTTTGTGTTATCAGTAGCATGCAGTTTTAGAGGAAGATTCCTGGGAAACGCCCTAGAAACTGGGAGGCCTCTTTGAGGCAGGCAAATTTCTGGAAATTAGCAAGTATAATCTTGTTTTGTTGTCCCAAGCTGTTGAGGCTGGAGATTTTTAGTACAGAAATTACTTCCTTCTCCTCCTCCAAATCCCTGTACAGTATGTGTGGGACAGGCATCATTATCAGCTTCCCCTTGCATTTCACTGAGCGTGGTTTAATAATTTCCCCAAGGTCACCATGTAGATGCGGAAGCTAAGCTTTCTTGTTTGACGTGCCATATACTGCACGATCACTCCAACTCCGGTAACGCCTTCCTAATAATTAAAAAGGGTTTTAGGAAGGTGGACAGACCCCATGGAATTCAAGCTACAATATGCTTTTCCAAATTCTCCCACTGTGCTTTGCAATCAAATCAAGCTGCTGTTCATTTTGAGACCAAGGATGCAATGTTCTGGGATACAATGTTCTCGGTCCTGTTCCCGGTGGATGAGTCTCTTTGGATCACAAATAGCACAGCTGATGCTAATGGTTGCTTATCATCCTGCAGTTTCTCAAATAGGCTGCAAAATTGGCAGGAGAGCCCTTGGGCATGGAAACATAGGTTCTCAGATTGTATTAAAGCACCAAGAGCATATACAATCGTGGCTTCAGACTCATTCATATGTCTGGGCTCCTGAAAGTTATGGGAGGTGCGACCCTATGAAATACCGGCATGTGCAGTTATACCAAGTGGACAAGTGGGACACAGAAATAGAACTATATAACATGTGTGCTCTGTAAAATCACAGGCCATGTGTCCACAAACATGAACAAGCTGAGCCCGGTCAGTTTTCAGGTTTTTCATCAACTTTTTCACTCACTTATTGAATGATTTAATTGCATTGCCACTTGTTATCAGATGAACAGTCAAAAGCACCAAACGCTAAAGAAAATGTATGGAAGAAGAATTTAAATGAGAGAATTCTATGCACAAATTTGTTACATCTTTTTCCTTAAGTGAATCAGGAGAAGACCACTGTTACTTGATCATTCTGGAAGAATATTACATTCTAGCTCTCAGAAGATGTATTTCAGGAACCATAGCTGTTGCATCAAGTATAAATAAATGTGACCTCAAGAGTTTGTCGTAATATAAAGATGGACCAGTTTGAACTTCTTCTTGTTTCTCTTAAGCTCTAAATAGTTTGGTAAAGTTCTAAATGGTTTGCTAATTGTGTTGATAACAAGAGCAAAAGGAAAACGATTTTTTCCACTTTTTCCACGTCTTCTAAAAAAGGATAATTCTTAACCTGCTTGAGATTCTCAATTTTCCAAGCACTTTAGACAGCTACAGAGCTTGCCATTTGCAAGCTTCTCCACACAGCATCTTATTTGCTTATTGCCAATCTTTGAAAAGACATTGATCTTTGAAAAGACATACTAAGCGTTCCCATCTTTTCTTTCTCTCCTCTTTCTCTAATTCCTTTCACCTCTTCCCTTAGAGAAATCACTGATCACACCTTGGGGCTTCTCAGAAGACAGTATGAAGGCAACCTAGTATTTTTCAATTTTCTCAACATGTGTTACAATTTAGATTTAAAACATTAATTCATATTCACATTACAACCTATCTATCTGGTAGCTGGAAAACACTGAAGGATGTTCCGTCTAATTCATGCCAGTTATTAGATTGAGAACTCTGTGAGGGCAGGCACCTGTGACTCACACATACTAGCTGTGGTGTCATTGTAAAATACTATTTTTTATTTATATATTTTAAAAAATTAATAGTGACCCATGTTTCAGATATAGCATTTCCCTGTTGCAACTCCACCTTCTTCTTTTTCTTCTTTATTTTTTCTTTATTTTGTTTTATTTTTTGAGATGGGGTCTCACTCTGTCACCCAGGCTGGAGTGCAGTGGTGTGATCTCATCTCACTGCAACCTCTGTCTCTCGGGCTCAAGCAATCGTCCCTCCTCAGCCTCCCAAGTAGCTGGGACCACAGACACATGCCATAACACTCAGCTAATTTTTTGTATTTTTTGTAGAGACAGGATTTTGCCATGACGACCAGGCTGGTCTCGAACTCCTGAGCTCAAGCAGTCTACCCGCCTCGGCCTCCCAAAGTGCTGGAATTACTACTGCACCTGGCCTAAAAATATTAATAAAAGAAGGATAATGACAGCTGAAACTTACATAAGTACATGCTAGGCAGTCTTCTGAGCATTTGATACATCTTAACACTTGGTTCTTACAGCAACCAGTGAAGTCAGTACTAATATTGTCCCTATTTACAAATGAGAAATTCTGGACATTCACTAAGAGGATGAGTGACTTTCTGAAGGTCAGGAAGAGGGAGAGCTGGATTCTAGACCAGCTGTGTGGCTTCAGGCCCTGTGCCTTCACTGTCACAATCTCTCTGCCTCTCAGTTCATGAAAATATAGTGGCACACTTTATGAGAAAATTTTTTTTGATCTCAGCTCTTCCCCAGCCCAGTACCCTATTTGCATGACATTTTTATACCTTTCCTAAAGCTTCTGCGTATTTTACCTTATAATGAAGTTTTCAAATGACCGGGTTCGAAATCACGACATACCTTTCCATTTTTCCAAGAGCAATGCTTTGCATGACACGTAAGTCGGGTGCGGTTTTTAGGTATCTGATTTGGATGAGGTTGATGTCGGTGACTGACGGGATGAAGGCTTTTTTACCAGTCTATTCGGGGTGTGGGCAGCATTGCTTGTAGATTTTCAACTGGGTTATTCTCCACCCTTCAAAGCTTTGGTGGCATTTTTTTAAAAAGGCGATCAATTTGTATGACTACTTACATCCCTTTTTATTTAATTTGATAACTGTACTACAAAGCTATTAGGGCTGATGATTTATCAAAAAATACCACAGTACTGGAGCTTAAAATCCCCAAACAAACAGAAACCTCAATAATTCTTTGTTGCTTTAGAGATTTCTCTGATTTCTTTCCCAATAATGATTAAAACTGTTGAAAAGCTCAAAAAGTACTTAATGAGATTACACATTTACCCATCCTCTAATATGGATGTCCAAAGACAAAGTAGTTCCTAGATTTCTCCAGACCAGTTTCTCATCAAGTGTCTACATCTTTAGTAAAGAAGAAAAAAAATCTTAGTTTAATCTGAATCAAAGCAAGACAAGATAATCTTATCTATTTTGGGGACCTTAACTCGATTTTTTGGACAACTGCTGTAGTTTGAGATTGCTTTACTTTTTCGCCCTCCTTTCCAAGATGGCAGCCAAAGCATGGGAGGGGCCACAGGCTTTCTGGAGTTGGGAGGGAGTGCATGGTGACCAATGTGAAGGGAGCTCCACTGCGGCTTGCCTCAGTCAGTTCTGATCCTAGGGAGCCTATTGATATCTGTTGTTGACATCTATGGTGGATAAACTCATTCATAGTCTATTATTTTTTAGTGTCTCTGGACCCTGGACGATCTGCCCTAATGACTTGGCCTCCCCTTAGCGTTCATGGGTTTTGAAGACTCCTCTGAGTCACTGCCACATCTGTCCTCTGCCCCTGGCTCATGTCTACCGCCCCAAAGTCTCTGCTGTGAGGCTACCCTACACCGACCGTGCTAGGCTCAAGAATAGGCTCTTTAGCTTTTACCTTAATCCTGAGACAAATGGGAAGCAAAGAATGATTAGTAAATTCAGTCTTCAATTTTTCTAGCCATGCCCATTTAAGTATGTTGGGGCTTCTGAAATGAGCTTAGGACCCTCTCTGATCCCAATGTTCCCCACAAAGAAGGAACTAGAAAGGAGCCCCTCTGGTCTCCATGTCCCTTCCAACCCATCCAGCTGGCCCCCTCTTGATGCCTAGGCTTCAAGCCCTGCACCGCAGATACCAACACAGGCATCCAACTGCCTCCCACTCTTAACTCTGTAACTCCTTTATATGGTTTGTCTGTGTCCCCTCCTAAATCTCGTCTTGAATTGTAACTCCCATAATCCCCACATGTTGTGGGAGGGACATGGTGAATGATAACTGAATCATGGGGGCAGTTTCCCCCATGCTGTTCTCGTGGTAGTGAGTAAGTCTCACGGGATCTGATGTTTTTATAAGGGGTTTCCATTTTCACTTGACTGTCATTCTCTCTTGCCTGCCGCCACGATTGTGAGACTTCCCCAGCCATGTGGAACTGTGAGTCCATTCAACCTCTTTTTCTTTATGAGTTACCCAGTCTCAGTTATATCTTTATGAGCAGTGTGAAAACAAACTAGTACACTCCTCTTCCCCCACCAAACAACCAGGGGGAGGGAGCAGACATGTTTACCTTCCTCTTTTGCCCTCAGTGGGATTATCCTATAAATTGTGTCCTTCCAGTTCCAAGGTTACACCTTCCTGTCCCCATCCCAGAAACTAAAGAGATGGACTGACTTGGGAAAGAGAGATACCAGCCTCCTGACAAGGAAATGTGAAGACAGAGATAATTAAAACTAATGCTCCAGTTATACATGTGTCTTAGCTAGTGGTGGCCTTAAAGTATTATTTTTCACGAGTCATTGCAATCAATTACCTTGATTCTGAAAATATATGAAAACTGGTGAAAATGGCCATTATTTTAAAACTTTTAGAAAAATTGGGCTTTATGATTTTAATTACAAAATGTTAATGTTGGTATAATTTATGGCATCTAAGTTGTAGGATGTTAAAATTATAATAGGAAAGAACTAATAATATTTATTGAATGCTCACTATTCTCTAGATACCTCCAGATAGTTTATATATCACCTCATTTAATACTCATAAGAAACTTATAATCAAACTTTTCATACAAATTTATATGTTAGCATCTGTAAAATCTTTAAATAATTCCCTAATGAGGCAACCAGTGAGAAAACAAATGAGCAGGCTCAAAGAACATTTTAGGAACAAGGATTTAGCATCACGCTACCTGACTTCAAACCATACTACAAGGCTACAGTAACCAAAACAGCATGGTACTGGTACCAAAACAGAGATATAGACCAATGGAACAGAACAGAGTCCTCAGAAATAATACCACACATCTACAGCCATCTGATCTTTGACAAACCTGAGAGAAACAAGAAATGGGGAAAGGATTCCCTATTTAATAAATGGTGCTGGGAAAATTGGCTAGCCATAAGTAGAAAGCTGAAACTGGATCCTTTCCTTACTCCTTATACGAAAATTAATTCAAGATGGATTAGAGACTTAAATGTTAGACCTAATACCATAAAAATCCTAGAAGAAAACCTAGGTAGTACCATTCAGGACATAGGCATGGGCAAAGACTTCACGTCTAAAACACCAAAAGCAACGGCAGCAAAAGCCAAAATTGACAAATGGGATCTCATTAAACTAAAGAGCTTCTGCACAGCAAAAGAAACTACCATCAGAGTGAACAGGCAACCTACAGAATGGGAGAAAATTTTTGCCATCTACTCATCTGACAAAGGGCTAATACCCAGAACCTACAAAGAACTCAAACAAATTTACAAGAAAAAAACAAACAACCCCATCAAAAAGTGGGCAAAGGATATGAACAGATATTTCTCAAAAGAAGACATTCATACAGCCAACAGACACATGAAAAAATGCTCATCATCACTAGCCATCAGAGAAATGCAAATCAAAACCACAATGAGATACCATCTCACACCAGTTAGAATGGCGATCATTAAAAAGTCAGGAAACAACAGGTGCTGGAGAGGATGTGGAGAAATAGGAACACTTTTACACTGTTGGTGGGATTGTAAACTAGTTCAACCATTATGGAAAACAGTATGGCGATTCCTCAAGGATCTAGAACTAGATGTACCATATGACCCAGCCATCCCATTACTGGGTATATACCCAAAGGATTATAAATCATGCTGCTATAAAGACTCATGCACACGTATGTTTATTGCAGCACTATTCACAATAGCAAAGACTTGGAATCAACCCAAATGTCCATCAGTGACAGACTGGATTAAGAAAATGTGGCACATATACACCATGGAATACTATGCAGCCATCAAAAAGGATGAGTTTGTGTCCTTTGTAGGGACATGGATGCAGCTGGAAACCATCATTCTTAGCAAACTATCACAAGAACAGAAAACCAAACACCGCATGTTCTCACTCATAGGTGGGAACTGAACAATGAGATCACTTGGACTCGGAAAGGGGAACATCACACACCGAGGCCTATCACAGGGAGGGGGGAGGGGGGAGGGGTTGCATTGGGAGTTATACTTGATGTAAATGACGAGTTGATGGGTGCTGACGAGTTGATGGGTGCAGCACAGCAACATGGCACAAGTATACATATGTAACAAACCTGCACATTATGCACATGTACCCTAGAACTTAAAGTATAATAATAAATAAATAAATAAATAAATAAATAAATAAATAAAAAAATAAAAAGACAGAAACGGAATCCCTAAGTACAATTGTTAGGTTAGAGACACAATTAATTAACTTTCTATATCTTTTTAATTTCAGAGGTTAACATTTAAGTTTTCTGGGTTGGAATCACCTATGTTTTTATTGGTTGTGGCTTATTAGTGCAATATTTGGTGAGAAGAAACTTACATTTTTAGCAGTGTTATCAGAAAATGCTCTAACGTAATACAAAAAGTAAAAAGCTCACCACTTTGCTGGTTTTGAGTTTGAAATAATGTTTTATTTCAGACTGTCCTATGAGTTGATTAATGGTCTCCTTAATTTATCAGTAAGGAAACAAGCTCAATAAAGACAAATAACTCGATTAAGGACACACAGTTAGCTCCTGTTGTGAGATAATTTATGGATCTCCAACCTTTCTGCATGTCTTTAGGAAGATAGTTTTGTTCTGGACCATCTTTTCAGACATCTCTTTGTAGTAAAGTGCCTTGGGTTCAGAGATAATGTTTCCCTCTAGAGCAAACACTGGGCACTTTGTTTGCTGCCCACTATAAAAGATGGAGGTTTCCTAAACTCAGGGTTCCTCTCTTGCAACTCAACTCATTGCATCAGCAGGTATTACCTGGTCCTTGTTGTGTTGTCCTGTAGGAACTGGGAGTCAAGGAAAGAAACAAGAAAGTGATAATACTGTGGCTATTGCTATTGCAGTGGGTAAAATGTCCTTTGTCTCTGGCTCAGGAGTCTTTTGTCTCCTGCCTGCATCCTTGAAATTATAGCAGGTTAACTTGTTATCTTGAATGTAAGGTAAAGTTTTGGACCCTTCACAGTTCCTGATATCTTTCAGGAAGTGTGGGCCTGCTGTTTTCTCCTTATGACACAAAACTGACTATTCTTTCAGGATGGTCTACTCATTAGCATGCCTCTGCAAACTGTCCCTTTTCCCATCTACATCACTGGCTTCCCTTTAGGAGAAAAATGATATAATACGTAAAGATGTTAAAAACTGATAATACTTATTGCCCTGTTTTGGTGATCTTAGTGATTTTTAAGCAAGAATGCATAAAGAGAATGCTTTCTTCCAACTGGAATATGCAGGAGGGTAGAAAAAAAGAAGGAAAGCCTTATTTTAGCAAAGGCTCTCTAGATCTCCCTAAGTCTTGTAAATCATATTGCATAGATGTTAGAATAAAAACAAGATATTGGTGTCTAGTCCTCACCCTCGTAGCCCCAGTGATTTTTCTAACACATCAGTTGAAATACTTTATAGCCATAATGAAACCTTTTGGTGGCTCCCCACCACTTCTGGATAAAGTCCAAACATTTTTGCTTGGCATACGAGGTTCTTGGGGATCTGCCATCTTCTTCCCTAACCCTTATTCATCTTGGGGATCTGCCATCTTCTTCCCTGATTCACATCTGGACTCGCCATGCTGAGCCACAGACTGTTCCTTAAACCCCCTGAGCCCCTTTATGGCTCTGTGCTTTTTGTGTAGATGTGCCTTCCTCTTCTTTAACTGGCCTGTTTCGTACTTACCTTTTAGACAGACTCTTGGAAGGCTTCACTGGATATGGGTCCCTCCTCTCTGCCCCCGTTGAGTCCAGCAGTAACTTCCACAGTAACTCTTGCTTTGCCATCAAGTTGCTGAATTGCAGCATTTTCCAACTTGAGTTTTCCAAAAGGTGCTTCAGTGTTAAATACGGTAATGGTGTCTAGACAATGGTAAGATAATTATTGAATGTGTCACACAGTAAAATAATTAAACCCTTTCTTCTCTTTAAAATAGACTCACTGGAGAGTTTCCAAATGCAGATTGATGATCATGAGAGGCAGTTATTGAAGGTCAGGAAGCCATGACCTGGAGTCAGTAATGCCAATGGTTTTTTAATTCAGCTAAGCCCTGCTACCCACTTTGTGGTGGTAAATGACCTTTGTACAGCTTAGGCTCATGTGCGTGCTTTTAAATTATAGGTAATCTATTGATTAATTTAAATCTATAATAGGCTTGATGAACTCTGTGAAATACAAGGAAACCTGATTTTATAATCCAATAAATTAATAGGGACATAGAAATGATGCTAAGTCTCTAAATTTACCTCAGTATGAACTTCGTGAGAGTGGTTAGTCACATGATCAAATGTCTTATGTTGACCTTCAAGATAAAACCAATGCTTCAAAACCCAGTTTAAAAAGAAGCCATATTGATGATTATTTCCAATTTGAATTTTTATTTTTTGGGGATTAAGATTTTCCCCTCACAAGCTGTTGCTTACAGAAATGCACTTGCAAATAAGAATCTGAAACCTGTTTTTTTTTAAGTGCAGAATGCAAAAATACCAAATATCAGATGCTGCAAACAATTTTTGCTTTTTAAAATAGTGCTTAATGTGTATTTTAATTTACATTTTAATATATATTTAATCCCCAAACCAAACATGTCATAATTAAATTCATGTGTTGACAGATTATGCTTTTCTTATAAAATTTAAAATAAAATGAAACAATCGTGACATGTGTTAAATGGAAAACAAGTCAAAATTTATCTGTACTTGGCTTGAATATTGTGAACACTCTTTCCCCAGATGTCCATATGATTCACAGAATCATTTGCTTCAGGTCTGTATATAAGTCACATTTTCAAGGAAGTCCTTCCTGGCCACTCAGTTTTATTGATCGATTGATTGAGACAGAGTCTTGCTCTCTTGCCCAGGCTGGAGTATGGTGGCACGATCTCAGCTCACTGCAACCTCCGCCTCCTGGGTTCAAGCGATTCTCCTGCCTCAGCCTCTCCACTAGCTGGGACTACAGGCATGCACCACCATGCCTGGCTAATTCTTCTTGTGTTTTTAGTAGAGGTGGGGTTTCACCATGTTGCCCAGGCTGGTCTCAAACTCCTGACCTCAGGTGATCCACCCACCTTGGCCTCCCAAAGTGCTGGGATTACAGGCGTGAGCCACTGCACCCAGCCACATTCAGTTTTAAACTGAAAGACATTACCTAACACCCCTTTGCCCCATCTTCCTTCCATGTTGTAGTTTCTCTTGAACTTGACTTCTCACTCTCTTACATACTATAGTTATTTCCAAAAAGAATATATTTATTATCACTAGAATGTAGGATCCATGAGGGCGTGGATCCTGTCTACCATATGCACTATTATATTCACAGTGTCTATGACAGTGCCTGACTCTTAGCAGGTATTCAAAAAATAAGTTTGAAAAAAAATTATAAGATAATCTTATAATAAATTTTTTTTAATGTACTGGTCTAGAGGAAAACATTTTCTACTTAGATACATTTATATATCATATGCCATTTTCAACATTTTTTACATGTTAACATTTTTACAGGGCTTTGCAATGTTACATATTACTTTCCTAATATATCAAATGGAAAAAAAAAAAGCTAGGAAAAGGGCTGTGTTGTAATTTTGATTCTTTGTAACTAGACTGTGAGTTTCTGTGGTCAATGATCTTTTAAAATTTTTGTTCTTTCTCTTGTGTGCTAGAACATAGCATATAACTGGTGCTTAAAAGTAGTTTTATTGAAAAAATAAAGTTTAAATAAAGTTTCAGAGGGAGACCAACACAAGTCAGTGTGAAAATGAAGTCTTAGGACACACAGATGCAACCATGCCATAATACATTGACTGTAAGTCTTATATCTTGCAAATATCTATTTCTTTGTCTACAGACCATTCATCTGTCACTTCCTCAGGCTCCTGTTTCCTTTTTCCCATGCACTTCAACACTACAGTCCCAATGTCAGTTAGCGAGATGGTTGTGGGAAGATTGGCCTATTGCTGACAGTAGCAGCTACTGGATTGGTAGGAGGTAGGAGTTGGTGGTTAGTGGAGGTATTAAGACAGCTGGGGTAGATGAGAACAGAAATAAAATGGAAATTGAACAGAAATGGAATGGAAAGTGATAAGAAAATGGTTCTTTTTTAGATAGGGAAATTATATAACTTGTACTGATCTCAGAGTGAAGAGAGGAAAATGATTGTAGTTGTCTTGAGTCTGTAGCAGTTACACTGTTGAGGGTTAGGTCATGAGTCACTGTACCATTCGCATCTCTTTTAGCTACCCAAGATGAAACTCATATTATGCTTGAATAAAGGAAAAGACTGAAGTGCTCTCATATCTTTCTGAGAACACCTGTGGTATAGAGGTTAAGAACACTTACATCATGGGTCATGAGGTTTGGGCTTGAAAAAGAAAATGAAAAGTCTTGGGGGCCAGTGACTGTTTCACCTCTAGATGTCAGGCAGGTCAAGACTTTGTGTCTTGGAACTGGTTTTGTACCTCCAGCCTCTTCCAACATTCCCACTGTAGAGCTGTAGTAGAGGTTCTATTCAAATTTGAAGAATACAGTTTTGAGATTCCAGCACATAAATAGTGAATTATAGATGATCATCATACTATTTATTTTCTTAGCTGATCTGTTTTTCATAAGATTTCTTCCACAACCTTTACTATACCTTTGTTTCCACCCCAACTGGACATGCCGAAAATGCAAGGGCATGCATCCTAATTAAAAAAAAAAAAATCTTCAGTGCTGGCTACCTTCTTTGTATAAATAACTTGCATGCACAATGCTTTTTCTCCAGATTCTCAAGGAGCATTGTGAGGGGGTAATTAAAGCAGTCTGTTTCTCCAGCACGTTCTGTCTGTTTTTTCTTTTCATTATTAGATGTGATGACACATTTGCCTGTGTGGCTTCCCACAGATGGCAGAGAAATTTTGTGATCAAATGATAAGAGTAAACCAACTGTCATCTCAGATCACAGCTTCTATGTTGTTCCCCCTGTGCAGGAGTCTCACTTTAATAAAAAATGCTTGCTTCTTTTAAAGTGGTATTACCTGCTATGCAAAAGATTTTAGAATTAAATGGAAAACTTCACTAGAACAACCAAAAATGTAAATTGCTAGCTAGTTTTACATCCTGTGTTTTGAATCTGATACAAAAGACAATTAATTAAAATAATCTCTGCACAGAAAAGTTAATGATTAAAAAAATACTTTAACTCCATGATTGTGTTTATAAGAGAGGCAGAAATAAAAGAGTTTGGGTTTTTCTTGAATCTTTGTGAATTGATAAGAAAATACTGTGAATTATCTTCTGTAGCCTTTATGTTTGGTTCTAAATTTATCTGTATTATTCATAGGCACAAATACCTAGACCTTTAAGACAATTTTTTTTTTTTTTTTTGGTCTGCAAAAAATCTAAATAGAAAAAGAGACCTCCAGCAGATGAAGAGCTTTATTAAAGTGGCAATTTTAGTATATATTAAATAAGGCTTAAAAATTAGCTTTCACCTTCAGAGGTAAATACAGGGAGGATTCCACATATATCATTTGGAATATAAGAAATATGGTGGAAACTCACCGCTGCATCTTTGTTGATGTTTTTCTTTTGTGTTGGGGCCAAAGGGGTAAGTGAAACAGAAGACATCAAAGACCGGATTCAGCAGGACAGCCTCGGGAAATAGGTGGAGTTGGAACAGTAACGTGGAAAAAGTAGAAGGCAAATGCTACCTGTCTGAGTGGGGAAGAGAAGGGCTCTGGAGCTGGGGAGGCTGGGGGAAGTCATCCAAAGCTGGGAGTCCATGTCTGTGGTGGCTGCTGTGAAGTAAGTAAAGCTCAGGAGAAGCCTGGAAGGATTGAGATCATGAAGTATGACACTGAGAATTATATCAGTCATGAGTAACAGTTGAAGTTGAGAGTGGTGGAGTCAGTTGTTGAAACAAAGGTCCTATTTACACTCTATGCTGGGATTCACCAAGTCACATCTGCCATCTCCAACAAATCCTTAAATTCCTCTGAGTCTCAGTTCCTGTATAGGTAAGCCCAAGGGTTGCATTAGATGGGCTATCAGATAACTCCAGCAATCCAGCTCTAGAAATCATTGTTGAACCTCGATTGTGAATTTGTTTTAATCTTCCTATCTCATCTATTATGAGCAATCATTATAACAACTGAGAAAAATTTAATATGATTGGATTAAGATAATAGGTATTCTTTTCTTTCTTTCTTTC
Organism: Macaca thibetana thibetana; assembly: GCF_024542745.1. Taxonomy (NCBI): domain Eukaryota; kingdom Metazoa; phylum Chordata; class Mammalia; order Primates; family Cercopithecidae; genus Macaca; species Macaca thibetana. Next base: position 16,193,992 of record NC_065586.1, on the reverse strand, counting down.
TTTTTTTTTTTTAGACGGAGTCGCGCTCTGTCGCCCAGGCTGGAGTGCAGTGGCCGGATCTCAGCTCAGGGCAAGCTCCGCCTCCCGGGTCCACGCCATTCTCCTGCCTCAGCCTCCCGAGCAGCTGGGACTACAGGTGCCCGCCACCACGCCCGGCTAATTTTTTGTATTTTTAGTAGAGACGGGGTTTCACCGTGTTAGCCAGGATGGTCTTGATCTCCTGACCTCGTGATCTGCCCGCCTCAGCCTCCCAAAGTGCTGGGATTACAGGCTTGAGCCACCGCGCCCGGCCGTAGGTATTCATTTTTAAATCGAATGAGAGTTTCAGCCCTTAGGTCAAACAATGGTGGAGCCCTTGGACAGCTAGAGTTGAAAAATAAGTGTAGTGGTTTTTCATTTTCTTGAGTTTAGAATAGTCCAGGTTCACATCTTAACTGTACACTATCTCTGTGATATTGAGAAACTAACCTCTCTAACCTTTACTTTTCTCACCTATAAATAGAATAAATCTCATTACCTGGATCATGAGGTTATTATGAAGATTAAATACAGGAACGTAGCTGTGGTTCCTAATAAATATTCATTATTTCAATGGATTCTTAGAGTAGAATATCCCTTTGAATTTGTATTATTCATTATATATTTGAATTTAGATTTTGTATTTGTTTCCACAAAAATTACTATAAGCACTGATTTTACTAAGAGCAATCTGCTGTTATGGTTAGGTAAAAATATCCTTACACAAAGGCAGTGGTCCATTGTGTTTCGTTCATGTGGCTTAGTCACAGCACTTAACCTGACCGAATCTGGTTTTTGCCTTAGTTTCACTATGTTCAAGATACAAGCAGTCATTCAACATTTCCAAACCATTTATTGCCCATTTATAACAAACATCCTGGCTGTTTTGCTGGTGTTAGCCTAAAATAACTATTTCTGTGAACTACAACTTTTTTGAAAGAGATATTTTTAAATAATTAAGCACTAACTACGGCAGAAAGATAGAGTCTCACTCTGTCACCCAGGCTGGAGTGCAGTGGTGTGATCTTGGCTCACTGCAACCTCTGCCCCCCAGTTCAAGCGATTCTCGTGCATCAGCCTTCTGAGTACCTGGGCCCACAGGCGCATGCCAACACACCCGGGTGATTTTTGTATTTTTATTAGAGACAGGGTCTCGCCATGTTGGCCAGGCTGGTTTCAAACTCCTGGTCTCAAGTAATCTGCCTGCCTTGGCCTCCCAAAGTGCTGAGGATTACAGGTGTGACCCACCTCGCCAGGCGGAGAATAGCCTTTTCAACCATTGGCCAAAGATAATTGTGTGTTCATAAAGAATAAAGCAGGACCCCTACCTCACCATATATAAATATTAACAAAAAGTAGATCTCCTATGAAAATATAATAGCTAAAATTACAAAAGTCTTAAGACACAGGCATAAATTTGCATGATCTCGGATGAAGCAATAGATTCTCAGATAGGATACTGAAAGCGTAAGCAAAAAACAAAATAATAAATCAGACTTTGTCAAAATAGAACATTTGATGTTTCAAAAGATACTGTCTTTAATATGAAACAACATCCTACAGAATGGGAGAGAATATTTGCAAATCACATATCTAGTAAGGAATTGTATCTAGAATGTATAAAGAGCTCTAATGACTCAGTAACAAGATAAATAATACAATTTTTAAAATGAGGCAAGGTATCTGAATAGATATGGCCAAAAAGCACATGGGAAGAGTGCATAACATTGGCCCTTAAGGAAATGGAAATCAAAACCATCATAAAATACCCAAAGCAAAACAAATCGTTCAACCAGAAAGACACAAGCATCTCTATGTCAATCACTGTATTATTCACAATAGCAAAGACATGGAATCAATGTAGGTGCCCATCAATGGTGGACTGGATAAAGAAAATGTGGTACATGTACACCATGGAATACTATGCACTCATAAAAAAAGGAGCAAAATCATGTCCCTCGTAGTAACATGAACGCAGCTGGAGGACGTTATCCTAAGTGAATTAACATAGGAACAGAAGACCAAATACCCCATGTTCTCACTTATAAGTGGAAGCTAAACATTGGGTACTCACGGACATAAAGATGGCAGTAATAGATGCTGGGGACTAACAGAAGGGGGTGGAGGGCGGGGACAAGGGTTGAAAAATGACTGGGTGCTATGCTTAGTACCTGGCCAATAGGATCAGTCATACCCCAAACCTTAGCATCATGCAGTATACACATGTAACAAACCTGCATATGTTACCCAAGAATCTAAAATAAATGTTGACATTTTAAAAGACAGGTTTCCATATAGCGCATTCCTAATCCTAAAGATTCTGTACATAATAATTTACCTTATTGTCAATACTGAAGGTCCCGTGTACATAGGAGGTCTCTGTTGAGAGGCTACCTTTCACTTTGGTAAGGTCATAGACAGATGGGCCCTCTGTGGACACAACCTAGTCATCTCAGGATTGAGTAAGACTTGGGGTGTTTTACTTTCTCTCCTGAAAAAGTTTAGTCTGGATTCTAATCCCTAATTCAGCCTAAAGTGAACTGATCTTTGATTTGAAGCCATTCCATTCTCTTCTCTCTACTGAATGGCTTCAGAGCCATACTTGCTTTCACTAGTCGGGGATATGCACCAGAAAGAAGGCTTCTGGCTTGCAGAGTTGATTGTGTTGCAGAGTTGGTAGGCAGGATATTCAACCCCAAAAGTTTTCCTTATCCCAATCTCCCACATCTGCAAATATCTCACCTTAATGGCAAAAGAGACTTTGCAGGTGCGATTATGTTAGCTACCTTGAAATGGGAGGATGGTCCTGGTTTATTTGGGTGGGTCCAATGTGATCACAAGGATTTCTAGAGTGTCAGAGTCAGGAATAGAGATTTAAGATGCCACACTTACCAAGCACAGTGGCTCATGCCTGTAATTCCAGCACTTTGGGAGGCTGAGATAGGTGGATCACTTGAGGTCAGGAGTTTAAGACCAGCCTGGCCAACATGGTGAAACCTCATCTTTACTAAAAATACAAAAGTTAGCCCGGAGTGGTGGAGGGTGCCTGTAATCCCAGCTACTCAGGAGGCTGAGGCAGGAGGATCACTTGAACTCACGAGGTGAAGGTTGCACTGAGCAGATTGTGCCACTGCACTCCAGCCAGGGCAACAGATCGAGACTCAGTCTCAAAAAATTAAATTAAATTAAATTAAAAATATGTCATGCTGTTGGCTTTGAAGATGGTGGAAGAGGCCACAAGACAAGGGAGGTAGGCAGCCTCTAGACACTGAAAAATCCAAGGAAGTGAATTATCCTTGAAACCCTTCAGGAGGAACATAGCCCTGCTGACACCTTGATTAGTCTAGTGAGATGCCTGGCTATAGAATTGTAAGGTGATAGGTTTGTGCTGTTTTAAGCCACTAAGTCTGTGGTAATGTGTTAAAGCTATAGGAGAAGACAAATGCAACATTCTCCTTCATTTTAAAACCTATTCTCTCTCCATGTGGCAGATTCAGCATTATGTCTATGCTAACATGATACATAGTGACATTAATGAAGGAATAAGTGGTAGACCCAGACACTCTTCCTACTCTGTTGTGTATGTGCTCACACTCTTAACCACATGTGCGTGTGCTAATCTCTGCAGATTTCCATTAATTTTTTTAAAATTTACTTTTTGTAGAGAATAAGGTCTTGCTGTGCTGGCCAGGCTGGTCTTGAATTCCTGGGCTGCCCCTGCCTCCCTAAGTGCTAGGGGATTACAGGAATGAGTAAAATAAAATTTTATAGAAATGAGGGTCTCACTACATTGCCCAGGCTGGTCTTGAACTCCTAGCCTCAAGCAGCCCTCCTGCCTTGGCCTCCCAAAGCATGGGGATTATAGGCACAAGCTCCTGTGCCCCATCTGCAGATTTCAATTTTTAAGATGCTTCAGGAATTCTCGCAGGCCAGCATTGACTTCAGGTTTCTTGTACACTCACCTAAGCTTGGAGGAGTTTGCAAGCAGTGCCTTAATTTGTGAGGAACTGAACATTTTAGGATGCTTTTCTGATACATAGGTAACCTTTCCTTCAAGCAGTTCAGATAGTGTCCTTCACAATTATCCCTCATGGGCCTTTCAATTGAATTCTAGGCTTAAAAGCTTTGTCTAAGGAGCCTCCATGGCTTCCAACTTCATGTGACAATCCAGATAGGTCTCTGGAGGGTCAGGGGGCAAGAGCTCAGTGTCACACTGGGGTATGTCTGGGAATCCTCAAATGGGTTCTTTAGCCATGGATGGAAAATTCTGTCAGTCTTGAGTTCCCACATTTCCAGAAGTTGAAGTAGAAAAGCAAAGTATCAAAAGGAAAGAAATGAACATAGATCGAATGAGAGCTCCTTTGGGGACAAAAAGGTAGAAAAACCCTTTCGAAGGACTTATTAATGGTTTTCAGATATATATGGTTAAGGGAGCCCTGGGAAGAACAGAGTCTGTCTGCCATGGGTTCTTTAGCCAATATGGTGGCATTGAGAGGAAGAACATGAGATGCCGGAATGTTTTGCCCTGAATACAAGAGAGTGCCTTGTAGGTTCTCCCTGTTGACAAATACATTCCCTGGATCTGTCCCACAAAGGATATTCTGTAAGCAAAAATTGCCTAAAATACCAAGCACAATTAGGTGGTGCCTGGTTGTATTTACACTGATAGGGAATTTTAGGTATGATGGGACGTTCAACAGACTCAATTACTTCATCAGAATTTCATCCCTTGATATCATAAAATAGCAGTGGTATTCATCATAATTCAAGCTTTACCTAAAGGAATTTTTATGTGGGGGCTAGGGAAAAAAAATCTCATGAATTTTTAGTTTATTTTCTCAGGATGTGATTTAACTCTTCTATTGCTTTATATTTAGAGTATTCCTTATGGGTTACCAGAAGAACATATGCTTCCTTGTTAATGCAAGTCAACAGAGTCTTCTTTTGAAGTTACCCATCATGCATAATGCTAAAAACCCTAATCTGAAGTGTCAATTTTACATGATGCTATTGGTTCGTTTTATTATGCAATGAAACCAAATAAAAGGAATTACTTGCAAAGTCATAGAAAATAGTTTCTTTAAAAAAAAAACACGTTGTTATTGGCAAAAGCACTGTAATTTTTAGAAAGAATTCATTTTTTAAATGAGGAAACATAAAGTTCTTTTCAAAATCTCCATAGTTTTAAACTTTGTACATAATTTCAGTCCACTTTGCCTATGGTATACCATCATTTGTGTTGAGTTGAATGCCTAAGAGTTACTCTCAGTAAAAAGGATTTTGCTGTATGATATCCTGATATCCTCTATGTTTTTCTCTTTTTGCAGGTTTTGTTCACAACTAATCAAATTCTCTCTCTTTTTTTGATCGTTTAAAAATAACAACAACAAAAAAACCCACTCGATATTCCACATGTAAACATTATTTTTTTCTTTCTTTTGTATTATTATTATTTTTTTTTTCCGGCTGGACTCAGAATAAAAGGACATGGTGGAATGAAACTGTTTCCAAATGCACAGTTGGCTGAAAATTTTTCGTTTTATTTCAATTTTAGTTTTTGCTTTTTGCTGTATCCTATAATGTTGTCTACCACGAGTGCAAACATCTACTAAGAAAAATGAACCTCTTTTCCCCAGAATAGTAGCTCCTGGTTGTCATCTATGTAACAGGTGTTGAGGACTGGGGGAGGGGAAATGGTGTTTGGTCAAGGCTCCGGAATTTACTGAAGATGGGATTCATAAGGCACACAGCCCTCCCTAGAAACATGCCCTTGGCCTCACCCTTACTCCCTTCTCTCCCTTTGTATCATTCCTCTTTCTCTTCTCACTCTAAAGCTTACAATAAAAAATTTACATATATTTTATTTTTATTGTATTATTTTTTGGAAGAATCTGAAGGACAATCAAAGCAGTAGATTTTGTTATTTTTTAAACTTGTATTTTAGATTCAGGGATATATGTGCAGGTATGTTATGTAGGTAAATTCATGTCACAGGGGCTTGTTTTACAGACATTTTGTCACCTAGGCACTGAGACTCATACCCACTAGTTACTTTTTCTGATTATCTCCCTTCTGTCACCCTCCACCCTCTAACAGTCCCCACTGTCTGTTATTCCCCTCTTTGTGTCCATGAGTTCTCATCATTTAGCTCCCACTTGTAAGTGAGAGCATATAGTATTTGGTTTTCTGTTCCTGTGTCACTTTGCTAGGGAATGGTTTCCAGCTCCATCCATATTTCTGCAAAAGACATGATCTCATTCTTTCTTTTTTTGAGGTGGAGTCTTTCTCTGTCACCCAGACTAGAGTACAGTGGCAGGATCTCGGCTCACTGCACCCTTTGCCTCCTGGATTCAAGCAATTCTCCTGCCTCTGCCTCCTGAGTAGCTGAGATTACAGGCACCTGCCACCATGCCTGGCTAATTTTTGTATTTTTAGTAGAGATGGGGTTTTACCATGTTGGCCAGGCTGGTCTTGAACTCCTGACCTCGCGATCCGCCCACCTTCGCCTCCCAAAGTGCAGGGATTATAGGTGTGAGCCACAGCGCCTGGCCAGATCTCATTCTTTTTAATGACTGCATAGTGTTCCATGGTGTATATTTACCACGTTGTGTTTATCCAATTTGTCACTGATGGACATTTAGGTTGATTTCATGTCTTTGCTATTGTGAATAGTGCTGTGTTAAAAATATGCGTGCAAGTGTCTTTGTGATAGAATCATTTATATTCCTTTGTTTATATACCCAGTAATGGGATTGGGCTGGGTCAAATGGTCATTCTGTTTTTAGCACTTTGAGGGATTGCCACACAAAACAGTAGGTTTTAAATGAAATGTCCTTTTCAAGAGATTGAGCTTTATCATCAAGATTATTGCTTGCTTTCTTTTTTTCCAGAAAGATCTAGTATGATAATGCTGATGGTAATGATTGTAATTTTGATGTATTGAATGCTTGTTAGATACCAGGCATTCTAGGTGCTCCTTATACATTATCTCATATCTTACATTATCTCCTCAATAAACTTATGGTGTAAGTAATATTACTATCTCTGTTTTACAAATGGGTCAGAGAGATTATGTAATTTGCTAAAGGTTGTGTAGCTATGTTGGATCATAATTGAGATCTGAACCCAAGTGGGTGGTTTTAACTACCTAGGGGAAGGGGTTCTAATTTCTGGTTTTACCGCTAAGGTATAATGATTACTTGAGCTATTTTAGGCCTCACGGTCATCAGCTGTGCAATATTGGGATTGGATAGATAAGTGACTAAATAGCAACCTATGCACTGGGGATATGCTTGGTTCACAAATTTTTATTGTTGCTTTTTAACGTTCAAAATATTCTAAAAGTTTGAAGTAGTTGCATTTTTTTTTGAATCAAAAAAGTTTTCACAGAAATCTGGATTCCTGGATTTTCATGAAAAATCAGAATCTCTGTCATCCCTCACCTGCATTCTATCTTGGCAACAATTAGCTGCAACTAAGTAGGATGGATCCCTTACAGGAGATGGCACTTTCTAGTTCACCATTGTCCCCATCTAGGATCTTCTCTCATTTAGGCTGTTTCCTTGATTTCTGTAGATGTTTGAGTTTTGGCTCCAGGATGAGCTGATTCTCAATGGGCATTCAGTTTTCAATTCAGTGATTCTATATCCATACTGCAAGTTTAATTTCTTAGTAAACTAGCTTTCCTATTACATAAACATGGCCTCAGTGTACAATAATTAGGAATCTCTTTGGAATTTTATGTTATACATTTATAGAACTAGACATAGAAGTTCTATGACAAGAAGTTCATAGACAAGTTTAATTTTTTAGTAAACTAACTTTCCTATTACATAAACATGGCCTCAGTGTACAATAATTAGGAATCTCTTTGGAATTTTATATTATACATTTATAGAACTAGACATAGAATGTATCCAAATTTCTTTCCAAGGAAATACAAGAGCTACAATGGAAATACAAGAGCTACAACGTGCAAGTTTCTGCCAAGGATTACTAAGAGCGGATCACATACAAGTTATGCAGTATCTGAGCAGCCACGTTAAATTAAAGTGAAAAAGTTGTAGAAGACATTAGTGCAATGCCAAGCAGTTTTTGTAAGAATATTTTTCTTTCTACCTGTGCAGTGGGTGAATGACATGCAGAATCTGAACAGCGGAATTTTTTAAAATTTTCTAATTGATGCTTTTGTTAAGATGAGTCTTTCCCATTGGCTACCACGGAGGCTGTTAGTGAAGATGCTTGTGGGAAAGGCAATAGGATTTGTTTCTTTCTTTATAAGATATTTTATAATCTTGTAAAATTTCCCTCCTAGCATTAATTTAAATATGATGCCTATTTTTTTAAGCTGGCAGACTCATTTCTATAGTCATGCCATACATATATATAGATAGATTTTTTTTTTCTAAAAAGAGATAAAATGAAACGCACACAAAAATTGCACTAGACCAAAGCATGTGACATGATGGTCTTGTTTCTATCACACACAGAAACAAACAGCTTGTTTTGATAATCAAATACGTTTCCTAAGGGTCTTGTTAAATTGCTGAATGTAAATTGCAATTGGAATTGACTATTAAGGATCTTGGTAGAGTAGGTTAAACATCTGTTCAATTTATTACAATTTTATTTGTACTTCAGCTGTAACTGGGGCAATTAAGCCAATCAGAGCAAGCAAATCAAATCTAATTTACACTCTAATGGACTAAAAATGAATGAATAAACATTGCACTACCAAATCCAAATGATTAAATATGTCTCCAAGGATTATTTTTTTCTATTGCAGTATACAAAATCATGGTATTTATACTATAATTAACCATTTAAGAATGATGAAACAAATTGGAACATCTCTTCGTTTTTTATATGTTTTTTATAAAATTGTCAAATAACATTCAAGAATATAGTAAATTAGAATCCTTCTTAACTTAGACATGTTTACTTATAAAATCAATTTAATTCAAGTTCATGCTTCATTTGAATGTTGGAATTTAAATGGAACATGCAGATGCTAGTTTTTTAAAATAAATTTTTACATATTCAGTTTTTTGCCTTAGCCATGGACTGTAATAGGAAGATTAATAATGGATTTAGTATGGTGAGTTAAAACTATTCATCTTTGCAAGGTGTGCACAATTTAGAACTTGACAATGCAGAAATGTAACGTGCAGTACAGTATTTAAGTAAAGCAAGCTAACATACATCTCACTCAGAGCCCAGTGTCACTAAAACTGCTAAGAAACTATAAACAGTGGCATGCATCCCCCAGAAGAGGTCAAGCCTCACACAGTAGAAACTATGTTTTGGATGGAGATGGGGAAAACTTCCGTCAATGTTCTGGGGGCTGCTATCATTTTAGTTCGGCAAACACCAGACAAAATATTATTGTATAACATGCAGTGGTTTCATCATTGATTCAGTAATTACTACATAATAATGTACCAGACAAAGTGTTAAGCTCTTTCATATGCTGCTTATGTTACTTGGCAAGTTAAAATTTCCACGGTTTAGGACAACAATAGAGCCGCAGTCATGTTTTAATTTTGGGAAGGAATAACTTTTTAACACTCTCCTCTTGGCCCTTCAGTAAGCTCACTGGTAACATTCGGATGACTTAATTGGGGACCGGAAGTCCTGGGCAGATGCCATTTGGTCTATCGTTTTGCCTCCGAGGTCTGATGAAAGCAAACTCAGGAATGTCTATTTCCTCAAAGGAAAGATGTAACAACTGCCTTTGACCATGTGTCTTAGAACACACTGAGTCTTGTTCATCTCAACTAAAATCCACCAAATCAAGGAAGCCACAGTCACCTAGGCCATTGCTAATGCACTTCACATGTACCTTTCTCTCCTCCTTGATGTGCTCTTTGGTGTGCCTGGAAAACACATTTTTTTAAAACTAACCATTTTCCTCTGTCACTGGGTCTTTGCTACATGCTTTCTGTAATCTGTAAATAGAGCCATCATTATTTATTAAGAAGCTATTGCATGTGCTGGGTCCTACGGCTGCACGAAATACATTTTGTTATGTCTGGGTAAATTCCTTCCCTTATCCTCCATCTCCCTCCCTGTCTCCCTCCATTCCTTTCTTCCTTTCCTCCCTTCATTCATTCCTTCCTTTTCTCCTTCCCTCCCTCCTTCCTTTGTTTCCTCCTTCCCTTCCTCCCTCCCTCCATTCCTTTTTTCCTTCTCTCCCTCTATTCCTTCCTTCCTTTGCTCCTTCTCTCCCTCCCTCCTTCCCTCCCTCCATTCCTTCCTTCCTTTTCTCCCTCCCTCTTCCTTTCCTCCTTCCCTCCCTCCCTCCATTTCTTTCTTCCTTCCTTCCCTCCATCCTTCCTTCGTTTCCTCCTTCCCTCCCTCCTTCCTTTCCTCCCTTCCCCCTCCCTCTCTCCCTTCCTTCCTACCTTCTCCCTCCCTTCCCTTCTACCTTCTCCCTCCCTTCCTCTCTTCATTCTTTCTTTTCTTTCTTACTGCCTGAAATCTTTTTGAGATGCTAGTGGTATTAGGTGCTGGGTGGACCGTATGAATGCAGTGATAATCAAGAAAGACATGTTCTCTGACCCCATACAGTTAGTGAAGAAAAAAAAAGCAGTAATCCAGTATTCATAAGATCAATGTGAAAATGAAATCTTGAGAACAATTACAAAGGTGAGGTAAGGATAGGAAGAGCACATAGAATATAATAGAGGCTTTTTGCCCAGTTAGGTTAGGAAAGGCTCTCTGATGAAGTGCCTGTTAAGCTGAGGTAGAAAGGTTGAATTGGCATTAAACAGGTGGAGGAGGAAGAAAGAGGGATGCAGGCAGAGACAGGCATGTACACATATCCTGAGCTGGATGGAGTCTGGTGCTTGAGAGACACTGACAGATGGCCAGGACTGAGGGAGCCCGTGGGTGAGCTGAAGCTTCCCAGAGACATAGGGAGGGGACAGAATTTATAGGATCTGTAAACTGTGCTAAGGAAGATTGTCTTTATCTTAGAAACATGATAGACTATTGAAGAGATTTAAGCAGAAGTTAAATTAGTTCTGTTCTCTGCAAAGCGAGAGTGGCTCTAAGTTGACTGGTTGGGAGAAGACAATAGAATTCAGTTGTGAGAAGATGCTAGCTGAAGTTAGGATGGGTAGTAATTAAGAGTAGTGGACAAGGTGTGATGGCTCATGCCTGTAACCCCAGCACTTTGGGGAGCTGAGGCAGGAGGATCACTTGAGGCCAGGGGTTCGAGACCAGCCTGGACAACATGGTGAGACCCCATCTTCACTATATATATATATATATATTTTTTTTTAATGAAGCAGGAGGATTGCTTAAGCCCAGGAGGTCAAGGCTGCAGTGAGCTATGATACTCCACTGCACTCCAGGCTGGGTGAAAGAGTGAGTCCCTGTCAAAAAAAAAAAAAAAAAAAAATCAAAAGGCATATGGGTATATGTGTTGGTTTTAAGTTATACATTGTTTTAGGCACTTGATATCTACCATTTATTTTTAACCATATCCCCAATAAATAGTAAACTTCCCAAACACAAGGATCCTCTTTTCTTCCTCTTCCAGTTTCTCCAGCTTTGTGTTCCTTTGCTGCCATCTCTACTACACAGTGGAACTCAATTTAACTTAGAGAAAAAAAAAAAATAGCCGAAGCCAAACCTTTTAACTCTGATTCTTCTTTTCAGTTGAGTGGCCCATTTCCCACCCCCTGGTGTTGGTGGAGCAGCTGTGGAACAGTGAGGGAAGGAGAGATGAGGACTTGAACATATTTGGAATATGACCAAGATGTCTTTACCTTTATTGAGTCCTGACGAAATCTGGCTGTTATAAATCCTGATTGAATCCCATGATGTTTTCCAAGCAAATGGGACCACTTTGTAAGAAGCAGAAGCATCCTCTCACCATGTGCAAGAGGAGGAGGTGTAAATGGAGAGAAGCCACCAGCATTTTCAGAAAGCTACATGATGTAACAGCCCCACTGCACCGCCTCATTTGTGCTGGAAAATTTTAAATAAGAGAAATAGGATTCTGTCCCATTAGCATTGCAACAAGTATGTTCTCAGCATAATAAACTTGGTACCAGGGTGGCATTCAGCTCCATTTTACATGCCCTTCTGTCTCACCTTTCATTGCCAATGCCATTGGAGTCCTAATGGAAAGACAGCCTTTGAAAGAACCCTGCTGGCTTTTTGGCTGCCTGTTGGCAACGGAGGAGAATAGGAGGATGGGAATATGCATTTGTAAAGTTCCACTTGCTTATCTTACTTAGGGACAGCATTTTATCCTTTCAAGCTCATCTCCCAGCCACTGTAATTAGGTTTTCCAGAAACAGTCTTGCTGCTGTCTTGACATCACAATAGCATTTTGATGAGCTTGGACAGTTACCAGTTCATCCGTCTGGCAAGACATTGCTGCATATCCAAATTCACTGTATCGTTGTGGATGCCATTAATTCCCAGAAGGGAAAGAGAAATATTTTTACAACAATATGCAAAGAAGTCATTCAAGAGCAGGCTTATGGCGTTAAAACTTTTGTCTTCAAACCTAGCAGCAAGTCTTCTCATATTGAGTCATTTACTTACAGGGGCATAAATGAGTGTACAGTTCTTTCATTGACGAGCAGGCAAGGGAAAACATAATCAGAGAAAGAGAAGGGGTGATAAAGAGAGGTATGTGCACGAAAGGCAAGAGGGAGAGACATGTCTTGAGCCGAAAGCTTCTTGAGGTCAGGATTCAGGTTTTCACTATGGTTCTTCTTTTGAACAAGATGGTACAGGTGGTCATGTTGATACTGAGGGAACCTGTCCCCTTTGAGCATTGGTGATTTTGCAGTCAGACTTAAAGCGTCTATTATGAGTCAAGGTCTTCTATAATGCATCTTGAACTCAACACCAGAACTGTCCAGTGCCATGCTTTCAGGAGACTTTTGTTTAGGTGGAACAAGTCTGTCCATATAAGACTGCTAGTGCTGATATAAGTGTTCTATTATCTGCCATCAAAGCGCTGGAAATGGGGCTAGGGCGACTGAGAAACTGAATTTTTAATTAAAAAAAATCTTTTTTAGAGATGGGGTCTTGCTCTGTTGTGCAGGCTGGAGTGCAGTGGCACAATCATAGCTTACTGCACCCTCGATCGTCTGAGCTGAAGTGATCCTCCTGCCTCCATTTCTCAAGTAGCTGGGACTACACAGTCATGCACCACTACACCTGGGTAACTTCTAAATTTTTTGTAGAGATGACAGTCTCACTATGTTGCCCAGACTGGTCTGGAACTTCTGGCCTCAAGCATTTCTCCCAACTTGGCCTCCCAAAGTTCTGGGATTACAGGTGTAAGCCACTGTACCCAGTGATCTTTAATTTTTTAGATAGTGCTATGGAGGGTTGAGGATATCTACTGTAGGTATTCATGTAGCATCTCATCCTGAAAGAGAATGTACAACAACCTCCTTCCAACCCAAGGATAGAGGAGGAGAATTCTGTCATCACTAACTCAACCCTTTGCAATTAATCTCAGTCCCTCAAGTAGGAGAAGAAGGCACCTGAGTAATAGAATAATGCCCCATGCCTTGGGCTAAAGACATGCGCCTATTTTTTATGCCTATCCATTTCTTTTTAAAAATCTAGTCATCGCAAATACCTCTAGCATCACTGTGGAAGTAGAAATAATAGCTTTTGCTTTTGATTAGCACCTGGAACCATCGTGGTGCCCAGTTTCTAGCTCAAAGATGCCTACTCAACAGATTCGATGCATATTCTAGAAGGAAGCTTTTAAGTTTTCTTGAAATAAAATACAGGTATCTTTGCTGTGAGACATGACTTCCGGATGCTGGGAGGAGGGAAAGACTGTTGTCCCCTTCTGGTTGAAATTGTTTGATTGCTTTTAACAACCATCAGAAGGTAAGAAAGATCCTTTTGGCCTTGAGCCAGAAACAGGTTATCTGTGTTCTTTGAAAAATTTTTACTGATTTCTACTGCCGTCATTGTCACCTCATGGAGGCATTAACAATTAGAATTGCAATTATCTCGGGGCAGCTTTTGCTCCCTGGCCCCTGTGTGTATCAGTAAAGGTGGCATGTGGGCAATTGGGAAAGGCATATTTGGCCTGATGAGTCTACTGCAGCTGCCTAAGTAGAAATGCCAACGCAAAGCTGAGCTGCTAATTGGAAATGGAATAAACTAAAATCTTGGTTCAAATGGCAGCTATATTTTTTAAAGAAAAGATTTCAGTTGAAATGCCAAAGGAGACAGTTAGCCAAAACATTTGTCTATGGAAATTTCTCTTCTCATTTTTACTCAGATTTACAGCTGGGTGTTAAGCGAAGCATTTCTTGAGAACACATGTCACGGATAAACCAAGATGTTTATTTTCCTAAGTAGCAGATCAGATTGAACTCACAACAAATAGTTCAATTAGTATGATTACTAAGAGGCTGATTAATTCGGGCTGCAATAAATGAAATAGGGTGTGTTAGAACTGGGCTCCTAGGAAGGCCATATCAACAAGATTATGTTATTAGCTGGCTAATAGTACATTTTAAGTTGTGTGTGTGTGTGTGTGTGTGTGTGTGTTTTTTTTTTTTTTTTAGCCGGAGTGTCTCGCTCTGTCGCCCGGGCTGGAGTGCAGTGGTGCAATCTCGGCTCACTGCGCCTTCTAGGTTCACGCCATCCTCCTGCCTCAGCCTCCCGAGTAGCTGGGACTACAGGCGTGTGCCACCACACCCAGCTAATTTTTGTATTTTTAGGAGAGACGCAGTTTCACCATGCTTATCAGGCTGGTCTTGAACTCCTGACCTTGTGATCTTCCTGCCTTGGCCTCTCAAAGTGCTGGGATTACAGGCGTGAGCCACCGTGCCTGGCCACATTTTAAGTTTTTTATGGACTGTCAGGGTGAAAGGGTGACAAAGAGATAAAAAATGTGCCTGCATGTTCTGCAAAACTGTTATTTTAAAAATATATTGTGCATGGTATTGTTCTACGGCTCTTCTACAGGGACTCATGGGCTAAGTTCTACATTCTTTGAATTTATCGTTGGAAAAATGCTCGCCCCACCTGGTGAGCTGGTAAGATTCCTTATATCAGGCATCAGGAGCTACACATCTCATTTAGTGTCTCTTTTGCCCAGGATTCCTGAAAACTCAGAGGTGAATTCGCTACTCAACTACATTATTGTCCTTGGCTTCTATTCCCGCTACACCCCACCTAGCTAGGAGTGGCTCCAGAGATGTTGGAAGTGAGTGGGAATTTTGGCTGTCTCCTTTCTAACAGTAATCTTAAACAAATTACTTTGCTTTCTGAACCCTAATTTCCTTATATGTAAAGTGGGTTACTAATTTTTATTTCATATGCATTTGGTCATAGTGCTGGTTCATAGGAAACACTCAAAATGCTAATTTTTGAAATTTAAATTATTCTTTTCATCTTCAATTTATCGTAAATTGTCTTAAGTTGTATTTGGAAGCTAGTATGCAATTGAAGAGAGAATCAAAATATAATTTGAGGGTAGTTATTTCAGAGACTGACCCAAGATGGGTACACTGACATTGTCTTTTGTCTATAGTTCCTGCAAAAGGTAAAATTTACATATAGTGAAATGTACAAATCTTAAGTATGCAATTCAATGAATTTTGACAAATGCATATTCTCATGTAACCCAAGCTTCTTTTTTTCCCCTTCTAACTTTTATTTTAGGTTAAGAGGGTACATGTGCAGGTTTGTTACATGGGTAAATTGTGTGTCACTGCACTTTGGGTGTACAGATTATTCTGTCACCCAGACATAGTGCCTGAAAGGTAGTTTTTAACCCTAACCCTCCTCCCACTCTCCACCCTAACGTAGGTCCCAGTGTCTGTTGTTCCCTTGTTTGTGTCCATGTGTACTCAAGGCCTAGCTCACACTTATGAGAACATGTTGTATGCGTTTTTCTATGCCTGCATTAGGTTGCTTAGGACATTGGCCTCCCGTTGAATCCATGTTGCTGCAAATAACATGATTTCGTTCTTTTTTATGGGTGTGTAGTATTCCATGGTGTATATGTACTATGTTTTCTTTATCCAGTCCATCTCTAATGGGCATGTAGTTTGATTCTATATATTTGCTATTGTGAACAGTACTGCAGTAAACATACATGACCATGTCTCTTTATGGTAGAACAATTTATATTCCTTTAGGTATACTCCCAGAAATGGGATTGCTGGGTCAAATGGTAGCTCTGTTTTAAGTTCTTTGAGAAATTGCCAAACTGCTTTCCACAGAGGCTGAACTAATTTATACTCTCACCCTCAATATAAGAATGTTCCCTTTTCTCTGCAACCTTGCCAGCGTTTTTTAAAAAGTTTTTAGTAGTAGCCATTCTGACTGGCAGGAGATGGTATTCATTGTGGTTTTGATTTGCATTTCTCTAATAATTAGTGATGTTGAGTGTTTTTCATATGCTTGTTGGCCACTTGTATGTTTTCTTTTAGGAAGTATCTGTTTATGTCCTTTGCCCATTTTTAAAAATGGGGTTACTTGGGTTTTTTTGCTTGCTGATTTGTTTAAGTTTATAGATTCTGGATATTAGACCTTTGCTGGAAGGATAGTTTGCAAATATTTTCTCCCATTCTTAGGTTGCCTATTTACTGTGTTGATAGTTTGTTTTGCTGTGCAGAAGTTCTTTGGTTTAATTAGGTTCCACTTAACAATTTTTGTTTTTGTTGCAAGTGCTTTTGGAGTCTTTGTCATGGAATCTTTGCCAGGGCCTATGTCCAGAATGGTGTTTCCTCTAGATGTTTCTTCTAGGGTTTTACAGGTAAGTCTTTAATCCTCCTTAAATTGATTTTTGTATATGGTAAAAGGAAAGGGTCCAGTTTCAGTCTTCTGCATATGGGTAGCCAGTTATCCCAGCACCATATATTGAGCAGGGAGTCCTTTTTTCACTGCTTGTTTTTGTGGATTTTGTTGAAGATCAGATGGTTGTAGGTATGCGGCTTTATTTATGCATTCTCTAACCTGTTCCATTTGTCTATGTGTCTGCTTTTGTACCAGTACCATGCTGCTTTAGTTGTTGTAGCCTTATAGTATAGTTTAAAGTTGGGTAATGTGATGCTTCCAGCTTTGTTCTTTTTGCTTAGGGTTGCTTTGGCTATTCGAGCTCTTTTTTGGTTCCATATGAATTTTAGAATAGTTTTTTTCTTTTTTCCTAATTAAAAAAAATGGCATTGGTAGTTTGATAGAAATAGCATTGAATCTATTCATTGCTTTGGGCAGTATGGCCATTTTAACAATATCGATTCTCCCTATCCATAAGCATGAAATGTTTTTCCATTTGTTTGTGTCATCTGTGATTTCTTTCAGCAGTGTTTTACAGTTCTCATTGTAGATGTTTTTCACCTCCCTGATTAGCTGTATTCCTAGGTATTTTATTCTTTTTGTGTCACTGGGTTTGGGGTACAGATTTAGTCCATCACCCAGACAGTGAGCATAGTCCCTGATAGGTGTGAATAGAATTGCATTCGTGATTTGGTTCTGAGCTTGGATGTCATTGGTGTATAGAAATGCTACTGATTTTTATATATTGATTTTGTATGTTAAAACTTTGCTGCAGTTGTTTATCAGATCTAGGAGCCTTTGGGCAGAGATTACAGGGTTTTCTAGATGCACAATCATATTGACTGCAAAGACAGATAGTTTGACTTCCTCTCTTCCTATTTGGATGCCTTTTCTTTCTTTCTCTTGCCTGATTGCTTTTGCTAGGGCTTCCATAACCCATACTTCTATTAAGATATAGAACATTTATGTCACCTAACACATTTCCCTCTGGTCCTTCCCGGTCAACCCCTCTTTACTTAAAGACAAAAGTTTTCTAAATCATTTTTATTATAGATTCCTTTGGCCTGTTTAAAAATGTCACATAAATGGAATCATATAGTAGGTACTGTTTCATGTCTGGCTTCTTTGGCTCAGCATGACTTAGATTCACCCGTGTTGCTGGGAATATAAGCAGTTCACTTCTTTTCAATATTAAGCTGTATTCCTTTGTATGAAGACATCACAAATGTTCGTGAACATTTGATTGTTTTCACCTCTGGCCATTATGTATAAAGCTGCTATTCTATCTCCATTGAATTGTCTTAGCTCTTTTCTCAAAAATTTATATTTGTGGGTCTATGTATGCACTCTCTGTGTTGTCGCATTTATCTATGTGTCTCTTCTTTCACAAATACTACACTGTTTTGATTACTGTAGGTTTATAATCAGTCTTGAAATTGAAGTATTGTGACTCTTCCAACTTTGTTCTTCTTCTTAAGATTATGTTGGCTATTTTAAGTAGTTGATGTTCCATATATATTTTAGAATCAATTTGTTGATGTCTGCAAGATAGCCTGCTCAGACTGTGATGGAGATTGAGCTGAATTTATAGATCAAGTTGGAAAAAACTTACAACTTTACAATACTCGGTCTTCGAATCCACGAACAAAGAACATCCATTTACTTAAATCTTCTTTGTTTTTTTCGTCAGAGTTTTATAGTTTTCTGCTTATTGATCTTACAGATATTTTGTTAGATTTATACATAAATATTTCATTTTTTGGTGCTATTGTAAATGAGATTGTGTTTTTATTCTCAAGTAAAATTGTTAATTGCTGGTATATAAGAAAGCCATTGAGTTTTGTATATTAACCTAGTATCCTAAGACCTTGTTATAATCACTTATTATGTCTAGACTATTTTCTCTGGATGTTTTCCATTTTTTTCCAATTATGGCATCTGTGAGCAAAGATAGTTTTATTTTATCCTTCTGATTCTGTATATTTTTTGTTTTCTGGGGTTTTTGTTTGTTTGTTTGTTTAAGAGATGATGCCATACTGTGTTGTCCAGGCTGGTCTCAATCTCCTGGGCTCAAGCAGTCCTCCCATTTCAGTCTCCATAGTAGCTGGAGCTATAGGTATGCAACATTGTGCCTGGCTGATTCTGCATATTCTAAAATTTTTATTTCTTGTCTTATTGCACGGGTAGGACTTCCAGTACAATGCAGAATAGAAGTGGTGAGGGGGGACATCTTTGTATTATTCTGATCTTAGTAAAAAGCATCCACTTTCTCATCAGTAGGTTTGATGTGTATAGATTCTGTATAGGTGTTCACTGTCAAGTGGAGAGAATTTCTCTTTATTCTTGGTTTGAATGAGTATTGGATTTTATAAAATGCTTTTTTCTATGCTAATTGATGTGATCATTTGCTTTTTCTTCTTTAGGCCATTGGTGTGGTAAATTACACTTATTGATTTTCAAATGTTGAACCAACCTTGCGTACATGAAATAAATCACAATTGGTTGTGGTATATAATTCTTTTATGCATTATGGGTTCTGTTTGTTAATTTTTTTAGTATTTTTATGTTTATACCTATAAAAGTTACTGGTTTGTAGTTTTCCTTTTTTGTATTGGTTTTTTTTTTTTTTTTTTTGAAGGGGCCTGCCCCTCCACACCTGTGGGTATTTCACAAGGTGGAGACGAGAAACTGAGAAAAGAAATAAGACACAAAGTATAGAGGAAGAAAAGTGGGCCCAGGGGACCGGAGCTTCAGCAAGTGAGGACCTGCACCAGCACTGGTCTCTGAGTTCCCTCAGTATTTATTGATCACTATCTCTACTATCTCGGTGAGGGGCATGTGGCAGGACTATAGGGTAATGGTGGGGAGAAGATCAGCAGGAAAACTTGTGAGCAAAGGACGCTGTGTCATAAATAAGTTTAAGGAAAAGTGCTATGCCTGGATGTGCCAGATTTATGTTTGACTTTACACAAATATCTCAATGCAGTAAACAGCAGTATTGCCGCCAGCATGTCTCACCTCCAGCCATAAGGCGGTTTTCTCTTATCTCAGTAAATAGAATATACAATCGGGTTTTACACTGGGACATTCCATTCCCAGGGACAAGCAGGAGACAGATGCCTACCTCTTAATTGCAAAGAGGCCTTCCTCTTGCACTAATCCTCCTCAGCACAGACCCTTTACCGGTGTCGGGTTAGGGGACAGTCAGGTCTTTCCTTTCCCATGAGGCCATATCTCAGGTTGTCTCAGTAAGGGGAAGCCTTGGACAATACCCAGGCTTTCTTGGGCAGAGGTCCCTGCAGCCTTCTGCAATGCATTGTGTCTCTGGGTACTCGAGAATGGAGAATGACAATGACTTTTACCAAGCATACTGCCTGCAAACACATTTTTAACAAAGCACATCCCGCACAGCCCTAAATCCATTAAAACTTGAGTCAATATAGCACATGTTTCTGTGAGCACAGTGTTGGGGCTAGGGTTACAGATTAACAGCATCTCAAGGCAGAAGAATTTTTCTTGGTATAGATCAAAATGGAGTTTCTTATGTCTTCCTTTTTCCACATAGACACAGTAACAGTCTGATCTCTCTTTCTTTCCCCCACTTTTTTTTTTTTTTTTTTTTTTTTTTTTTTTTTTTTGAGACAGAGTCTCACCAAGGCTGAAGTGCAGTGGCGTGATTACAGATCACTACAACCTTGACCTCCTGGGCTCAAGTGATCCACCTCAGCCTCTCAAGTATCTGGGACTACAGGTGTATGCTACCATGTCCACTGAATTTTTTATTAATTTTTTTTTCTTTAGCGGCAGGGTCTATGTTTTTTCTTTAGCGGCAGGGTCTATGTTTTTTTTTCTTTAGCGGCAGGGTCTATGTTGCCCAGGCTGGTCTTGAACTCCTGGCTTCAAGCAATCATCCTGCCTTGGCCTCTGGAAGTGCTGGGATTACAGGCATGAGCCACTATGTCTGGCTCTTTCTTGTTCTGTTTTTATTTGGTTTTGGTATTAGGGGTAATTTTGGCCTCAGAGAGTAAATTAGGAAGTGTTCCTCCTGCTTCTAGTTTCTGGAAGAGATTGTGAAGAATTGGTTTGGTATAATTTCTATCATAAATGTTGTGTAGAATTTACCAGTGAATCCATATGGGCATGGTACTATTTTTTAAGGTTATTAATTATTAATTTAGCTTTTTTACTAGATATAAGGGATTCATGTTTGTCTCCTTGTGTGTGTGGGTTTTTTTCAACTTTGATTTTGTATTCAAGGGGTGCATATACATTTTTGTTACCTCGGTATACTGTGTAATGCTGAGATTTGAGGTATGAATGATCCCATCACCCAGGTACTGAGCATGGTACCCAATAGGTAGCTTTTCAACCCTTGATCTCATCCTCCCTCCCCTTCTAGTAGTCTCCAGTGTCTGCTATTCCCTTCTTTATGTTCATGAGCACTCACTGTTTAGCTCCCATGCATAAGTGAGAACATGCAATATTTGGTTTTCTGTTCCTGTGGTAAGTTGCTTAGGATAATGGCCTTCAGCTGCATCCATGTTGCTGCAAAGGATATAATTTTTTATGGCTGTGTAGTATTCTATAGTGTACATGTACAGTCTTTTCTTAATTCATTCCACTATTGATGTGCATTTAGGTTGATTCCATATCTTTGCTATCATGACCAGTGCTGCAGTGTACACATGAGTGCATGTGTCTTAATGGTAGAATGATTTGTTTTCTTTTATATATATACTAGGTAGTGGGATTGCTGGATCGAATGGTAGTTTCTGTTTTAAGTTCTTGATAAATCTCCAAACTCCTTTCCACAGTGGCTAATTTACATTCCTACCAACAGCATATAAGGGTTCCCTTTTCTGTTCACCCTTACTGGCATCCATTGGTTTTTGACTTTTTAATAATAGCTGTCTGACTGGTGTGGATGCTATCTCATTGTGGTTTTGATTTGCGTTTCTCTGATTATTAGCAATGTTGAGCTTTCTTTCATAACGTTTGTTGGCCGCTTGTATGTCTTCTTTTGAGAAGTATCTGTTCATGTCCTTTGCCCGTTTTTTAATGGGGTTATTTGTTTTTTGCTTGCTGATTTGTTTAAGTTCCTTACAGATTCTGGATATTAGACCTTTGTTGGAGGGATAATTTGCAAATATTTTCTCCCAATCTTAGGTTGTCTGTTTACTCCATTGTTAGTTTCTTTTAATGTGTAATGTGTAGAAGCTCTTTGGTTTAATTAGGTTTGACTTAGCAATTTTTGTTTTTGTTGCAATTGCTTTTGGAGTCTTAGTCATAAAATCTTTGTCAGGGCCTATGTCCAGAATGGTGTTTTCCTGGGTTTACTTCTAAGAGTCTTACAGTTTTAGGTCTTACATTTAAATCTTTAATCCATCTTGAGTTATTTTTGTTAACTTTGTCAAAGACTAGATAGCTGTAGGTGTGTGGCTTTATTTCTGTGTTCTCTAACCTGTTCCTTTTGTCTATATGTCTGTTTTTGTACCAGTTTCAAGCTGTTTTGGTTACTGTAGCTTTGTAGTATAGCTTGAAATTGGGTACTGTGATGCCTCCAGCTTTTTTTTTTTTTTTGCTTAGGATTGCTTTAGTTATTCGAAGTCTATTTTGGTTCCATGTGAATTGTACCATTTTTTTTAAACAATTCTATGTAAAATGATATTGATAGTTTGATAGGAATAGCATTTAATCTATAGATTGCTTTGGACAGTATGGCCATTTTAATGACATTGATTTTTCAAATCCATGAACATAAAATATTTTTCCATTTGTTTGTGTCATTTATGGTTTCTTTTAACAGTGTTCTGTAGTCCTTGTAGAGATATTTTGCCTCCTTGGTGAGATGTTTTCCTAGGTATTTTATGTTTTGTGTGATTATTGTAAATGGGATTAAATTCTTGATTTGTCTTTTGGCTTGGACACTACTCATGTATGGAAATGCTACTGACTTTTGTACATTGATTCTGTATCCTGAAACCTTGCTAAGGTATTTTATCAGTTCTAATAGCCTTTTGGCAGAGTCCTTAGGGTTTTCTAAGTATAGAATCATATTGTCAATGAGGAGAGAGAGTTTTACTTCTTATTTACCTATTTGGATGCCTTTTATTTCTTTCTCTTGCCTGATTGCTCTGGCTAGCACTTCCAGTACTGTGTTGAATAGGACTGTCTGTGTGTTTTGGTAGTTTGTGTTTCTCAAGAAATTGGTCTGTTTCATCTAAATTATTACATTTATGGGAATAGAGTTTTTCATAGTTTTCTTTATTTTCCTTTTAATGTTTATGGGATCAGTATTAATGACCTTTCTTTCATTTCTAAATTGTGTCTTCTCTTTTCTTTCTGTTAGCTTTGCTAGAAGTTTATCAATTTTATTGTTTCAGTGAACCAGTTTTTAGTTTGATTAAATTTATGTATTGTTTTCCTATATTTATTTTTACTAATTTCTGCTCTAATTTGTATTATTTCTTCTGTTTGGTCAGGTTTAAATTGCTCTTCTTCCTCTAGTTACCTAAGATATAAGCTTATATGATTACTTCTAGAGCATTTTTTCTGTACTGTATGCAATTAATGCTGTATGTTTTCTTCTAAGCATTATCTTTGCTGCATCCCACAAATTTATTAAGTTATACTTTATTTACATTTAGTTGAAATATTTAAAAAATATATTTGAGACTTTGTGTGTTATTTGGGAGTATGTTCTTTAATTTTCAAATGTTTGAGGATTATCAAGCCATCCTTCTGTTGATTTCTAGCTTAATTTCACTGTTATCTTAGAACACTGTATGATTTATATCTTGTAAGTTTAAAAAGATATATTCTGTGGTCCAGAATGGCATCTATCTTGGTCAATGTTCCATGATAACTTGAAGAAAATGTACATTCTGCTCATTTTAAAATTGAGTATACTATAATTGTCAATAAGTTCGAGTTGATTAATAGTGTTGTTTGGGTCAACTCTATCTTCATTGGTTTTCTGCCTATATGATCTATCAGTTACTGACAGTGGGTGTTGATAGGTGATATAGACCAACTCCTTGACAGACACAAACTACTAAAACACACCAGGAGTCGTATTCAACACAGTACTGGAAGTAATCTATCAGTTATTGACAGGGGATGTTGAAATATGCCTGTTTTGGCTGGGCACAGTGGCTCAAGCCTGTAATCGCAGCACTTTGGGAGGCCAAGGCAGGTGGATCACTTGAGGTTAGGAGTTTGAGACCAGCCTGGCCAACATGGTGAAACCTCATCTCTACTAAAAATACAAGTAATCCTGGCTACTTGGGAGGCTGAGGCAGGAGAATCGTTTGAACCCGGGAGTTGGAGGTTGTAGTGAGCTGAGACCGCGCCATTGCACTCCAGCCTGGGCAACAAGAGCAAAACTCCATCTCAAAAAAAGAAAGAAAGAAAGAGAGAAAGAGAGAAAGAGAGAGGGAGAGGGAGAGGAAGAGAAAGAAGGAAGGAAGGAAAAGAAAGAAAGAAAGAAAGAAAGAAAGAAAGAAAGAAAGAAAGAAAGAAAGAAAGAAGAAAGAAAGAAAGAAAAGAAAGAAAGAAAGAAAGAAAGAAAGAAAGAAAAGAAAGAAAGAAAGAAAAAGAAAGAAAAAAAGAAAGAAAGAAAGAAAGAAAGAAAGAAAGAAAGAAAGAAAGAAAGAAAGAAAGAAAGAAAGGGAAAGCAAGCAAGCAAGCTATTTCTCCTTTCAGTTTTATCAGTTTAGTGGTCATTTATTGTTAAGTTTATTTTGTCTGAAAGTAATATAGCTATTCCAGTTTTCTTTTCATTACTGTCAGTATGGTATATCCTTCTCTGTCCCTTTATTTTTAACATGCCTTTATATTTAAAGTGGATTTGTTATAGATAACATAGAGTTATGAATTGTTCTTATTGTTTGTAATTGCTGTGATATTCTCTTTTACTTAATATATTTACAGCACTTATATTTAAAGTGATTATTGATGTAATTGAATTAATAGCAATCATGTTTGCAACTGTTTTGTATTGATTGGCAGAGGCTCTGCCTTTCCTGGTTTTAAATGAGCATTTTATGTTGTCCTATTTTATCTCTTTCTTAGCATATCACTTATCCGTCTTTAAAATGTTTTTAATGCTTTCCGTAGAGTTTACAATATTCACTTTCACTAGTCTAAGTTCACTTTCAAGGGACACTATTCTGTTTCAAGTGTAGGTCAGGTACCTTATAATAGAGCATTCCTGATCCCTCCCTCCTGTTTCTTGTGACATTGCTGTCATTCATTTCACCTATCAATATGCTATACTATCCCACTACGTTGTTACTATTGTTACTTTAAACAGAGTTAGCTCTTGTATCAATTAATAAGAAAAAATATTTTGCCTTTATTCTATTATGCTATTCCTTTTGTCATGTATATCCAAATTTTTGACATGTGTCATTCTCTTTCTTCACAAAGAAAACTTTTCCCCATTTCATCTCAGGCAATCAAAAATGGAGGGAATTTACTAATGGTAAGTTCCATCAGTTTTTGATTGTCTGAGAAAGTCTTATTTATACTTCCCTTTGGAGGATAATTTTGCTGGAATTCTAGTTGGTACTTTTGTTTTCAATAGTCACTATTTCACTCTACTTTCTCCTTGCTTGCATGATTTCTGATTTAAAAAAAAAAAATCTGCTGTAAATCTTACATTGTTCTTCTAGAGGTAAGGTGTATTTTTCCTGTCTGCTTTCAATAATTTATTTTGGTTTTTAGTTGCCTGCAATTTGAATATAATATGCCCAGTGGGTTTCTTTTAAAAAATTTTTAAATTTAAATTTAAAAAAGTTTTGAATTTGTGTAGTCCAAAATTAATTCTGAAAAGTTCTCAGCTATTACTTCAAAATTCATTTTGCTCCATTTGATATTTCTTCTAGTATTCCAATTATACCTATGATAGATCTTTTAAATTGTCCCATAGCTCTTGGATATTGTCATGTATTTCTTTATCCTTTCTTTCCTTTTGCATTTTAGTTTTCAAAGTTTCTATTGACCTATGTTCAAGCTCACTAATTCTTCAGCCTTTTAAGTATTAGAGAGACTATCAAAGGTATTCTTTATTTCAGTGCAGTATTTTTATTTCTAGCATTTCCTTTTATGCTTTTCTTAGAACTTCCATTGCTCTGCTTATACTACAGGCTTTTTTTCCTCCCTTCTGACAGCGTCTGACTCTATTGCCCAGGCTGGAGTACAGTGGGATGATCTCGGCTCACTGCTACCTCTGCCTCCCAGGTTCAAGCGATTTTCCTGCCTCAGCCTCCCCAGTAGCTGGGATTACAAGTGTGGGGCACCACGCCTGGCTAATTTTCATATTTTTAGTGGAGACAGGGTTTCGCCATGTTAGCCAGGCTGGTCTCAAACTCCTGACCTCAGGTGATCCACCCGCCTCAGCCTCCCAAAGTGATTACAGGCATGAGCCACCATGCCCAGCAACAGACCTGTTTTTTTGCCTGTTGCCTACCTTCCTATTAGAGCCCTTGGCATATTCATCATAGTTATTTTAAATTGCCTGTGTAATAACTCCAATTTTGTTTCAAATCTGCATCTGATTCTGATGTTTTGTGTGATAGGAATTGAGGTCAATAAGTCTTAAGTGTGAGATTTTTATTCATCTGGTTTGGATTGGGCTTCATGTTTTCTGTAGTTTTGTATACTAGGTATTGCAGATTCCTCTTCCTTCTTGATTTTGTGTATCTCTAAGTACTCCTACTCAGAAAGAATCTGTGTCTTGCAGCCCTTTTAGCTGTAATCTACTGTTATTATATGGGAGTCCTACTGGTGTGGGAATAAATATGGAAGAGAAGGAGTATTCTATAATATTTCAATTAAATCTCAGCCTTTTAGTAGGCCAGTGTCTCTGGCCTGTGACTTCCACAAGGTTGTTTGTTGTTGGTGCTGTTTTTGGTATTTTGGTTGGTTTTGCTGCTGCTGTTGTTTTTGGTATAGTGTACTAGTTTGTATGTAATATTGTTTAACTGTGTTCCCCAAAAGCAGGTGTTGGAAACTTAATCCCCAAAGCAACAGTGTTGGGAGGTGAGGGAGATGTTTAAGGCATGAGGGCCCCACTTTCATAAGTAAATTAATGCCAATTATAAAAGCACTTGAAACTGTGAGTTTGATCTCTTATTATTACTCTTGTTCTTCTGCCTTTGCCATGGGATGACAAAGCATGAAGACCCTCACAAGATGCTGGCACCTTGATATTGGACTTCCTAGCCTCCAGAATTGTGAGCCAAGTATGTTTCTGTTCATTATAAATTGCCCTGTATATAGCATGCTATTATAGCAACACTAAACAAACTATGATACCAGGGTTGCCATAACAAAGTAAAACAGACTGGATGGCTTAAACGGCAGAAATTTATTTTTTGAAATTCTGGAGCCTGGAAGTCTAAGATCAAGGTGTGAGAATGGTTGGTTTCTTGTAGAGCCTGTTTCCTTGACTTATAGATGGCCATCTTCTTCCTGTATCTTTCTTTTGTGTGTGTCAGTGCCCTAATCTTTTCCTTTAAGGTCATCAGTAATGTTGGTTAGGGCCCACCCCAATGATCTCATTTTAAATTAATTACCTCTTCAAAGACACTATCCCTAAATACAGTCATATTCTAAGGTACTAGGGGTTAGGAGTTCAACATATAAATTTGGGGGGAACATGTGAATTTTAGGGGGACGCAAATCATCCCGTAACATATAAATTACTCCTGCCTTCCCTTAGATGTGACAGGAGAGCTAGAGGAGGCTGGAATGAGAGGAATGTCCTCCCCCATGGCTCTTGAATAGGCTCTGATAAATTCTTTTACCCTGGAGAGTAGGCTTGTGTTATGGAGAAAACTCTGAGTGCATTTCAAGGCTTACTCTTCTCTTCTCCCTCCTAGAGCCATAAACAGCTCTTTCTTGGACTTCATCTGGTAGGGTTTCTAAAAGTAAAGCCCACAAAAATGTAGGAGTCTTCTAAGACCATAACTTCCAGGACTTTCTCACTGTCATATGAGTCCACACTCAGCCTCCAGCAATTCATGAAAATTGTCATTTAAGCATTCATACCAGTTTATAACTCCAGTGGCTTCTGCCTCAGTTAAGCAGATCCAGGCTCTCTTGATTCACCTGTCTTTCCAAATTTCAGGGTATCGGTTTGTCCTGCAAATTCAGTTCTCTGATGGGTCCAAGAAATGTCATAATTTTCAGTTTGTTCAACTTTTTCTTGTTGCAATCAAAGGAGTTGCAATGGTTAATTGAATACGTGAACTTGACTGAGCCACAGGGTGCCCAGATATTTGGTCAAACATTAGTCTGGGAGTTTCTGTGAAGTTGTTTTGGGATGAGATTAACATTTAAACTAGCAGAATGAATAAATCAGATTCCCCTCACTGATGCAGAGAATCTTAGCCAATTAGTGGAATGCCTGAATAGAATAAAAAATTAGGCCTCCCCCAAGTAAGAAAGTCCTTCCTGTCTAACTTCAAACTGGGTTGTGGGCTTTTTCTTCCCATCATACTGAAACATCAACTCTTTCTGGGTTGCTAATCTGTTGGCCTTCAGACTGGAACTATATCATTGGCTCTCCTGAGTCTCTAGCTTGCCAATTCCTGCTGCAGATTTTGGGGCTTCTCAGTCTCCATAATTGTGTGATATATCTTTATAATAAATCTCTCTTTGTTTCTATTTTTCTCTTCATATATGTATATATGATTTTTTGTTTGTTTTTGTTTTTGTTTTTTGAGATGGAGTCTTGCTCTTTCGCCCAGGCTGGAGTGTAGTGGTGCCATCTCAGCTCACTGCAAGCTCCGCCTCCTGGGTTCACGCCATTCTCCTACCTCAGCTTCCCAAGTAGCTGGGACTACAGGTGCCCACCACCACACCCGGCTAATTTTTTTTGTATTTTTTTTTTAGTAGAGATGGGATGTCACTCTGTTAGCCGGGATGATCTCGATCTCCTGACCTTGTGATCCGCCTGCCTTGGCCTCCCAAAGTGCTAGGATTACAGGCATGAACCACCATGCCTGGCCATATGTATATATGTTTTATACACACACATATTATTCATTATATTTCTCTGGAGAACCTTGACTAATACAGGAGTAATGATGTCTGAGCTCTTTACATATTGGAGATAAAATTGGAAGTTCTGATTATATATTAAATTATTTTATTTACTGAGAATTAAAAATAGAAAGACACTGCAACTGTCCCCAAATAGATGTGTCTCTTTTCTCCCTGCTGTATGAGAAACTCCAACATTTTAGAAATTTTGTTTATACTTTTTGATGATTCTAACTGTGAATTTAAATATATAATATTATTAAATTTTTGGAATATGAATCTACTTGTCCAATTTTATTACATTGTATTAAGCTTCATTCACAATTATTTAGTTTTAACTCTATATTGTATAGAGTTAAGTTGTTCATGTTTAATTTTTTTCTACCATGACTTAACAGGTTTTTTATTTGGATTGATCTCTCAGATGGCTGAAATATATCTGACTAGATGTTTCAGGAAGATTTTCTGGTTGCTATAATTTCTAAGTCCTTGAATGATTAAGAATATTCTTGTTTCCTTCACACACAATCACTAGCTAGTTTGGGAATGAAAGTTTTGTACTTATTCTGCCCTAAAAACTCTGTAGACTTTGCCTTGTGACTCTTGCCATTTAGTGTACAGAGAAGTTTGAGGTCCCCTAAGAGTTTTTGCCTTGATAGGTGGCTTCTTTTTGCTGCCTGGATGGTTCTAATATTTTTTATCCTTGAGATTCAAAAGTTTCATCAAGATATGTCTAGATGTTGCTTTCTTCTCATTAATTTTGTCTGTAATTCCTGACCCTTTCAATTTTAATACTCAAGTGTTCCTTCCAGACAGGAAATTTTAAAAAAAATTATGAAATATTTAAAACATAAAGATAGAGAATAAGATTTTCTAATGCATACTCCATTCTACCACTCAGTTTTAATAAACTATCACATTTTACCACATATACCATCAATAATTTTGTAATATACAAAATTGTACAGTGATCATTGAAATTTCTTATGTATCCTTCTATCCATTTCTCTTTTAAACCTTAATGTAAACTATTCTGATTTTTATATCTATATTATACATTTCTTTATCATATATATGAATTCAGAGATATCTAAGTTACTATATTACATTTTTAACTTTACATTTGGAATCATATTGTGTATATGTTTCTGAATTTTTTTCCAAGTTATGCTATGTTTTTGAGATTTTCCTATGGTGGTAGCTGTACAGGTGTAAGAGTTTCTTTAGATTTTTGTACCAAGAAGTGAAATTCCTTATGATAGACATGACTATCTTCAATAATAATATTAAGGAGCTAACCCTTATATAATTTTTATTATTTGCTAGGCACTATTTTTGTTTTTGTTTGTTTGTTTTATTGTTGTTGTTTTTGAGACAGGGTCTCAGCTGTTGCCCAGGCTGGAGTCCAGTGGTGTGATCTTGGCTCCCTGCAGCTTCTGCCTCCCGGGCTCAAGCAGTCCTCCTACCTCAACCTCCTGAGTAGTTGGGATGACAGGTGCTTGCCACCATGCCCAGCTAAATTTTTTGGTATTTTTGGTGAAGACGGAGTATATTCATCCATTTTTATGCTGATGATAAAGACATACCCAAGACTGGGCAATTTAAAAAGTAAAGAGTTTTAATGAAGAACTCACACTTCCACGTGGCTGGGGAAGCCTCTCAATCATGGCAAAAGGCAAGGAGGAGCAAATCTTACAAAAGATTGTTAGGAGAGACCAGGGTTTCTGATTTA
Source organism: Macaca thibetana thibetana (assembly GCF_024542745.1). Taxonomy (NCBI): domain Eukaryota; kingdom Metazoa; phylum Chordata; class Mammalia; order Primates; family Cercopithecidae; genus Macaca; species Macaca thibetana. The sequence goes on along the minus strand of NC_065586.1, from coordinate 16,163,406 downwards.
GTCTTAGGCTAACTCCTCACCACTGAGGCAACACTCTTCTGAGTACCATAATCAGTGCTCCATGAATGATGAAGTTTTCCAGTCTGAATGGTGGAAGGAGGCACTATTCCAGCCATGTCTTGTGAGAGTTCTAACTACTGGTCCCTCTAATTCTTGGGACGATCTTTTCCCCAGCCTCAGAGAGCATCCTTTCACATGCACATGGGTCAAAATATTGGAGGAAGAGCCTTCGCAGATCTCTAGAGTTCCCTCTCTGTGCAGCTCTGTCCTTTCTGGTGTGCTGTCCTGCAAACTCGGGCTGCCCTTGGTCTCCTTGGATTCTTAACTCTGTCTCTTGATATCAAGGAGAATTCCACCTGGGTTCCCTCTCTCTAAACTGCTACCTGGAAACTCAGAATTGCTGGGGCAATAATAGGAGTCACTTTGTTTGTTTCCCATCATCCAGAGACCTCTGTTCTCACTGCCTGGTTGATATCCAGAGTCTTGAAAAACCATTATTTTAAATATTTCTTCTGTTTTTGGTCATTTTATGTGGAAGGATAAATTTAACTTTTGTCATACCATTTTGGGTTGAAGGACAAGTTGTCCTTTTCCCAAAAAAGTGCATTATTTGTTTTCTTATTGTTGAGTTTTGACAATTTTTAATGTTTTCTGGCTACAAGTTCTTGGTCAGAAATGGGATCTGCAAATATTTTCTCCCCACCTGTAAGTTGTCTTTTCATTCTCTTAACACTAAGAAAAAGTTCTAAATTTTTATAAGTTTATATTATAAAAGTTTTCTTTTCTTTTTTTCTTTTTTTTAATTATACTTTAAGTTCTAGGGTACATGTGCACAACGTGCAGGTTTGTTATATATGTATACATGTGATAAAAGTTTTCTTTAACAGATAGTACTTTATGCGCATGTCTAAAAATCTTTTGCTAACTTTAAAGATGCAAAGAGTTTCTCTAAATTTTTCTTCTAGAAGTACTACTTTTATGTTCCATATCTGGTCAATTTTGAGTTAGTTGTGGTATAAAGTATGTGGAGATTCCTTTGTTTTGCATGTGAAAATCCAATTTTTCCAGCATCATTTCTTGAAAAAACACTCTTTTATTAAATTATTTTTGTGCCTTTGTCAAAAGTTATTTGACTATATTTGTATGAGTCTATTTCTCTTCTGTCTGTCTGTTCCAATGACCTATGTGCCTATCTGTTTGCCAATATCATGATGACTTGATAGTAAGTCTATATAGCTTTATAGTAATATAAAGTCTTTATAAAGTCTTTATAGTTATTCTTGAAATTAGGTAGTAGAAGACCTCCAACTTCAAAGTCTTTATATTTCCAAGTTGCTTGACAGTCTAGTTTCTTTTCCTTTTCATATAAATTTTGAAATTATGTTGTTATCTATAAAAAATTATACTGGTGTTTCGATTAAGATTGCATTGACTGTATGGATCCATTTGGGAGACTTGACTTCTTAACAATATTTAGAAGTTGACTTCTTAACTTCTATTTTTTGAAAATGTGATACCTCTTTATTTAGGTCTTTGATTTCCTTCATTGGTATTTTATAGTTGTCAGCATACAGATTTCACATGTATTTTTGTCACATTTATAAGAAATTTTGGTGACAAATGATAATATAAAAAATTTCAAATTCAGTGTTTATATTTTTAGGGTATAGAATTGCAGTAAGTATGTAAATATATGTGATCTTTTATCCTGAGAACTTTTAAGAACTTTTATCCTAATCACTTTTTAGTTTTAGTTTTTTGTAGATTATTTTAGATTTTTCTACACAGAAAAATCATATCATCTGTGAATAAAGACGCTTTTATTTCATTCTTTCCAGAATCATGTCCTTTTTATGTCCTTTTAATCATGTCTTGTTGCAATGGTTAGGACTTCGAATATGATATTGAATAGGAGCTATAAAAGAGAAGATCTTTTACTTGTTCTCATGGTATGGGAAGAACATTCAATTGTTCACCATTAAAATTGATGTTAGCTGATGTTTATTCTTATTCTCTCTCTCTCCCCCACTTTAATTTTTGTAAATGTTTCTTATCAGGCTAAGTAATTTCAATCTTAAGTGACTGAGGTTGTTTTTTTTTTAAACGATGTGGGATTTCATCAAATACTTCTCCTGTAATTATTGAGATAATCATATAGATTTTCTCTTTCATCTGTTAAAATCATGAATGTATTGATTTTCAAATATTGAGGATTACTTTAATTTAGTTCCTCTATTTGAGGTATCCTGGATCTTACAGTAAGTGTAAGTTTGAGTAAGTTACAGTAAGTATAAGTGTAACCATTCAGGACCAGCCAATGGAAAACTTCCCTCTGGTCTTTGGAGCTATGTCAGACACAGATCTTTTTGTTTTCCTGATGAAGATAGATTTTTTCCCCCCAGTCGACTATTTTTACTGAAAGTAAAATCACTTTCATGGTATGCAACTTTATGTAGAGTTATCAAGTTCAGGTACCTGTCAGGAGTTGGCACAAGTGCCATTGCACACTGATGTCTGATTTTATTTTATTTTCCAGGCATTTTCTCCTAGAGCATTATTGGTTTCCAAGATCTTTTATCATTCTGATTTAATAATCTAGGTTTATATTTTTGAAATCCCTGGGATTTTTTTCTTAGATTATTGAAAATATTACGATGCAATTTAAGTATGTTTCTCAGACGTTGGCATTTTGATGTTTTTCAGTTGGATATCTTTTCAGAAGATTTAAATCACTGACTTTCAAGAGTGATTGCCCTGGCCTACTGATTTTATTACTTCATTTAAACTTTTGATCGTAGTTTTCTTTTAAGTGTAACTCTTTAGAACAACAGATAACTTTTTTGCTTTTAAATCTATCCTAAGAATCTCTGTCTTTCAGCAGATCAATGTAATCCATTTATATTACATTTATTATTGATACAGTCAGACTCTTTCCTTTGGTTTATTTTATCAGTGTCTGCCTTGGATATTCTGAAGATCCCAGTCAATTGCCTCTGCCAAGAATGTAACTTCTCTTTTTTCACTAGAGAATTCTTTGGCATGAGAAACCCAAAGCGTCCAGGTAGCTATTATAGCTGAAAGCTCAATGAGATTCTTGCTGTGACTCCTATAGAAAGTATTGGCCTCTTTTTGGGAACCAGGACTTCTAAACCTGCAGAGGCCAGAGTTGTAATGGACAAGAAGCCCAAATTCATAAGTGGGGTACTGGAAGTAATGATAAGCAGGACCACTCCTTCCACCCTTTGCTTCTGTGTTTTCTACTTGTTGGAGACCTGGAATCATTTGTTAATCACTGATTGATATGGTTTGGCTGTGCCCCACCCAAAATCATCTTGAACTGTGAGCCCCACAATCCTCATAATCCCCACGTCAAGGGCGGGACCAGGTGAAGGAAATTAGATCATGGGGATGCTTTCCCCCATGCTGTTCTCCTGATAGTGAGTCTCATGAGATCTGATGGTTTTATAAGCATCTGGCGTTTCCCCTGCTTGCTCCCACTCTGTCGTGCTGCCCTGTGAAGAAGGTTCTCCTTTCCCTCCTGCCATGATTGTAAGTTTCCTGAGGCATCCCCAGCAATGCATAACTGTGAGTCAACTAAACCTCTCTCCTTTATAAACTATCCAGTCTCGGGTATTTCTTCATAGTAGTATGAGAACAGACTAATATATAGGGTATATGTTCCACCCTAGAGAATGGTGCCTCCCTTGGTAGAATATTATCTCTGAGTTGATACCTTAGCTATGTTCTCAAGAGACCATTTCATTGCTCTATTAAGACAATAGCTTCTGGGTGATGTGGAACATGATGTTACCAGGGGATTTGTGGTCAGGTACAGACTTATGCACCTCCTTTGTGTAAAGTGGGTCACTTAGTCTAGTGGAAAGACTTGTGGGGGCCTGTGCTGCTGGGCTCATGGATAGCTTCCATCTCTGCCACCAGGTAACTCGGTTCACATGCTCACTTTGCCAGCATCAGCATGGCCAAGGGCAGATGCTGACTGACATTCACTGGCCACATTATTTTTTGTACTTGGCTTCTTCATGCACCTTACATGGTAGATGCTTTCTGGCAGGCGATACCATGCAGTCAAAGATCTTTACATTTCATGTCCACTTCTGCAGGCCTATCCACAGACCTCTTCCCAGACCTCCTTCTCTCTAATCTAATCTTTTTCCTTCCAGACTCTAGACCACCTGGCCACCTCATTTGCCACTGCCTATAAATCTGTATATATCCTTATCTCAGGTTTTGCTCACTAAATGAATGATCAGACTCACTGCTTGAGGCTTTGCCCATTGGGAGGACTTCCTGGACTACAGTGTTTCTTTCTAAGCCAACCCTGAGTAGGGCAGCAGAGAAGGTGCTGTCCATTGTTGATTTGTACCCATATACTGAGCCAACCCATTAGCTTTCTTTCCTCCTCCTTCCTGTCAGTTACTCATAAAAGTTCCCCTAATTGCACTAGGCTGCTGGTAAGTTACACGCAGCCCATGACTTGCTGTAATGGGATGTCTCCTCACCAGAATATAAGCTCCAATAAGGGGGATTTGTTTGGTTCACTGATGTATCCCCAATTATTATGCAGCACCTGGCTCAATAAATATTGGTGAAAAGGATGAGTGTTCTGAATGGAATGTTTTGTTCCCTTTTACTCCTCAGGAGCTTCCACTACCTGCTTCTAACCTGGAAACAACTTACCACTTCGTATTTCTATTTCCTTTGATGTTCACATAGATTTTTTTGTCTGGAGTTCCACCTGTGTCTTTTGGTTTTCTCTCATTATACTTTATTCTTGGTATTTGGAAGGGGAGTGCACATAGCAGAAAATTACTTCACAATTTTTATCAGAAGTTACTTTATTTTATAACTTCTTTGGGGTGTTTTTTATTTGTTATTTTCCATCCTTCGAATGGTTATTGTATGATATATTGGGACTTATATCACCTTTTCCATGACTATTTAAATATACTCATTGTTTTGTTCTTTTCATCCTTTTCTGCTGACTTTTGGAAGGAATGCTAACACTTGTCTAATTCATAGCTGTTTCAGTAGTATTCAGTTTGCTGTTTCATGACTTTGTTTGATCCTTTTAAATACAGAAATGGTGTATTTATGTCCTCCTGTCTTTACTGATTTTAGTTTGCTCATTTATGATTGTCTGCACTAGTTTCCTAATTATTTTCATTGTGTAATTAATATGTGCCACACATATTTTCCCAGTGCATAAATGAATTATATTATTTAAAATGCACAATAATCTTATTTGGTAAATATTAACAACCCATTTTACAAGTTGAAAAATTGAGACAGGATAGTTTTAGTGATTTACTGACGATCATAAGTAGCAGAGCTGAGCTCCAAACTTGTTAAAGCACACAGAGTCTTAACCACTACTCTATATTGCCTGGAAATATGTAGTAACTTCTTTTGATCTTCTTGAGAAAATAGATTAGAAAATGTCTCAATTGTTCTGTTTCCTGCAGTAAGGATTTGGTAGAAGACTTTCGTGTTGATTCCTCCGTATGCTCCCTTGTCTTTGAACTTGAATACCTTTTCACATATCTATGACTGCCCCCTGCTCCAAAGATATATCCATGGTTAGTGTTGCAAGCCAGTTTGGTTTTCCTCTCAGCTATTGTGACCCCTGGTCAAATACTCCAGACCTTGTAGACTGGGGGAGAAGGAATCTGTGGGTTTGTTCTGGTCTTGTGTCATAGTTCAGACATCCAGCAACTTGTGGAGAAAAGTGGGAAATAAGAATGGAAGAGATGCAACCAAGAGGTCCCCTTCTGTGCTCAAGGGTCTCTTTTCCACATTTGGCATGACAGCTGTAGTCTTTACCCAGCCCACTAACTGTCCAATAGGAGCTCCTATTGCAAATGAAAATTGAGTAAGCATCACTTCGGGTTTCCAGTTAGATGTGTGCTGTGCTGCCTGGCATAGCTCCCAGGCCTGATGAGACTGAGAGGAAGTTCCCAATTGACCCATAGCCTACACTTATTTAAGATTTTGCCTGTCTAATTAGGGAAGGCTAGTGGAGTTTCACCATAGAGCCTCTGAGGCAAATCCTGACTTTCCATGCAGGCAGGACGTGATCAGGATAGTCCTAATCTTTGATTCAGTTTCATTTGCAGAAATCTCCAAAAGTTTCTGGTATGAATCTAGAGTATCTACTATCCAGCAAATAATATTGTTTAGACCTCTTTTTTTTTTTAAATTCCACTTTAATAGGAATCAAGAAAAGTTGTCTAGAAGAGTTAGATACATTTACTCAAATTCACTCTTTTACTCAGAATTCTAAGTTACCATTAGGTGAAAATTACACTGTAACTTTTGAAATTTTCCAGATGCAGTGTTCTCAAGTTTCCAGTTAAGAGTTGCATCCATGTGATGAGAGAGGACTTTGAGTTTTGGCAAGGCCCTTGCAAAAACCGTTCATACAAACCCTGTAAATTCAACAGAAGGCATGATTCGGAGGGTTTACTCCTGGCAGATACGGGGTCTTAGCAGAAGCACAGAAGGAAGAAGCTAGCTTCAATTGTCTGAAACTGGCTCTGTTGGAAAGGCTGTGCTGAGATGAGCAATCTATTTAGAATGACTGCTGCTCATCTTTCTAACAAGATAATCATCTGACAGCAACATGGAAAAGCAGATGTAGCATTTTAAGGGATATCCTGCTTTTTGATCTCCACATGCTTTCAAACTCTGATATTATTTCCAATGAACCCTAAAGTCAAAGGAATAATCACCTTGAAATTCTTGCACAATGGGAAGCCCTGAAGGAAGCTGAACATCTGACTGATTCTAAAGGAGAATCCTGAAAGCAAAGCATCCTATAAATTGGAATTTTTGCTTTCTCTGTTGTCTTCCATAGGGTCTCTTGCCGCTTTGCTAAATATCAAAGATATTTATGCTTAAACAAATGTTGTCTCCCTCTCACTGCATTCCCTCCTTCTGGCAGAGAAGTCATCACGCTGAATCGGTGGCTCTTTCCCATGGCAACAGACTGTGATGTCAGAAATGTGGTGCCAAGCAATTAGATTTTGTAGGTGCCACAGTTGGAAACATGAAACTCCAAGGATGATGATGAGACAGAGGAGTTGTTGTAAAAGAAAAAACTCAGAAAGGACTGAGTGTCTAATGTGTTCTCTCAAAGGCCTGTTGCTGAAGGAGAGTGGCAGCAAATGAAGTCGGGGGAGGGGAAGAAGGATGCAGTGTTCAAGACAAGATTTCAAAGGAGAAGCAAGCTGATGAAGGAGAGTTACAAAAGGCCACGTCCAGATGGCTGGCACTCTGCCACGTGCCGTGGCTTTGATGCTTTACAGGTGTTCTCTAAGGCTTCGAAGGGGGAAACTCCAGGGACCTGCTGTCTGTCATTGAAACAGCCAGAGGACTCAGGACCCAGAGAAAGAGCAAACTCCCTCTCCTTTCATTCCTTTCCTCTCTTGTAAAGCAGGAACGTGGGAACTTTCGCAGTTTTGCTGTTTTCAAGAAAACAGCACCTTGACAACATGACCTTTGAGACCTGAAAGCTGAGGGAGCTGTAGGGAGAAGGATGATCTGAGATGTGCAGCAAAAACCTTCCAAGAGAAGGCGATGGGTGGGGACTCTTCACGTTGCCAATATGAACAGTCTGGGAATATTGTGCAACGGACTTTTGTAAAAGCTGAGTCTGTTTTTTGGAGGTTCTTTGTCAAATACACAAGAGAATGAAACCCATACCTGTGAAAAATCATAGATGAAGTTTTAAAATACACATTTCAGTGATACAGTATGGATAAATTTGGAGTGCATATGGCTTCTTATGTAAAAGAAAATTTCTTCTCCTTTTAGTAACACATTGTCGGCTGCCTGTGCTTTGCACCTTCTGCCATAAGCTCCTTAAAACAAGCTGCTGCAATTCAAGAACTAGCCCTAGTAATTAAGATCAAATGAGCCAGATGAAGAAAATGAGCTGGGTGAAACACATGCCAGTGGAACCCAGCCTTTTCATATTTAAAAAGAGAGCCAGAAAAGAAAGAAAAACATCTATTTGTCGATGGACTGTGTGGAGGATTTAGATGCAATCTCTACTCAGGATTATTGTTAACATGTATGCATGTATTTTAAATGATTCTGGGTTGATTGATTAGCTCTTGTGAAATACAGTGGATGTGGGCCGGGTGTGGTGGCTCACGCCTGTAATCTCAGCACTTTGGACGGCCGAGGCGGGCAGATCATGAGGTCAGGAGTTTGAGACCAGCCTGACCAACATGGTGAAACCCTGTCTCTACTAAAAATACAAAAATTAGCCAGGCATGGTGGCGTGCACCTGTAATCCCACCTACTCAGGAGGCTGAGGCAGGAGAATCACTTGAACCCAGGAGGTTGCAATGAGCCGAGATCGCGCCATTGCACTCCAGCCTAGGCGATGGGATGAGACTCCGTATCAAAAAAAAAAAAAAAAAAAAAAAAAAAGAAAGAAAGAAAGAAAGAAAGAAAGAAATACAGTGGATGCCATTGGATCCCAGGGAATTCCTGTGGAATACAAATAGTAGTACTGAAAGCTCAACTAAATGCAATTTATTTCAGGAAAAAAAAAGCACATGGAGCAAATTTTAAATTTTTTGGAGGTTAAAAATTTTGGAGATTAACCTTAAAAGACTTTGGAGATACTCAGCCTTTTATCTTCATGTTATAAACCGAGAAGATGAGATTCAGAGAGAGAGGATACCTTCCCTTTGGCCAATGAGATAGAGACAGAGCTCAGATTAGGACGTGGGGTATTGACTCACTATTTCAGCAGTTTTCTAACTTGTGTGTGTATCAGAAACCACTGGAGGGCTTGTTAAAATACAGATCACTGGGAGAAACTTCAGAGTTTTTCATTCAGCAGGTCTATGTCAGTCAGAGTGTATACATTTCCTTTCCAAACAAGTTTCTAGCTGAAGCTGATGCAACTTCTCTGTAGTCCACTCTTGAGGAACCACTGGTTTTGTTCTTCTTTTCTTTACATTGGGATTTCTTAAAGTGTAGAAGAACCTATATCGGAATCACCAGGAGAGGTAGTTATTATAAATATAGATCATATCGTGCATCTCAGAGTTACTAAATCTGAATCTCTGGAGGTAAGATGCTGGTACCTCCATTTTACACAGTTACTGCTGGTAAATTTCTTTATATGCCAAAATTTAAAAATCATAACACCTAACCACACTGCTGCACTTCAAAAAGTCAAAGACCAAACTTTCCAGTGAGGTGATGAAATTCATAGAGTTACCGAACTTGTACTCCATCCTCTGAAAACTCCAAGTACATAGCCAAAGGGATGAAGAAGAATTAAAAAGCTGCATCCAAGGTGGAAAAATGAGAAGGGTGTCATACCTGTGCCAAACACTTCGAGGATTTTTGGTGAGATATTGTACAAATGAGACTCAATTGAGCAAGATGTTAAAGAGACGTCTTAGCATCTAGAAAAAACACTACACCGGTAGGGTAAGTCAGGATTAAAAAATATATATCATTATATATATATATATCATTATATATATATATCTCTCTCTCTCAGCCAGACGTGGTGGCTCATGCCTGTAATCCCAGCACTTCGGAAGGCCGAGGTGGGCAGATCATGAGCTCAGGAGATCAAGACCATCCTAGCCAATTTGGTGAAACCCCGTCTTTACTAAAAATACAAAAATTAGCTGGCTGCAGCAGTGGGCGCCTGTAGTCCAGGCTGTTCGGGAGGCTGAGGCAGGAGAATTGCTGGAACCAAGGAGGCAAAGGCTGCAGTGAGCAGAGATCGCACTACTGTACTCCAGCCTGGGTGACACAGCGAGACTCTGTCTCAAAAAAAAAAAAAAAAAGTCAGAGCCCCACTAATACCCACTAACAATAGGGGAGGCTGTGGAGGCTAATGTGAGGCAGAGAGTGTAAGATGTGAAACCCCTTCCCCAACTTGGAATAAGCTGCATTCTACAGAAGTAGCATGGCGATTTCTAGGTTTCCACAGTAATGGCCCATAGAGAGTCAGTTGTACATGAGGGCCTCACAACTTAGTCAAAGTACCAGGTGGGCAAAGTGAGGTATGGAGGCCTGGAAGCTCCAGTCCAACAGTTTTGCTTGGTAACAATTACGAAGGAAAAACTGCTCAGAGACAGGATTCCTCTGCTTGGGGCTGCCCATATTCCAGGCTTTATCTGCAGTTACACAGGCTGAGTGATAACTGAACTGAAAATTTTGCTAATCAGCCTGGTGGTTTAAGACCTGCAGGAAGATTGTAACTTCAAACGTGTGGATTGTGAGGGAATTCAGGGAGTGCACATTTGCCTGACATAGGAGGAAACCCAAGTCCGGATGAGCTGAAGTTGTTAATTGTTCATGATAAAAATAGCAAGATATTCTGAAATATGTGAGGGTTCACAGAGGAAACACACCTGTGCTCTTCTAAAAATACGGCATATTACAGCTAACCAAATAATGAATATGACAAGGAATATTCCAATAGAAAAATGGGCAAGAAGCCTGAATAGGCAATTCACAGAAAACAAAAATAAACACGTGAAAAAATCTTGTTTCACTAAAGAAATGTAAATTTAAACAATGAGATGCCAACTTTTTGCCCACCATTTTTGCAAAAAATTTTAAAAGTGGAAACATTGAAAAACATATGAGGAAGTAGGCATTTAAATTCTTCTGGAGAAATTGTAGGGTATTTAGAATATAATCTTAGAAGGCAACTTTATAATATACATCAAAAGTCATAGGTGTTTATACTTTTTTTTTTTTTTTGGAGATAAGGTCTCACTCTGTCTCCCAGGCGGCTGGAGTGCAGCGGTGAGATCTCGGCTCACTGCAACCTCCACCTCCCAGGTTCAAGTGATTCTCCTGTCTCAGCCTCCCGAGTAGCTGGGATTACAGGAGCGAGCCACAACGCCCAGCTAATTTTTGTATTTTTAGTAGAGACGGGGTTTACCATGTTGGCCAGGCTAGTGTTTATACCTTTGAACTGATAATTCCATTTCTAGTAATTAATTCTAAATCAGCAATAATAATAAAAGAGACACAAAAAGATTTGCAGGTAAGGATGTACATTTATATTAGCGTATAGCTTGAAACAACTTAAATATCCAAATATATGATATATTTAAATGAAAAACAGTATGGAGTTTCTTCAAAAACTTAAAAATAGAATTAGCATATGATTCAGCAGCCCCATTTCTAGATATATATCCAAAGGAGTTGAAATCAGTATATCAAAGAGATATCTGCACTCCATGTTCATTTCAGCGTCATTCATAATAGCCAAGATATAGAAGCAACCTAAGTGTTCATCAACAAGTGAATGAATAAAGAAAATGTGATAGATATACACAAAAGAATATTACACAGCCAGGAAAAAGAAAATTCTGTCATTACAACAATGTGAATTCGGCCTGCGGGACATTATGTTAAGTGAAATAAGTCAGACACAGAAAGGCAAATACCACATCATCTCACTGTGTTGGCCCATTTTGCGTTGCTATAAAGGAACACTTGAGGCTGAGTAATTTATAAAGAAGAGAGATTTATTTGGCTTGCAGTTCTGCACGCTGTACAAGAAGCATGGTGCCAGCATCTGCTTCTGGCAAGGCCTCAGGAAGTTTCCATTCATGGTGGAAGGTGAAGGGCGAGCAGGCACATCACTCAATGAGAGGGGGAGCAACAGTGACAAGAGGGAGGTGCCATTCTCTTTAACAACCAGATTCAGTATGAGCTCATTATCACAGGGAAGGCACCAAGCCATTCAGGATGGATCCCCCCTCACGGCCCAAACACCCCCCATCAGGCTCTGCCTCCAACACTAGGAATCATATTTCAACATAAGGTTTGGAGGGGACAAGCATCCAAACTATATCACTCACTTATATGTGGAGTCTAGGAAAATCAGTCTCATGGAAACAGAGTCGAATGGTGGTTACCTGAGGTTTGAGAGGAGGAAAAGGGAGATACTGATCAAAGAGTGCCACGTTTCAGTTAGGCAAGAGGAATTAGTTTTGGTGATCTATTGCACAGCATGCTGACTATAATGAATAATAACATCTTGTATATTTCAGAATTGCTAAGAGAGTAGATTTAAATGTTTTCAGTGTAAAAATATAAGTAGGTGAGGTGATGGATATGTTAGTTTATTTTTAATTAATTAATTAATTAACTAATTAATTTTTGAGATGGAATTTCAGTCTTGTTGCCCTGGCTGGAGTGCAGTGACGCGATCTCAGCTCATTACAACCTCCACCTCCTGGGTTCAAGTGATTCTCCTGCCTCAGCCTCCCGAGGAGCTGAGATTACAGGTGCCCACCACCATGCCCGGCTAATGTTTTGTGTGTGTGTATTTTTAGTAGAGACGGGGTTTCACTATGTTGGCCAGGCTGGTCTCGAACTCCTGACCTCAGGTGACCCACCTGCCTCGGCCTCCCAAAGTGTTGGGATTACAGGTGTGAGCCACCGTGCCCAGCCTGTTAGTTTCATTTAATCTTTCTATAATATGTATATCTATATCTCGAAACATCACATTATACCCTATATTTACAATTATTGTTTTTCAATTAGATGCATAAATTAAACACTTAAAACAGTGCTACATATCTAAAGTGAACCACTACATTGCCATAGCAGTTCCCGAAGAGTATCTAAGGATATAAAGCATGCTCACCATTTTAAAATGATACATTAGCTTAGCAAATTATGTAACAAGTTTACATAAAAACTCAATATGTATGAAAGAAAAAGGACTAAAAGGATATACAGCAAAATGTTCTATATTTTCCACACTTTGTACAGTGACAACACTTTTCTGATAGTTTTAAAATGTTGAAAATAGTCAATGCCTGGTTATATGAATTCTACATTATTACAGTGGAATACTATTAAAAAGTGTTAAAAAGACAGAAGCAATGTATCGTTATTGACAGAATAATCACAAGATTAATTATTAGGTGAAAAACTAAAGTGAAAAATAGTGTATGACTAAGTTAAGAAATAAGAATTTTAAAACAAGTTGGCCAGGCACAGTGGCTCACACCTGTAATCCCAGCACTTTGGGAGGCCGAGGTGGGCGGATCACCTGAGGTCGGGAGTTCAAGACCAGCCTGGCCAACATGGTGAAACCATGTCTCTACTAAAAATACAAAAATTAACTGGGTGTGACGGCGGGCACCTGTAATCCCAGCTACTTGGGAGGCTGAGGCAGGAGAATTGCTTGAACCCAGGAAGTGGAGGTTGCGGTGAGCTGAGATTGCGCCACTGCACTCCAGCCTGGGGGATGGAGCGAGACTCCGTCTCAAAAAGAAAAAAAAAAGTAGAATTTTAAAACAAGTCAGATAGAGCTAACACTGACTACATTCTCACTCCAAGCATACAGAAATGGTGAATAAAATACAGTATCAGAATTATTTTCTATCTGTATGAAGCTCACAAAAAAGCGGGGGAGTCCCTTTTCAAGAAATTAAGAGGAAATGGAAATCAAGTCACTAGGTTCACAAAATGAGAAAACTGCCATGACCTGTGGGAGTATTAGACTTAGAGGTTTTAAAGATTAGGGTCTGAGGTTTTAATGTCAATGTAGTGAGAGACAATGTAGCCTTAGCACCCAAAAGAATGAGCTGGAAATAATATCCCTTCAGTAACGTTAGAATAGTTAGTTGCTCCTTTGTGGATCAGGGACTATAAAAGCATTTAAATTAGAGGACAAAAATTTTGCCTTTACTTAAGATTATGGGTAAAAAATAACAGTGCTCTTAGAGTAATTGAAACCTCAAACATGTGGCATATGTCACTATGGAGTCTGAATTTACAATGCCATCGTAGTTTAAAAATTCCGACTTGAGAAATTAACGTAAAACTGGTTTTTGGCGAGGGAACTTCTAGGGTCAGCTAGCAGAGGCATATGTAAACTCACTCTGTTGGGACATTTCCATAGAAACCGTTTTAGAAACTTTAGATTCCTTCTAATAAAGCAGACTTTGGAAACAACAACATTAACGTTAAAAGAATTTGAGATAAGAGAACAATCTGAAAAAGACTTTCAGAAGAGCTTTAAAAATGTTTAGGCTGGGTGTGGTGGCTTATGTCTGTACTCCCAGCACTTTGGGAGCCTGAGGACAGAGGATCACTTGAAGCTAGGGGTTTAAAACTAACCTGGGCAGCATAGTGAGTCTCTGTCTCTACAAAAAATGTTTAAAATCAGTTGGCCATGCTGGCATGTGCTTGTAGCCCCAGCTACTTGGGAGCCTGAGGTGGGAGGATTGCTTGAGCCCAGGAGTTCAAAGTTAGAGTTAGCTATGATTATGCCACTGAACTCCAACCTGTGTGACAGAGTAAGGCCCCAACACTAAAAAAAAAAAAAAAGTATAGGATGGTAGGTATTAAACAGGGCCATTGAATGAAACAGCTTTCAAAATGAAAATGAGATACATTTTTAGAATTGGTGAATTGAAATTGAAATATATATTTGAGGACATTGCACAAAATGCAGTTCTGAAAGCTGATGAAGAGACATGAAGGATAGAGTGAAAAGTTCCAACATAAGTTCTGTCTGACCTTTAAAACAGAATAGAACTAGTGGGGGGTAGACTGAGAATTTGTAGAGTGACATAAAACTTTCTTTTAAAGAGTATAATAAGAATAATTCCACATCTAGACTCATCATAGTAAAGCTGCAGCTCACCAAAGGCAGACAGAAAAGTTAAAAATCATCATCATAAATTATAACAAATGAAAAAAGACACGGTAAATAGAAAATGAAATAAATTTAACTATACTAGTAATCACAATAAAGGTGAACAAATGTATTTACTAAAAGGGATTTAAATGTATCCCTTTAAACAGCATATATATATTTATATATATATACATTTTAAGAAGTTTAAAAAGTAAAGGGATAAAGAGAGATGGGAAAAATACTAGCAAACACAGAATGTAATAAAGCTGTATAGGGATATTACAATCACCCAGTATATAAGGCCAAGCAAACAAATTAACAGCAACAAAACAATAGGGAAAGGATTCCCTATTTAATAAATGGTGCTGGGAGAACTGGCTAGCCATATGCAGAAAATTGAAACTGGACCCCTTCTTTACACCTTATACAAAAATTAACTCAAGATGGATTAAAGACTTAAATGTAAAACCCCAAACTATAAAAACCCTAGTAGAAAATCTAGGCAATACCATTCAGGACATAGGCATGGGCAAAGATTTCATGACAAAGACACCAAAAGCAATCGCCACAAAAGCAAAAATTGACAATTAGGATCTAATTAAAGAGCTTCTGGACCACAGAAGAAACTATCATTAGAGCAAACAGACAACCCCATTAAAAAGTGGGCAAAGGATATGAACAGACACTTCTCAAAAGAAGGCATTTATCTGGTCAACACACATGAAAAGCTCAACATCACTGATAGAGAAAGGCAAATCAAAACCACAATGAGATACCATCTCACACCAGTCAGAATGATGATTAGAATGCTTTTACACTGTTGGTAGGAATGTAAATTAGTTCAACCATTGTGGAAGACAGTGTGGCGATTCTTCAGAGGACTAGAAGCAGAAATACCATTTGACCCAGCAATCCCATTACTGGATATCTACCCAAAGACATATAAATTATTCTATTATAAAGGTACATGAATGCATATGTTCATTGCAGCACTCTTCACAATAACAAAGACATGGAATCAACCCAAATGCCCATCAATGATAGACTGGATAATGTGTTACCTGTGTGGCATGGAATACTATGCAGCCATAAAAAGGAATGAGATAATGTCCTTTGCAGGGACATGGGTGGAGGTGGAAGTCATTATCCTCAGCAAACTAATGCAGGAACAGAAAACCAAACACCACGTCTTCACTCATAAGTAGAAACTGAACAATGAGAACACATGGACACAAGGAAGGGAACAACACACACTGGGGCCTGTTGGTTGGGGTCAGGGGGAGGAAGAGCAGTAGGATAAATAGCTAATGCATGCGGGACTTAATAGCTAAGTGATGGGTTGATGGGTACAGCAAACCACCATGGCACATGTTTCCCTATGTAACAACCTGCACATCCTGCACATGTACCCTGGAACTTAATTTTTTTTAAAGGTTATCAATTTTAAAAGATGTCTAAAACGTATATTTAAAATTTTTAAACTTTAGAAAATAACTCAAGGTTCTCAGAAAAATCAGAAAATCAAAGTCTCACAAATAGTAAAGTATATATTAAATATCAGAAAAAATGATGATGTTTATGGCAGTATATTTAGGAAAATTATACTAGAAAATTTTAAAAATGGAGAATAAATGCCTATAAGTGCCTCACTTAAGATATTAATAAAACAGGCCAGGCGTGGTGGCTCACCCAGCCTGTTTTATTGGGAGGCTGAGGTGGGCAGATCAGGAGGTCAGGAGATCAAGACCATCCTGGCTAGGCTAGCACAGTGGAACACCGTCTCTGCTAAAAATACAAAAAAAATTAGCTGGGTGTGGTGGTGGGTGCTTGTAGTCCTAGCCACTCGGGAGGCTGAGGCGGGAGAATGGCATGAACCCGGGACGCGGAGTTTGCAGTGAGCCAAGATTGTGCCACTGTACTCCAGCCTGGGCAACAGAGTAAGACTCCGTCTCAAAAAAAAAAAAAAAAAGGAAAAAAAAAATACTAATGAAACAGCATGGTAAATCTAAAGAAAATAAAAAATATAAGATAATGAATAATATGAAATTTAAAAAAAAACCTAATAGGACACAACCTATTTAAAGGAATTAATGAGACAGCCAAATACATGTTTTAAAAGATTTTGGAAAGTTTAATGAGACTAAAAATAAGAATTTGGGCTGACAATTGGAAGCTCTTAGAATGGAAATCATTGAAATTAAGAACTAAATGGATGGATCTAAATGGATGTAATAGTAAATACAGAGAATTTGTTAACAGGATAACTCCAAAAAATACATTAAGAACAAAGCATAGAGAAAAAAAGGGATAGAAAATAATAGAATTGGATACACAATAACATAAAAGATACAGTGAGAAAGTCTAGGAATTATGCAAGTATCCAGAAAAGAAAGAATGGGCAGAAGCAACGTTTGAAGACATTGTGGCTGGAAATTTTCTCAAACGAATGGAAGACATCACGCCACAGAGTCAAGGAGCCCTAATAATCCTAAGCAGGGCTTTAAAAAATAAAAATAGCTTAAAGAGAAAAAGCAAATATAATCCATTCTACACAGAAAAATTATTTGATAACTTTCAACTTCCTCATGAGAATCTCTCAAATAAAAGGGAATCCCTTATAATGATAATAGGTATCAATCTAAAGCCTACAGAAACACATTTCATGGTGAAACAGAATTGTCTTTAACATAAGAGTGAGGGTAAATCTTTTCTATTACCTCTTGTATTCAATAAGCGTGGAAGTCTTGGATAGTATCCCAAGAAAAGAAAGAATCATGAAGGAAGTAAAACTCTTATCATTTGTACACATGGTGTTTCTCTAAATAGAAAATCCAGAAAAGTCTACAAGCTACTACAAAAATAATGACTTTTAAAGGCACATTGAATATACTATCAGATGCTAGAATTGATAGGCTCAAAAAGTAATCAAATAGAAAATATAAAGATAATACTAAAAAGATTCAATTTACAATATCAGTGAATACTACCAGTTTTCTAGGAATAACAAGGGATGCATATAACCTTTATGGAGTAAAATTTAAAACTTTTTCAAAGGATGTAAGAGAAGATTTAATGAAAATGGATATACTCATGCCTCATATATGAGAAGACTATTATAAAGATGATTATCCCATACAAATTAACCTCTAAATTCAGTGAAATTCCAAAAACATAACTTTCTTGTGACTGCTATAACAAATTCCCACAACTCCTGTGGCTTAAAACAATAGAAATTTATTTTCTTGTGATTTGGGAGGCCAGAAATACAAAATCCATCACTAGACTGAAATCAAGGTGTTGGTAAGGTTCTGTAACCCTAGACCTCTAGGGGAGGATCTGTTCCTTATTGCCTTCTGCAATTCCTTAGCTTGTGGCTCCATCACCTCAGTCTCTATCTTCACGTTGCCCTCTCTTCTGTTTGTTTGTGTGTCTAAATGTCCCTCTACCTCCCTCTTTTAGGATACATGTAATTGTATTAGGGCCCAACTAAGTAATCTAGGATAATCTCCCTATCTCAAGATTTTTAACCCAATCACATCTGCAAAGACTCTTTTTTCTACCAATAAGGAACGATTCACAGGTTCTAGGAATGAGAATACGGATATCTTTTGGGGTAGGGGGATTTTTTGGCCTCCTACAAGCTGGACTCTAGTCTCCAGAGATTCACATACATCTCACACACAAAGTATATTCAGCCCATTCCAGTATTCCCAAAAGTCTCAGCCCATGCAGCATCAACTCAAGTCCAAAATCTCACCCAACTGTCATCAGTTTAAAAGTCTCAAATCTTATCATCTAAATCAGGTATGGGTGGGGTGCAGTGGCTCATGCCTGTAATCCCAGAACTTTGGGAGGCTGAGGTGGGCAGATCACTTGAGATCAGGAGTTTGAGACCAGCCTGGCCAACATAGTAAAACCCCGTTTCTACTAAAAATACAAAAATTAGCCCAGCATGTTGGCACATGCCTGTAATCCCAGGTCCATGGGAGGCTGAGGCAGGAAAATAACTTGGGAGGCAGAGGTTGCAGTGAGCCGAGATTGTGCCACTGCACTCCAACCTGGGCAACAGAGTGACTCTCTCAAAAACAAAAACAAAACAATCAGGTATGGGTGAAACTCTGGGTGTGATCTGTCCTGGGACAATATATGATAGTGCTGAAGAAATTAGGCATGTAACCCATGGATCACTTTAAATATCTCAAAATTTGTATCTGTAGATCTGTGAAATTAGAAAACAAGTTACCTGCTTCTAAAATACAATGGTGAGACGGGTGTAGTGTAACAGTTGCAGACATTTGCATTCCAAAAGGTAGAAAATAGAAGGAATAAAGAAGAGGTCATTTGTGCCAAGCAATTTCAAAGTCTAGTAGGGCAAATTCCACTGGGTTTCAGGACCTGAAAGTAATTCCCTGAGGGTTCCTGGCTCTGGTCTATTTCCCTGTGATTGCAGCACCAGCCTCTAAACCCAAGGCTCTTCCCTCAGTCATTCTTCCTTTTTCTTTAATGTAGCATATGCTTGTAGCTGAATAATTTTATTAGCCTGTTTCCATCTGGTAGTTACTTTAGTCCCACCAGACAGTGTTTCTTCTAGCATAACATCCTCAGAAATTCCGTGGGTCTCCTATGTGTGTTATGGGGATTCATGCCATTAATCAAGAGGTTCATATACAAATCTTCCCTGGAAAATCACATCTCTATTCTCAGCTTCTGCTGAGATATTTGAAGTGATCCATGAGTTACATGGCCAGTCTCTTCAGCAGTATCAAAGTTTATCCAATCCCACTTTTGGTTCTTCTAAAGCACACTTTCTTAATTGTGACTCTCCCTATTGTAGCATCTTTGCAATCTGGATAGGTTGAGAATTTCCCAAATTATCGCGCTCTGGTTCCATTTTGCTTAATATTTCATTTCTTAATTTATCCCTCCCCTCTCACGTTTTAGTATAAACTGCAAGAAGAAATCAGACTGCACCTTCAACACATCACTTGAAAATATTATCAGATAAATATCCAAGTTCACCCATGTAGAAAGTACAAGTTCTTTCTACTTTATGGTGGAACACAAATTGGCTGTTATCTACCACTGGATAACAGCATCTTTCTTCCATTTTCCAGTAACAGGCTCCTTATTTTCTTTGGGACCTTAACAGTGTCTTCAACATTCATATTTCTACAAACATTCTGTTTATGATAATATATCTTTCAGATGATATAGACATTTTCTACTGTGTTACCAGTTTCTTCTGGGGCTTTACAATGGCCCCTTTAACATCCATATTTTTACCAGAAGTATGTGTAAGGCAATCAACACTTTTTCTATCATGCACCACAAAATTCTGCCAACTCTATTCAGTGTCAGATTCCAAATCCACTTCCACATTTTAGGTATTTGTTACAGCAGCACTCCACTTCCAGGTACCAAAATTTGCATTAGTTTCCTATGGCAGCTGTAACAAATCACCACAGACTTGGTGGCTTAAACAGAAATTTATTTATTCTTTCACAATTTTGAAATTCAGAAGTCCAAAGTCAGTATCACTGGACTGAAATCAAGGTGTTGAGAGGGCCATGTTCCCTCTGGAGGCTCTAGGAGAGAATCTGTTCCTTGCCTACTGTCATTCCTTGGCTTGTGGCCACATCACTCCAATCTGCCTCTAAATGTCATATTCTCATGTGTGTGTGCTTAAATTTCCTTCTGCCTCCCTCCTACAAGGATGCATGCAATTACATTTGTAATCCATCTAGATAATCCAGGATAATGTTCCCATCTAAAGATCCTTAACCTCATCATGTTTGCAAAGACCCTTTTTCCAAATAAGGAAAAATTCATAGGCTCCAAGGATTATGACAGGGATATCTGGAGGCAGGAGAGGGTATTTTCTAGCCTACTGTAATATTCTAACAGTATTTCTTTGTGATTGATAAATAGATCCTAAAATTCATATGGAAAAATAAAAGTATCAAGAACAGACAAAATAATTTTGAAGAAAGAGAATAAGAATGTAGTGACTCATCTTTTGAGATATTAAAACTTATAAATAAGATTTAAGAAATGAGACATCATGGTGTGATGGGAAGAATAAACAAATAGACCAGTGGATTAGAATAGATATTTCAGAAAGTGACCTATGAAGATAAGGGAATTTGGTAATGACAGAGTTGGCAGTACACATCAAAGTGCAAAACATGGGTTATTCAATACATGATATTTGGACAATTAGCTCTCCAGATGGTAGAAAGTAAAATTAAATTTCTACTCAATGTGACATACAGTATCTTCCATATGGATTAAAGATCTCAATGTTACTAGCAAAACTTTAATCTTTTAGATGAAAATATCTTTATTAACTTGATGCAAGATAGGATTGTTTATTTAAGAAATGAAATCTTACACCTTAAAGTAAAAAAGAGAGAGATGTGACTACATTAAAATTATCAGCTTCTTTGGTTCAAAACCAAAACACCACCAACAAAGTTTAAACAGAAGCTGTAGATGGAGAGAAGATATTGCAAATCATCTAACCAACAAAGATTGGTATGCAGAATAGAGAAATAACTCTTGCAAATATTTGAGAAAAAGCCAAAAGCACCTAATAGAATAATGGATATAGAGTAAGCACATGGAAGTTAAATAAATAATAAGGTGCTCAGTCATACTTCACATCATTTCTATGGCAAAAAGAAAAGTTTCATAATATCAAGTATAGGTGAAGCTGTTAGCAAATGAAAACTTGTATAAGCTGCTATAAATTGCTATAATCATGTTGGTAAATTATTTGTCATTATGTAGTAACACCAAAGATGTGCATCTTCTATGACTTAGAAGTTTTCTGAGTAGGTTTATATCCTTGAGCAGTGCTGTTCAAAAGAATTCTTGGTGTTGATGGAAATGTTTTCTATTAGTACTGTCCAATAAGGTAGTCACAGCTCAGAAGGTGACTAAGAGAGCTGATGAGTACCTGAAGTGTGGTTAGTGTAACAAATGAATGCTTAGTTTTTTTATATTTTCAATAATTAAAATTTAAATCACACTTGTGGCTAAAGGATACTGTATTGTTCAGCACAGCTTTAGAAAAACTCTCACAGGTGTATAAAGACATGTCTGGAAAGATGGACAATGCTGCATTTTCCCTAAGAGCTATAAATGGGAAACATTGTAAATAAGGAAACAAATCTGGGTACTCACGGGCAGTTGAGATGAATGAACTAGAACTATACTTACTACACTGATTGGGGTGAACACCAAGCTTCTGTAACAGTGAGAACCTAAAATTCTTTGGCAGAAATAATGTAAGTTCACATACCTTTCTCACATCACTAAGTCTGTGTAACAGTCCCGTTTGGTGGGATAGATCTGTCATTTGGGAACTTAGTCTGTTCTATCTTCTGTTCTGCCATAACCTAGAGGCATAGTCCTTGTCTCCATGATGAAAGCTAGATGATGAGTGAGATCACATGCAAGATGGCAGGAAAATAAAACACAAGAGGAATCAGATAGCTATTTTGTTTTAAGAAAGTGTGCAAGGAGTGGCACGTGCCATTTCTGCTAGCACATTCTCTAAAACCCTAGTCACATGGGAGCTGCAAAATGTGGTCACCAGGAAGCTATGACTTCGGAAACAAAATGCGTATTTGGAGACAACAGCAGTACACTTTGGTCTCCTTTACTGGCTATCAAATATCTGTGCATACATTTCTTCCCACCCATAGAACATTCATTTCACAAGATAGACAATTCAAAGTCTCAGCCTGTTATGGCAAACAATTCAAATCCACAATTTCTGGGTGAGATGTGGTTGTCTCCATTGGCTCTGAGTATGTCTCCTCATGGCCTGGCAACCTGTGAAGGCAAATTGTTGTCAGCCTATCCTCCTAGACTATGGCATAGACATATCTAGAATGTGATACTGGGGAAGAACGGCAATGGCTCTCCCTTCAGTGACCCATAGAAGTTATCAAATATTGGCAGCAGGTGCCTGCAGACTCCTTGCCTGGTAAGTCAAGTTGCTTGCCTGAGAAGTAAGTTGCTTGCTTCGCCCATCTGCCTGTACCTCGGTCTACTCTCTTTATTTTATCTCTCTTTTTTAAATAGAGACAGGACTGTGCTCTGTCACCCAGGCTGGAAGGCAGTGGCACCATCATAGATCACTGTAGCCTCAACCTTCCCAGCTCAAGTGAACTTCCCGCCTTAGCCTCCTGAGTAGCTGGGACCACAGGCATGCATGACCACACCTGGCTCATTTTTTGAATTTTTATAGAAATGGGATCTCATGATGCTGCTCAGTTTGGTCTTGAACTCCTGGCCTCCAGTGATCCTCCTGCAGGATCAAGCATGAGCCACCATACCTGACCGTAGTTCTACTTTCTTGTCGAGTAATTCCTTTGTCTATTTTTCTTCCGGGTTCCTGTCTTGACCTCTGACAGTTTCTTTATCCATTATCATCTTGCGTCACATGTGAAGTGGACATTAGAAAATAAACCATTCTTTGGTACTTCAAGGGCGAAACAATCATGGAATTTTGCAAGTGAAACTTTTGGGGGGTTTTTTTGGTTTTGTTTTGTTTGCTAGTATAATGCTCTCAAAAATGTTGTAGGCTTCTAATCCATTTATTTCCTGTTCATTTCTTGTTCCAATGACCACATTGGAAATTCCTTATAGACAGTTTTCTTAAACTGTACCTCCTTTATTTTCTGACTTCTGTGTTCCAGTGACACATTAAAGAAGAAGAGGCATTGGAGGTGCCCAAGGTGAAGGCCATAGAGAATTTAAAAGGAAAACAGATCAAAAGATGGGCTGCTGTTTATTTTGTCTATATTCTGGAAATTCTAAAGCATTTCAGTGATAAAATATACCCCTAGCCAGGGCAGAAAACTTCTACATCTCCCAATTTCTGAGGGACACATGCCTTACCAATTCTTCTCCCCTCAATATAATGCTTGTTCCCCTAAGATCATTGAAAATGATAAGCTTTTATGGGAAGGTAACAGCCTTAATTTTATGTTTGCCCCAGGCTTTTCTGAGTTTGACTGAAAAATTCTTGGTCGGCATTTGAAAAAAGTCAATTCTTGCCTGAACTCATTTCTTTTTTGGTAATACTCTCCGAAAATCAGCAGAACTGCCACTGAATTGTAATAATCTGTGCCTGTACAGTGACAGACTTGGAAAGCATTTGACCTGGATTCTAAGTTATCAAAGACAGTAGTTGCACCAAATGTCTTTTTTCCTTTTCTTTTCTTTTTTGAGACAGAGTCTTACTCTGTCGCCCAAGCTGGAGTGCAGTAGTGTGATCTCAGCTCACTGTAAACTCCGCCTCCCAGGTTCAGGCAATGCTCCTGCCTCAGCCTCCCCAGTAGCTGGGATTACAGGCACATGCCACCAGGCCTAGCTAATTTTTGTATTTTTAGAAGAGATGGGTTTCACCATGTTGGCCAGGCTGGTATCTAACTCGTGGCCTCAAGCAATCCTCCCACCTTGGCATCCCAAAGTGCTGGGATTACAGACATGAGTCACTGTACCCAGTCCCAAATGTCTTAACTATAGCACACCAAAAGCCACTTGTTTCTCAGTCTACAATGTTTTCTTGCTGTCAGGCACCTGGCCAAATGATAAATGCCACCTACTTTTGATTTTTATGTTGGTGGGTTTTACTTCTCATACCAGTATTTTAAAATACTAAAAATATAAGAAAAATTGAACAAGGAATATAGAGAAATATGGCTGAATAGAAGTCTACACTATTCATTCCCCACCCTACAGGAACGCCAAATTTTAACAACTAACTACACATAAAAAGCACCATTATAAGAGCCAAAAATAGGTGAGCAATCACAATACCTGGTTTTAACTTTATATTACTGAAAGAGTGATTGAAAAGGGCAGGAAAGACAGTTTTGCACTGCCTACACCACCCCTCCCCTATCCCCTTAGTGGTGATGGAGAATCTGTGCTCTTGGGAGAGGGAGAGCGCAGCAATTGTGAGGCTTCGCATTGGTCTTTGTGCTGCTCTGTCACAGTGAAGGCCAGAACCAAGCTGTGCTCCGCTGATGTCCACCCACGGGGGAAGAATTTGGACTGGCCCTAGCCAGAGAGGAATCATTCATCCCAGAGGTTAGAGCTTGAGTTCTGCCAAGCCTTGCCACCACAGGTTTTAGTGATCTGGGGTCTCTAAGTGAACTTGAGGTGCAGTCTAGGCCACAGGGACTGTAATTTCTAGGCAAGATATGGTGCTGAGCCCAGCGAACTGGGGAAGCATGAGACCTACTGCAGCCAGGGGAGCTAAGGGAGTGCTTGTTCCACTGCTCTGCCACCCTCTGGCAGCAGCTACATGGCACAGAGAAATTGCTCACTTGGGAGAGGAAGAGCACAGTGACTGGGGACTTTATGTTGAACTCAGTGCTGCCATGTCACCTGGCAGGATTCATCATCTGCTGACTACAGAGCCCCTGCACCTTGAACAATCAATAGCAATACCCAGGTAATATACTGTAAGCACTGGATTCTGAGACCTGTTGGCTTCACGTATGACCTAGCACATTCCCAGCTGTGGTGGCTATGGTGAAAGACTCTTTCTGTTTAAGAAATGCAGGGGGGAAAGTAAAGGGCACTCTGTCTTGCACATTAGGTACCAGCTCAGCCACAGTGGGGTTGAGCACCAAGCATGCTCTTGGGGTCTCCAACTCCAGGTCAGGCTCTTGGTCAGCTTTTCTGGACTTGCCCTGGGCCAGAGGAGAGCCCACTGCCCTGAAGGGTGAGTCTCAGGCCTGGCAGCACTCATCACAAACTGACTGAAGAGCACTTGGGCTTTGAGAGGGAAGAGTCAGAAGGGCTTTGTCTTGTGATGTGAGTGCCAGCTTAGCCACAGTAGACTAGAACACTAGGTAAATTTCTAAAAGTTTTGACTTCAATCAACGGCTCCCAGACAGCATCTCTGGACCCACCTGGGGCCTGGGGGAACTCATTGCACTGAAGGGAAGGACACAAACCTGGCTGGCTTTGCCACCTGCTGATTGTAGAGCCCTAGGGCCTTGAGCAAACTTAGGTAGTTATTACAGTGGGTCTTGGGTGAGACTAAAACAGTCCCAGTGGTGGTGGCCACAAATGTGCTTGTGTTTCCCCACCCCTAATTCCAGGAGGCCCAGCACAAAGAGAGAGAGAGACTCTGTTTGGGAAAAAGTAAGGGAAAATAACAATGTCTGTGCCTCCTAACCCAGAGAATTCTTCCGGATCTTATCCAAGATACTAAGGCGGTAACTCTATGAATCTGCAAGAACCACAGCATTGTCGGTTTTGGGACCCAAGTCCCCTTGAATAACTGGAATGCCTTCTCAAGAAGGTTGTGTACTAATAAGCTCAGACTGTGACATCTACAATAAATGCCTAATTAC
This sequence comes from Macaca thibetana thibetana, assembly GCF_024542745.1. Lineage (NCBI taxonomy): Eukaryota > Metazoa > Chordata > Mammalia > Primates > Cercopithecidae > Macaca > Macaca thibetana. The sequence continues at coordinate 16,137,345 of NC_065586.1, read as the reverse complement.
TCAATGCCCAGACAATGGTATTCATCTACAAGCATCAAGATCATCCAGGAAAATATGACCTCACCAAATGAATTAAATAAGGTACCAGGGACAAATCCTGGAGAAACAGATAGATGTGACCTTTCAGACAGAGAATTCAAAATAGCTATGCTGAGGAAGCACAAAGAAATTTAAGATAGCACAAAGAAAGAATTCAGGATTCAATCAGATAAATTTAACAAAGAGGTTGAAATTATTAAAAAGAAGCAGAAATTATAGAGTTGAAAAATGCAGCTGACATACTGAAGAATGCATCAGAGTCTCTTAATATCAGAATTGATGAAGGAGAAGAAAGAATTAGTGAGCTTGAAGGCAAGCTATTTGAAAATAGACAGAGGAGGCAAAAAATAAAGCATAGCTATAGGACCTAGAAAATAGCCTCAACAGTGCAAACCTAAGAGTTATTGGCCTTCAAGAGGAGGCAGTGAAAGAGAAGGGGGTAGAAACTTTATTCAAAGAGATAATATCAGAGAACTTCCCAAACCCAGAGAAAGATACCAGTACTCAAGTACAAGAAGATTATAGAACACCCAGCAGATTTAACCCAAAGAAGCCTACTACAAGGCATTTAATAAACTCCCAAAGGTCAAAAATAATGAAGGGATCCGAATAGCAGCAAGAGAAATGAAATAAGATACAGTGGAACTCCAAAACATCTGGAAGCAGACTTTACAGTGGAAACCTTTACAGACCAGAGAGAGTGTCATATATCTAAACTGTGGAAGGAAAAATCTTTTACACTAGAATAGTATGTCTGATGAAAATATCCTTTAAGCATGAAGGAGAAATAAAGACTTTCCCAGACAAAGAAAAGCTGTAGGATTTCATCAACACCAGACCTGTTCTACAAGAAGTGCTAAGGGATTATTTCAATTAGAAAAAAACATGTTTGCTTCAGCAGCACATATACTAAAATTGAAATGATACAGAGAAGATTAGCATGGCCCTGCACAAGATTGACATGCAAATTTGTGAAGCATTCCATATTTTTTCATGACCAAGAACCCAAAAGCAAATGTATTAAAAACAAAGAAAAATAGTTGGGACTTAATTAAACTAAAGAGCTTTTGCACGGCAAAAGGAACAGTCAGTGGAGTAAACAGATAACCCACAGAGTGAGAGAAAATCTTCATACTCTATACATCTGACAAAGGACTAATATCCAGAATCTACAAGGAACTCAAAGAAATCGGTAAGGAAAAAACAAACAATCCCATCAAGAAGTGGGCTAAGAACAGGAACAGACAATTCTCAGAAGAAGATATACAAATGGCCAACAAACATATGAGAAAATGCTCGACATCACTAATGATCCTGGAAATGCAAATCAAAACCACAATGCAATACCACATTACTCCTGCAATGATACACAGAAAAATACATAATATTATAACACTGTAACTATGTTGTTTAAATTGCTCATATCCTGAGTAGAAAGACTAAAAGATGAACCACTCAAAGATAATAACTACAACTTTTTAAGACATAGTAGAAGAAGATATAAACAAAAACAGCAAAAAGTTTAAAAGCAGGGAACAAAGCAAAGTTTAGAGCTCTTGTTAGTTTTCTTTTTGTTTATGTATACAGTGTTAATTTTTTATCAGCTTACAATCATGGGTTATCAAATAGTATTTGCAAGCCTCATGGTAACCTCAAATTGAAAAACGTATAATGGATACATAAAAAATTAAAGCAAGAAATTAAGTCATAAAACCAATCACCTTCCCTAAAAAGAAGATAGAAAGGAAGGAGAGAAGGACGAGAACACCGCCACCAACAACGAAAACCCAGAAAACAAATAACAAAATTGCATGAGTAAGTCCTTATCAATATTAACACTGAATATAAAACTGAGTATAGAAGGAACACATATCAACATAATAAAAACCATATATGACAGACCTACAGCTAGTATCATACTGAATGAGGAAAAACTGAAAAACTTTCCTCTAAGATCTGGAATGCACCAAAGATCCACTTTTACCACTGTTATTCAACATTGTTCTCAAAGTGCTAGCTATAGCAACCAGAAAAATAGAAATAAAGAGCATCCAAATTGGAAAGTGAGAAGTCAAATTATCCTTGTTTGCAGATAATATGGTTTTATATTTAGAAAAACCTGAAGATTCCACCAAAAAACTATTAGAACTAATAAATTCAATAAAGTTACAGGATACAAAATCAACATAAAAATCAGTGCCAATTATATATGTCAACAGTGAACACCCTGAAAAACTAAAAAATGTAATCTAATTTACAGTAGCCACAAATAAAATTAAATACCTAAGAATTCACCAAGTAAGTGCAAGATCTGTATAATGAAAACTATAAAACACTGATGAAAGACACTGAAGACACAAAATGGAAAAGTATTCCGTGTTCATGGATTAGAAGAATCAATATTGTTAAAATGTCCATAGTACCCAAAGCAATCTACAGATTCAGTGTGATTCCTATCAAAATACCAATGACATTCTTCACAGAAATAGAAAAACAATCCTAAAATGTATATGGAACCACAAAAGACTCAGAGTAGCCAAAGCTATCCTGAGCACAAAGAAAAAAAACTGGGGGAATCATACTACCGGACTTCAAATTATATTACAGAGATATACTAATTCAAACAGCATTGTACTGTCACACAAACAGACACATAGATAAATGGAACAGAGTAGGGAACCCAGAAACAAATCCATACACCTGTAGTGAACTCATTTTTGGTGAAGGTGCCAAGAACATACACCAAAGAAAGTATACCTTCTTCAATAAATAATACTGGGAAAACTGGATGTCCATATACAGAAGAATGAAAATTGACCCCTCTCACATTATACACAATCATATCAAAATGGATTAAAGACTTAAATCTAAGACCTCAAACTATGAAACTACTACAAGAAAACATTGGGGAAAGTCTCTAGGATATTGGATTGGTCTGGACAAAAATTTCTTGAGTAACAGCCCACAAGCACAGGAAACCAAAGCAAAAATGAACAAATAGGATCACAGCAAGTTAAAAAGCTTCAGCACAGTGAAGGAAACCACAAAGTGAAGAGACAACCCACGGGACGAAAGAAAAGATTTGCAAACTACCCATCTGACAAGGGATTAATAACCAGAATATATAAGGAGCTCAAATGACTATATAGAAAAAATCTAATAATCTGATAAAAAAGGGCAAAAGAATTGAATAGCATTTCTCAAAAGAAAACATACAAATGGCAAACAGCCATATGAAAAAGTGTTCAACATCGTTGATCATCAGAGGATTGCAAATCAAAACTACAATATCATCTCACCCCAGTTCAAATGGCTTATATCCAAAAACAAGCAATAACAAATGTTGGTGAGGATGTGGAGAGTAGGGAATCCTTGTACATGGTTGATAGTAGTGTTAATTAGTACAACCACTATGGAGGACAGTTTGGAGGTTCCTCAAAACACTAAAAATAGAGCTACCATACAATCCAGCAATCCCACTGCTGAGTACATACCCAAAAGAAAGGAAATCAGGATATCAAAGAGATATTGGCACTCCCATGTTGGTTGCAGCACTCTTCACAATAACCAAGATTTGGAAGCAATCTAAATGTCCATCAAACAGATGATTGCATAAAGAAAATGGTACATATACACAATGGGATGCTACACAGCCTTAAAAAAGAATGAGATCCTGTCATTTGCAACAACATGGATGGAATTGAAGGTCTTTATGTTAAGTGAAATAAGCCAGGCACAGAAAGACAAATTTCTCATGTTCTCACTTACTAGTGGGTGTCAAAAAAATTTAAAAAAAAAAATGAACTCATGGAGATACAGAGTAGAAGGATAGTTACCAGAGGTTTGGAAGGATAGTAGGTGGTCAGGAGAAAGTGGAGATGGGTACTGGGTATCAGAAAATATATAGTTAGAAGGAATCAATAAGATCTAGTATTTGATAGCACAATAGGGTGACTATAGTCAATAATAATTTAATTGTACATTTAAAAATAACTAAATATAATTGGATTGTTTGTAACACAAAGTATAAGTGCTTGAGAGACTGGATACCCCATTTCCCATGATGTGATTATTATTGCATGCTTGTATCAAACATCTCATGTACCTCATAAATACATACACATATTATGTACCCACAAAAATTTTAAAAAGAAAAAATGTGAGAACTTGGATGGTATATATATACATCAATTTCAAGATAATGTCAACCTCAAGGAAGGGAAAGAAAATAGGATTCTTGGTGAACTCAACTGTATCTCCAGCATTTTATTTCTTAAAAAACTTATATTTGAAATAAATATCATAAAAATATTAAGCTTTTAAAAATCTGAGTCAGCGTAGGCTATCTAATATATTAGGTAATTTCTGAATATTTATAATATTTCATATCTTTAAAAATCAAAACATTAAAATACATATGTATGTATAATGCATATGTGTTTGTGTATATATATATGTATATGTATACACACATACATAGGTTTCAGTATGCATAAAATATTTCTGAAAATATATACAAGAACTGGGGAAGGAGATGGTGCTACTAGGCTACTGGAAGTTTAGGTAGATTGGACCTTCAAAATTTTGTGCTATTTGTATGTATTTCCTTATCTAAATAGATACCTTTCTTTTTAACAAGTGAAGTAATTGCAAGTAGTTATAAGGAATTTGTCACAGAGTTATCTTGAATATTCTCTGGGTATGTAGATTGCTTTATGTATATTATTTATGACGCTAAAATTTTTATTTCTGTCCCTTTGGAAATCCCCAGTATAACAAGGTATTTAATATCTAGCTTTCTTGTCTTCCTTTATTAACTCAACTTTCTTAAGAAATACTCAATGCCACCGGAATTTGATAACCCGGATATTTGGTGACTATGCCCTCATTTGCAAAAACAAAGCAACACATCCTCTTTAAGAGGTAATGAGCTGCAAACTCTTGGTTTTTAAAAGGTTTCTTTACAGGTGAATAGTAAATGCTACCTCCTCCCTTCATTATATTCATTGTTGGTAATTCAAATACATTTATTTACTGAAAAGCAATAACATATTTGGTTTCTTGAAAGTTTTTGAATGTTTGGTATAGTCTTGACCCTCCAATCTACTTCTGTTCAACACTGCTTAGAGATGTATTTCTAGAATTTCCGTTTTAGGAGTAAGACTTACCTTGATACACAGAAGGATAGTTGATGTCAGCTACTTCATGTTACATAGAAGAAAAAGCTGAAGGAAGGTTTATGTTCTGTGTTACAAGTCCAAGCCTCTTACTCATTCTCAAGTGCCACCATCAGATCCTGGTTTTCTTCTCAATATTCTCTCATTCACCAACTTGCCCCTGCCCTTGTGAGGAAATCATGCAATGTATTTGTAGTTTCCTCAAATTATTTTCTCAACCCCTTCTTTCATACTTTGAAGTTTTCCATCTCCTTCAGTTATAATATCCTTTTCCTTCTTTTTTCTTTTTTTTTTTTGAGACTGAGTCTCACTCTGTTGCCAGTCTGGAGTGCAGTGGCACGATCTCGGCTCACTGCAACCACCGCCTCCCAGGTTCAAGTGATTCTCCTGCCTCAGCCTCCCACGTAGTTGGGACTGCAGGTGCCCGCCACCACGCCTGGCTAATTTTTGTGTTTTTGGAAACGGGGTTTCACCATGTTGGCCTGGATGGTCTTGATCTCTTGACCTCATGATCTGCCTGCCTCAGCCTCCCAAAGTGCTGGGATTATAGGCGTGAGCCACCATGCCTGGCCTCCTTTTTCTTTTCATTGTTCTCAAACTCTTTGTTTCGTACATATTTACATACAGTAAGATTGTAAACTCTGTGAGAGAAGAAGCCTTCTTTCTTTTTTCAATTAGATCAAAGCAATTTAAAAGAAAAGCACTAAGTACTACTTTGTGTCAGGCCCTGTGCCAGGAGCTGGGGATATAAAAGTACGTATGACACTCTGCGATCCTGGGAGATGCATAATATTCTCCTGTAATATCTTTTAGTAAATATTCAATAAACTCTTGTTTATTGAACAGAGAAACCACAGTCTTGTTTACCCACCCAATCAAGACAGAAGCCTGGGAAGAACTGTAATCCTAGTAACTCCTCAATAATGTCTAAACATACATTGTTTTAATCAAGTATATGGAAATTTGAGAAAACAATATATTTCAATGAAACATCCCAGATTTCTGTCTTCTAGAGCCTAAGAAAACAGTTGCATCTGGATCTTTGATGATATCATCCAATATATAAGCACAATGTTGGGAACTGAAATTCCCAACATTGTGCTTATATATTGTTTTAACAATACAAACTATAAATAACATTCTTCAGATGAAAATTTATGTTTTTATAATTGAACAGAAATAATATGTTTGAAATAGGAATTCAGCAGGACTTGTTTCTCAGGACACAGGTCCCAAAGACCCTGCTGATTAAATAGAAAACAAAAAACAAAAAACAAAAAAAAACAGCCAAAACCTGCCAAAACCAAGATGGTGACAAAAGTGCCATCTGGTTACCCTCACTCTTCATTATACACTAATTATAATATATTAGTATACTAGAGGAAACTCTCACCAGTGCCATGGCAGTTTACAAATGCAATGGCAACATTCATAAGTTACCCTATATGATCTGAAAGGGATCCTCAGTTGCTGGAATTCCCTGCCTCTTTCCCAGAAAACTCCTGAATAATCTATCCCTTGCTTAGCATGTAATCAAAAAATAACCATAAGTGTGGTCAGCCAAGCAGCCACACTGCTACCTTGCCTATGGGGTAGCCACCCTTCTTTTCCTTTACTTTTTGTTTTGTGTGTGTGTGTGTTTGTTTTAAGATGGAGTTTCGGTCTTGTTGCCCAGGCTGGAGTGCAATGGTGTGATCACAGCTCGCTGCAACCTCTGCCTCCCAGGTTCAAGGAATTCTCCTGCCCGCTTCAACCTCCTGAGTAGCTGGGATTACAGGTGCCCACCACCATGCCCAGCTAATTTTTTGTATATATATATATATTTTTAAGATGAAGTTTCATTTTTGTCACCCAGGCTGGAGTGCAATGGCATGACCTTGGCTTACTGCATCCTCTGCATCCTCTTCCTCCTGGGTTCAAGTGATTCTCCTCCCTCAGCCTCCTGAGTAGCTGGGACTACAGGCGCCCACTACCATGCCCAGCTAATTTTATATATATATATATATATATATGTGTGTGTGTGTGTGTGTGTGTGTGTATATATATATATATATATATTTTAGTAGAGATGGGGTTTCATCGTAGTGGCCAGCCTGGTCTCAAACTCCTGACCTCAGGTGGCCCACCTGCCTCAGCCTCTCAAAGGGCTGGTATTACAGGCATGAGCCACTGTGCCCAGCCTTTCCTTTCCTTTTTAATAAGCTTTCTTTCACTTTACTCTGTCAGCTCATAATTGAGTTCTTTCCTACTTGAACCCAAGAACCCATGTGGTCTCCCAGACTGGGCCCCAATTTTGGGGTTCACTCTGTGGCATCTACATGAATTCCAACAATAAAGAACCTGCTATTTATAAACTTTTTTGATTGTGACACTGAATATACACAGCTTACCTCTCCTGCTCAGATCTGGAAATGTTTGTCAACTCTGAGCAGGCCCTAGACAAAATAGAAAGGCCACTAGACTTTAACCAGTTCATTCAAACAGAACAGTTCAAAAACCCCCAAAAGAGAAAATGGAACCAGAGGTTGTCATTTTAATCCTGTCCAGTAAAAGAGTGTAATATAAATAAAAATGGATGGAAATGCTCTCACCCATTTAAAACTTATTTCTTAAGCCAAAGGACACATCATTTTTCAAAAATACTACATGGAGTATAAGAAAAGTTCAAAATCCTCTGGTCAAATTTCTTTTTTAATATGCCAAATGAAAATTTTACATGAAACCATGTCAAGAATACAGTGGTGCTCACTAGAGAAGGCAACAAAGTTTCAGGCAACAATTCTAATGTTTGCCCTCAGAGTAGAGGAAAAGTGTTCATTTATTTAAAAAGTATGCATGGCCAGGCATGGTGGTTCACGCCAGTAATCCCAGCATTTTGGGAGGCTCAGGCAGGCAGATTGCTTGAGACCAGGAGTTTGAGACCAGCCTGACCAACATGATTGATGTCTTATGTCTCCCCAAAACATATAGAAACTGTTAGAAACAAGAGCTTGAAGTCACAAGGGAAACGAGCACTCAAAGGATTTCTCAGCAAGGCAAATTCACTTCTGCAGAAGGATGCTGCTTGCCCTTCTGGTTCCTGTGAGAGCACACTGAACAAAGGAGGGAAGGGGTTTTTATCCCCAATGCGGTTAGTCCCTGCTTCTGTGTCCCCATTGGCTGGAGTTGGACTGCACAATCTAAACTGACATAATTGGCTACCATTTAAAATCGAATATGGCTAATTAGGCAGGAAGGGAGAGGCTGTCTGTTACAGTACAAGGCATGCTTGGGCATGTCAGGGCGTGGCAAAGCCAGAAGGGTAGTTTTGGCAGGAAGAGCTGTTTCAGCAGGAGAGGCAGTTTACAGAATAGGTAGCCAGGGGCAAAGAGCACTCCTTCCAAATAAGGAAGAGATATGAGTTAGATTGGGACTGGTGGGATAAGTTGTTTACGGAGCAGGTAGCTTAGGAGAAGGGACTAGGAGGTTGATCTCATGAACAAAGAACAAGGAGGTCAAAAATTAAACCTTTGAAGAGGAACTTACTGTATCTGACAAAACCAAGTTGTAACCCAAACATCTTGGGCACATGTTCTCAGGATCTACCTTTGAGTCTGTGTCTCGGTCCTTGGTCAGTCATATTTAACTTGGAATAAACCTCTTTGAATATTTTATGGTCTGACTCTTTTTGTTGATAGAATGAAACTCATTCTGAAAGGAAGTGACCCCTGAGTGAGAGCCCTTATCTAGAAATGGAGCGTTCAATCTTTAGGTCAAAATTCCACTTGCTACTTAGAAGTAAGTTGTGTGGATTTTTATCATTATAATAAGCATTTATAGTCATAGTGTAAGAAGTTGAGGTAGATGTTAAGGACCTGAATCAGAACTGAGGGTGTTTTCTATGCTCCTTATCTAACCAAGGGAGGTTTAGAAACTTTGCTGTTCCAGGTTTAGGCACATTTCATATTTCTTCCTTTCCAGTTTGAATGATAATGTATTCCTCTCTGTTTCTTTATTCATTCAATAAAAGCCTTTTAGTAACTTCTACTTTTATATAAGGAGGAAATTAAAATATTTTACCCCAAAATATGTTTCTTTGATATACTTTGAAATGGCTTTCTCTTAGCCACCTGACAGAACTGGCCTTACAAAGCAGTCTAAAGTGGAGAAAATTTGCATCTGTAGAGAATCTCCATTAATGCAGCCATGCCCCCTTGCCTTTCTGAGCCTTTCTGCATATCCAGGAGAGATTGAGAGTCTGATGCCTTTAAAATTTTAAAAGGAAACATTTACCATCCATTGTCTCTATTGGAGGTTTCATCTACATAGCAATGCCACCTTTGCTAATCAAGCCTCTTCTCCCCTTCCCATAACCTATTTTACCAGAATCTAAGCCCCCATTCTTTCTGTAACCTCAAAATGGTATATAGGTTTCTGGAACTCATTGAGAAGTTGGGTCTTCATTATGGAGACTCCCGTGTATCCATGTTGAGTACATTTGTATGCCTTTTCTCCTGTTAATTAATCTGCCTATGCCCCTGATTTTTAGCAAATCTTTAGGGGGCCAAGGGCCTTTGGCCCCAGTCTTAAAATTCTCTTCAGCTTTCACATGTTTGATAAGTAGGACCTTGTGTTTCTGGATATTTGTCCCAAGTGAGGATGTCTTTGGGAAAGAAGACAAATGCAAAATGTCTTATAAAGCCGAGTGTCACAAGATGTTAAGACATCACAAGGACGGGACTCAGCATCCTTCCAGTAGCAGACAAATAGAGCAGTGACAGGTGATTTGGCCTGTCTCTTCCTGGGTAATCCCTCCAACTCCTGTCAAATGCTATGGGTGGTTATGATGTTGTCTATGCAAGGGACTATAAGTGGAAAAAAGGTCTGAGTAATGCTGTGCTACAGGAAGGGGTTTTTGTGGTCTATGTAAGTTATTAAAATCTGCATTGACAACTTCCCATGTGGTTCTTTAGCTATTCAAAGAAAACAAAACCTCCTAAGTTATTTCCAGGCACACTTGTCTTTTTCTTTTAAATTACTCAGACATCACAAAGTGCCTAGACAATTGAAAGTTGGTCCCGATGACTCAATCTTTCCCCACCAAAGTTGTGAACACTGGAGGAAATAATGGATATTATTAGATAGTGCTTGACACATGATAGGTATGTAATTAATGTTTGTTTTTAAAAAGCTGGTGAGCAACAGCCTAAAATTGACATTTTTTGTTCCTTCACCTTCAAGGGAAAGAGACCTGCAGTTAAATTTGAAATGATGGACAACTTGACCCCAACAAGACCTTGCTGTAATTTGAATTCCTGTTGGCTGTCTGAAAGGTAAGATAAGGTTAGAGTTAAAGGTGAGTAAAGGAGACTAAAAGGCACTTCAAGCCTGGAAAACTTGTTTGCTTAGATGCAGTTTTATCTATACAATCACAGTCATATTTCTATTTATGTTTCATATCAGATGGTAGCCTGGTAGGTATTTCTAGGTGCAAGTATGGACTATAGACTGAAACAGGATTGAAGAAGAGAGTAATTTAAGCAAGTATTGAATTTCAAATGCAAGGTCTCATTTAAATGTAGGTAGAAGAGGCTACCTGTATTTAAAGAACCATGCAGATATTAATATAAAAGAGAAAGATGACACAGAAAAATCAAGGAGACCAAAAGATGGTTATTTGAGAAGGTCACTAACATTGACAAAATAGATATTAAGAGTATGTGGGAGTGACTGAAATGGAATTATTGGCCTTTGTGCCCAAATATCTTTCCCAGTTACCCAAAGAGTGATATTACTCACTTCACTAGTTAAGACATTGAGATCTCTTATTTAGATGCAAAATAAAGTTGAATAGAATATGAAATCATCACCAGCTATTAATATCTTATGGTTATTATACTACTAGTTTACTTGGAGTCTTAGAGATGGGTCAAAGGACAGGTAAGTTTTGATGAGAGACAGGATTTGGGCGGTTCAGAAGATAAGAGGGTACCTAATGTTCAATCTTGCTGAAGAAGAAACCAAAGCAATAGAAATAATTGTGCCTTATGCTGAAAGATGATTCTAGTTATATTTCCAGAATTTTTTTTCTTTTGGAACATATGTGTAGATTTAAATGTGACTTCTGTTGAGCCATATTAATTCTGCTATCTTTTTCCTTAAAATGTACAACAAGAAACAAAGGAGAATAGCTCCCTCTAAGAAGAAAACAGACTCTGATACGATAGAGAAGTGTTGATGAAAAGAGTCAAAATCTGTAAAATATTTAAAGAGGTTTATTCTGAGGAAAATATGGGTAGCCAGTGACACAGCCCCAGGAGGTCCTGAGAACATGTCCCCAAAGTGGTTGGTTTACGGCTTAATTTGTTTTTGTTTTTTTTTGAGATGGAGCTTTACTCTTGTTGCCCAGGAGGGAGTGCAGTGGTGTGATCTTGGCTCACTGCAACCTCCACCTCCCAGGTTCAAGTGGTTCTGCTGCCTCAGTCTCCCGAGTAAATGGGATTACAGGCATGCACCACCATACCTGGCTAATTTTGTGTTTTTAGTAGAGACAGGATTTCACCATGTTGGCCAGGCTTGTCTCGAACTCCTGACCTTAGGTGATCTGCCCACCCCAGCCTCCCAAAGTGCTGGAATTACAGGCGTGAGCCACTACGCCCTGCCTACAGCTTGATTTTATACATTTTTGGGAAACAGAAGTTACAGGCCAACATCAATCACTACTTGTAAGGTGTACATTTGTTCAGTTCAGAAAGGCAGGACAATTCAAAGCGGAGGCTTCCAGGTCATAGGTAGTTTCCAAGATTTTCTGATGTGGTTGAAAGGGTTAGGTTATTATCTAAAGACTTTGAATCAATAGAAAGGAATGTCTGAGCTAAGATAAGGGGTTGTGGAAACCATGGTTGTTATTATGCAGATGAAACCCTAAGTAGCAGGCTTTAGAGAGATTAGATGGTACAGGTGCCAGACTCTTAGTTAAATCTCTCTTGGATCGGGAAAAGGCCTGGAAAGGGAAGGGGGTTCTCTACAGAAAGTAGATTTTTCCCACAAGAGACAGCTTTGCAGGACCACTTCAAAATATGTCAGAGATGTATATTTTGGGGTACAATACTTTGATTTTTTTCAGTATCTGCTGCCTTTGTTGTGATACTATACTGGAGTCAGATTCGAATTTGGTATCTTATTACTACAAAGAGCTTGTTTTGTCACTCATAAGATCTCTGTTTCAGTGCTAATGCTGGGCAGCTGTGATGGAATTCCAAAGAGAGGAGAGTATAATGAGGCATGTCCAATGCCCAGCCCCCTTCCCATCATAGTCTAAACTAGTTTTTCATGTTTATTGTGGAGTTCCCTTGGCCGAGAGTGGGATCCATTCAGTCTGTTGTGGGGATTAGAATTTTAGTTTTGCTTTACAGAAGAAAGGCTATTACTTGAAGCAGGTGAAAAATGCTATATGCAAATTATGAGAATACACAAACATCTACATCTGCATCTACCTAAGGAATGACTAATTCTATTTGTCAGCTCAACTGGGCTAAAAGATGCCCAGATAGCTGGTAAAACATTACTTATGGATATGTTTGTGAGAGCTTTTCTGGAAGAGATTAGCATTAGAATCAGTAGACTGAGTAAAGAAGACTGACTTCACCAATGTGTGTGGACATCGTCCAATCCATTGAGAGCCCAAATAGAACAAACGGTGGAGGAAGGGTGAATCATTCTGTTTAAATTGGGGCATTTATCTTCTCCTGCCCTGGGAGATTGGAGCACCTCATTCTCAGGCCTTCTGACTCAGACAGGGACTTACACCATCAGCCCTGCCCCAGTTCAAGGCCTGCAGGCTCAAACTGAATAACACTACCAGCCTTCCTGGTTCTCCAAGGTTGCAGATTGCAGAGTGTGGGACCTCTTGACTTCCATAATCGTATGAGCCAATTACCATAATAAATCCATACCCCTTGATTCTCCTCTGCTTATGGGTTATATCCCATTAAGTCCATTGCAAGTTGAAAATATTGCAAGTTGAAAGTGCGTTTAATACACCTAACCTACCTACCATCATAGCCTACCTTAAACATTCTCAGAACACTTACATTAGCCTATAGTTGGGCAAAGCATCTAACACAAAATGCCTATTTTATAACAATTTGTTAAATATCTCATGTAGTTTATTGAATATTATGTTAAAAATATGCCACTTTTATACCATCATTAAGTTGAAAAATTGTAAGTGAAACCATCATAAGTTGGTGACTGTATGTGTGTGTATATATATGTGTGTGTGTGTGTGTAGATATTTGTCTATATCTCTATATAGGTTCTGTTTCTTTGGAGAAACCTAACTAATACAGATTTTGGTATTGAGAGTGTTTCTAAAGAAACCAAGTTTTAATAGTGAGTTTCTCAATTAGATCTAGGGTTTCTGTCATTGGCTCTCACATCTGATTAGATTTAAAGGAATAGTGATGCTATTTCCAGTAGTAAAGAGAGCACTGATAGTCTAAGGCATAATCTGTTTATAGAGATATGCAAATAATCTACACTGGATAATCATAATCAACTACTTACAAGAAGCAAGGAGGCTGGTGACTCTGTACATGATTGATACTTCGGACATTTTTGGAATACTAAGGAGCATTATGATGTCAGTTGGTTGTTTCTGAAGTTATTGGACAAAGTGGTAAAATAAATGAATGAACTCAAGGATTTGAATTCCCAGCTCAAGAGACCCATAAATGAACCTGGTCAACATGGCAAAACCCTGTCTCCACTAAAAATACAAAAATTAGTCAGGCTTGATGGTATGCGCCTGTAGCCCCAGTTACTCGGAAGCCTGAGGCACGAGAATTGCTTGAACCTGGGAGGCAGAGGTTGTAGTGAGCCAAGATTGGACCACAGCACTCCAGCCTAGCAACAGAGCAAGAGTCTGTATCTAAAAAGAAAAAAAAAGAAAAAAAGAGAGAGCGAGAGAAAGAGAGACCCATAAATGACCTAAGGGCTTCTAAGTGTGCTCTGAAGAAGGGCATTATCACCTATAGCCACAGGGCGGAAATTGCTGAAAATTAAGAACTTCATCCTGCAGTTGACTAAATTACAATGCAAGTTGAAGTCCCAGCTTTTCAGGGAGACTGCTGTTAAAGTGAGGGCAATTTATTGGGGAAAAAATGTAAGTTGGGATGGGGGCCTGTGGAAATACCCTGATGCAGCTGGGGACACTAAGCCCCTGAATTATGATGGATCTTCTTTGACATTGAAAGTAGTCTCCCCACACCAATGGAAGTGGCTGCCCTACCTCAAGTGGAATTGGCTCCCGGCTACCACAGTATTATCAGCTTTTCCGCCACCACACGAGAGTACTAATACCAAGGAAAAGGGTAATGGCATCCCCTGAGGCAGCTGCCATGTAAGATAATGCTGATTATCCTCAGTACCTACCCTGCTACCCCTCTTTTCTTCTAGACTTGTAACAAGACTGAAGTCTCAGCAGATCCCTAAAGATAAGGTACAAAATATGACTCATGTGGAGATGTACTACGTGCCAGAAGAACTACTTGAATTCTTGAATTTTATTTTCCTTTTTTTTTTTTTTTTGAGGCGGAGTCTCACTTTGTCGCCCCGGCTGGGGTGCAGTGGTGCAATCTCAGCTCACCAATCTCCACCTCCCAGGTTCAAGCCATTCTCCTGCCTCAGCTTCCTGAGAAGCTAGGATTATAGGTACGTACCACCACAACCGGCTAATTTTTGTATTTTGAGTAGAGACGGGATTTCTCCATGTTGGCCAGGCTGGTTTTGAACTCCTGACCTCGTAATCCACCCGTCTCAGCCTCCCAAAGTGCCGGGATTACAGGCGTGAGCCACCGTGCCCGGCTGAATTACTTGAGTTTTCTAATTCGCACAAGCAGAAATCTGGGGGACATATATAGAATAGATATTAAAGGTATAGGGTAATGGTGGAAGGAACATAAAGTTGAATTGGGCTGAATTTATTGATATAGACTCACTAAGAAGAGATTCTGCATTTAATGTTCCAGTTAGGGAGTTAGAAAGGGCTCCTTCAGTTTGTTTGGTTTATTGCTGAAACGTGGATCAAAAGATGGCCCAGTATGAGCGAATTAAAAACATTGAATCTCCCTTGATTTAATATAGAGGAAGAGATTCAAAGGCTTAGAGACACTGGAATGTTAAAGTGGATTTATCATTGGAGACCTACTTACCACCCACAGGGGCAGGGTCTAGAAGCCATACCATTTACCAATACTTTCAGAAATAAATTTGTGAGGGGAGCCCTAATATCCTTGAAGAGTTCCATGGTTGCTCTTTTCTGTAGGTCAGACATTTCAGTGGTAACCCCAGGTTCTTGCACTCTCCCAGGATAGAAATCAAAAGAGATCACTGAACACAGCTGCAAATGTTAAATTTAAGTTTATTCCACCTTGTGCACAAGGGAGCTAGCATTGAGAAAGGAAGAACAAGTGAACTGCTCCCCAAAGACAGTATGTGAGTTAGTTTTATAGGGTCTTTCCATAGGGAAAGCTTACATCAGCAGGTACATGTACAGGAGGAGCTTTTCTAACACTTGCGTGGTGGTCAACATGCTTCTTCATACACTGTATGTAGCATTAGCATTTTAAATCGCTACCCTGGGCATGAAAATGAGGAGGCATTAAAATGACGAAGAGGTAACTTTAGGTTGGAATTTAAGTCTAGCTGTGCATACAGAGCTCTGGGGAAATCCCTAGCCCTCTGAAATAGGAGCTCGTGGTTAATAGTCTCTTGGGTCTCTTGTTAGTGATTGGCTGAGAGATAAGCTAGAGTTTCAATGAGGGGCGTTTATCCTTTTCCTCCAGACCATCTTAAAATAGCGAATCAACCAACCTGCCTGTCTCAACCTCAGCTGCTCAATTAGAAAACCTAAATGCAATGAAAGCGATTGGACCTTGGGATGCCAGAGAATAAATAGTAGCACTGAACTGCCAAGAGTAAGGTCAGTGTCATTAATAATGGACAGCAGGGTGAAAGCAGTAATCAGAATAGTGTGACTTGGTCAGACCTATGGTGTTGAAGAGTTAATCACAGTGTTCCTAGAAATGAAATAGATATTGTATTAGTCAGGGTTCTCTAGAGGGACAGAACTAATAGGATAGATGTGTGTATATATATAAAGGGGAGTTTATTAAGGAGTACTGACTCACACAATCACAATGTGAGGCCCCACAATAGGCCATCTGCAAGCCAAGGATCAAGAAAGCCAATCTGAGTCCCAAACCTGAAGGACTTGGAGTCCAGTGTTTGACAGCAGGAAGCATCCAGCATGGGAGAAAGATGGAGGCCAGAAGACTGAACCAGTCTAGTCTTTCCTCATTCTTCTGCCTGCTTTTATTCTGGCCGTGCGGGCAGCTGATTAGATGGTGCCCACCAGATTGAGGGTGGGTCTGCCCCTCCCAGTCCACTGACTCAAATGTTAATCTCCTTTGGCAACACCCTCACAGACACACCCAGGATCAATACTTTGCATCCTTCAGTCCAATCAAGTTGGCAATCAGTATTAACCATCACAGATACCAAGCCTACTAAATTCTTACTTGATCTGTATAAGCAGAAAAGTTCTAGGTCAGATGGCAAAAGTATAACTTGAATCATAAAAACAGAGAGTCATAGCCCCTTAATGAATTCTCAGACTTGAGTCAGTTTACAGACACAAAATCACTTGAATGAAGAGAAGGAAAGGTGCCCTTGAGGAAAGGCTCTGGTATACTACTGATAAATGTACACACTATTCATCTTTTTCCCACTCTTCCCCAAATGTGCCTATTTTTGGCAGGGTAACTGCATTTAGGCAAAGAAAATAATGAGACTTTTTCAGGACCAGTAGGCACTGGCTGCAAACTGACTAGTTCCAGGAGATCCAAATCATCATTTGACCCTCCAGTCAAAATCGGGGCTTATGGTGGTCAGGTAATGAATGGATTTTAAGCTCAAGTCTGTCCCACAGTGGAGCTAGAGGGTCTCCAAACCCATCCTGTGGTTATTTCACCAATTCCAGAATGTATACTTGGGATAGACATATTCTAGAATCCTTACATTGTTTCCATGACCTTTGGATTGAGGGCTGTTATGGTGGTGAAGCCAAGTAAAAGCCATTGGAACTGCCTACTCAGGAAAATAGTAAATCAAAAACAATACAGCATTCCTGGAGGGAGTGTAGAACCATCTGTGAACCGGGTTCTAGTCTTCTCTTCCTTTGTCAACTGGTAGGAAACTCCTCATGCAGCCATAGGTGCAGGCTGGGAGAGAGAAGGCAGCGTAGCAGGAGTGGGGACCATAGGCATTTGGACTACTTCTTGATGCAACTTACTTGTGCCTTCAAAAGCTGCTCAGGCCTTATTACTTACATACCACTTCCATTTGATGAAGGAGTGCTGATGCACGTGGTCAACTTTATGAATTGTCAGATAATATACAATTCAGATCACATAATTCTTTGGTGGCCCATGACTCAATTACAGTGCTAGCTACATGGCAGTACCTTACAGGGCTTGGGTAAGATTGTCCAGAAGGATATTCTGAATTGGAATCCTATATATGGTATGTTTTTTTCTGATAGCCAGGGTTCATGGGTCCAGGAATCAAAAGGTAGAAATAGGAGTGGCACCTCTCACTGTTATTCCTAGTGACCTACTAGCAAATTTTTTACTTTCTGTTCTCACAACTTTATGCTCTACTGACCTAGAGGTGTTAGATCCAATGCAAATGAAGAGATTAGTGCCATCTTCAAAAACTTGAAAGATGCAGAGTTGGTGACTCCCACCACATCCCCATTCAACTCTCCCATTTGGCCTGTGCAGAAGACAGATAGAACTTGGGGAATGATAGTAGATTATTCTAAGCTTAAACAAGTTATGACTCCAGTTGCACCTGCTGAAGCAGGTATGCTTTCATTGCTTGAACAAATGAATGCATTCCCTGGTATGTGGTACACAGATATTGATTTGATAAATGCCTTTTTTCCCATACCTTTCCGTAAAGTCCTCCAGAAGCCATTTGCTTTCAACTGGCAAGGTCAGCAATACACCTTCACTGTCCTATTTCAAGGGTATATCAATTCATCATTGCTATGTGATAATTTAGTTCACAGGGGTGTTTTCTAAAACACTTCCTGGTTTATTAGAAAGGACATTACAAAGGTCACAGATGAAGAGATGCATAGGGCAAGGTATGGAAAAGGGTGTGGTGCTTCCATACCCTCCCAGGGAGGAGTAGTATTCTCCAGGAACCTCCACATGCTCATCTATTTGGAAGCTCTCTGAACCTGTCCATTTGGGGTTTTATGGAGGCTACATTAGGTAGGCATGACTGACTAACTCAATGGCCACTGATGATCAGCTTAACCTTCAGACTCTTTCCCAGCCAGAGGTTGGGCTGAAAGTCCCAACCCTGTAATCATGCCTTGGTTTTTCTAGTAACCAGCCCCTATCCTGAAGCTACCTAGGGGCTGCCAGCCACCAGTCAACTCATTAGCATACAAAAGACATGACTTTAGAGAGCCTAAGGATTTTAGAATTTGTATACCAGGAAGCAGGTTGAAGACCAGTTCATAGAGATCTTGACTGCCTTTTTCTTCAGATGGATATCACACTGGCCTGTTACATTGATTACGTTATGCTGATTGGACCTAGTGAGCAAGAAGTAGCAACTACTCTAGACTTATTGATAAGATATTTGCATACCAAAGGGTGGCAAGTAAACTGAATTAAAATGTAGTGACCTTTTACATAAGTGAAATTTGTATGGGTCCAGTGGTGTGGAACATGTGAGATATTCCTTCTAAGGTGAAAGCTAAGTTGTTGCATCTGGTCCCTCCTACAACCAAGAAAGAGACACAATGCCTATTGAGCCTCATTGGTTTTAAGTGGCATTATATTCCTCAATGGCTCTGTTGCTCCAGCCCATTTACCAAGTGACCCAAACAGCTGCTAGTTTCGAGTGGGGCCCAGAACAAGAGAAAGTTCTGCAACAGGTCCATGCTGCTCTGCCAGCTGCTCTGCCACGTGGGCCATATGATCCCACAGATACGATGGGGCTTAAAGTGTCAGTCATAGGTAGGGATGCTGTTTGGTGCCTTTGGCTGGCCCCTTTGGGTGAAATGCAGTACAGACTTCTAGGATTTGGGAGCAAGGCCCTGATATCATCTGCAGATTTAAAAATACTTTTAAGAGACAGCTCTTGGCCTGCTACGAAGCCTTAACTGACTAGTTTCAGGAGACCCAAATCATCTTCTGACCCTCCAATCAGAGTAGGGGCTCTTAAAGATCAGGTAATCAATGGATTTTAAGTTCAGGAATGTCCTACAGTGGGTCTAGAGGGTCTCTAAACCCATCCTGTGGTTATTTCACCAATTCCAAAATGTATACTTGGAATAAACATATTCTGCAATCTGTACATTGTTTCCATGATCTGTAGAGTGAGGGCTATTGTGGTGAAGGCCAAACGCTGACTGCTTGATCATGAGCACCAAAGAATCATGAGACCTAAATTGTATGTTATCTGGCCCAACAAGTCATAAAGTTGGGCATGCACAGCAGCGCGTCATCAAGTGGAAGTGACATATAAATGGTCAGGTCTGAGCAGGTCCCAAAAGCACAAGTAAGTTGCATGAAGAAGTGGCCCAAATGTCTATGGTTCCACTCCTGCTACACTGCCTTCTCTCTCACAGCCTGTGAATGCATGGGGAGTTCCCTATGACCAGCTGACAAAGAGAAGACTGTAGCC
Source organism: Macaca thibetana thibetana (assembly GCF_024542745.1). Lineage (NCBI taxonomy): Eukaryota > Metazoa > Chordata > Mammalia > Primates > Cercopithecidae > Macaca > Macaca thibetana. Next base: position 16,117,381 of record NC_065586.1, on the reverse strand, counting down.
TGGTTATAGATGGTTCTGCACAATATGTAGGCACTACACAGAAGTGGACAGCTGCAGTACTACAGCCCTTCTCTGGGGCATCCTTAGGGACAGTGGTGAAGAGAAATCCTCCCTGTGGGCAGAAATTTGGGTGGTGCATCTTGTGCACTTTGCTTGGAAATGGCTGGAAATGGCTAGATGAGCAATTACATACCAACTCATGTGCAATAAATAGTCAATGGTTTGGCTAGATGTTTAGGAAAGAAACATGATTGAACAATAAGTGGCAGAGAAGTCTAGGGAAGAGGTATGTGGCTAGACCTCTCTGAATGGGCAAAACACGTGGATATTTGTGTCCCCTATGAATGCTTACCAAAGGGTGACCTCACCAGAAAAGGATTTTAACAATCAAGTCAACAAGATGACCCATTTTATGGATACCTGCTGCTTCTTTCCCCAGCCACCTCTGTCATGATCCAAAAGGCCATGGTTGCAGGGACAGAGGTTATGCAAGGGCTCAGCAATATAGACTTTCACTCACTAAAACTGACTTGGCCATGGCCACTGCTGAGGGCTCAAATCTGCCAACAGCAAAGACCAACACTGAGACCCTCCAGTGTGGCAGAATTCCCCAACGTGATCATGTAGCTACCTGGGGGTAGGTTGATTGTATTGGACCACTGCCACCGTGAAAGGGACAGTGTTTTGTCCTTACTGAAATAGATATTTACTCTGCATATACATTTGCCTTCTCTGTATGCAATATTTCTCCCAAAACTACCATTCGTGGACTTATAAAATGTCTTATCCACCATCATGTTATTATACACAGCATTATTTCTTATGAAGAAACTCACTTTGTAGCAAACAAACAAACAAAAATGCAGCAATGGGCTCATGCTCATGGAGTTCACTGGCCTTGCTGTGTTCTGTTCTGTACTGTCTTGCTGGTTTGCTAGAACAGTGGAATGACTTTTTGAAGACTCATTTGCAGTGCCAGCTACATGGCAATATTTTTCAGGCTGGGACAAGATTGTGCAGAAAGATGCTCTGAATCAGTGTCTTAGATATGTGTCCCTGTTAGCCAGGGTTCATGGGTCCAGGAATCAAGGGGTAGAAATGGCAATGGCACCACTCACTGTTACCCCTAGTGACTCACTAGCAAAATTTTTGCTCCTATTCCCGCAATTTTATGCTCTGCTGACCTAGAGGTGTTAAATCTAGAGCAAGGAATGCTTTCAACAGGTGACACAATACTGATTTCATGGGACTGGAAGATAAGACTGCCAGCAGGCCGCTTTGGACTCCTCAGGCCTCTGAGTCAACAGGCTAAAAAGGGAGTGACAGTGTTGGCTGGGGTGATTGATTTGGAATTCCAAGGGGGAAACTGGACTGCTCTTCTACAACAGAAGTAAGGAAGAATATGCCTAGGATACAGAAGATCCCTTAGGACATCCCTTAGTATTACTGTCCCCTGTGATTGAGGTTAATGGAAAGCTACACTAACCCAACCCAGGTATGCTACTAATGGCCCCGACCCTTCAGGAATAAAGCTGTTGGGTCATTCCATGGGCAAAGAACCATGACAAGCTGAGAGCTGAGGTGTTTGCTGAAGGCAAAGGAAATATGGAATGGGTAGTAGAAAAATATACATACCAGCTGCAACTGTATGATCAGTTACAGAGATGAGGACTGTAATTATAGTTCTTTCCTATTTTGTTATGAATATGTTTGTGTCTGTGTAAACATATATTAAACAAATATCTTTGTTTTCTTTCCTCTCTTGAGAAGGTCATTGGTGACCTATGCAAGAATATTATCAGTCTAGTGATGAGGTAGTAAGGCATATTTCAGGATACTAAAAAGAGAATTAATGGAGACGAATAGAAAACTGGGTTGTAAGAAACTGGCATTGAACACAAGGAGAATAAGAATAAGCAGGAAAGTTCAAAATGGTCATGCTTTCCCACCTCAAACCGAGAGACATTTGAGCTTATTTCAAAGCAGAAAAGAGGAGTAAGAAATGCTATAGATGCCAGTCAGAAAGAGTGAAGATAGAAGGTATTTACTTTGGAAATAATATTAAGCAACTCTCCCTTGAAACGTAGCATAAGAACATAGATCTAGAGGGAAAAAAGAAAAATAGTGTCAGGTGAATAAGGAGTAATGACAGAGTGACATCGAAGGCTTGAAGAAGAATGGTTTGAACTACCCCTTGTTCTGTGTGCACAAAGTTGAAAATAATTCAATATAAAAGGTGAGAGAAACAATAAAATTCTGGTTGAACCTAATGGTGTGTCTTTTTGGATAAAAAGCATTCAAAGAGACCACATAATTGTTCATAAACATTTACCGCTATAGCATCACTTTACTACTTGCTAATTAATTCACTAAGATTGATGAGGATTAAATTGGGAGAGTGAGATACTGGAAAATTTTATTTTCTGATCCTACACACTCACACCCAACATGAGCCAAAGCCCCGGTTGTCAATGGTTACACCACTGTGATTCAGAAGAAAGCTGTTCCACATTAGTAAATTAGATTAAAAACACATTGTTACTTTCAACATTAGCAAAAGCCACATGGTATGTTGCAACAAAGCAGAAGATTAGGGAGCATAATATCTTTCCAAACTAAGCAAGGTGGCAGGATGGCAAGCACTTACTCACTTACATCTCGTGGATGTAAAAGGTGTTCTTACTTTAAGAGTAGAATTAACTCTGAGGAAGTAGAGCAAAGGCATTGTTCATCAGAAAGACCAGACAGTGAGACATAGTTGACGTCAAGAGAAGCTGCATGAGAGAAGCATGAGGGAAATCTGGCAAAAGTAACAATATGCCGAGAAAAAGAGAAATGTAATTTAGGAAGTAGGAGACCAGTGGCTACTGTGATTAGCTGTCAGAGAGGCAAAGGAAAAAGAGCTGGAACTCCAACTAATAATATACATTAAAATGGAGGGATGATGTTTTTTTCCCACATGCATTTTTCTCTTTATTAAATAGGAACTGCATTGAAATTTGAATGTAGCTTCTCAGAATAAATCTGGGCATGTGTCCAACCTTGTTATTTCCACTTCCAAGGTCAATGAGCTAATATTTCAATAGCACATATTTGCCTTTCATTTAAGCTTATTTCAAGCTCGATCATTACAGAGAAGACTCTTCCTCTATTCCTGTTCCATTATTGTGGCCCATCCCAGAGGAAACGTGTTTCTGGACACTTGTAGACAAAGAAAATAGCCTGACTCCATTCTTCTTTAAGTCTAATGACACATGCGAAATAGGTAGCATTTGGTTACGACGGTAACACAATCACTGGTGTCTAACCCGGCAACCAAAGGTTTCAGATAGATCCCAAGAGACAATTTATCCTGAGAAATTAGAACAGGATTTCAGAAATCAGCAGAGTACTTTCTAATACGAGATTACTGTCAGCATACTCTGGGGACTAAAGACAAGGGTGGGCCACTGGAAAGCCTGGAAATAGAGCACACAGAATTCACTCCAAACTAATTATCAGTTTTCATTGAAATCATCTGTACCAAAGGGCTCGGGATTTGAGCAGTGACTGTACAAGCAGACTGTTGTGATTTCCTGCAGATTCATGGCAGGCAGCAATATCAGGAAAGAGGCCAGAAATGACTCTTTTATAACCCTGGAGTAAATGATGTATCAAAAAGACACCTCAGGAGTGGAAATTTACAGGTAAGCTCGGGGAGGAAGCTAGAATGATCCATGTGATAATTGATTCGAGTTGAAGGCATCAATATGAATTCACATTTAGCTTAATATAGATACAAATTATTATGTATAAAAATATTTATAGATATTTGTGTCTAGGCAGGTCAGAATATATACATATATTTCCTTGTTATGTCAGCTGAGGGCTCAGTTGTAACAAGCACACCCTAATATGCAGCTCTTAAGATCTTAGTTTCTGTTTATTTCTTTTTTTTTCTTTCTTTCTTTCTTTTTTTTTTTTTTTTTTTGTGACATGGTCTTACTCTGTCACCCAGGCTGGAGTGCAGTGGCATGAACATGGCTCACTGCAGCCTCTGCCTCCTGGGTTCAAAAATCCTCCCACCTCAGCATCCCAAGTAGCTGAGACCACAGGTATGTGCCATCATGCCTGAAATTTTCTAAAACATTATTATTATTTTTTGTTTGTAGAGCTGGGGTTCTTGCCATGTTGCCCAGGTTGGTCTTGAACATCTGGGCTCAAGCAGTCTGCCCATCTTGGCCTCCCAAAGTGCTGGGTACAGGTGGTAGCCACCGTGCCTGGCCAAGATCTTTTTTTCTAATGCCATAGTCCAATAGAAGGAACTACAGCTCCTTGAAGAAATAACTTGTTCTGGGATTGGTGTAGGAAGTGTACAAGATGAGTCTGGAGAATCTTATAGGACCAGAAAGTAAGAAAATATTAAAAAGAAAAAAATCCACAATATTGTGAGCATGTCAAAGAAACACAGGAGCCAACTGAAAGAGCACCCAATAGCCAAAAGTGGAATAATATGAGCAAAAAGAAACAAAAAAATTCCAAAAAGATATAGTAGTATTAATTTATAACCCAAAGTATAAAATAAATCCATGAATCTACACTGATGTCAACTAATGATTACATTCATAAATAAATGAGGATAGCGAGACAAATCTCCCATGTGAAGTAATTCCAAATAATACATGTAGATAGTGGTCCTCAAGGAGAGGCAGCCTGACTCTTCACTCCTGAAATGTGGGATGGGCAGAGTCACTTTCTCCCAAAGATTATAGCATGTGTGGGTAACATCACAGTGGGAAAGCCTAACGGATATTACTACAAGCAGGTTGTCAATCACTTGGGACGCTAGATGAGGCTGGTAGAACAGGCTGTGCTTATACAATTTATTCATTGTAAGTTGTGGTTTCTGTTAAAGTTAACTCTTTTGTAAGTACATATATTCTGTTTAGCTTTCCATGTATCAAATAAAGTTTTATGGCTAGGATATCCAGGGCTCTAGCTTCCTATCCACCTGCCTCAAAATGTTGTGTCACGAACTGGTAACAACAGTTTATCATTTTAAAAAAACCCCTCCAAGCTAAAATCTTGGTAGATGGTAAGGGGAAACAAGAAAAACAATTAACTCTGCTTGTAGGCAAATCCCTAGCCTGGAAACACTTTTCCTCTTCTAAGGGTGGATAAATAAAAATCATTATAGAGCTCATGAAATCATGCTGCAACATAAAAGATAAAAACAAAAATCCATAGGATGGCTATAAATTCAGAAATGATTAACCACAAGAAAATAATTAATTTTAAAAGTAAATCTGCTCTGAGTTCTTAATAAAATGTAAGAAAACTTGATTTTATGATACAGTTAATCAAAGCTACAATGATAAAGCCTTAAACAGAATAAAAAATTAGTTTTCTCAAAACATACACAAGCAAAGAGGTAAGAAAAAAATATGAGGGGGATAGAAAGGCAGAGGAGGCAAACATAATAGAAGCTAGGAAGCACAGAAACAGAAACTGCAGAGATTTTAAAAATATACAAGTGATATACAGACTAGATTCAAAAGGCTTTTAGAATGCAAGAGAAAATGAAAAGGCAATTAATGTGAAAAGTAATTAACTTTTAAAGATGGGAGAAAATGGAGGTAAGACATTAAGACAGTAGGGTGGTTCTGAAGAAGAATAAACAAATATAGATAATTTACATATTAAATCATTGGTTCTTAGAAAAACGGGAAAATTCCCAAGTCTTTTTATGAGGCTAATATTGATATGAAGCATGACAGACTGCATTTAAAAAAACTTTACAGATCACTTTCACTTAAAAATGCTGATATAAAAAACATTAGATAAAATATTAGCGAAAACAATTCACGGCATAATAGAAAATTATAGTTCATTCTAGGACTACAAGAATAGCTCATTATAAGAAAATGTATTTATATAATTTATCATAGTATTGATTTAAAGAGAAAAATATATCTCCATAGATTTTAAAAGACATTTCACAAAATTCAATACAATTTTTATAAAAGAAGACAATTTCTATAAAGTGAAAATAAACTAAAAGGAATTGACTAGGTGTTTATAAAATTGCTATAGTAACCTCCAATGACTTTAAAATGCATCATTTTTATTCTCCTTTGAAGTTATTGTAGGATAAAATAAGCAGGAAATTTGTTCATATTTTTAGGAACCAAAATACTAAGTTTAAGAGAATAGAGATACAATAATAATATTATAGAAAGTTATGTTAGAAATCTGTAATCAAATTTTTGAGACGGAAATATCAATATAGACTTATGATCTATATTTATGGCTGTAAAATACACACTTTTTAGCTCTGTTTACTAAAAATGCCCTAGAATCAATAACAACTCAGTAAAATGAGCACCCTCTAGGAAGCAGATTTTATTCTCTAAATACCATTTCCCATTGAAAAGAAACACAGCTTATTATAGAAATCACTGCTACCAGGTCTGAAGGAGAAAGTGCTCAAGATAAGACTAACATGTGCAAAAATAAAACAATGCTATCAGTGATAATTGGAGTTTATCAAAAGGACATAGGAGCTTGCAATAATAGCAAAATGATGAACTGTGATATTTCAAGCTTGTATGATCCCACAGAAGCACGAAAAATCAAGTAGTAAATAGCAAAACCAACTTTGTTGGAGTTTTGGAAAACAGTCAAAAGTTTACAGCAGCAAAGAGAACACCCAAACAAGAAAAAGCCATCTTCAAAATAGTAAGCTTGTTTTGTAGAATTTTAATTCACCCTGGCCCCATTGTCTCTGTGGCATGGTAGTGCTACTTGTCTTGATGTCGCTAGTAGTGCAGTTCCCAGCTCCTTCCCTTGAACAGAAAAAAGAAGAGCAGACCTTATTTACAAATTGTGGTGTATGTATGTTCTGACCTCTCTGCGGAATACCTGAATCCATGAGGCAAGGCACTTAAGTTTTTTAGCTAATTTGGAACTTAGGTGAAAAAAGCAACAGGTACTGCAGGTAAAATAGATAGCTGAGGCAAGAGGTTATAGATCAAGGCATACAATATACCATTTAAGGCTCAGAAGAGAAGCTTGGGTAAGGCATTTTGAGAAATTAGGACATTCAAAAGAAGCTGTATAGGTGAATTTAAAAAACTATTGTGGTGGTTAATTCTGAGTGTCAACTTGATTGGATTGGAGGATACAAAGTATTAATTCTGGGTGTGTCTGTGAGGGTGTTGCCAAAGGAGATTAATATTTGAGGCCATGGGCAGGGAAAGACAGACCCACTCTTAATCTGGGTGGGCACAGTTTAATTAGTTGCCAGCATGGCTAGAATATAAGCAGGCAGAAAAATGTGAAAAGAGAGACTGGCCTAGCCTCCCAGCCTCCATCTTTCTCCCGTGCTGGATACTTCCTGCCCTCGGACATCAGACTCCAAGTTCTTCAGTTTTGAAACTCGGACTGGCTCTCCTTGCTCCTCAGCCTTCAGATGGCCTATTGTGGGACCTTGTGGTCATGTGAGTTAATATTTAATAAACTCCCCTTTTTATGTGTACATATATATATATATATATATATATATATATATATAAAATATCACCCACCTCTCCCCCAGATATATAAAATATATATTATTTATATAATATGTATACTAGAAGATGGCCAAATAGGAACAGCTCTGGTCTGCAGCTCCCAGTGTGATCAACGTAGAAGACGGATGCTTTCTGCATTTCCAGCTGAGGTACCTGGTTCATCTTATTGGTACTGGTTGGACAGTGGGTGCAGCCCATGAAGTGTGAGACAAAGCAGGGTGGGGCATCACCTCACCCAGGAAGCACAAGGGGTCAGGGGATTTCCCTTTCCTAGCCAAGGGAAGACATGACAGACTGTACCTGGAAAAAATGGAACACTCCCGCCTAAATACTGTGCTTTTCCAATGGTTTTAGCAAACGGCACACCAGGAGATTATATCCTGCACCTGGCTTGAAGGGTCCCACGTCCACAGAGCCTTGATCACTGCTAGCGCTGCAGTCTGAGATCAACCTGCAAGGCAGCAGCCTGGCAGGGGGAGGGGTGTCCACCATTGCTGAGGCTTGAGTAGGTATGCAAAGCAGCGGGGGAAGCTTGAACTGGGTGGAGCCCACCACAACTCAGCAAGGCCTGATTCCTCTGTTGACTCCATCTCTGGGGGCAGGGCATAGGTGAACAAAAGGCAACAGAAACTTCTACAGACTTACGTCCCTGTCTGACAACTCTGAAGAGAGCAGTGGTTCTCCCAGCATGGTGTTTGAACTTTGAGAACGAACAGACTGCCTCCTAAAGTGGGTCCCTGACCCCCATGTAGCCTAACTGAGAGACACCTCCCAGTAGGGGCCGACTGACACATACAGGCAGGTGCCCCTCTGGGTGGAAGCTTCCAGAGGAAGGATCAGGCTGCAATATTTGCTGTTCTGCAGCCTCCGCTGGTGATACCAAGGCAAACAGGGTTTGGAGTGGACCTCCAGCAAACTCCAACAGAACTGCAGCTGAGGGACCTGACTGTTAGAAGGAAAACTAACAAATAGAAAGGAATAGCATCAACATCAACAAAAAGGACATCCACAGCAAAACCCCATCTGTAGGTCACCAACATCAAAGAGAATAAAGGTAGATAAAACCATAAAGATGTGGAGAAACCAGAGCAGAAAAGCTGAAAATTCTAAAAACCATAGCATCTCTTCTCCTCCAAAGGATTGCAGCTCCTCACCAGCAATGGAACAAAGCTGGATAGAGAATGACTTTGATGAGTTGACAGAAGTAGACTTCAGAGGTTGGTAATAACAAACCTCTGTGAGTTAAAGGAGGATGTTTGAACCCATTGCAAGGAAGCTAAAAACCTTGAAAAAAGATTAGATGAATGGCTAACTACAATAAGCAGTGTAGAGAAGACCTTAAATGACCTGATTAAGCTGAAAACCATGGCATGAGAACTACATGATGCATGCTCAAGCTTCAGTAGCTGATTTGATCAAGTGGAAGAAAGGGTATCAGTGACTGAAGATCAAATTAGTGAAATAAAGCAAGCAGTTTAGAGAAAAAAGGGTAAAAAGAAATGAACAGAGCCTCCAAGAAATATGGGACCATATGAAAAGACCAAATCTACATTTGACTGGTGTACCTGAAAGTGACGAGGAGAGTGGAACCAAGTTGGAAAACACTTTTCAGGATATTATCCAGGAGAACTTCCCCAACCTAGAAAGGCAGGCCAACAGTTAAATTTAGGAAATACAGAGAGCACCATAAAGATATTCCTCAAGAAGAGCAAGCCCAAGATACATCATTGTCAGATTCACCAAGGTTGAAATGAAGCAAAAAATGTTAAGGGCAGCCAGAGAGAAAGGTTTGGTTACCCACAGAGGGAAGCCCATCAGACTAACAGCAGATCTCTTGGCAGAAACTGTACAAGCCAGAAGAGAGTGGGGGCCAATATTCAACATTCTTAAAGAAAAGAATTTTCAACCCAGAATTTCATATCCAGCCAAACTATGCTTCATAAGTGAAGGACAAATAAAATCCTTTACAGAGAAGTAAATGCTGAGAGATTTTGTTACCACCAGGCCTGCCTTACAAGAGCTCCTGAGGGAAGCACTAAATATGGAAAGGCACAACCAGTACCAGCCACTGCAAAAACATGCAAAATTGTAAAGACCATCAATGCTAGGAAGAAACTGCATTAATTAATGGGTAAAATAATTAGCTAACATCATAATGACAGGATCAAATTCACATATAACAATATTAACCTTAAATGTAAATGGGCCAAATGTACCAGTTAAAAGACACAGACTGGAAGTTGGATAAAGAGTCAAGACCCATCAGTGTGCTGTATTCAGCAGACCCATCTCATGTGCAGAGACACACATAGGCTCAAAATAAAGGGATGGAGGAAGGTCTACCAAGCAAATGGAAAGCAAAAAAAGCAGGGGTTGCAATCCTAGTCTGATAAAACAAACTTTAAATCAACAAAGATCAAAAGAGACAAAGAAGGGCATTACATAATGGTAAAGGGATCAATTCAACAAGAAGAGCTAACTATCCTAAATCTATATGCACCCAATACAGGAGCACCCAGATTCATAAAGCAAGTCCTTTGAGACCTACAAAGAGACTTAGACTCCCATACAATAATAATGGGAGGCTTTCCCACCCCACTGTCAATATTAGATGGATCAATGAGACAGAAGGTTAACAAGGATATCCAGGACTTGAACTCAGCTCTGCACCAAGCAGACCTAATAGACATCTACAGAACTCTCTACCCCAAATCAACAGAATATACACATTCTTCACAGCACCACATCACATTTATTCCAAAATTGACCACATACTTGGAAGTAAAGCAATCCTCAGCAAATGTAAAAGGACAGAAATCACAACAAACTGTCTCTCAGACCACATTGTAATAAAATTAGAACTCAGGATTAAGAAGCTCACTCAAAACCACACAATTTCCAACTTCATGGAAACTAACAACCTGCTCCTGAATGACTACTGGGTAAATAACGAAAGGAAGGCAGAAACAAAGATGTTCTTTGAAACCAATAAGAACAAAGACAAAACATACTAGAATCCCTGAGACACATTTAAAGCAGTGTGTAAGGGAAATTTATAGCACTAAATGCCCACAAGAGAAAGCAGGAAAGATCTAAAATCGACACCCTAACATCACAATTATAAGAACTAGAGAAGCAAGAGCAAACTCATTCAAAACCTAGCTGAAGGCAAGAAATAACTAAGAGCAGAACTGAAGGAAATAGAGACACAAAATCTCTTCAAAAAATCAGTGAATCCAGGAGCTGGTTTTTCGAAAAGATAAACAAAATTGATAGACTCCTAGCAAGACTAATAAAGAAGAAAAGAGAGAAGAATCCAATAGACACAATAAAAAATGATAAAGGGGATATCACCACCGATCCCACAGAAATACACACTACCATCAGAGAATACTATAAACATCTCTATGCAAACGAACTAGAAAATCTAGAAGAAATGAATAAATATCTGGACATATACGCCCTCCCAAGGCTAAACCAGGAAGAAGTTGAATCTCTGAATAGACCAATAACAGGCTATGAAATTGAGGCAATAATTAATAGCCTACCAACCAAAAAAAAGTCCAGGACCAGACGGATTCACAGCTGAATTCTACCAGAGGTACACAGAGGAGCTGGTACTATCGCTTCTGAAACTATTCCAATCAGTAGAAAAAGAGGGAATTTTACCTAACTCATTTTATGAGGCCAGCATCATCCTGATACCAAAGCGTGGCAGAGACACAACAAAAAAAAAGAGAATTTTAGACCAATATCCCTGATGAACATCAAGGCGAAAATCCTCAATAAAATACTGGCAAACTGAATCCAGCAGCACATCAAAAAGCTTATCCACCACGATCAAGTCAGCTTCGTCCCTGGGATGCAAGGCTGGTTCACCATACGAAAATCAATAAATGTAATCCATCACATAAACAGAAGCAATGACAAAAACCACATGATTATCTCAATAGATGCAGAAAAGGCCTTTGACAATATTCAACAGCCCTTCAAGCTAAAAACGCTCAATCAACTAGGTATTGATGGGATGGATCTCAAAATAATAAGAGCTATTTATGACAAACCCACAGCCAATATCATACTGAATGGGCAAAATCTGGAAGCATTCCCCTTGAAAACCGGCACAAGACAGGGATGCCCTCTCTCACTACTGCTATTCAACATAGTGTTGGAAGTTCTGGCCAGGGTAATCAGGCAAGAGAAAGAAATAAAGGGTATTCAGTTAGGAAAAGAGGAAGTCAAATTGTTCCTGTTTACAGATGACATGATTGTATATATAGAAAATCCCATCATCTCAGCCCAAAATTTCCTTAAGCTGATAAGCAACTTCAGCAGTCTCAGGATACAAAATCAGTGTGCAAAAGTCACAAGCATTCCTATATACCAGTAACAGACAAACAGCCAAATCATGAGTGAACTCCCATTCACAATTGCTACAAAGAGAATAAAATATCTAGAAATCCAACTTACAAGGGATGTGGAGGACCTCTTCAAGGAGAACTACAAACCACTGCTCAACGAAATAAAGGAGGACACAAACAAATGGAAGAACATTCCGTGCTCATGGATAGGAAGAATCAATATTGTGAAAATGGCCATACTGCCCAAGGTAGTTTATAGATTCAATGACATCCCATCGAGCTACCAATGACTTTCTTCACAGAATCGGAAAAAACTACTTTAAAGTTCATATGGAATCAAAAATCAGTCCACATTGCCAAGACAATCCTAAGGCAAAAGAACAAAGCTGGAGGCATCACGCTACCTGACTTCAAACTATACTACAAGTCTACAGTAACCAAAACAGTATGGTACTGGTACCAAAACAGAGATATAGACCAATGGAACAGAACAAAGCCCTCAGAAATAACACCACACATCTACAACCATCTGATCTTCGACAAACCTGACAACAACAAGCAATGGGGAAAGGATTCCCTATTTAATAAATGGTGCTGGGAAAACTAGCTAGCCGTAAGTAGAAAACTGAAACAGGATCCCTTCCTTATACCTTATACAAAAATTAATTCAAGATGGATTAAAGACTTAAATGTTAGACCTAAAACCATAAAAACCCTAGAAGAAACCTAGGCAATACCATTCAGGACATAGGCATGGGCGAGGACTTCATGACTAACACATCAGAAGCAATGGCAACAAAAGCCAAAATAGACAAATGGGATCTAATTAAACTAAAGAGCTTCTGCACAGCAAAAGAAACTACCATCAGAGTGAACAGGCAACCTACAGAATGGGAGAAAATTTTTGCAATCTACCCATCTGACAAAGGGCTAATATCCAGAATCTACAAAGAACTTAAACAAATTTACAAAAAAAAAAAAAAAAACCATCAAAAAGTGGGCAAAGGATATGAACAGACTCTTCTCAAAGAAGACATGTATGCAGCCAACAGACACATGAAAAAATGCTCATCATCACTGATCATCAGAGAAATACAAATCAAAACCACAATGAGATACCATCTCACACCAGTTAGAATGGTGATCATTAAAAAGTCAGGAAACAACAGGTGCCGGAGAGGATGTGGAGAAATGGGAACACTTTTACACTGTTGGTGGGACTGTAAACTAGTTTAACCATTGTGGAAGACAGTGTGGTGATTCCTCAAGGATCTGGAACTAGAAGTACCATTTGACCCAGTGATCCCATTACTGGGTATATACCCAAATAATTATAAATCATGCTACTATAAAGACACATGCAAACATTTGTTTATTGTGGCATTATTCACAATAGCAAAGACTTGGAACTAACCCAAATGTCCATCAATGATAGACTGGATTAAGAAAATGTGGCACATATATACCCTGGAATACTGTGCAGCCATAAAAAGGATGAGTACATATCCTTTGCAGGGACATGGATGAAGCTGGAAACCATCATTCTGAGCAAATTATCACAAGAACAGAAAACCAAACACTGCATGATGTCACTCATAGGTGGGAATTGAACAATGAGAACACTTGGACACAGGGTGGGGAACATCACGCACACACTGGGGCCTGTCGACGGGTTGGGGGCTGGGGGAGGGATAGCATTAGGAGATATACCTAATGTAAATGATGAGTTAATGGGTGCAGCCAACCAACATGGCACATGTATACCTATGTAAAAAACCTGCACATTGTGTACATGTACCCTAGAACTTAAAGTATAATTTACAAAAATGTAAACTCATGGAATATATATATTCCATTAGTTCTGTCCCTCTAGAGAATTCCGACTAATACAGATTTTGGTCCCAGGAGTGGTTGTAGAGGAACAGAATATTATGGATGGCGTTCTTTTGTTGGTTTTGGGGTTTCTGGAGTTGACTGCTTCATATTATTAGACCCCAAAATCCTATGGAGTCTACTTCTAATAGTATGGAGAACACTGATAGTCCTTGATGTGAACTGTTTAAAGAGTTATGCAAAATAAATGCATTTGACACTCCTGAACCTGACTCATTGCTTATGAGAGACAAGGAGTTTCGTGACTCTATACATAATACCTTTGACCATATGTGGAGAACTGAGGAGCATAATGAAACTGCTTGTTTGCTGCTAAGTTCAGTAGGCAAAGCATTGAAAGAAAATGATGAACTCAGGGATTCTATCCCTTGGCTTCAGAAACAGATACTGAGCTTCAAATCTGGTAATTTTGCCCTGAGTGAGAGGCTTTTCACCTGTAGAGAAAAAGCTGAAATGGTGGAAAAACAGGCACATTCTCTTATGATGCAAGTGGTTGACCTGAAACAAAAGGTGCATGCACAGTCTTGCCTGGTGTTTGCTGTTAAAGTGAGGGCATTGATTGGAAAAGAATGGGACCCTGAAACTTGAAATGGGGATGTATGGGAGGACCCTGATAAAGCTGGGGACACTGAGTTTGTAAATTCTGATGAAACTTTTTTGCCAGAAGAAACAGCTTCCCCATTCCCAGTAGTGGCAACATCCCCTCCCCAACCCATGCTGCCATCAGCCTTTCCACCTTTGAGGAGATAAATCCTGTGCTGCCTGAGGCAACAGTGATGGCCTCCCCTGAGGCAGTTTCCAGGCAAGACAATGTTGATTCTCCTCAGAAGCCACCCCTAACACCCCTGTTTGCTTCTAGACCTATAACTAGACTAAAGTCCCAGGCGGGCCCCTAGAGGTGAGGTTGGAAGTGTGACCCATGAGGAGGTGCACTACACTAGAAAAAAACTGCTTGAGTTTTCTAATTTATGTAAACAGAAATCTGGAGAACAGGCATGGGAATGGATATTAAGGGTGTGAGATGATGGTGGAAGGAACACAGAATTGGATCAGGTGAAATTTATTGATTTGGGCCCACTAAGTTGAGACTCAGCATTTAATGCTGCAGCTTGGGAGTTTAAAAAGGTTCTAATAGTTTATTTGCTTGGTTAGCTGAAATATGGATTTAAAAAATGGTCCACTGTGAGCGAGCTGGAAATGCCTGATCTCCTTTGGTTTAACGTAGATGAAGGGATCTAAAGACTTAGAAAGAGTGGGATAGTGGAGTGGATTAGTCACTTTAGACCTACTCATCCCAGCTGGGAGGGTTCAGAAGCTATACCCTTGACCAATGCCTTGTGAAGTAGATTTGTCAGGGCAGCACCTGAATCTTTGAAGAGCCCTGTATTTGCTTTTCTCTGTATATCAGATCTAACAGTAGAAACTGCAGTCACTCAACTACAAAATTTAAATACAATGGGAATAATTGGATCTCGAGGTGGCAGGGGCCAAGTGGCAGCACTCAACCATCAAAGGCAAGGTTGGTGAAGCTACCATAATGGACAGCAGAGGCAAAGCAGCAATCAGAATAGTCTGACTCGTGTAGAGCTCGCTGGCATTGGCTCATTCATCACAATGTTCCCAGAAGTGAAATTGATAGGAAGCCTACTGCTTTCTTTCTTAATTTATACAAGCAGGAAACTTCCAGGTCAAATGGACAAAAGACTAATTTGAATTATATAAACAGAGAATCATGACCCCTCAATTTCCAGACTTGAGCCAGTTTACAGACCCAAAACCCCTTGAATAAATGGGGAGGCTGGTCCCGTTGAGGAAGGACCCCACTATATTACCAACAGTTTATGCAGTGAATCTTTCTCCAGTCCTTCCTCGAGGAGACCTCTGGCCTTTTACCAGGGTAACTGTGCATTGAGGAAAGGGGAATGATCAGAACTTTCAGGGACTGCTGGACACTGGCTCTGAGCTAACAGATCCTAGGGGACCCAAAATATCACTGTGGTCCTCCAGTTAAAGTAGGGGCTTATGGAAGTACAGTAATTCATGTAGTTTTAACTCAGGTCCGACTTACAGTGGGCCCAGTGGGTCTCTGGACTCATCATGTGGTCATTTCCCCAGTACCAGAATGTATAATTCACAGGGACATACTTCATAGCTGGCAGAACCCCCACATTGGCTCCCTGGCTGATAGGATGAGGGCTATAATGGTGGGAAAGGCCAAATGGAAGCCATAGAGCTGACTCTACCTAGAAAAATAGTAAATCAAAAACAATATTGCATCCCTAGAGGGACTGCAGAGATTAGTGCCACCAGGAAGGACTTGAAAGACGCAGGGGTGCTGATTCCCCCCACATCCCCATTCAACTCTCCCACTTGGCCTGTGCAGAAGACAGATGGATCTTGGAGAATGACAGTGGATTATTGTAAGCTTAACCAAGTGGTGATTTCAATTGCAGCTGCTGTGCCAGATATGGTTTCATTGCTTGAGCAAATTAACACATCTCCTGGTACCTGGTATGCAGCCACTGACTTGGCAAATGCCTTTTATCCCCATTCCTGCCCATAAGGGCCACTAGAAGCAATTTGACTTCAGCTGGCAAGGCCAGCAATATACCTTTACTGCCCCACCTCAGGGATGTATCAACTCTCCAGCTTGGTGTCATAATCTTATTCGGAGAGACCTTGATTCTTTTCACTTCTGCAAGAAAATCACACTGGCTCATTACACTGATGACATTATGCTGATTGGGTCCAGTGAGCAAGAAGTAGCAAACACACTGGACTTACTGGAGAGACATTTGCATGCCAGAGAGTGGGAAATACATCTGACTAAAATTCTGGGAACTCCTACCTCAGTATAATTTCTAGGGGTCTAGTGGAGTGGGGCTGGTCGGGGTATTCCTTCTAAGGTGAAGGATAAGATGCTGCATTTGGCATTTGGCCCCTCCTACAACCAAAATGGAGGCACAATGCCTAGTAGGCCTATTTGGCTTTTGAGTGTGTTACTCCAGCGCTTTTATTGAGTGACCTGAAAGGCTGCCAGTTTTGAGTGGGGTCCAGAACAGGAGATGTCTCTGCAACAGGTCCAGGTTACTGTGCAAGCTGCTCTGCCACTTGGGCCATACGACCCAGCAGATCCAATGGTGCTTGAGGTGTCAGTGGCATATAAAAATGCTGTTTGGAGCCTTTGGCAGACCCCTATACGTGAATCACAGCAGAGGCCACTAGGATTTTGGAGCAGGACCCTGCCCTCTTCTGCAGATAACTAGTATCCTTTTGAGAGACAGCTCTTGCCCTGTTACTGGGCTTTGGTGGAAACTGAACGTTTGACCATAGGTCATGAAGTCACCGTGTGACATGAACTGCCTATCATGAACTGAGTGCTTTCTAACCCATCTAGCCATAAAGTGGGTCATGCACAGCAACATTCCATTATCAAATGGAAGTGGAATACACATGATCAGGCTGGAGCAGCTCCTGAAGGCACAAGTAAGTTACATGAGCAAGTGACTCAAATGTCCATGGTTTCCACTCCTCCTCCCATCCTGACTTCTTTTCCCAGCCTGCACCAGTGATCTCATGGGGAGTTTCCTATTATCAGTTGACAGGAAGAGAAGACTAGGGCCTGGTTCACAGATGGTTCTGCATGATATGCAGGCACCACCTGAAAGTGGACAGCTGCAGCGCTACAGCCCCCTTTCTTTTTTCTTTTTTTTTTTTTTTTTTTTTTTTTTTTTTTTGACATGGAGTCTGGCTCTGTCACCCAGGCTGGAGTGCAGTGGCGCGATCTCAGCTTACTGTAACCTCCACCTCCCAGGTTCAGATGATTCTCCTGCCTCAGCCTCCCAAGTAGCTGGGACTACAGGTGCCTGCCACCACGCCAGGCTAATTTTTGTATTTTTAGTAGAGACAGGGTTTCACCATGTTGGCCAGGCTGATCTCAAACTCCTGACCTCAGGTGATCTGCCTTGCTTTGGCCTCTCAAAGTGCTGGGATTACAGGTGTGAGCCACACCTGGCTACACTGGCTAATTTTTGTATTTTTAGTAGAGACGGGGTTTCACCATACTGGCCAGGCTGATCTCGAACTCCTGACCTTGCGATCTGTCCACCTCAGCCTCCCAAAGTGCTGGGATTACAGGTGTGAGCCACCATACCTGGCCCCTTTCTAGGACATCCCTGAAGGATAGCGTGAAGTGAAATCTTCCCAGTGGGCAGAACTTTGAACAGTACACCTGGCCGTGCATTTTGCATGGAGGAAGAAATGGCAAAATGTACAATTATATGCTGATTGATGGGCTGTATCCAGTGGTTTGGCTGGATGGTCAGTGACTTCAAAGAAGCATGATACAAAAATTGATGACAAAGAAATCTGGCGAAGAGATACGCAGATGGACCTCTCTGAGTGATCAAAAACTGTGAAGATATTTGTATCCCATGTGAGTGCTCACCAATGGGTGACCTCAGCAGAGGAGAATTTAAATAATCAAGTGGATAGAATGACCCATTCTGTGGACACCACTCAGCCTCTTTCCCCAGCCACCCCTGTCATCGTCCAATGGGCCCATGAACAAAATGGCCAGTGGCAGGGATGGAGATTACACATTGGCTCAGCAACATGGACTTCTACTCACCAAGGCTGACCTGGCTATGGGCACTGCTGAGTGCCCAGTTTGCCAGCAGCAGAGAACAACACTGATCCCTCCATGTGGCACCATTCCTCAGGGTTATCAGCCAGCTAGCTACCTGGTGGCAGGTTGATTATACTGGACCTCTTCTATCATGGAAAGGGCAGAAGTTTGTCATCACTGGAATAGACAGCTACTCCAGATATGGGTTTGCCTATCTTGCTTGCAATGCTTCTTCCAAGACTACCATCCACAGATTCACGGAATGCTTTACCCACCATCATGGTACTGCACCCAGCATTGCCTGTGACCAAGGCACTCACTTTATGGCTAAAGAAGCCATATCAGTGAAGCCACAGCCATGGCAGTGGGCCCATGCTCATGGAATTCACTGGTCTTATCATGTTCCCCATGATCCTGAAGCAGCTGGATTGCTAGAACGGTGGAATGGCCTTTTGAAGTCACAATTACAATGCCAGCTAGGTGACAATACTTTGCAGGGCTTGGGCGCAGTTCTCCATAAAACCATGTATGCTCTGAATCAGCATCCAATATATGGTACTGTTTCTCCCATAGCCAGGATTCATGGGTCCAGGAAGCAAGGGGTGGAAGTGGAAGAGGCACCACACACCATCACCCCTCATGATCCACTAGCAAAATTTTTGCTTCCTGTTCCTGGGACATTACGTTCTGCTGGCCTAGAGGTCTTAGTTCCAGAGGGAGGAACACTGCCACCAGGAGACACAACAATGATTCCATTAAACTGGAAGTTCAGATTGCCACCTGGACACTTTGGGCTCCTCCTACCTTTAAGTCAACAGGTTAAGAAGAGAGTTATGGTGTTGGCTGAGGTGATCAATTGACCCAGACTATCAAGATTAAATCAGTCTACTATTCCACAATGAAGGTGAGGAAGAGTATGCATGGACTGCAGGAGATCCATTAGGGCGTCTCTTAGTATTACCATGCCCTGCGATTAAAGTCAGTGGGAAACTACAACAGCCCAATCCAGGCAGGACTATAAATGACCCAGAACCTTCAGGAATGAAGGTTTAGGTCACACCACCAGGAAAATCACCATGACCTGCTGAGGTGCTTGCTGAAGGCAAAGGGAATACAGAATGGGTAATAAAAGAAGGTAGTCATCAATACCAGCTATGACCATGTGACCAGCTGCAGAAATGAGCACTGTAATTGTCATATTTCCTTCTTCTTTTGTTAAAAACATGTTTTTGTGCATGTGTATATGTGTACTAAGAAAATAAATTCCTTTTATTTCCTTTCTTCTTTATGATGTGACATAAGATTTATTGACTTCTTGTCAGCATTTAAGTATTGTTAACTTTAATAGTATTTGGGTTGGGGAGTGGTGTGTTTCTGGTCATACGAAGGATAGCTGTATTATGTTAGGTATAATTATGACTTTATTTTTGTCTTTATTTGAAGATTAGGTATGATCTCAGGAGATGTGTATGGGTTCAGGTTGACAAGGGGTGGACTTGTGATGGTTAATGCTGAGTGTCAACTTGATTGGATTGAAGGATACAAAGTATTGATCCTGGGTGTGTCTATAAGGGTGTTGCCAAAGGAGATTAACATTTAAGTCAGTGAGCTGGGAAAGGCAGACCCATTCTTAATCTGGGTGTGCACAATCTAATCAGCTGCCAGCATGGCTGGAATATAAGCAGGCAGAAAAATGTGAAAAGAGACTGGCAGGCCGGGCGCGGTGGCTCAAGCCTGTAATCCCAGCACTTTGGGAGGCCGAGACGGGCGGATCACGAGGTCAGGAGATCGAGACCATCCTGGCTAACAAGGTGAAACCCCATCTCAACTAAAAAATACAAAAAATAACTAGCCGGGCGAGGTGGCGGGCGCCTGTAGTCCCAGCTACTCGGGAGGCTGAGGCAGGAGAATGGCGTAAACCCGGGAGGCGGAGCTTGCAGTGAGCTGAGATCCAGCCACTGCATCCCAGCCTGGGCGACAGAGCGAGACTCCCTCTCAAAAAAAAAAAAAAAAAAAAAAAAAAAAAAAAAGAAAAGAGACTGGCTAAGCCTCCCAGCCTACATATTTTTCCTGTGCTGCATGCTTCCTGTCCTGGAACAGCAGACTCCAAGTTCTTCAGTTTTGAAACTCGGACTGGCTCTCCTTGCTCCTCAGCCTTCAGATGGCATATTGTGGGACCTTGTGACTGTGTGAATTAATACTTAATAAACTCCCCCTTGTATATATATCTGTTCCATTAGTTCTGTCCCTCTAGAGAACCCTGACTAATACAGCTATGTGCATGCCCAGGGTAACATGCATTCTCAGAAAAGACCTGAGAAGAATTGAAGCTTTCACTTCAGGTTGATTCCTAGGTTCAGAGAAGCCTAGCTAAGTATTGAAGAAGTACCCTGATAGAGAGGCAATCTGAAAAGACTGAAAGAGATTTTCTTTCTTTTTATTTCTCTTCCTCCTTTTTTTTTTTCTCTTGATGTTCAAGGAAGGAAATCTTTGTCAAACTATTAACATGAGCTAAAGGAAAAACTTCACATTAAAATTAACAGTCTTTGCAAAAATTGTCTGGAAAAGGCTCAAAACAGGAAGACCACTGTTGCCTTTGACAATCAAAAACAAAGAAAACAAAAAAGAAAAACAAAACCCCGCAGCAAATCCTGGAGAAGGAACTTAATTTATAATAACTTAACTTAATAATAACTTAATTTCCAGAGTTGCTACATTATAATGGTCAAATGCCCAGTTTTCAGCAATAAATGACAAGACATGAAAAGAAATAGGAAAATATGACTCATTCAAAAGAGCAAAATGTTGATTCTGACAGAAACAGTCCCTCAGGAATCCTAGGTATTGGATTTACTAGATAAGACCTTAAAACAATTGTCTTAAATATGCCAAAAGGCCTAAAGGAAAATGTGGACAAAGAACTAAAGAAAATCAGAAAATTCATGTATGAACAAACTGAGAATATGAGTTAAAAAAAGATAAAAATTATAAAAAGGAACCACACATAAATTCTGGAACTAAAAATCACATTAACAGAAATAAAAAGTTGACTAGAGGAATTCAAAGATTCAAAGCAGATCTTTGATTTGAGAAGGCAGAATAAAGAATTAGCAAACTCAAAGATTAGGCAATTGAAATGATCAGATCTGAATAGCAGAAATAAATTTAACAAAATACTAGCAAACTGAATTCAGCAGCATATTAAAAGGATTACACTTCATGACCAAGTGGTATTTATTGTTTGTAAAGCAAGGATGGTTCAAATATGAAATCAGTTGACGTAATATATCACATTGGCAGAAGGAAAGGGGAAAAAACATATGATTGTTTCAACTGATGCAGAAATAACAGTTGACAAAATTCTAAACTCTTCCATAATTCACTTAATAAACTAGGTATAGAAACTTATTTAGTGTTATAAAGGACATATGTGAAAAACACAAGCTAGTACCATACTCAGTGATTAAAGGCTAAATATTTTTCCCTAAATTTAGGAACTAGGAAAGGATGCCATTTGTACCATTCTACAAAAAACAAAAAACAAAACAAAACAAAAAAGGCAGCACTGGAAGTTATAGCCAAAGCAATTACGAAAGAAGATAAAGAAAAAAGACATCCAAAGTGGAAAGAAACTAAAATGGCCTCCATTCACGGATGACATAATCTTACAAAACCCCAAAGATTCCACAAAAAAAGTTAGAGCTAATAAATTCAGCAACGTAGCAGGATTCAAAATCAATACACAGGTATCAAATGCATTTTTATATATGAACAATGAACAATTCAAAAAGGAAATTGAGAAATAAATTCCATTTACAATAGCATCAAATCAGTAAAATACTTAGGAATTAACTTGACCAAGGAGACAAAATAATTGTACACTGAAAACTATAAAATATTGCTGAAAGAGATTGAAGACATGAATGGAAAGGCATTTCATGTTCGTGGCCTGGAAGACTTAATATTGTTAAGATGACCCAAGTAATCTGTGAATATAATGCAGTAACTATCAAAATATCAATAATGTTGAAATTCAAGGAGCAGAAAAATTCCAGAAATAGAAATTCCAGAAATCCAATGCTAGAGATTAAAAAAAGACAAAAAACAAAAACAAAAAAAAAAAACTTCTCTTAAATTTCATATGGAATTCCAAGGGACTCCAAATAGCCACAATAATCTTGAAAAAGAAGAAAAAAGTTGATGGACTAGCACTTTTAAAGTTTATTACAAAGCTACAGTAATCAAAATGGTGTGTTACTGTCCATAAGACAGACATACATAGCAATGTAATGGGGCAGAGAGCCCAGAAACAAACCCTTCCATAAACAGTCAAATGATTTTTGACAAAATTTTTAAGGTAAAGAAAAACGTGGCTCTGCACTGGATGTGAGAGACACTTGGAATTAGCACCAAAATGCCTTGTCTGATAGCATCTTTGCACTGTACATGGAAAAATGCGGACGTTGACCTAAGAATTACAATTTAAAAGAAACAAAGCTGTAAAAGTAACTGTAAACTTCTACTGGGTATTGTGTTTTACATTTTTTTGTTGTTGTTAATTGTATGAATTGAAGAAAGAGAAACTATGGGTTGCAAAAATAGGGTGAGAGAGAGAGACAGCTAAGGATCACAATATGTGTTTAGTCTATATTCTTGGAAGCAGCATATTTTATTTGTCCAGCAGAAACTGTTGAATGTCTCAGAGATTTCAAAGTAGAGAAAAATGATAAAGAGTAATACTATGTTTTAAAATAGTTTACCTCCTATAAAAGAGAAAGCTCAGGCAGACATTACCTCTTTATTTCTCTATGTGGGTATGTGTGATCTGTCACACATGAGCTAATAATACCAAGGTTGTGGATGGGACCCTTGACTACATATTGTCTTTTTGACTCTCACTCAACTATCCTATCAAGTGTGGTGGGGCTGATGTGAATTCACAACCAATGTCAGGAAAACCAGTAGAAAATATGTAAGCTTATCACAGTGAGCTGGACATATATGAAAGGGTAAAAACAACAGCATGTTCTATGAGGGGTAGGATGAGTGCAAAAAAGCAGATATTTGAAGGGTCTTGACTGTTTGTGTGTACTTTTAAGGATAATAAAGTAGAAATACATATGGAAAATTTTAGAGCAATTGAGTGGTTATTTTTTACCATCTCATTTGTTCCTTAAACTCTTGACTTTTTTCCTTGAAGATTGGTTTGTAACTTCTGAAACATCACCAAAAGTAGAAACAATGTATACACCAAGAACACTTGGGTGTGTAGAAGTTTTCAACATGCAGGCATTATTAAAGCACAACTTTATAGCCCAAGCAAAGCAAGGCCCTGAGCTAATTATTTCTCTAAGCCAGTCAACAAATTGATTTCAAGAAAAAAAATAATTTGGAGCTGATGTGTTGAAACAAGTTTCTGTGCATGTAGACAGGTTACATTTTCTGCATGTAACCTACTCCTATTATTATTATTTTGGCTCTGAGATTTATAAAAAAATTTTCCTACTCAATTTTAATCTAAATTATTTTAGCTCCTTAAAATATACTGGAAGACTTAGTAGGACTACTACAAAAACATTATCTGGGAGCCTAAAGATCTATTTCAGTCATTTCAAAAATATTTTCACAGGAACTTATTTCTTGGTAAATGTGACATTTTGAAATAGAAATAATTTTAACGTTTGTACTGAATCTCAATGGTATAATGGCAGGTCCAGACTTAAGGTATTTGTGTGGTCAAGCCATCAGCTTGCCCTGCGGGGATTGGTGACTGTGAATCAAAGGAAGAAATGGTTAGTGGAAGGCCATGGGGTTGATGGAAAGAAATTGTCAGTGCTGTTGCATATTTGCTATTTCTTCCCTGTTATTTTGCTATAGAATTTCTGCATAATATACTTTTCCTTCTACTCACATTGGTTTTGTCTTTCCTTAAAGCCACTGTACATTTATACTAGTAACAAACTTTTATATTGAAATATCTACCAGTTTTTAAAAGTAACTCTTTTCAAGAATAATCAACTATCATGGCTCCCTAGACCAGGAAGTAGGAACCCCAGAAATATTCATCAAGTGAGTTAATATTTAGATAAAAGGTTTATTTTTTCAATCATAATTGTATAAAGTCTTCAAAACCATTCTTGTACCCTAGAACCAGCACGTATATAAGGAACTAGAAGACTATATCTGACTGGAGTTGTGTATCTCTCTCCTTGGGTTACATGCAGGCATTCATGAGAACAGGAGATCATCTTTAAACTTTGCTCTCACTTCAGCCTGGAGTTTCCTGGAGAAAGATGTAATTGAAGTCTTGCTGCTTCCAGAATAATTGTGTCTTATTATTATACCTTTCTGTTATTTTTTTACACTTTATTGAAGGTTAAATTAAGCCATTAGTATGTGTTACCTGACAGATAAATTGCTTTTTTTGTCTCAGTTCTGAGTAAGATTTTAAAAATAAGTTTACAGTTAAGGTTGGATTGCCTTCTTTTTTATTGAAAGGTTTAATTTTCTTAAGAATTCTGTAATCTAATTGCATGGTAAAAATGAATTGAATAACGTTATATTTATCCTTTGATTAATCATGCTAAATGAAGGTCCACCTTCACAAATCCTTTGATTTAAGATTCTTTCTATGACATCAAAGTTTCTTTCCTTTGTGTTTTTTTTTTTTTTTTGAGATGGAGTCTCACTCTGTCTGTCACCCAGGCTGGAGTGCAGTTGGGCCATCTCGGCTCACTACAAGCTCCGCCTCCCGGGTTTACTCCATTCTCCTGCCTCAGCCTCCCGAGTAGCTGGGACTACAGGCACCCGCCACCACGCCTGGCTAATTTTTTGTATTTTTAGTAGAGACAGGGTTTCACAGTGTTAGCGAGGATGGTCTCGATCTCCTGACCTTGTGATCCGCCCATCTCAGCCTCCCAAAGTGCTGGGATTACAGGCGTGAACCACAGTGCCCAGCTAAAAGTTTCTTTACTTTTTAATCAAGCCCTTCTAAAAACTGCGTGTAGTTACATACCTCACAATTTTTAACATCCAAAATATTTATGACTAATAAGATGAAAATGTAGGAAAGAAAGGAATTCATTAAGATTGTGTTCATTATAGTTAGTATAACAACTTTTTATTCTTATAACCCATCCTCAATAATATGGTAACATTCCTTTTTAGTACTTGTTGATTACAGATTCTCAAGGAGATCACCAGAAAAACTTTGCTTTGATCAAGCAAAGCCAAATTTGTCAAATTTACTGTAGTAAGAAAGAATATCATTTAGATAAATAGATTTATCAATTGATTAATCAATCTATAGACAGAGAGATAGGTGGCTGGCTGGCTGGATTGATGGATGGATGGATAGATGAATGGACAGACGGATAGATGAACAGATAAACAGGTAGATACATAGGTAGAAATAAAGAGGAAGGAAAGAGAAAAAAAGAAAGTCTTAGTAGTTTATCGGAAGAAGAAAGTCAGGAGTAGAAGTAGGAACATGGTTTGGAGGTTTGAGCTCAAGTGAATTAAGGCAGGTATTTCAAGGCAGGGAACTGATTGGGACTGGACACATTTGTGGCATAAATAGAATTTGTGGATATAGCAAGATAAGAGTCTTCTAACAAGTTGTGATAAGTAGAAAAGAGCTGTTTGCTCAAGTGAGCAATCTATTGTCTCAGTAGGAGAGCTATTTGTGCACACAAGCAAACTGTTAGCCTAGAAAAATTGGTTTGCAAGAGTTTGTTGAAGCAAACAGGGAAGTATTGTATTTGTTTAAGGTTTTTATCTTCCTAGAACAAACTGCCAAAGTGTTGACATAGGTGGTCTCAGTTCTTAGTCTCTCAAAAGATAAGCTGTGTTGATACGGGTTGTCGCAGTGTCTGGCTGTTTGCAATCATACCACCTTTAAACCCCTTAGAATTAAGAGATGGTGAGTATGTGTTAATGTTCAGATATGAGTCTTCGTTCAGATTGCTCCAGCGTAACTAGATTTTCTCCCACAGTAGAGCAGAAAAGCTAAGAATACATTGGAACTCTTAGCGTGCTGGTTGTCTGCTTATACCAGCTGTCAAGCTGCTGTTTTGTTAACAAGAAGTTTACTGGGACATCTATTTTATACAGCATCACATCACAGCCAGAACGGAACATGGAAATACCTAGGCAGATGTTTAGCCTCACAGGGAAGAACTTCCCAGGATGCCAGCTCAAGCGAAACTGGAGTGCAATCACTCCTTTCTAATTCTTCTAGAGGAAACAGGAAAACTGATGGAGAAGGCAGAGAGGATAGTGGGGGGTTGGATACCCAGGGCTTGAAAAATAGCATCAAACTGAGTTTTCTCCATTCATGATTTAACAAGGCTACTTAAAGGAATCCTCATAAGTAGAGTTAAAATTGTAATTCAACGTTAAGCTACTAGTTTTGTTACTAAAATGAAGATTACCAAACAGAAGGTGGAAGCCTCTTGAATAACATGTTGGACTGTAGAGAAATGGCAGGGAGTACCCTTTGAAATCAAATCCAAGAGAAGGAAAACTGGATGGAGAAAGATCATAGGAAATCATTAAGGGACTTAAGGAGAAAGAGATGAGAGAACGTTGTCCGTTTTAAGCAAGCTTGCAGACGCTTTTAGGCATCGTTTAATTTCATTTCACTGGCAGGCCTTTTAGATGACAACGGTACCTTACCCTGGCCCCTCATTCCCAAAAGTTGTTCCATCCCAAAGTTACTATTTATTCCCTAGAAGTAGAGTTTCTCACCTGCTATTTGTAAAACTACTATTAATAGAGCCCTCAAAGCGCTCCTGTCTGCCGAGCAAGTAGCAGAAATAGCAACACGCTGCAATCTGCTATCGAAACTTGTCAATTAAAATAATGGATCTTTAGTTGTAAATCGTTACACAGTGTGACTTTAAAGTGAATGGATGAAGTGTGGTGAGGATAAAGAAAGGGCAACAACAAAGAAAACTTGTCAGATGATTCCAAAATTGGGTGGTTTTCATAGAGGGTAGGAAGAAGAATGCAGATTATCACGAAGTTCAGGCCAGCCCAAGGGTATTAACTCTTAGAAGAGACCAGGAGACCTAAGAATACTAATGCTTCTTAGTATTATTTTTTTAAATAGAAGTATTCACTTGAAGTATTTTACTGATGCATACAAAACTTTTATGTTATATATAAGTGCGCATATGGATGAATGTTCGTTAAATGAATGTCAATGTAACCAGCTCCCAGATAAAGTAAAACAGTAGTAACAGTGACCTAGAAAACTTTTGTTTTCTTCTCTCCAGTTACAATAACCCCGGATGTAACCACTTTTCTCTTTTCCCTTGGCGTTAATTCTTTTTTCCTGCTTTTCTGTTTCATATAAGTAGAATCATATTATATTAGCTTTTTTTGTGCCTGGATGTTTTTGCTCAATATTACATCTGTGAGATTTACCCATATTGTTGTTTGTAGTTGTAGTTTCTTCTTTCTGATTGCTATGTAGTGTTGTATTTTGTGAATTTATCACAATTTATCCATTCAACTGTTGATGGACACTTGAGAGGTTTATAACCTTTAGCTGTTACACACAATGCTGCTACCAAAATTCTTTTGTCTTTTTTAAAAAAATGTATTTCCTGTACTTACTCATGTGACAAAAATTCTAGTATTGTCTTTTCTTGAACATATATGCTCTTTTTTGTCGTGTGTGTTACTAAAGGTGAAACTGGTGGATCATAGGATATGCAAATATTCTGCCAGTCAGTCTTCCAAAGTGGTTGTACACTACACTCCTATCAGAGCATGAAGCTCCAGTTACTCCATGTCCTCGCAAACACCTGGTATTTTCTGTCCTTTTCAACGTATCATCCCTCCAATAATATTAAGAATTTTAGTCTCCCCTCCAAATTATGCGTAGTTAGGATGAACAGTCTTTGAAGACAGCAGGGGGCTCAGTGGGCTCCAAGTCAAAACAGACCCAGATGTGGTGGAGGAAAAGCTTCAAACTCTATAGGGTAAAAGTGTGCTAACTTCCGGAAGCCTAAATTTGTTTTCTTTATTATAAAACTGAATATTCCTGTCACAGAACCCTGGTCATGAAGTTCATGTAAAAATTATCTTAAATTTACAAAAAGGGAAGTTTACCCGTTAAAAAAGTCAAATGTCAAAGGCCATCCTTTTTAAACTCTTCTCTGGTGTTTTTCCACAAGGATATATTGCTTATTCTGTAATCACAGAATTGTATATATACACTTTTGAATGACAGTATCCTAGAATAGTTCTGATTTGTTCATTTTCACACCTCCTACTTACTTATCGATTTGTTTCATTATTATGTGACTTCTCGACCAAACTACATTTTTTAAGGGAGAAACTGAGTCTGGTTTGTTCAGTTTTGTATGTCCAGTATCTCGATCTGTCTCTGGCACAGGGTAAATAACTCAATAAACATTTTGGTGGGAATAAATGAATGAATGAATGACCACCGAAAGGGGTTTCATAAGCAAATGGAAAGATGAGAAATGTTGCATTTTTAGTTATTTAAATGAAAACTTTTTTTTTTTTTTTTTGTGAGACGGAGTCTCACGCTGTTGCCCAGGCTGGAGTGCAGTGGCGCGATCTCGGCTCACTGCAAGCTCCGCCTCCCGGGTTCCCGCCATTCTCCTGCCTCAGCCTCCTGAGTAGCTGGGACTACAGGCGCCCGCCACCGCGCCCGGCTAATTTTTTGTATTTTTAGTAGAGACGGGGTTTCACTGTGGTCTCGATCTCCTGACCTTGTGATCCGCCCGCCTCGGCCTCCCAAAGTGCTGGGATTACAGGCTTGAGCCACCGCGCCCGGCCAATGAAAACATTTTTTATTTAAAGCAACTTAATCTGATGGTAACTAGCTTGTGTTAGACAATTTAAGATGATTCCCTTTATGGCGAGATTTTGTGAGGCTGTAGTTAAAATAAGTCTGCAGACAATCTCACCAAGAGTTACGTAGGCTGGCATGCCAAGACTGAAGAGGGCAGACAGAATATGTAAGATGAAATTGCAGTGCTCTTTCCTACCTACTTATAATATTCAGTTTCAGTGCGCTTTTCCTACGTAGTTACAATATTTGCCATTAGTTTCACGTTTCCTTGAGTATCTCATCTGCACTTAAAGTATCTAATATTGTCTCCTAGTGAAGGGGAAGCTGGTGTTTTGATCCATAAAGCAGCTGCTATCTTTTGTCACTATTGTTAGTTCTTAGGAGTACTAAATTTAGATATACGGTGGCAACGCATTATTACACACATTTATCATTTATAATTATATGACTGCAAGTCTTCAATAAGTCATTTTAATTTATTCCTCTATTTCCAGGGATTTAACCATTCCAGATAGATAGCTCTCTACCGGATTCCTAAAATTTTCTGTGAAATGAGATTGTATTACCTCTTTGAATCTCACACTGACAGCCTCATATCCCTAAGCTTTAGCGACCTTTGTCCATACTCAGGATATTATCATCTGAGATTATTCCTGGTTCAGAAAAGTGCTTTCTCTTTTGAGTTTTAAAAAGCTAGCTAAATGGCTTTGCCTTTTCTTGTCGTTTTCCACAGAGGCTGACCCCTGACGCGAAAGCACACTGTCCTGTCTCATCTATAATTATGCTGGTTGCATCTCACTGCCTCCCTAATTTGCATTGTAACTAACGTAAAGGTGGAGGCTGTTGTTTGCAGCCACAGGAATAGCAAATGCAGAGGTGTCGGAAATACTGTCATAGTTGTCTGAGGAAACCTCTGTCAGCATTTTTCAGAAGAAGGAAACAGCAGGAGCTTTTTATAATGTAACTTTAATTACAACGGGCAGGCACCCTGGCATAGGCTGAGGATCTGTTTATGATACACCTGCCAAGGATCATTTGATATGCCTCAAGACATGTGTCTCATAAGTGGTGTCACCCCCTACAGGTGCTAGCCAGCAGTTTTTTCCTTTCTTCCCCGGTCCCTGATCTCTTCTGCTGGCTGTTGGTCTGGCTACTCAAATACACAGCAATTTAAAAGAAAATTAGCAGTGAAGAGAGACGAACAAACCACTTAGTAAAGCCACAATATCTGTGACTCAGCTAAATACCTTTGATTTTCAAGCTGTGGCCGAGAAATCTAAATTAGTAAAATAAAACAAAATGGGTCATTTCTCACCTTCTAATCCTAAATTTATTTGTGGAGATTTAGATTTTGAACGTGACCTTCAAAAGCCTAGCCAGATCATGAAATCTCAGAAGACCAACCAGCAGATGGTAAAACATAGGCTTCCCCGAGGCTTCCTGATGACCTGTTCTATACAAGAGACTATTAGATTTGTTTGTAATTTGGTTTGGCCCAAAACTAATTTAGTTCTGGGTAAGGAAGTATTTAAATCAAAAAAAGAGAATGAGCAAATTTTACCTATTGGTGTTTCTAATAATATTTTGCAGGTAATTTTACATTTTCTCTAATCCTTGGGTAGAATATATTAGATAAGAATCACCAGTATTCCCAGTTCTCTATTTTTAACATAACTTCTTGGAACATGTTTGACTCGGTTATATCAGAGAATCTTTCAGCACTTAAGTTTTATGAACAATAACCGAAATTCAGGACAGTAATATTCAACTTCTTATGAAGTTTATTTCATAGGTACCTGATATTTGCATAGCACTAAAGGCCTGTAAAACATTTCTAGGACTGGTGTGGTAGTTCACACCTGTAATCACAAGACTTTGGGAGGCCAAGGCAGGAGGATGAGTTTGAGCTCAGGAGTTTGAGACCAGCCTGGGCAACATGGCAAAACCCCATCTCTACTAAAAAATACAAAAAATTGGCAAGGTGTGGTGGTCTGTGCCTGTGGTCCCAGCTACTTGGGAGACTGAGACAGGCACTTGAGCCTGGGAGGCAGAGGTTGCAGTGGGCTGAGATTGTGGCACTATAGTCCAGTCTGGGTCATAGAGCAAGGCTCTGCCAAAAACAAACAAACAAAAACAAAAAACAAAACAAAACAAAAATATAAAAACAACAAAAATTTCCAAAGTAGATTTTCAAAATATTTCTGAATTTCACACTATTATTCTTGCATAGGAAATAAATCTTTGTTGCGAGAATTGGGTGATTTCAACCAAGGCATGAATGAAAGCAAATGCCTATATTTTCAAGCCACTGAGAGGCTAAACTGACTCACGCTCCAGCTGCAAAAATTAGAAGAGTTGCAGGGTCTCCATCCCTCACCCCACCATTAAAGGCTAGCTACCCCTAATTGAGTGGGGCAGGGAGGAAGAGATAGGCTTCACTATCATGAGTTGGGTAACTGAAGTTAGTGTGCCTCCAAACACAAAATGGAAGGCATTGAGCCACACAACTGAATATTGCATAACTCATTCTCTAATGGAAATATAACCTGCTAATATTAAGTATCAGCCAGCCACAGGACATCCAATACAAAGCATTATTGTAGCTTTGTTTTTCTCCATGTATATTCTGCTAACTCATGCACACCAGGGAAGGGAGGGGATATTGGAATCGGTAGCAGATGAATGATGGATGAATCATAAATCGGATTGTGTGTTGGTTTATTTAATTAGTTCATTAGTGTTCTCTGGAAACATTTAGGCATTGTGCAAAATTAATATATACAAGAATAGTTAACTGTCCAATTAGGAAAACATAAATTAGTCACATCATCTATGCTGTAAAAATCACAACTGCCAAAAGAAATTAAACAAATGGAAGGCTAATAAAAAATAAATGTTTTGCAATGTATTTTGAATGCTCTGTGCATAAAGGCACTGTCAGGGAAGTAACCTAAGTTTATTAATAAGGCAACTTTTTCCAAATGAGCTTCGTTATTTGGAATAGCCAATCTCACCTACATATTTTAAAAATGTACTTAGGTATTTATTGATTGACTGGTTGGTGGCGTGAAGTGATCTTTTCAATAGCAGAGTTAATGTAATTTCTAAGATTTTATTTTATACCTAAAATTATGTTACAGAATGGACACAGCTGTTAGACCATATTCCTCTCTGACATATTTTTGAGAAGCTAAAAATTCTACTCGGGTTAATCATTTGTTTTGTTCCTGTCGACCTCAAAGATGACAAACTTGTTGTACGTGGATCCCACTGAATTCAGCAGTGACTATAGTTGAAAGAAAACTTAACTCACAGTAGCATACACCTTATCTTGAACTCTGCGGACTCTGAAAGGTGCTTTTCCCACTCAGTAAGCAAAATTCCTCTCTTCTGTTACTTTCAATAAACTACCAATTGTGAGAAATCATGGAATTTGGATCGCAAATAAATAAGATAATTTAGTGGTTGCATATCCTATATCACAAGTCTAGAGCTTAACTGTTTTAAAACCTAGAGGTTTGTGATATTATCAGTTACTGTTTAAAATGCACTAACTATCTCTCAGTAGGAAGAGGATGTCGATTTGAATAAAGTCTTTGTTTCCCATGATCTCTGAAGCTTGAATC
Organism: Macaca thibetana thibetana; assembly: GCF_024542745.1. Taxonomy (NCBI): domain Eukaryota; kingdom Metazoa; phylum Chordata; class Mammalia; order Primates; family Cercopithecidae; genus Macaca; species Macaca thibetana. Next base: position 16,084,490 of record NC_065586.1, on the reverse strand, counting down.
ATGAATTGTAAACTCATTTGCAATTCTAGGATCATATGATTTTCAGAGGCCTGGGAATTTCTGTCACTGGTCATACCACCAGGTAGGTAGAATTTGTGTGTGCAACAGAGCAGGTGCTGCCCATTCAGACTTAGATGAACTCACTGTATGATTCTGGCAAAGGAACAAAGAAAAACCAGTGAATTAAAATGAAAACATTGTTAGGCATTCATGAGCCCATGAGAAACACACACACACCATGCACACATGCGCGCGCGCACACACACACACACACACACACACAGAGGAATGGCTAAAAACCCAGGCTATTCTGGGTATCCATTGACAATATTGGGAGCAAAATTTAGTCCTGTGGGCAGTTCATGAACATCTTACCTGATGAATGCCTATTGACCCACATAACTGGAAAGCCAGCAATGGATGCCTCTAATTTTCCTAAATGTTTAGCGATTTCTTTGCTTACCGATCCTTTTTGCATCTTAAACTTGTGAATTTTTTAAGGAACATATATTAGAAATTCAAACCTGCTTCTGCTTGCCTCAAATATCTTTATTCAACATTGTTCTGGATTGATAGTCTAGCTGGAAGAGAATTTTTTTTTTTTTTTTTGAGATGGAATCTGGCCCTGTTGCAAAGGCGGGAGGCAGCAGTTACCACCTCCCTAGCTCAAGGAAGCCTTGAACCTCAGCCTCCCAAATAGCTGGGACCACAGGCACACACCACTACACCTGGCTAATTTTTTGTATTTTTTGGTAGAGACACGGTTTCACCATGTTGCCCAGGGTGGTCTCGAACTCCTGAGCTCAAGCAATTCACCCACCTCGGCCTCCCAAAGTGGTAGGATTGCAGGCATGAGCCACTGTGCCCAGCCTTAAAAGATAATTTTTTATTAAAAGTTATTTTTACTCTTTACTTAATAATCAGTCGGTTACTTCAGTCCCGTGATTGTTGTTGAGACAACTGTTTCCAGTCTCACTGTCACTTTTCTGTAGGCAATCTCTCCTCCATATTATTTTAATTTCTTTTTTAATAATTATGCTTCCTAAATCTCATCAATTTTCAAAAATTCTCAGCCATGCAATAATATTTTCTCATTCTCTATTTATTTCTCCCTTTTTGAACCCTAATTAGATGTGCATTCCACCTTTATTTTTTTCATCTTCCATGTCTCTTTTCTCTCTTTTTTTCTCTATATTGTTATTTCTATGCTGCATGTTAGGTATTTTTTCCCATAATTTTTTTAGTTAACAATTTTCCCTTTGGGTATAGTAATCCGATTTAAATGATCAATTACATATTTTTACATTTTTAGAAATATATACATATATATTATATTTCTATAAGCTCAACTGTTTTCTTTCTCTCCCTCTTTCTCTCTCTCTCTCTCTCTCTTTCTTTCTCTTTCTTTTCCTTCCTTCCTTCTTTCTCCTTCCTTCCTTCCTTCTTTCTCCTTCCTTCCTTCCTTCCTTCCTTCCTTCCTTCCTTCCTTCCTTCCTTCCTTCCTTCCTTCCTTCCTTCTTTCTTTCTTTTTGCAAATATGTTGGTCACTTTAATCTTGTAATGGTCTTATTTCTGTGTCTGGTAATTCCAGTATATGGCATTCTTGATGTTTCTAATTGTGCCTTTTTGTTGCTTCCGCAGACTTTTGGTCAACATTGATAATTTGTTTTAGTGTTCAGTAATTTTAAATGGGGAGTTTAAATTTGGCTGATCTTAGTCTGTGGAGAGCCTGAGAGCCTGGCTTGAAGATGCTGTCTCCCCAGGAGGCTGTATGTTCTTATGCCGGGATTCCATGCAACCATAACCCAACATCAATTTCTGGTCTTTGCCTATTCTGGGACACACAGGTAATGCCAATAAGTAGGTACTTCCTAGCCCTCCCTAGCTGTTTGATGTCCTAGGCTTCAGGCAAAGATGGTTTTAATTTACCATTATTTTGTCTTTTCTTTCTGTTAAAATCTTAGTAAGCAGATTCTTCAAGGTGGCATTGACTTCTGTTTTTCTTTTATTGAGATAGAATTCACATACCTTAGAATTCACTCCTTTAAAGTGTACAATTAAGTGAATTTTAGTATTTTCACAAAGCTAACACCTGTCATCACTGTGTTATTTCAGAACGTTTTCATCATCCCCAAAAGAAACTCACACCCATTAGCATCACCTCCTGTGCCCCGCATCCCCTTGCTTGATACAACCATGAATCTACTTTCCATCTCTATGGATTTGCCTATTCTGGACATTTTCTACAAAATAAATTGTACAATGAGGGTCTTTTATGACTGACTTCTTTTACTTACCATAATGTTTTCAAGGTTCATCCGTGTTGTAGAATGTATCAAAATGCCATTCTTTTTTAAGGCTGAATAATATTCCACTGTGCAAATAAAATACGTATTGTCTAATTATTGATAGGTTCACAGGCATTTGGGTTGTTTCCACTTTGGGTTTATTATGAATACTATTGCTTTAAATATAGATATACACATTGTTGTGTAGATATAGAGAATTTTTCATTTCCCTTGAGTATAATACCGAGGAGTGGAATTGCTGGGTCATGTGGTAACTCTATCTTTAACTTTTTGAGTAACCACCAAATTGTTTTTACAGAAGAGCTGCACTATTTTTACATTTCTACCAGCAATGTATAAGAGTATAAATTTCTCCACATTCTTGCCTACAGCTGTTATTATCTATCTTTTCTTATTATAGGCATATGGTGAGTATAAAATGGTAACTCACCGTAGTTTTGATTTCATTTCTCTAGTGACTAACAATAGTGAGTATCTTTTCATACGCATATTGGCTATTTGAATATCATCTTTGGAAAAATGTATATTCAAACCTGTTGTCCATTTTAAAATATTGGATTATCTTTTTATTGTTGAGTTGTAAGACTTCCTTGTATATTTGGGGTAGTAAGCTAATGTTTACAAATATTTTCTCTCATTTTGTGGGTTGTTTTCTCACTTTATTCATCCTGTCTCTTGCAATAAAGAAGTTTTAATTCTGATGAAGTCCAATTTCTGTGCTTGTTTGTACTTTAGATATTATATGTGAGAAACCATTGGTCTTCTTCGCTTACCAATTATGCTGTAGCATCTTCTTCATTTTTGACCACTGGGATTTCTCTTACATGTGTGAATGCTCAGGTACACATTTACACATTTAGCAGTAGGATTGTTATATTTTTTCTAGTATCCTAGGTATTGTGGGAGGGTTTGTCAGAATATTGAGTACATTTTATTTTCAGAAATGGATGTGACAGTTCTTGCTACCATACTGTATGAAGACAGCAAAGTACCTATTGAAATTTTTTTTTTTTTGAGATGGAGTCTCACACTGTTGCCCAGGCTGTAGTGCAGTGGCGTGATCTCAGCTCACTGCAACCTCTGCCTCCCGGGTTCAAGCAATTCTCCTGCCTCAGCATCCTGAGTAGCTGAGATTACAGGTGTACACCACCATGCCTGGCTAATTTTTGAATTTTTAGTAGAGACGGGGTTTCATCATGTTGGTCAGGCTGGTCTCGAACTCCTGATCTTGTTCGTGATCCACCCATCTCAGCCTCCCAAAGTGCTGAGATTACAGGTGTGAGCCACCATGCCTGGCCCTGAAGAACACTGTCTTGGGAACTGCAGAGACCTGAATTCAACTTCTGTTTCCATACCTTAATAGCTGTATGACCTTGAGCAGATTATTTAATCTTTCAAGGTCTGAATATCCTTATGGGTAAAATGGGATGAATGATACCAAGACTTAGTTATTACAGTTGTGATGAGGGTAAAACAAAATAATATGAATGGCTATCATGTTATAAGGGCTCACTAAACATCAGATAGCTTATGTTACTATTGATAATAAAGTTCACTTCAAACTGTCTTTTAAAATCACATGTCAACTATTTAGTCATTGTTTTGTTTTACTAAGGGTAAAATATTCTGGGAATGCTATATTTTCCTAAAGGGGAATTTATTGAGCACTGCTATATTTATTAATTTGTTTTACAAAGTAGGACAGTGAGGCTGAGGAAGGCATAACAGGTTGATGACGCTCACAGAATTAGTGAGTAGTAGAACTGAGGTTTGAATCCAGCTTGTCATGCTTTGAGATAGATATCCATTTTTACTAACTCCAAGGATCTCTTAAATCTATTTTCTCATTTTATATGATCAGTCTTTAGTAACTTTATTCTCCACAAGGCTAATCCCATTATGACTGATGATTTTCTCTCTAGACCTGTTCAATACTGTAGCCACTAGCAATAGAAGGCTATTTAAATTTAAATTAATTTAAATTGAATGAAATTAAAAATTAAGTTTCTCAGCTGCACTTGTAACATTACAAATGGTTTCTAGCCACACGTGTCTAGTGTCTATCATATTGAACAACACTGATATAGAAAGAATATTTCTATAATCGTAGAAAGTTACACTGGACAAAAGTACTGTAGATTTTTTAAAATTAAGGGACCTATATCATGAATAGCAGCACAGCCTTTGTTGGCTACTTCATTGCCCTTCCAAAATCATATCAGACATTTTTTGCTCGCTGCAGCCTGCACTTAACCACATCATGAATGAAAGCCGGGGAAAAGACTCCAGTTTCGTTGGCATTTGTTCTTTGATTGCCCTATGCTTTGGGTAAGTGAATGAGCTGCTGTTTTCCTATCCTAAGCAAGAGTTTGGCAACCATCTCCTCCTGGGGCATACAACAATATTTCAACTCAGAATGACTCACTGCCTAAAAATAAGCTCAAGTAGAGTCCAAACGAAAGTATATCAAAATCATATTCGCCTAAGACTGAACCCTGTGTGACAATTTATTTCTGTTATCTAAATTCTAGTATCTACAGAAATTTGCTGAATCCTGTATACTCTCAACTTTTCTTGTATATAAAAAAGGAAGGGTATTGCATCAGTAAGCATTTATCTCAATTTTGTAAAGAGTAAACATTTTAAGGTAATTTCTTAAAAAGTGAATTTAAAAGTTGATGAGTACAGCAAGGTACTACTACTGAAAATTCTAACACGTAGTGTCTATCATGTGAAGATCATAACACTTTTTACCCACTGTTCTTAACATCGTGATTCCAGATAGAGAAATTTAAACAAATTTTGGCAAATGTGTTACAAACGGCAGTTATATAGGTGAGGATAAAGAAGATTTCACTGGCTTTTAGATCAATAATTTATTCAGGCTTTGGTATGTTTCTATTTAGGGGACTTTACGACTAGTGGTGATCTAGATTTCAAGATGACTCAGTAGTTAAGAGAAAGGAGATGAGAGCCTCTGCCCTTTTTAGGTAAGTAGAAGTCAAACTGAGTTGACTTTATCCCCATTTCCTGGTCCATGTATTAGTCCGTTCTCATGCTGCTAATAAAGACATAACTGAGACTGGGTAATTTATAAAGAAAAGAGGTTTAATTGACTCACGGTTGAGCATGGCTGGGAAGGCCTCAGGAAACTTAAAATCTGGCCTATACTGTTTCATTTCTCAGCAGAAAGAATATCCCCATTTTCATGGTGTATGTATTAGTCCATTCTCACACTGCCCCTACAGATATACCTGAGACTGGGTAATTTGTAAAGAAAAGAGGTTTAATTGACTCACCATTGAGCATGGCTGGGAAGGCCTCAGGAAACTTACAATCTGGCCTATATTGTTTTATTTCTCAGCAGAAAGAATATAACTTCACCAATTTGTCCTCAATGATAAGGCAGCACTTAGGAAATAGCACCCATTTCCACCATGTAAAGACTTAGTGAAAAAGGTAATTTTTAAAATTGAAGGTAAGGAGAGAAAGCATAAAGTGGATGAATTAGCTATCTCAAATGAATGGTTATAAAAAAGTATGCTCTATGAAGGCAGTGAGTGGGCCTGTCTTTTTCTTAACTTTAGATTCAGGGGGATACAGGTATAGGCTTATTACATGGATATATTGGGCTTCTAATGATTCTGTCACCCTAGTAGTAAACATAGTTCCTTATAGGTAGTTTGTCAACCCTTTCTCTTCTTCCTTCCTGTCTCCCTGGTTTTAGAATCCCCAGGATTTATTGTTTCACCTTTGTGCCCATGTGTACCCAATGTTTGGGTCTCAGTTATAAGAAATGCAATATTTGGTTTTCTGTTTCTACATTAATTTGCTTAGGATAATGGCCTCCAGCTGCATCCATGTTGCGGAAAAGGACATGATTTCATTCTTTTTCACGGCTGCATAGTATTCCATGGTGTGTGTATTAGTCCGTTCTCATGCTGCTAATAAAGACATACCTGAGACTGGGTAATTTATAAAGAAAAGAGGTTTAACTGACTCACAGTTAAGCATGACTGGGGAGGCCTCAGGAAACTTACGATCATGGTGGAAGGGGAAGCAAACACGTTCTTTTTCACATGGCAGCATCAAGGTGAAGTGCTGGGGAACTGCCCTTTATAAAGCCATCTGATCTTGTGAGACTTATTCACTATCATGAGAACAGCACAGAAAACACCTGCCCCCATGATTCAGTTACCTCCCACTTGGTTCCTCCCATGACATGTGGGGATTATGGGAGCCACAATTCAAGATGAGATTTGGGTGGGGACACAGTGAAACCATATCGCTGTATATGTACTACATTTTTCTTATTGAATCCACCATTGATGGGCACCTGGGTTGATTCTGTGTCTTTGCTATTGTGAATAGTGCTGTGATAAACGTATGAGTGCAGGTATTTTTTTTTTTTTGTAGAATGATTTCTTTTTCTTTGTGTATGTACCCGGTAATGACATTGCTGGGTCAAATGGTAATTCTGTTTTTAGTTCTTTGAGAAATCTTCAAACTGCTTTCCACAGTGGCTGAACTAATTTACATTCTCACCAGCATTGTATGTGATTCAACTCCTCTCCCTTACCCCTCCCTAATTCCTATTTTCCCACAAATGGTTACATTTATTCCATGCTACATAAACCCCTAGTTTTAGTTGGTTATAAGGTGGATTTGAAACTGATCTCCCATTTTTCAGCTGTAGCACCAGAATAAAGCCTTCTTCCCTGGCAATACTCATTGTCTCAGTGATTGGCTTTCTGTGCGGCAAGCAGCAGGACCTAGACTGAAACCCTAGCATTTCAATAACAAGGGGAGAGGAGGTACCTGGGAACTCTCTGTACTTTGTGTGCAGTATTTCTACAGTCCTACAGCTGCTCTAAAAATAAGGCCTATTAATACTTTAAAAATAAGTTTCATGACTAGTAGTACAAGTTGAATTGTTTTCGTGGTCCAACTTCAAAACATAAGATACATATCCATTGACCAATGGATAGCTTTCAGGGAGCTGCATCGTAGTGAGCTGAAATTCTGATGTACTTGTATCCTAGTCATTTGAATGAAGGAATAGCTTCTAAAGGTGTCTATCTTAAAACAGAATTGAGAGTTGGGACAAGGAATCTGGCTCAAATATGATTTCCTGCAATACTCTACCTTTAATTCTATCTGCCACATTAGTAATCACTTAACTAATTACATTAAATGTTTTTTCATCGCATTTGGTGAAAAATTTTGGAACTTAAATATGATTATTATACATTTCATGATCTGGTAGTATCACTCAAAAAAGTCAGAATTAAGAAAATCTATTATTAATCTGCAAGGAAGTGCTACTGTGCCAATAACAATGTACTCGCTTGCTTGTACACCCAAGAAGTCAACCTGTTCACATCTCAAAATAGTAAAAATATTCACACACAGCTGTCAGCATAAACAAAACTGTGCTCTCTGCATCACATAGAGAGTATTAGTAAAAACTAAAAAACGAGCATGGCTGAGCCTGTCTTTACCCAGGGCAAAAAGCTATAGTGTGAAACAAAAATATATGGCTAAGAGATTGCAGTTGAAACTAAAAGTGCTGAGAAGTTCCTATTTGAATTTGGCTTGATTGTAAAATATATGGCACTGGCACTTTACTAAGAATAACAAACCCCTAAATATTGGGAGAGTGGGCTGAGGGCAGGAGGAAATAGTCTAATCTATGGATGATACGATAGGAGAATATCTGAAAGTTCACATGAAGTAAATTTTTAGAGATGTAAGTTATTAAATACTTCTGTGCATCATCAAAGTCTGTATAAGGGCACTTGAGCTGTACTGTTTTGATACATGTGTTATAGATGAGGACTGTCAGAATCCTTGAAAGTCATGAGCCACAAATTGGTGTCCTCCTTAACACACTCTTGTCTCTGATAAAGCTCAGGGCAATTGAGAAGTGGTAGCATAGAGAGACCATTGGTCAACCATCAGCAAATATGGATACTGGTTCCAACCACACCCATCCTCAAATAGTCATATAACCTTGAACAAGTCATTTGGATTTTCTGAGATTCAATAGATTCATCCATAAAGTGGAGACAATTATTATACTAATCAGATGAAATAATGAATGGAATATGAGTTATTGTTCTTAAACATCTACAAGACTACCTGGAAATAAATCAACTTTGTTTTATGTTGATGGCCACATAGGTGAAGTTTTGGGTATTAGTTTTTAAGAAAAAGTAATTGCAGGGGGAAGGAATGAGTGATGAAGAGATGGAACATGGGAAATTTTTTCGGACAGCAACACTGTTCTATATAATGTGTAATCACAGATACATGACATTTGTCAAAATCCATAGAAGCACACAACATAAAGAGTCAACTTTCATGTGAACTGTGGGCTTTAGTTAATAATTATGTCTCAGAATTGGCCTATCAACTGTAACAAGGTACCCCAGTAATGCAGGCTGTTAATGTAGGGGGAGGGGAGGTGGATATGGGCTATGGGCTGTGGGAACTCTCTGTACATTCTGCACAATTTTTCTGTAAACCTAAAACCACTCAAAAAATTGCACAAACTTAAAAACTTGAATTCATATATGTCAAAAAGAGAATGAGGATGCAAGGAGGAAGGGGAGAATAGGAAGGAAAGATAAATGAGAGAGTGAAAGGAAGAAAAAGCAGGACCAGACCACAGCTGGATAAAGAGACAACTGACAAACCAGAGGGGTGAAAAATGGGGCAGATAGAAGAAAAAGCCAGAGATGAAAGGGGAGAGTACAAAAGAGGAAAACTAAGTAAGAGGAAGGGAGAAGGAGTAGAGGCAGATTGAGGGCCAGTTGGCCAACACACTTAGGTCTAGTTTTTGGCTTGGCGTGTGTGACCACTATTGCCTTAAAACCCCATTTTATCTATTCTGGAGCAGAGTGATTCAACTTGAAGACAGCTCCCTACACAGGTGTTCAGGGACTTTCTGTAGGATTCACTGGTTAGGGTGATTTTAAAGTTAATGATCTCAAAGTTACTGATTTTCAGGTCTTCAAGTTCACTTTTCCTATATTCCCTTTTCTAACAACCTTCTTGGAATCCATAAAGGAAGGGCATCCTCTTCCCCATCCTGATGCTTCCCGTGATGCATTTCTTGGGCTGTTATTTAAAAAGTGAGGAAGGCAAATAAAAAGAAAATTCAAGATATTGCTTGGGAGGTTATACTTTTAAGGATCAAATTCACCATAAAACCATAAGCCTTACATTCTTTCCCTGTCTTACACGTATTTTTGTTGAGGATTATTTTGGAAATGCAGTGCTCTCTACACCTTGAGATATTCTGAAGCTAAATATTTTGTGGTGTGAGGGTTGTGGGAATGATGACAGTTTTTGTTTACCGACCTCACCTCTTCAATCCTCCAGCTATTGGAAAAGCGTGCATTGCTCTTTGAGCAGGGGTCTATTCAAGTCTAGGATCTTGAAGATTATCAAATTTGAGGAACCTTCTGTATGAAAAAGAATGCAAAATTACTATTAAAAATTATGTACAAATGTGACCATTTAGAAAAAACACTCAATAAATTACATTTGTTTCCAATTTGAAAATGTTTACAAATGCCGCAGATATCACAAAGTTCAGAAAAATAACATGTTTTGTTAACAAGCTGTATGGAAAAGCATTGTTTCCTCCATATTCTGGCTGCATGTTTTGATTGCTTCTTTATTTAACAATAATTCTGTCATTTTCTATGGACAGAAGAGAAAGATAATTTAATCTTTCTTCTAGCCTGATTGAATTTTTTCTTAGTATTGATAACTTATAAAACTTTCTAAAAGCTTTATAACTCATTATCGGTAATATCTGGTGGCACTATTTTGGATTGTTACCAACTGTGAGACCACTGCTAGAAAGTTTCTTTCAAATATGAGCTATAAGATTGGGAAGAATTTTCCTAGATCTGTTTCCTGGTTTCTTCTACACTGTCCTCAGGTTTCTGGTAGCAAGCTTCATCGGACAGTTCATCTGGTGGTATTGCAAGTTCAGATCATGTTATAATGCAGGGAGGATTTTGTGTTTTGTTTTGTTTTGTTGAGATGGAGTTTTTGCTGTATTGCCCAGGCTGGAGTGCAGTGGCACGATCTCGGCTCACTGCAACCTGTGACTCCTGGGTTCAAGTGATTCTCCTGCCTCAGCCGCCTGAGTAGCTGGATTACAGGCATGTGCCACCACACCCTCTAATTTTTGTGCTTTTAGTAGAGACAGGGTTTCACCATGTTGGCCAGGCTGGTCTCGAACTCTTGACCTCAGGTGATCCACCCGCCTCGGCTTCCCAAAGTGCTGGGATTACAGGTGTGAGCCATCACAACTGGCCAGATTTTGAAAGACATTTCTATATGAGGACAGCTAAAATAAGAAGTATAAATAGTTATGTTCTGGGCTTGGGGGCTCACGCCTGTAATCCCAGCACTTTGGGAGGCCGAGGTGGGTGGATCATGAGGTCAAGAGATCGAGACCATCCTGGCCAACATGGTGAAACCCTGTCTCTACTAAAAATACAAAAATTAGCTGGGCGTGGTGGTGCACACCTCCACCTTGGGAGGCTGAGGCAGGAGAATCACTTGAACCCAGGTGACAGAGGTTCCAGTAAGCCGAGATGGCACCACTGTACTCCAGCCTGGCAACAGAGTGAGACTCCATCTCAAAAAAAAAAAAAAGGATAAATAGTTATGACTGAACAACTATGAATTGTATAAAAATATCCCATTAAACTCATAGCGAAAGTATCTCCAACTAAAAAAAGGAAGAAAGAACAAAAAATAAATTAAAAAACGAGAGGAAAAAAATTCTCCAACTCACATTCTGTTTAGTTGGAGCCTCCAAAAAGCCTGAGGACCACTCCAGCACAACAGGATGTATAGAGAGAGGGTTGTCAAAGTTACAGGGGCAGCAGTTAAGGATAAGCTATCTCACTATTACAAATTTTATGAAATTGTAGTGACAATGTAAACACATTGCCTAGGCCCCTTCCACGCCTGGTGGGACAAAGATTTGTGCAAGCAAGGACCCCTGCCATTTCAGCTTATTGACTTATACAGAATACCTGTCATTCTGTTTAAGAGAGAGGCCATAAATGCCAAGAAAAAAGCAGTATCACAAGTATGAAATAACACTAAGAATGACATGTTCTTCAAATGTTAAAATATGAACAGTTTTTAAAAGCTATTCTCAATTCCCATTTCCAGGTCTTGATAATAACAGGAAAGAAATGCACTTTTAAATATCTGAGGCAGTACAACTTGGTGAGACTGATTTGCTGAGAAGTTACTTGAATCTCACTTTGAAAGGCCAAGGCGGGCAGATCACCTGAGGTCAGGAATTCCAGCTGTAGTCCCAGCTACATCTGAGGCTGGAGAATCACTTGAGCCTGGGAGGCAGAGTTTGCAGTGAGCCAAGATCTGTGTACTCCAGCCTGGGTGACAGAGCAAGACTCTGTCTTGAAAAAAAAGAGATACTTGAATTTTTTTTTTTTCTGGGACTATTAAAAATTTCTGTTTGTACTGAGTAGAACCCATGGAACCCACCAGGCCTGGAAGGGGCCTAGGCAATGTGTTTACATTGTCACTACAAGATTTTTACATGAATTCTTCAGAATCGATATATTTGATTCAAAAAGGAATTTTAAACCTACTTTATCAAATGAGATAAAGAATTGTACTATAAAAGCTACACAAAAAAGAATTGTACTATACTGTAATATAATTATATTATTAATATAATTATCTAAGTACAGTCTATCATTACCAAAAAGTGTAATTATATTCTAACTGCTCAACCAATTATCTTTTAGCAATAGTTTTTTTCATTCATTATGTGTAGGAAAAGTACAATTATGATGATTCAGTGTATTGATGTTATTTCTGAGCTTTAAAAAATGTGATTTTTCAGCCAAAAAAAAAAAAAAAAATTCAGGCAAATATCATTGTTGAACATTGATGCAAAAATCCTCAATAAAATACTGGCAAACCAAATCCAGCAGCACATCAAAAAGCTTATCCATCACTGTCAATTAGGTTTTATCCCTGGGATGCAAGGTTGGTTCAAAATACACAGATCGACACAAATCAATCAATGTGATTCATCATGTAAACAGAACTAAAAACAAAAACCACATGATTATCTCACTAGATGCAGAAAAGACCTTTGATAAAATTCAACATCCCTTCCTGTTTAACACTCTCGATAAACTAAGTATTAAAGGAACATACCTCAAAATAATAAGAGCCATATATGACAAACCCACAACCAATATTATAGTGAATGGGCAAAACTTGGAAGCATTCCCCTTTAAAAGCAGCACACAATCAGGATTCCCTCTCTCACCACTGCTATTCAACATAGTATTGAAAGTCCTGGCCAGAACAACCAGGCAAGAGAAAGAAATAAAGTCTTCCAAATAGGAAGAATGGAAGTCAAACTATCCCTGTTTGCAGATGAGATGATCCTATATCTGGAAAACCCCATAGTCTCAGCCTGAGAGCTCTTTAAGCTGATGAACAACTTCAGCAAAGTCTCAGCATACAAAATCAGTGTACAAAAATCACTTACATTACTATACACCAACAACAGTCAAACCAAGAGCCAAATCAAGAATGTAATTCCATTCATAATTGCCACATAAAGAATAAAATACCTAGGAATACAGCTAAACAGGGAGGTGAAATACATCTACAATGAGAACTACAAAACACTGCTCAAATAAATCAGAGATGACACAAACAAATGAAAAAGCATTCCATGCTCATGGGTAGGAAGAATCAATATCCTTAAAATGGACATACTGCCGAAAGCAATTTATAGGTTTAATGCTATTTCTATTAAAGCATCATTGAGATACTAAAAAACTGTTTTAGTATCTCAAGTACTTTAGTAGTTTTTAGAGCTATAAAATCTTTTTTGAAAATTCATACAGAACCAAAGAAGAGCCCAAATAGCCAAGGAAATTCTATACAAAAAGAACAAAGCTGGAGGCATCACATAAACTGACTTCAAACTATACTACAGAACTACAGTAACCAAAACAGCATGGTACTGGTACAAAAACAGACACATAGACCAATGGAACCAAATAAAGAACCCAGAAACAGGATCACAAACCTACAACTATCTGATATTTGACAAACCTGATGAAAACAAGCAATGGGGAAATGATTCTCTATTTAATAAAAGGTGTTGTGATAATTGGCTAGCCATATGCAGAAGACTGAAACTAGACCCCTTCCTTACATCATATGTAAAAATTAAAGATGAATTAAAGATATAAAATGTAAAACACAAAACTATAAAAATCCTGGAAGACAACCTAGGCAATACCATTCTGGACATAAGAACCGGCAAAGATTTCATGATGAAGATGCCAAAAGTAATTGCAACAAAAACAAAACTTAACAAATGGGACCTAATTAAACTAAAGGGCTTCTGCACAGCAAAGGAAATGATCAGCAAAGTGAACAGACAACAGACAGAATTGGAGAAAATTGTTGCAAACTGCATCTAGCAATGGTCTAATATTCAGCATCTATAAGAAACCTAAAAAAATTTACATGAAAAAAACATTTAAAAATGGGCATAGGACATAATACTTTTCAAAAGAAGACACACATGCAGCCAGCAATCATGTGAAAAAAAGCTCAACATCACTGATCATTAGGGAAGTACAAATCAAAACCACAATGAGATATCATCTTACACCATGTAGAATGGTTATTTAAAAGTCAAAAAATAACAGCAAAAGGAACGCTTATGGACTGTTGGTGGGAGTGTAAATTAGTTCAACCATTGTGGTGATTCCTCAAAGACCTAGAGACAGAAATACCATGTGACCCGGCAATTCCTTTACAGGCTACGTACCCAAAGGAATATAAATCACTGTGTTGTAAAGACACATGCATGAGTATGTTCATTGTAGCACTATTCACAATAGCACAGACATGGAATCAACCTAAATGCTTATTAATGATTGACTGGATAAAGAAAATGTGGTACATATACACCATGGAATACTATGCAGTCATAAAAATAATGAGATCATGCCCTTTGCAGGAAAATAGATGGAGCTGCAGGTCATTATACTTAGCAAACTAATGCAGGAACAGAAACCAAATACCAGACTGGGTGTGGTGGCTCATGCCAGCAATCCCAGTGCTTTGGGAGGCTGAGGTGGGTGGATCACCTGAAGTCAAGAGTTCAAGACCAGCCTGGCCAACATGGCAAAACCCTATCTCTAATAAAAATAAGTGATTTTTATTTAATTATTTCCACATGCTAAGCAAAATAAATTCCAATTTTAAATAGACAGTATATTGGATTATAACAGGTTGAGGAATGAGAAATAAGTGTTCTTATTTTTATAAATTTATAGGATACAAATAATTGCATTATATAATTTTGATTTTCACTGTCTTGTTCTCATTTCTTGATGTGAATAGGAAGACATTTATTTGAATGGAGTTGAATTGAATCTAACCGAATTGAACCTAAATTGAAGAAGGAACTCAGACACTTTCTGAAAGTTCGATGGGCTGATTATTGACAAAGGAGGACTAAGGACTAAGTTTGTTATTAGAATGAATGTAGACTATTTTCCACAAATGGAAGGAGCTAAGTCTGCAGCTCCAAGATGTGGGTCCAGAAGTTGTTTATGCTGTTCACTAATAGGAGAAAAAGAAAGAAGAAAGAGGCCGGGCGCGGTGGCTCAAGCCTGTAATCCCAGCACTTTGGGAGGCCGAGACGGGTGGATCACGAGGTCAGGAGATCGAGACCATCCTGGCTAACCCGATGAAACCCCGTCTCTACTAAAAAATACAAAAAACTAGCTGGGCAAGGTGGCGGGCATCTCTAGTCCCAGCTACTTGGGAGGCTGAGGCAGGAGAATGGCATAAACCCGGGAGGCGGAGCTTGCAGTGATCTGAGATCCGGCCACTGCACTCCAGCCTGGGCGAAAAAAAAAAAAAAAAAAGAAGAAAGAAAAGAAAGGAGAAGAGAGGGGAGGGGAAGGGAGGAAAGAACGAAGGAAGGGAGAGGCCAGGTGCTGTGGCTCACACCTGTAATCCCAGCACTTTGGGAGGCCAAGGTGGGAGGATCACCTGAGGTCGGGAGTTCAAGACCTGCCTGACTAACATGGGGAAACCTCGTCTCTACTAAAAATACAAAAATTAGCTGGGTGTGGTGGTAGATGCCAGTAACCCCAGCTACTCGGGAGGCTGAGGCAGGAGAATTGCTTGAACCCAGGAGGCGGAGGTTGTGGTGAGCCGAGATCGCGCCATTGCACTCTAGCCTAGACAACAAGAGCAAGACTCCATCTCAAAAAAAAAAAAAAAAAGAATGGAAGATATTTAAGCATATGATTCAATAAAAATATTGTTTAAAGTAACTCAGGGCTGGGCGCTGTGGCTCATGCCTGTAATTCCAGCATTTTGGGAGGCTGAGGCAGGTGAATCACGAGGTCAGGAGTTCAAGACCAGCCTGGCCAAGATGGTGAAACCCTGTCTCTACTAAAAATACAAAAATTAGCTGGGCATGGTGTTGGGTGCCTATAATCCCAGCTACTAGGGAGACTGAGGCAGAGAATTGCTTCAACCTGGGAGGTGGGGGTTGCAGTGAGCCGAGATCAGGCCACTGTACTCTAGCCTGGTGATAGAGTGAGACTCCGTCTCAAAAAGAAAAAGTTATTCAAGCATATGATTAAATTAAAATTTTTAATAAAAAATATTATAACAAAGGTATATTGAAATAATCAATGATATGATTTTCCCAACTCCTTCCAAATCTATTGGGTTATGCAAAGTTTCTCAAGCAGGCATAATTAATACACATTTCATAAATCTTAGAGAAACCTTTTGTTATACTTCCCAGAAATTGAAAGAGTTTATTGATTGAGTAACAAATCAATTCATTTCCAATTCTTCCTTTCAAAATATTTAAAGGAAGATCTAATCAAATTGTCAGTTCATACATCATTAAAAATAATTTTGATGATACATCATTATATTATATTTGATATATATTTCAAGAAGAATTTGAAAAACTAAATGAAATTGTTATAAAATTTCTCCCATTGCCATCTACTTAGTAATATGAGTAAGGCCTCTCAGGCTTTACAACAATAAATACAATGAATTAAACAGAATTTGTACTCAGCAATATATAATATTCATCTATGAATACATGAACTGATTGATATAAAAAACAGCCCTAGTTATTTCATTATGAGATTCACTTCCATTAATTTTTACTCTTTGTTTAAAGTAACTCTGTAAGATTGCAATATAGTTCTTGTATTAATTGTATTAGTATATTACTGATGATACTAATAACCCAGGAAAATAATTTTTAGATACGTAGAGACTTACTGTCAGAGGGATTTTACAAAACGTAAACAGTTAATTTATATAAATATTTTTGTGCAGACATATATTTTATAACATCAATAAAAGACAATCATAAAAACATCTTACAAAGGATAAAAATACAGGGAAGGTGAACTAGAATAGCATTTCAAGACGAAAATTTAATTTTGTAAAGTTTTTCTATTAAAGAAGAGCTTTGCATTAATTTAAAAAAGTAACTTGAAGTTTATTGGATACATTTATTTGTTTTTATCACAGTAAGAACATTTAACATGAGATCTACCCTCTTAACAGATTTTTAAGTGTTCAATACAGTATTGTTAGCTACAATTATGATGGTGTGTAGCATAGCTCTAGAACATATTCATCCTCCACAGCTGAAATTTAATACTTATTGAACAGCAACTTACCTATCTCCCCCCTTCCCAACCCCTGGCAACCACCATTCTACTCTCTGGTTGTATGTGTTTGATTACCTAAGGTACTTCATATAAGTGAGATCATGCAGTATTTGCCCTTCCATGACTAGCTCATTTCACTCATGATGATGTGCTCATGGCTCATCAATATTGTCGCACCATGGCAAGATTTCCATCTTTTTTAAAGATGAGTAATATTCCATTGTGTGTATATAGAACATTTTAAGACCCTGATTTCATGTGGAAGTCAGTGTGGCGATTCCTCAGAGACCTAGAAACAGAAATACCATTTGACTTAGCAATTCCACTATTGGGTATATACCCGAGAGAATATAAATCATTCTGTTATAAAGATACATGCACATGTATGTTTACTGCAGCACTATTCACAATAGCAAAGTCATGGAACCAACTCAAATGCCCATCAGTGATAGACTGGATAAAGAAAATGTGGTACATACACGTCATGAAATATATGCAACTGTAAAAAGGAGATGTAAAAAGTACATCATGTCCTTTACAGGGACATGGATGAAGCTGGAAGTCATTATTCTCAACAAACTAACACGGGAACAGAAAACCAAACATCACATGTTCTCACTTCTAAGTGGGAGCTGAATGATGAGAACTCGTAGACACAGGGAGGGGAACAACACGCACTTGGGCCTGTCGGGGGGTGGCAGGGAGAGGGAGAGAATCAGAAAAAATAGCTAATCCATGCTAGGCTTAATACCTCCACCTAGGTGATGGGTTGATAGGTGTAGTGAACCACCGTGGCGCACATTTACTTATGTAACAAACCTGCACATCCTGAACATGTACCCCAGAACTTAAAGAAAATAAACCCCAAACAGTGAAGATCTGTAAAAAAAGAGACCCCGATTTCAATTCTTTTAGATAAACGCATACAATTGAGATTGCTGGATCCTAGAGTAGTTGTACTTTTAATTTTTTGAGGAACCGCTGTACTGTTTGTCGTAGAGGCTGCACCTTTTTACATTTCCACCAACAGTGTTCAGGGGTTCCAGTTACCCTACATCTTTGCCAGCATTCATTGTCTCTTTAAAAGTAATAGCCATCCTAACAGATGTGAGGTGATATCTCATCGTGCTTTGATTTGTATTTCTCTGAAGATTTTTCAGGGATACAGGAGAAAAATATTTGAAGACAAATGCTATAAATGTTACAAAGAACCTACTAAGGATACTGTAACTTTTTTCTTTGAGATAATTTTATTATTCTCAAATGAACATATAATTTATAATTTAAATAATAATAGGATTATAAAAAGTAGTCATCCTCTGTTCCAAGTGTTAGCAAACTACACCCCACCAGCTGCTTTTAATGAAAAAAAAAAAAAAAAAAAAAGTCTCATTGGAGACCAGCTATGCCCTTTATTTCCAGATTGTCTACAGCGGCTTTCATGCTTCAAGGGCAGAGATGAGAAGTTGCAATAGAGATCCTCTGGCCCATAAGGACTAAAATATTGAAGTAAATGGCTCTTTACAGAAAATGTTTGTCAATTCCTTCTCTATTGCACCCTCTACTTTCCATTTCTGCTCCTCTGAAGCAGAAATTAAAATTCTTTTAGCTGTATCTTCTGCTATTTAATTCCACATTTATAAATGTCATGTATATAGCTGTTATCCTATATTTGAAGACAGATACACACACGTACATGTGCTCTAAACAGACACACAAATACTTCCTTCTGCTTTCATCAGTATTTAGATTTTACTTTTAGTTATTATGACTATATAATTATTGTTAACAGCTGGGACATTTCATTTATTTCCTGTGCCATCTTTTGATTTTCCTGAAATTAGAATTACTGTGATGTGTGCAAGTACAAAATAATAGAAACCTCGCATTTGCATAGCACTTGGCACTTTAAGAAGGATTTTACCTACATGCCTCTAATGCACATGCAGAAAAGTATAAGAGTATTAAATATGTTAAATATGCAGCTGGATAAAATTTTACAAAATGTAACTATTGTCCAGATCAAGATACAGAGCATAACCAGCACCTCAGCGTTTCCTTTGTGTTCCCTCCCAATCATTATAGCCTGAAAAGCAATCACCATTATTACTTCCATCACTATAGATTAGTACTTTTTTTTTTTTTTTGAGATGGAGTTTCACCCTTGTCACCTAGGCTGGAGTACAATGGTGCGAGCTTGGCTCACTGCAACCTCCGCCTCCAAAGTTCAAGCAATTCTTTTGACTCAGCCTCCTGAGTAGCTGGGATTACAGGCTCCCACCACCATGCCCAGCTAGTTTTTGTATTTTTAGTAGAGATGGGGTTTCACCATATTGGCCAGGATGGCCTTGAACTCCTGACCTCAGGTGATCTACCGCCTTGGCCTCCCAAAGTGCTGGGATTACTGGCGTGAGCCACAGCGCCCGGCCTGTACTTAATATAAAGGGAATCAGGCAGCAATTACTCTTTTGTGTCTGACTTCCTTCATTCATGTTTGTGAGACTCATTTATGTGGGCACATGTAGCAGGAGTCTATTATTTATGTATGCTACTTGATGAAGTCTATATACCACAATTTGTTTAGCCAGTCTAACATTAATGGACATATGGGTTGTTTTCAGTTTAGAAGATCATGAACAACACTGCTATGAATTTTTTGGACTGTGTTTTGGTGAGTATATGTATATATTTTTGTTGAGTATCTATTTAAGAGTGGAAATACTGAGTCATAGTATAGGTATACATAGCCTAAGATTTTCCAAGAGATCACATATATTTGTACTCGCACCAGTACTGTGTGAGATTTGAATTG
Organism: Macaca thibetana thibetana; assembly: GCF_024542745.1. Taxonomy (NCBI): domain Eukaryota; kingdom Metazoa; phylum Chordata; class Mammalia; order Primates; family Cercopithecidae; genus Macaca; species Macaca thibetana. The sequence continues at coordinate 16,064,598 of NC_065586.1, read as the reverse complement.
CTCCATATCTTCTCTAATACTTGGTAGTTTCATTTTTCACACGCCCTTCTCACGGCTGCATAGTGGTGCTTCATTATGATTTAATTGCATTACTTTGATATTTCTTGAGGTTGAGTACTTTTTAATGTATTGATTGATCATTGATATATCCTCTTATGTGAAGTTCATATTTGTGACTTTTGTCCATTTTTATGTGGCTTTTTTTGTTGTTTTACATGAATTCTTTTTATATTTTGCCTAAGAATTCTTTTTTGGATATATATATTATATATAATATTTATTATATATTATGTATAATATTTATTATATATTATACATGTACCATATATTATATATTTATTATATATAATATATTATATATTATTATATTACATATAATTATATATAATATATACATTATAATATATACATATATATTATTATATATAATATACACATAATTATATATAATATATACAATATATAATTATATAATTATATATAATATCTTATCCCCCTGTATAGTATATATTTTTAGCTTTTATTAATGTCTTTCAATGAAGAAAAGTTGTTAATTTTTCCAGTTTTTCCTTTATGATAGGTGCTCTTTTTGTAGCTTAATAAATCTTTATCTTAGGACTACGAAGATATTATTTTATGCTTTTTTAAAAGATGTTTTTGCTCTAAAAGTTCACCTGAAATTTTTTCAGTGTATTGTGTAAGAAAGAGAACATGACTTATTTTTTCCCACATGTACGGCCAGTTGATCCAATCCCATTTATTGAAACGGTTGTCATTTCCTTTTTGCACTGTAACAATACCTTTGCCATAGGTGACCAAATAGGTGTAAGTCTCTCTCTTGACTTTTTATTTTGATCCATGAATACATTCATTTGTCTTTGAACTAATATCGTACCAATAGCAATAATTACTATTGCTTTACAATATGTTTTAATATCCAATTGTGTAAGTCCTTCTACTTTTTTCTTCTTAAATATTCTTTTTGCTATTTGTGACCTTTTGAATTTTTATACATATTTTAGAATCAGCTTGTCAGTAATCACAAAAATCCTACTGAGAGTTTGAATGTGATTGCATTACAATAGACCAATCAATTTGGGAAAAATTGATTTCTTAATAATGTTGAGTAGTCAACCTATGAACATAGTATATCTTTCCACTTATCTGGAAGGTTAGAGGATACAATGATAGGTAAGACACATTCCTGCCTTCCAGGAACTCACAGTCTCAAATAGGATTTCTGAAAGTATGTATGCATTGACTCTCACAAGGAACTATGTGAAGAACACCTGCAAAATATGAGGCAGCAGGTCTAGTTTTCACACTCCATCAAGAACCACTAACTTAGAATCTTCATCAGAATCTCTATGAGTGGTGCCAGTGATCTTTATACAGTTCCTCGTGGTGATTCTTATGTATAAGTTAAATCATAAACATTTTAATTTCAATGAATTAGTAATTTTTTAAAAAAATTTTATCTCATGTGTGACTTATGCTTCTTTCGTTTTTTTTTTTTTTTTTTTTTTTTTTGCATTTCTTTCTTGTCTTTTCTCTAGGCTACAATTTGGATTACTTTCATTGATCTGTCTTTCAGTTCACTGATTCTTCTGTGTGTAATATGCTATTAAATCCAACCACCAAATGTCATTCTTCATTTTAATCTTCATACTTTTCAGTTCTAGAATTTTCATCCTATTTTTTCCTTATAGATTTCAGTCCTTTATTCAAAAATCTTCATCTTTTCTTTTATATTCTTGAATATGTTTATTCTATTTGTATCTTAAAGTTTATTTCTTAGTACCTATGAGTCTGTTTCCATTGGCTGGTTTTTCTCTTTTTTTAAAGTATTTTATTCTGTCTCTTAGCATAACTATAATTTTTAATTGAATGTTGTGAGATGATTCCAAGTCGGGGGGCCCATCCTGCTGTAATAGTGAATCTCGTCTTAGACGTTTTAGTCACAAATGTGTGTGTAACTAATAAAGCCACTATATACACACATAGTATTTGCTTTAATAATTTTTTCCTAACTGACTTCCTTGCAGTAGACATTTAACACAATATGTAGGTAATTGCAGCCACCTGATTGTCCCTGAAGAGTTAATTTACATTACTCAGAAATTCTCCCCATTTTAGGCCAGTAGATGCTTTTTAGAAAAAGGTTTTCCCCATCTTTCTGCTCATCCAGTATTATGGCCTTGTTCAGTGTGGTGGCATATAGACCAAGTAACTCAACATACAAGACTTCCTCCTCACAACATAGCAGAATTATCTTTACACAGGTAAGAAATGTTCCCATTTTCAAGTTTAAATCAGGAGATAGAAGCCATATGAATTAACAGATTATTTGATATAAATTATAGTTAACTAGGTACTAGGTAATGCAAAAGGCAAATATCAAATACATAGATGTCACAGTGATATGGTTTGGCTGTGTCCCCACCCAAATCTCATCTTGAATTGTAGCTGTCATAATTCTAATGTGTTGTGGGAGGGACTTGGTGGGAGATAATTGAATCATGGGGACTGTTTCCTCCATACTATTCTTGTGACAGGGAGTAAGTATCATGAGATCTGATGGTTTTATAATGGGGAGTTCCCTTACACATGCCGTCTTGCCTGCTGCCATGTAAGACGTCCCTTTGCTCTTCCTTCATCTTCAACCATGATTGTGAGGCCTACACAGCCATGTAGAACTGTCAGTCCATTAAACCGCTTTCATTTATAAATTGCCAAGTCTTGGGTATGTCTTTATTAGCACTAATACACATAGAATAGTAGCTGTGGGATCCCTGGGGCTGGGAGAGAAAAGGAGATAAGATTGCAAATCACTAAAACCAGGTAACTTTGAGGTGAGGCCCCATAGAAAGGACAGTAAGACCCCTGAGAAGGGGATGCTGCCTGAGAGGTGCTGTTGTCTCTGAAAGAAGGCAATGATGCTGGTCCTGAGAATGTTGTAAATCCATATGCTGGAAAAAGCTTCTGCTACTGGAACAAAATTCTGCTGCCAGGATGAAGAAGTAGTGTTGCTGTAGGGATGTTGAAAAAAATTGGGAACAAAATAGGAATCAGGGAGCAAAACAGGAAGAAGTATCCTTGTTTCTCCTCTAACCTTTTTTTGTCCCTCTAGCAGACCCTAAAAAGAAGTCATCTGGAAAATAAATAGCAACACTATATTTTTTCCAACGTTGGGATACACATTTATTTTATATGTAATCATATTAGCAAGTGGTAGGAGTCTTAGAATAGATGGCATATGATGGTAATGGTTCAAGTAGTGTTTTTTCCTTAATGTCATATAAAATCATGGGGCCTCTTATAATCATCTTCTTCAATTTTATAAGATGCAATATTTTTAAAAGCATGAAAATGCTTTCCATAACCAAACATTCTGACTCTAGTAATGATTGTTTTTCTCTTCTGAGTTCTCACAAACCATCTGTTAATTCATTCTACTATTTTGTGAGGGGCCTAATGTTAATCTTTCTGATTTATAGTTTCTTCACTATTTCTCCACTTTTTTTTTTTTTTTTTTTTTTTTTTTTTTTGACACAGAGTCTCACTCTGTCACCAGGCTGGAGTGCAGTGGTGCGATCTTGGCTCACTGCAATCTCTGCCTCCTGGGTTCAAGTGATTCTCCTGTCTCAGCCTTCCAAGTAGCTGGGACTATAGGTGTCCAGCACCACACCCGGCTAATTTTTTTTTTGTATTTTTGGTAGAGACAGGGTTTCACCATCTTGTCCAGGCTGGTCTCGAACTCCTGACGTTGTGATCCACCTGCCTTGGCCTCCCAAAGTGCTGAGATTTCAGGCGTGAGCCACCGTGCTCGGTCATGGCACTCTTCACCTTATCTGTTGAGTCCTTGGTCAAAAACCATTATGAGCATTTTCTGTGTTTTAGTCACCAAGCAGTAATATTGTGATCACATTTTTAGGTTCTTTTGGTGTCTTGGGATTTGAGTCAAATGAACATGAAAACTCTCTAAGAGAACTACTGTTCTCTCCTACTTTAGGTCCAAATTCCCTGTTAATAGTATTTGTAACTCTTTGAAGTTTTGCTTTAGAGTTTGTGGAAGCTTCTCAGTATCCCTTAATTGTACCAATTTTGACACCAAGATAAATAAATTTATGATATTCTGGGTCTTTCCAGAGGAAGTTCAAGCTGAGTCTAGAATGCACCTCTTTCTACCTGGAAGGGCATTGCAAAGCACTTTGTGTAATTACCATTGCATCACTTATGTCTATAAAGTTTTGTGTGACTCTAGAATTTCACCTCTTCACCTTATCTTGAGATTGGTTTCAACATATTTTAAAGTTTTTGAAGAAATGCACATGTGTTGATTAGTCGGGGAGAGAGATTACACTTTCCCTTCTTCTTTGTATTTGATGTGAATGTCAATATGCAAAAAAGAAAAGTATCTTATCACATTGTAACATTATTGGAAAAACACAATTTCACCAAATAAAATGAAGGGCTCTATATAGTTTGTTTGATAACACATTTTCTTACCTATTTCTGTTAACAAACTACCCAGAACTGAAGACTTTTGTTGCAAAACCTCCTCATCCAACTAGAAAAGGTCATTTGTTGTATTTTCTGTTTTCCAGCTTATTGCAAATGACAGTTTAACCATAATTGTGCCAATATATAACATAGATCATTATTTTCCCAGCCTCCTATAGGTGTTCTCACTATTCATCCAGCCTTTTCTCATAGTTTCTTCAACTCCACCCTCCAACTGCCTACAATCTAAGCCTATGCCACATATTTTAGGAGTATGGTTTGTTTTGTTTACAGAAGGACCCCACTTGAAGGTATTGAAGTCTATAGTAATCAATTACCACTGCCTAAAATAAAGACCTCCCACTTGAAGACGCTGAAACCTATGTTAATTATCACTGCCTAAAAAACAACCCACCAAAACTCAGTGACATATAATTACTATTTATTCAATTCTTTTGGGTATATGGGCCAGTTGGGGTTTGGTTGATCAAAGCTGGAGTTGACTGGCCTTGGCTCTAAGATGCAGATTGAGTTCAAGTTTTCTCTTCTTCTTTTATCCTCACAACAGCCAAAGCACAAGAAGTCAAGCCCTGATGCACAGACATATTTCAAACCTCTGCCTAGATGATGTCTGCTAATATCCCATTGCCAAAGCAAGCCTAATGGTCAGAGAAGCATATTCTGCCCTCACTAAGGGGAGGTAGGAATGTACATTTGCTCAACAATCATTCCAGTTATTCTAGAGGTTAACCACAGAGTGGATGTAGAAATCTCAGATAAAACTTTCATGTTGTTAGATCTTTGAGTATTTCTGTCATTAAACTAATGCTAGTCACATCACTGTCTATTATTCAAAGACATGTTTTGGTCATGGCAACCCAAACATCCAAGCAATAAAGACTATTCTCTTTGTGTCATTACGCAGGTCGTGGATGGATCTATTTGTGGTTGATCCATCCATGACCTGCGTAATGACACAAAGAGAATAGTCTTTAAGCTACCCAGGGAGTGTCGTTATGAATTATGTCCCCCTGAAATTCATATGTTAAAGCCTCAACTCCTAATTTGACTGTATTTGGAAATAGGGCATTTAGGGATGTAATTAAGGTTAAATGAGATCATAAGGGTGGCATCTTAATACCGATGTTCTTGGCAGAGGCTTGTTCTGTTACCCAGGCTGCAGTACAGTGGCACAGTCTTGGCTCACTCTAACCTCTGCCTCCTGGGTTCAAGCAATTCTCCTGCCTCAGCAGGAGTACCGAGTAGCTGGTACTCCACGTGCACACCACCACACTCGGATAACTTTTTGGATTTCTAGTAGAGACAGGGTTTTCACCATGTTATCTAGGCTGATTTCAAACCTCTGACCTCAAATGATTCACCTGCCTCAGCCCCCCAAAGTGCCGGGATTACAGATGTGAGTCACTGTGCCTGGCAATACTGATGTTCTCATGAGAAGAAGAGACACCAGTGGACTTCCTCTTTACATGAGCATGGAGGAAAGGCCATGTGAGGACACAGCAAGAAGGCGGCTGTCTGCAAACAAGGAACAGAGCCCTCACCAGATACGGAATTTGCAGACACTTTTATCATGGACTTCCAGTCTCCAAAACTGTCAGAAAATAAATGTCTTTTATTTAAATTACCCAATTTGTAGTGTTCTGCAGCCCAAGCTGACTAATAAGGAGAGGGAGAATGTGAAATGATGGTAATGACTGGCTGGTATTTAAAACTAAAAAAAAGACATAGTCCTGGAGGAACACAAATTGAGCTTGGGTCAATATTATAGCAATATTGTCAAGATGCCAAACACTGATGTTGGGAGCAGGCAATTAACATCCATTTGTGAACTAGGTAAGACGTAAGAAAATAGGGTAAGGTGCTGTATTAGGGTTCTCTAGAGGGACAGAGCTTATAGGATACATACCAAGGTGAGTTTATTAAGCATTAACTCACACCATCACAAGGTCCCACAATAGGCCCTCTGCAAGCTGAGGAGCAAGAAACCGAAGAACTTGGAGTCCAACGTTTGAAGGCAGGAAGCATGCAGCATGGAAGAAGAAGAAAGATGTAGGCTGAGAGGCCTAGCCCTGTCTACTCTTTTCACGTTTTTTTTCCTGCCTGCTTTATATTCTAGCCATGCTGGCAGCTAATTAAATTGTGCCCACCCAGGTTAAGGGTGGGTCTGCCTTTCCCAGCCCACTGACTCAAATGTTAACCTCCTTTGGTAACACCCTCACAGACACACCCAGGATCAATATTTTGCATCCTTCAGTCCAATCAAGTTGACACTCAGTATTAACCATCACAGTTGGACTTCATGGTGAATGGAAGAGTGCATGCTTTGTTTAGAGAACCTAAACCTAAAGATAGTTGAAAAAAGCAAAAATGACAAAAATTAGTTAGTAGATGAATGAGAAGATGATACCTTACTTACATAATCAGGGACTCTAAGCTAGATTATTTAGGTATTCTATAGCTAGTCGCTATCTCCATGGAAATTAGAACCATAGAGACCCACCTAAGGTTCAATGTGAGAGATACTAATTTGAAAAGAATTGTTAGAAGAGAAATAATTTTGATAACCTGTTGAGGCCCCTTTGAGCTTCATGTCAGCAGAACGTTGAGAATTAAGGAATGTTTCTAGTTGCAGCCTCAGTAAAGGAGGTACACTGAGTTTTCAGCTAGTAAAAGTGAAAATTGAAAATACTAAATGAAAAATAATCTGCCTTCCCAGAAAATGGATTGACATATTTATAGGCACATGTTAGTGCATGCATCATAATGCATGCATCATATCCTCACTGACTTCTCAGAGCAGAATTTTCTCGGTGCAGAATGAATGTTTAAAGACAATCCCAGGAGATCTTGTCAAATCTGCGCTGTGGCCTATCATTTGTTTAGATCAGGTGTCTTTGTTTTGATGACCTTAGAAAAGACTCAGCAACATAAGACAGGTTAAAAAAAAAAGTCAAAAGCAAGCAGCAAAGCCCTCTCTCAGACTGGTGAACTTCTTTATAGCAGTAATTATATATTTGCTTTTCTTTTTAATGTACAGGTGTTTCCAGCGCCTGTGCTCCTGATTAATTCTGAGTTCTATTTCTCTGACTTGTTCTCTTCAGTTGATCTCTCTTTGCTATTCTCATATATCACTTATCCCAGAGATGTTTACTTTGAGATTAAGGGGCAGGGAGCAGTGGTAAAGAAACAGTTTTATTTAGTAAAACAGTTGTAGAATACCAAATTATTTCACCACCTTCACTTCCCATAAGGTGGCTAGACTCAGTTACATAAGACTTGATAACTTTGAACTCTCCCTTCAGGTCCCAGAAAAGAAGTGATCATGTTGATTCTCCGGAGTGTCATTTGGAAAGTTTCCCAAATTGATTTCTACATTGTGATAAATAATGTCAACCAATTCCCCAATCCAAAAAACTGTAATACTTAGGACTTCTTGGCTCTGTCAAAGATTGTCCAACAAAATGAAACATCCAGGAGGTCATTCTGCTCCCAAGATCTGACCTGCAAGTACATCTTTGAGGCTGATTTTCTTAGGAACAGAGAATAATTCACACCGCCTGGGACATAAATTTCTTAAAGATATGCTATCTCTGGTAAGCTCCAGAGCTTTCCTTTGACCACAGGTGGGACACTTCAGAGCTGCTCTCCCCAGGTGACTATGAACATGAGAGAAGAAGGTGGTAGTGATGTCAGAGGTGTTTGAACCAGAGCAACTCCATCTTGAATAGAGGCTGAGTGAAATAAGACTGAAACCTTCTGGACTGCATTCTCAGATTAGGCATTCTTAGTCACAGAATGAGATAGGAGGTCAGCAGTACTAGTATCACAAGATACAAGTCATAGAGACCCTACTGATAAGACAGGGTGTGGTAAAAAACCAGCCCAAACCCACCAAATGGAAAGTGACATCTGATTGTCCTCACTTCTCATTATACCTTAATTATAATGCATTAGCATGGTAAAAAACATTCCCACTAGTGCCATGACAGTTTACAAATGCCATGGCAAAGTCAAGAAGTTACCCTATATAGTCTACAATGGAGAGGAACCCTTAGTTTTGGGAATTGTCTGCCACTTTATTCATGAATGATCCACCCTTAGTTTAGCATAGAATCAGGAAATAACCATAAAAATAGCCAACCGGCAGCTCTTGGGGTTGCTCTGCCTATAGAGTAACCATTATTTTGTTTCTTTACTTCTCTAATAAAGTTTGTTTCTTCACTTCACATTGCGGACTTGCCCCAAATTCTTTCTTGCGTGACATCCAAGAACCCTTCTTGGGGTCTGGATCGGGACCACTTGGAGAAAAGGATGAAGACACATGGGACCTGATCTACAGGAAAACACACCAACAATCTTTCTCATTCTGTATGTGCATGAATTAGAAACTAGCTGAGTGGCACTCCATCCCATGAGATCTATTCTCTGAACATGTATCTATATCCCATTAGCATTGTATGAAAAAGCTTTTTTGTAATAATAATGAAGCTCAGGGAGGGAGACCTTTGCTACCTAATCCATAGGGCTATATTCTTCTCTTGATAGAAGAATAACTCCTATCATAGCTAATGGGAGTTCCAAACTGACATCAAAAAAGCTGTCTATCCCATTGTATGAAAAAGGTAAAGGTCTCTTTGCAAACCTCATTATCATTCAAACTGCTCTTTTCTCTTCTGCTTTGCTCTCAAAGGCTGTGCCTCTCCCTTGAGATACTGGTAAGGCAGGAGAGCCTTGGAAATTACACATCTGGTAAATAGAACAGATTTCAATGCAGCTTACTCCACGGTTCTTCATCTGTGTCTCTTGGATACCAATGAAAAGGTTTTAAACTTAAAAAAAGACATTATTCTTTCAACAAAATGGGCTCACATTTAACTCAAAGAGCATATGTTCTGCAAATGTGATACAGCAAAGGTTAGTCTGAAACCACAAAAATTTATGAATTCTTGAATTCAGTGAAGGAAATCAAGCCATACAGATCTCTCTGCATTTTCTAGTCCTTCTCTGTTTTTGCTGCATAGATTTTTTTAAAGCTATTAAGAGAATGGGAGTAGTGGAAAAGAGGTAAAACTAATATGAAAAACATTTTTTAGAACTCTTTTTTGTTTGCACTTTCAATTTTTGGCTATAGCATTCATTCTGACACTTTGTAGAATGACACCTTGAACTGTTAAACAGGACATTTCCTCTCTCCTTTGAGATGATGTCCTCCTCATAAACATGGGCTATGTATTTTGCACCCTTCCCTCATAAAACCTCAACATAATGTTCAGGAAGCCAAATGGAGCTCTGTGACTCTGGCAGTTTGTACTGTATAGACAAGGCTAAGTGAAACTACATTTCCCAGAATTCTCTTTTCTGTATGTTTCTGGGTTAGAGTGACACAAAAGAGAAACTCACATGCGATTGGGAAGGCAGAGGCAAACCAGCGATCACCTTGCTCTGTAAGTTGGGATGCTAGAATAGCGGTTCCCAACCTTTTGGGCATCAGAGACTGGTTTTGTGGAAATTAATTTTTCCACAGATGGGGCAGGGGGTTTGGTTTGGGGATAATTCAAACACATTGCGTTTATTGTGCACTTTATTATTATTACACTGTAATATATAATGAAATAATTCCACAACTCACCAGAACGTAGAATCAGTGGGAGCCCTGAGCTTGTTTTCCTGCAACTAGACAGTCCCATCTGGGAGTGATGGGAGACAGTGAATGTCATCAGGCATTAGATTCTCATAAGGAGAGCACACCCTCGCATGTGCAGCTCGCAATAGTGAAGTGGCGTTGTCTGGGGTAAATACTGGAGGTATTATTTTTTTGCACCAACTTAATAGAACTTAGCAAATTTTATAGACTTAACCATCATTCTATTTTTTGTATCATGTCAGATTCTAAGTTTCTACCCTAACATTAACAGATTTCCATTTATACCATTGCATCGGTAACAAAATGGAATGACCGAACATTTCTGTGTTATTTTTGGCAATAAGGATACATTTATACAAATACATCAGTGTTTCCCATGTATCTCAAGGCATTCTCAAGTCATATAGCAGTCTTACATTCTCTACATGGTTCGTTTATTCTTGAAGATCTAAACAAACTGTTAAGCAATATTTTAAGTCTGTAATTACAGCTAATATGTTGGGAATGCTATTTGATTCTGAGACCCTGATGGAGTGGGTACCAACTTTTCCAGGCTGAATCTAATAGCAAAGGCAATTCTTACCCTTAGCTGTAGTGCATACAGTGCTAGAAGCAAAGAATACAATACTGGCTAAGAGAGACTATTAAGGATTTAAACCAGAGAAAGGTGACCAAATGGATTGTCATGGTAAGGAAAACTGAAGAAGGAAGGTGAGAGCTGAGAACAGAAGTAGTGAAAGCCAAGAGACAGCAGAGCTAAGAAGGTCTAAAGTAAGTCTTTTCTAGTGGTGATGAAGAAAGGGGGTGAAAAAGCCTGGAAGGATCCTAGGGACAGGGAGCTCTCTCTGGTGCTGGGCTTTTGAGCCCTTTCAATGATAGTATTTGTGTGAGAGGGGTGGATCCACTTAAAACAATCCAGAGTGAGCTAGCACAGCATAACTGCAATAAAGATAAGCATGGCTTTTGATTACTGATATCCATTCTCTGTCACTGGTTTAGACAGCTTTCTCCAACAGTTGTCTTTATTCTTTTTTGTCTTATCCCCCATCTGTTGAAAAAAAGAACTCAGCACTCTTATTCCAGTTACTGGTGCCCTTATATACTAAGAATAACCTTGACCCAATCATCATGGTTCTTGACTTTAACTTATGAGTTTTCTGGCCCTGAGCTCGAATGATGAGATTGAGGGTTCTCCAGCCTCTCTTTGGAATCAGGCATTACTGTGGCTGCAGCAGATAAGGACGGACAGAGCTAACAATGGCCCTGAATCTGTTTCCAGATCCTCAGCCTGGTCATCCTGATATGTAGAACCCTGGCTGGGAATGCTAGAAGGCTGGCCAAAGTGCCATATACCCTAAGTAAAGTTGACCCTATTATTCTGCTTGTTAATGTAACTATATTTTTGAAGACAGAACTACTTATCCAAATAAACAGGAATAAGTAGTCACCAAAGACTAACTGAAGTGCTAATTATAGAATGAGAAAGTGAGTTCCCCAAATGTCTCCTGAGTCTAATGTTGAGGGCACAGTGTCATGGAGGTGCTGACACACATCTGTCATTAACAATATGAAGGATGAGAAAAATGGAGAGAAGGTATCAGGAAGTAAAATAAGCAAGTAGAATTTAAATAGAGACTGAACATAGCACAGCAAATGGGTAAACAAAGAGAAAATAAATGCATTCCCTCTGCTCAGAAATGCAGTGGCTCTATGAAAGATCTGGTCTTCATTTAGTAATTTTTCAACGTTGACAACCAAACTGGATAATTGAGGCCCAAGATAGAAAAAAACACACCCTTGATTGTAATTAGCCAGTTTTCCCCTGAATTATGTAGGCCTTTATCTTCCCTCTCTACTCAATCTTGCATAGCATATCTTAACAGAGAACAAGCAAGAGGGACAGATCACCCCTTCTGTGGGGATGTCTTGGCTACGTAGTGAACAGACAATGGCAAAAAGAAAGAAGAGGAGGAAATGGTGCAGCAAAGTTTTGCAATGAAAATACACACCTATGCACAAATCATTTCATATTCTCAGTACAGAAAACCTGGGGAATTTACTTGTTGGTGTTTTCTTTTTAATGGGACACGACTCAGGAAGAAAAATGATGCTGAACGTGCCTGAAAAGTACATACGCATGTTAACTAAAATTGAACGAAGACTGTAAACAGAGGAAAAATAAAATTTACTAGTAAGGTCTGAGAGCAAATTCTTAGACTAACCGTGGCTGGAAATGGGCATCCACAATGCTCAAGGGGCAGGCAGAACTTCTCTGAGTTCAGTGTGAAGGAAAGGTGAGAGGAAAGATAGAGCACCTGATCTATTATTAATGACAGGTCTGTGTGTGAGATAGAGTTTTTGAAAACTTTTCACAGACGAAAGGAAAATGTTTGCAAACATCAGAGAAGACCAAGGAAATGTCATTATCTATGATCTAAGTGTCAAAGACTGTGCATTTTCAATTTTGGCAAAATGGATGTTTCTCCTCCTGCCCATCCCTATAAGGACCCTACAAACCAGCAAACGTCATCTAAGAGTAAATAGATGGAAAGAGTCGTGGGACAGTGGAGTGATAGAATTGGAAGACTTGTAATTATCTGCAACGTTCGCCGATATGCAGCAGCTGTATTTGATATACACAGGCACACTTAAGATAATAAAACAACAGTAGCCGTGGTCCATCCATGCAAAATTGTCTGTTTATTCTTTGTTGAGACTTTCCTTGTGCATAACATTTTCACTGACTTTTTTTTTTTTTTTGAGCCTGTGAGAAGAATCAAATTATGCTTATTAAAAATATGTATATTTCTGGAGGGATATGCGTTCCTATAACCTTCATTATGATGCTCTTAATTAACCAATATGCCTCATAATAAAGTATCTAGCTGTCACCAAAATCAACACTTTTCAGTTATTAATAGATTAAGGAAAGAATGTTAATTTCTTCAAGCTCCATTTCATTTGGTCTCATTACTTCAGGAGCCAGATGGTTCCAGGGCTGGACCTGTCAACAGTTACTGTGAGGAAGAATGCATTCAGAAACACCAAACTGAAGTATGAATAACAGCTGAAAAATGAATTTGAAGGTAACAATGCAAAAAGCAGGGCGGAAAGTTATTCTGCCGAGAAATAGAGAAAATTATGAATCAGGCACGTTTTAATTGATACTTTTCCATGAATACCCTCTCTTTTCCTCCTCTCTTCCCATTAAATTTTGTGCTACCCCCCAGATCAAATAACAACCATGCAGGGCTCCAGCTGTGTTGCAGAGCAGCTCTGCATTTTTCAAGTGTCTGACAATTTCTCTTGTCCCTCACACTGCCAGAATCTGACAGTTCTCCTACACTGTTGGTTGATTGATGATGTCAACTTGGAGGAGACAGTACCACCAGCAGCCAGTTTTTTCCAAGATGTTTTTCTTCTTTGATTTTAAAAATTCCTTCTGAATGTTTCCAAAGGAAGTCACCCTGAAGGGCACCTCCAGCCTGGCTCCTTGAGTTACCCTGTGGCTGGCTGTGCTTTGGGAAACGTAAAACTGAGTGTTCTACTCTTAAATATTGGGTGAAATAACCGCTGAGTTCCCTGACAACTTTCAGATTCCATCATTCTGTAATTCATCCAAGTGATGATCAATATCTAAAACGAAGAAACAAGATGTTGGAATCATAGACCATATTTTTGGTGAATTCCTGTGCTTTCAAGCAAGTCGTTCGCTCTGGATACACCGCGGTTTCTGTTATCTGCCAAATAGGGTCAATAGTCTTTCCTTGTAAAATATTTTGTGATGTTCAAGAGTGAAGCATTACACAACTTGCCATTTCTATGTCACAGTAGCTCATGTGGGACCGCTTTGTATTTCTAGTCCTTTTTAGCCACAGATGTGTCTCAATACCTGCCCTCTAGTGGGCCTGAAGCAATTTGCAACCTGCTTCTATTTTAAGGGGAGATTTAGATTGCACAGATTTGCTGATGTTCGGTTATTAGCACCTAGATGCCTAGCAGCTGGAAATTAAAGCCTTTCTGAACTTGAAGGAATCTTGTAAATTCCTTGTCCAAACCCTGCGCTTTACAAATGAGAAACTGAGAAACCACAAGACTTTAAAAGACGTGCATGAGGTCATACATATTGTCTGTGATGGTTAATTTTAAGTGTCTGCTTGACTGGATTAAGGAATGCCCAGATAGCTGCTGAGGCATTATTTCTGGGTGTGTCTGAGAGAGTGTTTCTGGAAGAGATAAGCTTTGGATTAGTGGACTGAGTAAGGAAAACCCATCCTCACCAATGTGGGCAGGAAGCACCTAATCCACTGAGGGCCCAGAGAGAACCAAAAAGCAGAGAAAAGGCAAGTTAACTCTCTCTCTCCTGGAGCTGAGACAGTCTTCTCCTCTGGTGCTTGGACATCAGAAATCCAGATTCTCTGGCCTTTGGATTGTGGGGTTTGCACCAGTATTCCCCTGGGTTCTCAGGCCTTTGGCCTCGGTTTGAGAGTTGTACTATTAGCTTCTCTGGTTCTGGCCATTGTAATTTATCTGAGCCATGCTACTGGCTTCTCTGGATCTTCAGCTTAAAGATGGCCTAGTGGGGCTTCTCAGCCTCCATTATCACATGAGTCAATTTCCCTAATATGTCCCTTCTCATATCTCTATCTATACCTATACCTATACCTATACCTATACCTATACCTATACCTATGTCTGTCTGTCTGCCTGCCTGTCTACCTATCTCTCCTGTTGGAGAATCCTGACTAATATATTATATAACCAACTCCAGGTTAGAAAAGTAGAGAAACAGAACAGAATCCAGAGCTGCCCCCGGACCATGAATCTCGTTTATTAAATAAAAAAGCTCTCTCTCTTTGTAAGTCCTAAAATTCATTCACTTATCCAAGCGTGTGTTTATTATTTGCTGAGAATCTACTATGTTCTGGATTTTGCTACAGATGTCGGGAATAACTTTTGAGCAAATACATCATTCAGCAATTATTTTCAGCAGTCTCTTCTAATTCCATAGAAAATTAACTTTCCCTCAAACAGTTGTTTCATTCTTAACAATGAAAAAGTTCTTAAAAATCAAAAGTATGTTGTTTTTAGGATACTTTTTCTTCTAGGGTGAAAAATCCAAATATACAATTCTTTCATCCAGCCTGGTGACTCGAATTTTAAAAAGGGAGGAGTCCAGTTTAACTAAGGAAAAGTGGGTTTGAGGAGGAACCTTTACTGTCTGTGTGTTCCTTCATTCTTGTATCTGAGTTGTATGAGTGTCTTCAGTTAGTTCTGCTTGTAAAGTTACTCCACGCTTAGCTGAAGATATTGCCCATGCTGGCCAACGCCCTCCTGCCTTTTACAGTAATAACCTGGTGGAATCGTGTTACTGCATTATTTTCTCTCCTTGTCCTCAAACTGATTAGAAGAATCAGTCTTCTAAGGAAATATAGAAGTGTGGACAGAGGACATTTGGTTCTAAATGAGTGATGGGTACAGTTTTTGTAGAAGAACAACTTTTGGAAAAATAAAGCAGTTCATGAGACACATTTTTTTTCCTCAAATTTGGTAGTAGGTTTATTGAGTACCGTGGAAAAGCAGTGTATATTTTATTCCACCTAAAGTTACCTACTCAGCTGAGTAGGTAACTCAGCTGAATGCCAATTTGAAACTTAACACTGAATTCTAGGCACTAAAGGTAACCAAATGGTCAGCCATTGTGGCAACAGAAGGTCCTCTTGCTGTCCTTCCATCTGGGCTGCCTGTATTTACCTGGGCCTTGAGTGGTTCGTTGCTGGCATAGATTGTGAATACTACCAGCAGTTTGACTTGTCTGGGTAAACAAGGAAGACTCATAGGTCAAGTCCTGGAAATGTATTTGTATTTCTAATACAAATACCAAATACAAGTTTTGTATTTGCACGAGGAACTGAGTAGCCTCTTGGGAAAGATCCCATGTCGAGGGAAGAGAGAGACTTGCATACTAAGTTTGGCTAATAAAGAGTCTCAGCCATTGGAGAGCAGGGTAAATTTTAATACAGGATGTTGTTTGTTGCTCATATTTTCCCAAGCCAATTGACCTTGAGACCTAGAAAGGGGTGAACCATTAGAGTAAACTGAATAAGCTATTTTCTTGCAAGCTCCCGAGAGTCATTGGAAACCAAAAGGATTTTAGATTACAATGAAAGTGAGGCATTCTGTCCCCTTGGGCACTGGGTATTTGACCACCTTGGATTCCAGCACAGTGTTCTCACCACAGACTCCAGTTGCAGTCAGAGCTGAGAGCTGCATCCTTTTGGGCAGTATCTGTCACTCAGCTTCAGCAGCAGCCAGAGGCAGCGCCAGCCTTGCTTAGCCTTGCTTGAGGATGCTGGACACTGGAATGAGGGGTGACATTGGGTTGGGCTTATCTTGACAGGGACCTCTAGCAAGGGCAAAGACAAAGGCTGAGCTCCAAGAGCACCAAAGAACGCAGAGCAGGAGGGAAGGAGAGTGGGAGTTGCCTGTTGCTAGCTGAGAGGATTTGTCTATGAGTACATATAAGAGACCCTCAGGCGCTCCTGGAAACAGTTGGAAAGAGGAAGAGACCTTGAAGGAAATGAAAGGAGCTCCAGAGGTTTCGCAGTTGAAGGAATAAACCCTGGCAAATACTGTTAAGTGGCCCCCTTTTACTTTTAGAATGATGTGAATTGGGATTTTATTAAAACGCCTTAGAAAGGCAGTAGGGTAATCCTTTGAAGTAAACATAAGGGAACCATGTCTTCTGTATTCAACCTTTGCTCTGCCACTACCAGATACCAAAAAGATGACTCCAAGTTTTTTGCAGTCCACCATATTGGAACTGGGCATTCGGGTCTGCTTTGGAACTATCCTTAAAAGTCCCGTAGTTGTAGTTACATATTGTTTGCTGTCCAAGAGGGCCTTTATGTTCCCCTCAGCTTGATCAAATTTTAGACAGGTTTCTATCTGACTATAGACCTCTGATCTTACTTTCCTTAGAGCATTTACTTTAGAAAACTTGCAATTGTAAATTCTTTCTCTGCCCCTCTGAGATGTAAGTCTTCTCCCAGAGTCCTGCCAGTTTTAGAACTCAGGAATATCTTTCTCAAGGAATTGGGAGACATCCCTTTGAATGGTAATCATCACGAAAGATAGTGTCCTTGTCTCCCAGTCTCCTTGAGAGGGTAGGAGCCTAACTTCCAAAGGCACCAATTAGCAAACAGAAGAAGTCTAATCACGTTGACTAACTTCCCCTTTAATGTCCTCTAGTACTTTTCCTCTAGCTCATCTCAACACAGCGCTCCCATCTTGTTTCAGCAGAGTTGAGTTTAATCTGTCTCCCATATTCTAATAGTCTTGAATAACGTTTTTCTTGCCTGTTTAATTCTGATCAGTATAATTTTTCTTTGATACTATCAATAGACTGGATACTTTTCCTTGTTACTTGGACTAATCCTGGCTGGACAGAAGGATTTTTACCTGATTATATTTTGTGTATTTATTTTCTTCTCCTCCCCCTTCTTTTTCCTTCTTTCTTCTTTGAGATGGGGTCTTGCTACGCTGCCCAGGCTGGTTTCAAACTCCTGACTTAAAGCGATCCTCCCACCTAGGCCTCTCAAACTGCTGGAATTACAGGCATGAGCCTCTGTGCCCGGCCTTGATTTTAGATTCCCTTACTGACCCTGATATAAATGAGCTTTCACTTTGTTCCTGAGCTCTGACCCAACCCTTACTTCCCTTGACATGTCCCAGTTTTTATAGCCAAACTTAGCCTTGATCTGTCTTCCTCAGTTTTCTTTATGACAAGCTACCTGGTTCTTGTCTTACGTCCTGGCTGGTACCCTTTCTTGATGGGTAGACATTCTACATTGTACTTCACCAACCTGTTTATACCTCCAAATTCATATCAGCTTGGATTCCGTAGTGTCAATTGTTTGCCTGGACTAAAACTGAACATCATGAGAAGATGCCTTGGAAAAAACACTCAGATCCCAAAATTGCATAGCCCTTGGGCATTTTCAGCTGGATCACTTCTCTCCTAGGTCCCTCTGTCTTGGTTCAATGAATAAGTCTCATTTCAGTTCCTTGCTTCTGCCTACCTGACTTATATTATTGTAATCTCATTAAGCTCTTCTGTTGACCTCTGAAGTCTTTTGAGAGGAACATTTAGTGGCCTCTGTATCAGATTTTAAAAGAGATATTATAGGCATTATTTATTGTAAGGCTTTTAACATCCTATGAAGTAGAGACTTTGCAACCCTCATTTTATAAATGAGATAACTGTAGCCCAGGGAAATTATGTCACTTGTCCAAGAACACAAGGCAGCTGTGTGCTCTTAGATCTTGTACTCTTTCTTCTGTACCATGCCAAGTGTCAACGGTATTAATGAAATACCTTCATAAAGCTTTCAGGGAACAATGTAAAATTTAATTTGACAATTTGGTGCTGTAACATTTAGCTGAAAATTGATATGATTATGAAGTATTGTGGTAAGCCACACCAAAATATTTTGGGAACCATTAAAAACTGGCTTTGGTGAGTCTTTTAGGAAATATTTTCAATATTTGTACTTGTGCTTTTTTATGTGTACATGATTTTTGTTTCCATTAGAGGTATTTTTCTTTAGCATCTGCTTCTCTCACCCCATAACATGTATTCTCACACACAGTTTACTCATTCTGCATTATGCCTTCCTTTTAAATATTCTTGTTTCCTAAGGATGTATTTTCTAGAACATCACTGTCACGTCAATCTTATTTAAAACACCAAAAATGAGACCTGACATAGTTGCATAATGACTATGGGTTTATGTCAATCCGAGTATGGGATTGTTAGGGAAGGTGGGTCTATTGTTTACTAAGAGCCTTTTAGTTCCAAACATGGTAGGTTTCTATCCCTTTCCCAAGGCACACCAGCCCACATTCAGAATCCCAGCCATTGGGTAATACGTTCTGGGGCAGTGCAGTCTGCTTGTCTCTACACCAAGAGGGTCTAAGTGGAGATTGCTGCCTTCTGTTCATAGCTCTCTAGGGACACTTTGTTCACTAACCACTTTGAAACAAGATTCACATGAGCAAGATCACCTTTTTAATGGTGTATTTGTTTTCTATTGCTGCTGTAACAAATGGCCGCAAATTTAGTGGCTTAAAACAACACAAACTTATGATTTTATAGTTCTGGAGGCTAAAAGTCCCAAATCAGTTTCACTGGGATAAATTGAAGGTGACAGCAAGGCTTTGTTTTCTCTGGAGGCTCTGAGGAAGAATCTATTTCCTTGCCTTTTCCAGCTTCTAGAGCAAACTTGTCCAACCTGTGGTCCATGGGCCGTATACAGCCCAGAATGGCTTTAAATGTGGACCCACACAAATTCGTAAACCTTCTGAAACATTATGAGATTCTTTTTGCAATTCTCTTTTTGAGATGAAATCTTGCTCTGTCACCCAGGCTG
This sequence comes from Macaca thibetana thibetana, assembly GCF_024542745.1. NCBI lineage: Eukaryota > Metazoa > Chordata > Mammalia > Primates > Cercopithecidae > Macaca > Macaca thibetana. The sequence goes on along the minus strand of NC_065586.1, from coordinate 16,044,999 downwards.
GAGTGCAGTGGCACGATCTCAGCTCACTGCAACCTCCGACTCCTGGGTTTGAGCAATTCTCCTGCCTCAGCCTCTTGAGTAGCTGGGATTATACGCACCCGCCACCACGCCTGGCTAACTTTTGTATTTTTAGTAGAGATGGGGTTTTACCATGTTGTCCAGGCTGGTCTCGAACTTCTAACCTCAGATGATCCACCAGCCTTAACCTCCAAAAGCACCGGGATTATAGGTGTGAGCCACTGTGCCTGGCCTGCAATTTTTCTTTCTTTCTTTTTTTTTTTTTTTTTTTTTGTTAGCTCATCAGCTATTGCTAGTGTTAGTGTATTTTATGTGTGTTCCAAGACAATTCTTCTTCCAATGTGGCCCAGAGAAGCAGAAAGATTGGACACTTCTGTAATCTAGACATTGCCTGTATCATTTGACTCATGGCTCTTCCTACATCTTGAAAAGCCAGAAATGTTGCATATTCTCTCCTTTTTAACCTCCATTTCTGTCCCTACTTCTTCTTTCTCTTTGTCATTGATACTCTTGCACCCTTGTGATCACTGTGGACCCACGTGCATAATCTGGGATAACCTCCTTTACTCAAGATCCTTCACTTAATGGCATCTAGTAAGTCCTTTTTACCATATAAGGCAATATGTTAGTATTTCTGGAGATTAGGTTGCGGACATCATTGGCGAGCCATTTTCAATCTGCCACAAATGATTTAGTTACCAATATTGATAGCACAACTGGTGGGGAAAAAAAAATAGTTTGATTTGGCCTGGAGCGGTGGCTCACACCTGTAATCCCAGCACTTTGGGAGGCCAAGACAGGTGGATCACCAGAGATCAGGAGTTCAAGACCAGCCTAGCCTATGTAGCGAAACCCCATCTCTACTAAAAATACAAAAATTAGCTGGGCACCTGTAATTCCAGCTACTCAGGAGGCTGAGGCAGGAGAATCACTTGAACCTGAGAGGCGGAGGTTGCAGTGAGTCAAGATCACGCCATTGCACCCAGCCTGGGCGACAAGAGTGAAACTCCAACTCGAAAAAAAAAAAAAAAAAAAAAAAAAAACATAGTTTGATCTATCTTTTCCTCCCTTCCTCTGCTTCTCCCTGTCTTTCTTTCAACATTAGAAGATCTGATTGTAGTAGAAAGGCTAATCTATTGGATGTTGGAAAGTTTAAATGGAGTGATAAACTGTAAACTCTGGGTCCTAGCTGTAGCTCTTCACTGATGTTAAGGAATCAGAGAGTATCTGTTTTGTCTATCACAAATCTGAAATAAAAGTGTAATTGGTCCATTTTTATTGTCATTAAAATGTACAGCAGGCCGGGCGCGGTGGCTCAAGCCTGTAATCCCAGCACTTTGGGAGGCTGAGACGGGCGGATCACGAGGTCAGGAGATGGAGACCATCCTGGCTAACCCTGTGAAACCCCGTCTCTACTAAAAAATACAAAAAACTAGCCAGGCGAGGTGGCGGGCGCCTGTAGTCCTAGCTACTCGGGAGGCTGAGGCGGGAGAATGGCGTGAACCCGGGGAGGCGGAGCTTGCAGTGAGCTGAGATCTGGCCACTGCACTCCAGCCTGGGCGACAGAGCGAGACTCCGTCTCAAAAAACAACAAAAAAAATGTACATCAATCCCATTCTTCCTCCTTTGGGGAAAAACTGTGGTCTAAAACAGAAGTAATACAAAGGTCATGTGCCATATTTTCTAAAATTTAAGAAGAATAAGTTTTAATTATTTTGAAATGTCTTGCAGTACTATTAATGGCTCACTTAAAGAACCCTAAAAACATAAATCTCCAATAATTTTTTTAAAAAGCCATGCTACCATGTTAATTAAAAACAGAAAATAATTATTATGTGGGCTTATTTTCTAGGTTTTTGTAGAATCAAATTTGGACTGAATTGTTCTAACCTCAGTGTTTGTATATGTGTAGAAAACTCAACATATTCTTTCCTAAAGTTTAACTTATCTTAGGGATAATCAGTAGTTCTAAAAAGCTGACACAGGAACATCAATTGGATGCATTTAGCAGATTACTTGTTCCAGTTCTTTTCTAGAAACAAATCCACCGTAAGGTCAATGCATTCAGAACAATTGTAGATCATCTGGAACTTTAACATCTGGGAAAAAAGCTGTTCCCACCAGACCTAATAAGCAGATGAAAAATAGGAGACTCTAAAGGACTTTACCTACATACATTTTTAAATTCCTCATGTCAGAAGAAACCTCTTCTGTCTTTAATATAAACAGGGGACAAAATTAAATGCAAAAGAGTCTGCTAATGCAAGATTGAGATGCTCAGAGGAACATCAATTTTCCCACATTCTACACATTCTGAATATTAAGGTATCACATTTAAGAGAATAGCTAGCTCTGAAAAGCACAATATTTGAAGCATAATAGATACAAATGAAAGGAATGACAGTAAGTCTCACTTTTTGGTGTATATGACCACAGTGGAGTCAACTCTTTTTTTTTTTTTTTTTTTTTTTTTTGAGATGAAGTCTCACCCTGTTGCCCTGGAGTGCAGTGGTGTGATCTCGGCTCACTGCAACATTTGCCTCCCAGGTTCAACCTATTCTCCTGCCTCAGCCTCCCGAGTAACTAGCATTACAGGTACCTGCCACCTTGCCCGGCTAATTTTTGTATTTTTAGTAGAGATGGAGTTTCACCATATTGGCCAGGCTGATGTGGAACTCCTGACCTTGTGATCCACCCACCTCAGCCTCCCAAAGTGCTGGGATTACAGGCGTGAGCCACCGCGCCCGACCGGAGTCAACTCTTGATTATTTAGGGTCCAATCTGAGAATTGGTGGGATCCTTCCCTCTTTTGTTTTTCTTCCTTTCTTGTAGCCCCTTCCATGAAAGAACTTTCAAGCTCAAGGAGAAGAAATAAAATGAGAGCAGGCACTTTGGTTTCTAATTCATCGCTCAGTTGGTGTTTTGGGAGATGGGGATGTAGGGCCAGATAGAAATTGTCATTAATCAGTATTACCCATATCTTGTCTCCTGAGTAACTTACCATAAAAATGGGGGTCTTATGCTTTTACTCTTAAATGATTTCCCTTTGTCTCAGGTTGACCAACAACCAGCAAAGATGATTTCCTCTGAAACCATTTGAATTTTCAAAAAATATTTTTTTATTCCAAAAAAGGTTTTATGTATATAGAATATAGAATAGAGGTGAACTTAGTGCACAATTTATCAGAGATGGAAAGAGGTGGATGTCATATAAAATAATCCATAGATTCTGTCTTTACCACCCTTTCCAGATTTTGAGAAATTTACATAGAATTTTCAATAAAGACTCTGTTGAATAACAATAGCAACACTCTGTGTTTATACAGCTCTTTTCTTCCGTTGAGTTCAGAGTGCTTTATAAACAGTATCTCATTAATCTTCAGAACTTCCCTATATGGAAAGAGGTTTCAGCTATCATTACTCATATCTTTATCAACAAAGAAATAGTTGCCTGCAGAGTGGCTGAGCAACTTGTCCAAGGTCACCGAGGGAGTGAGTGGCAAAGCCAAGAATAAAACTCAGGGCTTTGACCTTCCAGTTTAGTATTCTCCCCAGGAGGCCACACTGAAAGAAAAGCAGCTTCTAACATGCATATTCATAAATCTCCCAAGAAAAATCTACCATTTCTCAATATTTTCATCAGCCAAACTTTTATGCTAATTGGTGATGGTTTGAGAGAAAACCTAATGGTAAGTACTGATGGGGGAAAATACTTGAAATTGTATTGAGAGAGCACATTGATGTCACACTCTGAGCCTCATTAATCATTAGATTACCAGCAGTTGACTACATGCAACTTATTAGGCCAATCAGGTTAAAGAAAGCCAAGGAGCAGGCAGTAGCCACACAGAACGTGAAGACCCTGCCTGAGATGACTAAACTCTCAGTTGATCCAAACATGACACCTCTTTTTCCTGGACCTCTTCCACTTCTGTTTGCACTGGAGGCATGTTCGAATCTTTAGCTGTCAGCTTAACTGCTCCTCCTTAGAGAGCTCCCTTGACCTTTCTAACCGAGGGTCTTGTTTTTGTCAATCATGGAATATTCTTCTTTTCCTTTGTAGCTTTCATCTTCATTGGTATAATAGCACTGCATGCTAACCAGTTTACAATCTGACTCCCTCTCCAAACTGTAAGCTCCTGCATAATGAAAAACAGTGGTTATCCAAGAGCGTGTACTCAGTGAAGAGATGATGCCAGAATGGATGACTCCACTTAGTTTCTGCTTCCTCTGTAAAATTAGAATAACGTACCTACCTCTTAGCGTTGTTGTGAGGATTAAATGCACAAATATCTATAAAACTGCTTAGCCCCATGCCAGGTACATTTGTTCAATAAATAGTAACCTAAAATTATCATTAAGTGTCTATGGACTTAGCAATTTTTAAGTTATTGATTATTTTATCGAATGTATTATTTTGTGGAGTGATAGGAGTGGAACAGAGGAAGGGAAATATATGAGTATCAAATACTTTTATAGAAGTGTAGTTGTGAAAAGAGAAGCTTAGAGTTACAAGGGCACATAGGGTAGCAGTGAGATTGTGTGTGTAATTTGTTTATGTGCTGAGATACTGAAAAATACAGGTTACAAGAGACAGATTGATAAAATATGATATCAATGAAGCATTAGAAGATTGTACGGAGTTTAAAGATAAATTAGTCTTGGAGGGAACAAGGAACATCTCTTCTTTGGAAATAGGGGAGAAAGATACAGGGATGAATGTAGACGCAACAATATAAATTATTTTTATAGTAAAAATTTAGTTAGAATACTTACTGGGAAACAATATGTTTAGTTTTATATATATAAAGTTGTGTGTGTGTGTGTGTGTGTATATATATATACACACACACATATATGTACACACACACACACACACATATATAGGCCAAACAATCTACTGAAGGACACACACTTAGCCCATGGTATAAACAGGCTTGTCTGCCTTCATGGCCCAGCTTGAAATTACATGGTTAAGTTGCTTCTCATAGAGGTAAGTCATTGCTGGTAGATTCTAAATGGAAAGGATTGAGTCTTGGGATTTCCAATTTCTAATTTCCTTGGGAGAAAAGAGGTCAGTTTTTGGTAGACTATGTATGTGTGGGAGGGTATACAGGCAATAAAATATGGAAGAACTTGAGAAGAGTGGTGAAGATTTGCTGTAAAGACCATGGGATTTGAAGTTGGCTTTAGACTCCAGAAGCTGTGCATTTCTGGTGGGTATCACTGATCTTAACAGTACCATCAGCCTCCATGCTGGAGAGAGTAAGTGGAGGGTTAGCTTGAGCCATGGTTGGACAGTTGCTGCTGAAAGCTAAGGGAGAAATAAGATTGGTGATGCTAGTAAGGAGGTAAGAAAATTGGTTAACCATCAGATCTAGACTGGATAAGTAAATACATGAAGCCAGGAGGAAATATATTGCTTAGGGAAAAAAGAAAAGTCAAAGAATTAGAAAACAACAGATCAGAGTGGGAACAGGTAGCTAGAAAAATAAAAAGAAAACTTAGTTAATAATTTTAAGAATATACAAAAAAAAAAAAAAAATGAACGATGGCAAGACCCAGAGAAGACTGCTGAAATTAAACAAAGAGAGAGATGGCAAAACAATACAGGGTAGAGTTACCCAGAGAAATTAGATTTAAAGACAAGGACTTCAGGACTTCATGGTGCATATGCAGAAGTCCTGTGCGTGGAAAGTCAAGGTTTTCTGGTGGAGGGGACATTCTACGACTCTCTAAGTGTATCCTGGAATCCCCACAAAGGAGGCCTTTCCTTGGTTGATAGTTTGATAATGTTAAATAACTATAAAGAAGCCCTTTGTCTTTATCTCTGACAGTAGTTGGCATTCTCTTAAAACAATCCACAATTTCTGCCAAAATATGTTCAGGAAATATGAGCTGTTGCAGCTGTGACCCCTTTAGATAACCGCAAACTGAATCATGGAATACAGTTCAGCTGAGTAATAAAATATAATCAGATTGGCAGACGGCGTCAGACTGGGCCATACTCATACAGATCTTCTTTTAACCCAGTTTAACAAGTTGCTCTCCAGAAGTTATTTATTCCACCTGTCAACATTTCTATTGTGGAAATCACAGCCATCAAATCTGTTTTAGATCCTAATCCTATTCTTTTCTCTTCTGCCTCAGGTAGCAGAAAGCCTCATATAAGCAATACCGTTTCAGTCAGCTAAGTGATTTGTTTGACACTGATTGTTTGCTTGAAGGAATAGCTATTATCTTAAAAAATAAATGTAATATCCCTGTCATTAGCTATGTAGTAAATTTAAAATAAATATCTGCAACCAAAATTACTTTGAAATCTTGTAAGGTCTGGATTCGTGTAGGTAGCTGTCCAACCAGCAGTAATCTGCCATTCGACTCCAAATGGCATAATAAACTGTCATTCTGAGCTGCTGCATCACCACGAGGTACTGTCACACTGAGTTTTGCATTTCATTCTCAACCTCTTCCTTAACTAAGGTTTGGTGCTAATAACACCAAGGGAGGTCAGTGGTTAGGAGGAGATGACCTTCAATTGGAGTCCTCGTATTTAATAGTAACAAAAAGAATCATCAATTACTAAATGGATTCACGGATTAAAATGATAATCAATCATAGAAAATCAATAGTTGATCTGGGCCAGTCCTAGGCAGATCTCATCTTAGGTTTAACCAAATGCCTTTCATAATTTCATTTGCCTTTTAATAAAAATAGCCAGAATTTATTGACTATTTTGTTTGTGCCATATGTTGTTCTTAGTGTTTTTGTGTATGTGTATTTAACCATATGTGATATATACTGTCATTGTCTTTATGGTACAAACAAGAATAAACAAGAAGACTTAAGATTAGGGGATGCGAGTACCTTACCCATAGCTAGGAAGTAGTAGTTTTAGGGTTTGGACAGAGGTAGTTGAGTTCTAGGGCCTGAATTTGTAAGCACTGTACATACAGTTCTATCTATACATGCTCCTCTTTTGGAGCTGAACTCAGAACTGCAAGGAAAATATGCTGCTCAGCTCAGGAATTCTTAAGTCCTAAAATAGAGAATCTGGGGTAATCAAGTTATTGAAATTAAAGATAATAAGAAAGATGAAATAGAGAGCTGTGCTTCTGAAAAGTTCTATATTGTCACAAAAGACCACCATTCCTGCTATAACAAAAGAAAACACTAGGTAAATATTTTTATTTAAAGGCATAAAATCTGTGGATGCAGAGAAGTCTAAATAAACAAAATTCTAGAGTGAGATAAGTATGCCAGTAGTGAGCAGGGACCAATGACTGCTTTGATTACTAGAACATTTGCAAAACCTCAAGGCATGAGCAGAGGGGGAAGCGTACTTGCTGTAGGCAGAAGAAACCATATTGGGACAAGAAGAAACCGTATTGGGACAAGAAGAAGCCAGCTAGATTTTGAACAGCTCCCCAAAGCCTGGCATGGCAGACTGGAATATGGAGGAGTTTCAAACTCAGAGCTAGTTTTCTCCACCGACCAATTCCCCCTTAAATATGCAGCAGCTTAAGGAACTGGAAGCAGTGGAAAGGAGATGAGAGAGAGAGAGAGAGAGAGAGAGAGAGAGAGAGATCAGTCTTACTATACTTTGATTTAAAATCCTATTGGAGAGAGAAGGCTGATCCCATTCTCAAGACATTTAAAATGCAGAGGTGAGCTGAAGCAACCCAGCCTTGAAACACCTCAGCTTCTTAGTAGATCAGAGATAGTCTATCTTACTAGATAACTGACAGAGAAAAGGTTAAGTACTTTTTGGAGGCCGAATAATAAGGACTTTAGTCTCTACTATTATTTCATACACAATGTTCATTATATAATAAAATTATGAGATATGCAAAGAGGGAGAAATGTATGATCCATGAATTTAAAAAATCAGAAAAAAGAAAACTCATAACTGAGCAAGGACGACAAGGACATTAGCATAAAAGTACTAATACATTAACAACTTTAGAAGAAAATTTTGAATAAATGAGTAAAACATTGAGTTATTTCAACAAAGATATAAAAACTGTTTTCTAATCAAAAGGAAATTATAGAACTTAAAAATATAGTTTATAAAAAATGGATTCTTTGGATAAGGTAGCAAAAGACTGGACAGAGTAGAATTTGTAAACAGTTTGAAAAATTACCTGAAGCACAGGGGAAATAAATGAATGAAAGAAAAAGCTATTAGGGATTTTTGTGGTGATATCAAATGGTCTCGCATACATTTAATTTCATCCTCAGAAAGAGAGGAGAGACAGAATGGGGCAAAAACAATACTAGAAGAAATAATGACCAATAATTTTCAAAAATGGATGAATACATTAACCCAGAAAGCCAAGAAACTTGGTAATCCCAAGCAGGACAAACATTAAAAAAAAATACCTGTCTGGGCACGGTGGCTCATGCCTGTAACCCTAGCATTTTGGGAGGCTAAGGCAGGAGGATCACTTGAGTTCAGGAGCTGGAGACCAGTCTGCACAAGATGATGAAACCCTGTCTCTGTGAAATAAAAAATAAAAGTTACCGGGCACAGCAGCATGCATCTGTCATCCTAGCTACTCAGGAAGCTGAGGTAGAAGGATCCCTTGAACCTAGGAGTTCAAGGTGGCAGTGAGGTATGATGGTGCCACTGCAGTCCAGCCTGGATGACAAAATGAGACCTTGTCTCTAAAAAAATAAGAAAGAAAGAAAAGAAAAAAGAAATCATACCCAAACCAATCATAGTCAAACAGCTGAAAACTAAAGGTGATGAGATCTTCTTAGGCAGTCAGAGAAGACATTAAATCAGAGAACAATGAAATTGATGGCTGACTTCTCATGAGAAACAATAGAAGCCAGAAGAAATGGACTATCCAAGTATTGGAAAGAAAAGAAAAAACTGTCGACCTAGAATTTTATTGCAGAGAAAATACCCTTCACAAATGAGGACGAACATGTAGATATTTTAAAACTTAGGGAAAAAAAAAGACTGAAAGAGTATATTGTGCCTGGAAACACACTACACAAAATACTAAAATAATTTTAGGCAGAAATGATCCCACCAAACGTGAAAATGGAAACTAAGATATCAAGAAAGAAAAATGAGTAATAAAAAGATATGTAGGTAGATACGAGAAACCTTTTCCTCCTATTTTTAAAAGTAAATTGGCAAATATAAAGTCAATATATTACGGAGTTTTCAATAGAAGCAGAAATAAAATATATGTTAACAGTACTATAAAGGGTTGGTGGAAGATAAAATGAAATAAATAGTTATAAAATTATTGCCTTATTAATTTAGATAACATTAATTCAAAGCACACTATGACAACATAAGGATGCACGTTATAATCTCTAGAGTAACCACTAAAAATTGCAAAAGTAAGCACACAACAGAGGAAACAAAATGGAAAACTTTAAGCATTATAAAATACTCTTTGGTTTTAAGCAGTTTAAGCTTTGTGTGGGTTTTTTTAATTGATCCTTCTTGAGGTTCTTCGAGCTTTTTGGATTTGTGTAGACATCTTTCATTAGTTTTGCTTTTTTTTTTTTTTTTTTTTTTTTGAGGTGGAGTCTAGTTCTGTCGCCAGGCTGGAGTACAGTGGTGCCATCTCAGTTCACTGCAACCTCCTCCTCCTGGGTTCAAGTGATTCTCCTGCCTCAGCCTCCCAAGTAGCTGGAACTACAGGTTTGTGCTACCATGCCCAGCTAATTTTTGTATTTTTAGTAAAGACGGGGTTTCACCATGTTGGCCAAGATGGTCTCACTCTCTCGACCTCATGATCCGCCCACCTCGGCCTCCCAAACTGTTAGGATTACAGAGTTCTGAAATTTTTAAAAACAATTATCTCTTCTAGCATTGCTTCTGTCTTGTGCTTTATCTACTCTCCAGTATATTTTTAAATCTGTTGTGTTTTTTCTATATTTTTTCTCTTTGTGTTTTAGATATTTTTAGTTAACCTATCTTCAGGTTCATTCATGCTGTCTTCTGCTGTATTTAGTGAAAGTTAGTTTAACTCTGGTTCATCCCTTTTCTTCAGGCCTAGTCCATGTTGGCATTTGATTGAGATTTTGGTTAGTCTCTTCTCCTTAGCCCTGAAAAATTAAACAAGACTCAGTTCTATTATTTGGAGATTTTGAGCTTAGCTCTTTAGCTCCTACTCTAGACAGCTTCAAAAATCTACCATATGTCTTAAGGAGAAACTCACCATGTATTTATGTCAAACTTCCTATCTCTAGCAAGATATATTTCTTATGCACTGCAGGAGATTTTAGTCTGCCATCTATAAATTACTTGGCTTCTCTTCAGTGTATTGCACAATTCCAGAACTTAACTAACGTCTCCTGGTACAAACCATGTGTTTGGGCATCATCATTCTAGTCTATCACATCTGTCAAAAACTCTACTGGTTTCTCTTTCCCCTATTAGGATGTCTTTCCCTAGGCAAATGAATTTGCACCTGCCCTTAGAGCAAGTGAATGGCCTCAGGGAAGTAAATGGTTTGTGACTTAATGGGTTTTGCGTTGCCATAACAGAATACCTGAGACTGAGTAATTTATAAAGAAAATAAGTTTATTTGTCTCGTGATTCTAGAGGTAGGGAAGTGCAAGATCAGGTAGCCTATCTGATGACAGTCATGTACTGCTTCAACTCATGGTAGAAACCAGAAGGGAGGGAGTGGGCATGTGTAAAAAGACTAAATATGGGAAGGAACAACCCATCTCATGGTAAGTAACCCAGTTGTGCAAGAGTGAAAACTCACCCTTAGAAGAAGACAGTAGTCTATTTACGAAGGATCTGCCCATGTAACCCAAACACCTCCCACTAGTTCCCACTTCTCAACTTTCACACTGAAACTGACAATTTGGAATCATATTTCAACATGAGTTTTGGTGGGAAGAAACCACATCCAAACCATAGCAGCTAGCAATTATTAGCCCAAACAAGAAGGGTTCTTTATCTGTGGAACCAGTTCTTTTGACCTTTCTGGTATCCCTACAAATATTACTTTGTAAAATGTATCCATCATTTTTTCTAGTTGTTGCTTAGTGTTGGTTTGCTGAAATATGCCACACCCTATTTAGAAGTAGAAATATAGAGTATGTTGATTTTGATCCACCATTTTCACTGGTGAGTATAGATCCACTATTCTTTGTACCGTAGTATCTCTTATTCTGTGAGTCAGGGAAACAATGGGAGGTTTCTTTCAGTTCGGGACATCTATTCTATCTATTCATTAATATTCATTAATGTAACTGGAGATATTAGGTCCTCTAAAAACAGTCTTAGTAAAAACTTCATTTATTACCTGAAACTTTTTTTATTCCTGTTATGATGGTGCACTCTCAGTAAGTTGGTTGTCGAGGATTTACTAATCTAAAGAAAATAGTGTTTGTTAAATTAGTATAAACAGCCACCAGTCTCTCCTCATTCATCACTAAAATTTAATTATTTCCCTTTTTCAGGTACTAGCATGAAGGTTAGTGGCTCCACATCCTTTAGAAAAGGCTAGGAGGAATTTTCATAGTATACTTTTATATGACATACCATCATCTTTCATGAAGCATAGTGAGCCTTCCACTTTTCAAAGGGCTCTGCATTTGTAATGTAAACCAGGTCTAGAAAGAGGCTAATGTGTCATGACTAGATAAGTGGCCTGAATCAGGCCCCTGATAAAACAACTTAGAGAAATGTTTGTATCATACCAAGTAACTCCTTAGTGGGTTAATTATTTATTTTATTTTGTGGTCTCTGTGATTATTATACATAACCAGAGAGATCTACCTTTTAGACAATTCTAAAAAATATGACTGTATTTGTTCTGTTGACTGTTGAGCAATTCATCCCCACTGTGCTCCTTGTTTGAGGTCTGCCTGTAGGCTGAGCAGCACCAAACATCTTCTATCCCAATCCATTACAATTTCAGTCCCTTTTACCAGAATTCATGTTCTAGGGAGATCTGCCTATAAAGTGATTTTTTGGGGGGTCCTAGTGTTCTTACCACCTATACATTCCACAGGAATATTTTGAGGAACAGGGGAGAAAATAGAGAACTCAAGAAAAAAGTTATACTGGAAATTCTGGATAAGCCCTATTTTATCATGTTGGATTATTCTTTAATATACAATATAGTTGGATTTCAGCTTCTTGTGTTATTTAGGATTTTAACAGCCACACTCATAAATGAGATTAGTATAGTTTCTTTTCTGTGCTTTGTTGAGTTATGAATAGCTCCATCTTATTCTTCACATTCTGTTTCTTAAAACTACAAGTTTAAATTAAAAGAAATCATTTATTACACTAACTGGGAAGATTGCATTTTTAAAATATGCAATTCTTTGAAAAATTCTCTGAAAAAAATTAAAATCTCTTCTAAGTTTTCTATTTCTTGAATAAAATTTTGGTTACCTTATTTTTTCTAGAAAACCAACCAGTTTATCAGTATTTTCAAATGTATCAACCACTCTCATGAATGTTATTGTCTTATAGTTTAAAATTTCTCTGTTCATTATCTTAGTTTGTTTGCATTTGCTCACTTTTGAAATTGCTATAGATGTATCTCCAACTATTAAAAAGATGTAGCACCTACATTAATTTATCAAAATGGCTGTTTTCTGTAGTTCTGCCATTACGTTTATTATTTATTTTCTCATAATATAATGGTAGCTGTTGTCTTCTTTTCCAGATCTTACATTGCCCTTTTAATGCATTCATTTTAATAATGGAAATGTTTAAATACATAAAATTTTAAAATATAATTTGGAAACATTTCAAATATTTTTTGAAGTTATATCATGAATTATCATATGCTGCTTGCTGAATTATTGTAAGCATTCACTAATCTCTTCCTACTTGCCACTAAACTTGGTTATTTCCCTTCCCTTTGTACTGTCATTCAAGTTAATGTCTCCCTGTTCTTTTTAGGAAAGGCTAGAAGGCGTTTTCATGGTATGTCCTACCTAAGTCCATTACAATTTACAAATGCTTCTACATCTGCCTTCTGTGAGTGGAGCTTTAAGCTATTTTCATTTTTTACTATTTAAAATAGTACATAGCGAATGAGCTTACTTGTCAGTCATTTTTCATTTTTGCAAGAATATGTTTGGAATAGAATCCAAGAGGTGGGTATATTGCATCAAAGGGTAAACGTGTGACTGTGGTTCAGATATTGCCAAGTTTTCCACCATAGGGATTTATACTAATTTGCATTTATATTCTCAGCACCACTGTATCTATCTGCCATAACCTTGACTAACAAGTACATTGTCAAGTTTTCTTATTTTTGTTAGTCTAATTGGGTTAGAGATATTTCTCACTGTAGTTTTCCTTCAGACCGTCATAAAGGTTAAATCATATATTGTGAAATGTACAAAACCTGTGTGTAATGTATGAACTCGTATAACCCCTCCTACTTTCAAGACAAAGAATAGTCTCATCATCCCAGAAAATTTTCTCATGCCTCTTTCCTAATTCCTCCACCTCTAAGCAACCAGCTTTCTTATTTTTATAATCTTGGATTAGGTTTGCCTCTTCTACAACTTCATACCAGTGGAATTATACAGTATGAATTATTTTGCCTTTTTGAGTCTGCATAATGTTTTTAAGATGCATCTGTGTGGTTGCATATACGAATTGGTCATTCATTTTTACTGCCAGATTGCATTCTATTACATGAATACCAAAATCTTTCTATTTCTTTTTCTGTTGGTGGACACTTGGGTTGTCTCCAGTTTAGTCATTCTAGTGAGTGAGGAGTGATATCTCATTTTGGTTGTAACACATTTTCCTAATGCCTGATCATCTTGAGTGCTTTTTCTTCTGCTTAATGGCTATTTGTATATCCTTCTATGCAGCATATCTTATAAAATTTGACATTAAAATTGATTATCATTTTAACATTGAGTTACAGAAAGTGTGTATATATCCTGGATGCGACATCTTTGCCAGAAAGACGTATTGAGAATAGTATCTTCCAATCTGTAGCTCTACAGTCCATTTTCTTAGTGGCATCTTTTGATGAGCAAAAGTTTAACTTTTGTTGATATTTTATCAGTTATCAATGTATAGGTTTATTTTTTTGATTTGTGCTTTTTGTATCTAATACAAAAATCTTTGTCTATAGGTATATCTCCAAATTCTTCCTAAATTTAGGGAGAAAGTGTTCAGTCTTTCACCGTAAGTTTGACATTAGCTGCAAGTTTTTATAGAAGCACATTACCGCATTAAAAATATTTCCTTCCATCTCTAATTTGCTAAGAATTTTTGCTTTTTACAATATCTGTTTTTAAATAGTTTTATTGTTATGATTTACATACATTAAAATTCACCTTTTCATGTGTATAGTTCAATTAGTTTGGTCAAGCATATACCCTCAATGAAGTAAATAAGATATAGAGTATGTGTAGTATTTCAATAATGTTCCTCATATTCTTTGGTAGTCAGTCCTCTACCCTAACCCCCAGCAACCAGAAACCACTAACATGTTCCCTGTTTCTATGGAGTTTTCTTTTCAGGTTGTCTTATAACTGGAATCATATAGTAGGTATCTCCTTGAGTCTATATTTTTCACTTAGCATAATGTGTTTGAAATTCATCCATGTTGTTGCATGTATAAGTAATTCATTTCTATTTTATTATTGAGTAGTTTTCTGTTGCATAGATGTATTACCACTTGTTTACCAATTTGTGCCATTTCAGATTTTGATAATTATGAATGAGGTGCTGTAAAAATTTATGCACAAGATTTGTGTGGGCATGTGTTTTTATTTATGAGTAAATAACAAGGAATAGAATTGCTGGGACATATGGGAAAAGTACATTTGGCTATTAAAAAGGGCCAGACTACATAGTTGCTGACTTTACATTTTGTTTTTTCTTATTGGTTTCCAACTTCTAATTGTTAAGCTACCCAGATACAACAGGTCTTGGTGTGTTAACCTTGTATCCTGCCTTGCTAAACACATTTGTTCTAGGAGTATTTTCTAGATTCCTAGATTCCTCATTTTCTACACTGATAAACATATTACCTGGGATTAGGAACACTTTTATTTCTTCCTTCCCAATCTGTATGCCTTTTGTTTGTTTTTCTTGCCTTGTTCATTGGCTAAAACTTCCTGTACAATTTTGAATATGAATGGTGAGAGTGAACATCCTTGCTTTGTTTCCAACCTTAGAAGGGAAAGTTTTCAGTCTTTCACAATTTAGAATGATGTTAGCAGTAGGATTTTTGTAGATGTCCTTTACCAAGTTAAACAATTTTCCTAGTTCTGGTTTGCAGAAAGTTATTATAAATGGATTTTGAATTTTGTCAATCACTTTTGCTGTATCAATTCACATGATCATGGGACTTTGTTCTTTTGCTTGTCAATGTGGTGACAACATTAGTTGATTTTCAAACATGGAACTTGTCTTGCATTTCTACGATAAACTCCACTCGCTCAGTCATGGTATAGTATTCTTTTTACGCTATATTTGATTTGCTAATATTTTGTTGAGATTTTTGCATCTATCTTTATGAGGGACATTGGTTTGTAGTTTTCTTTCTGTACTTCATCAGTTTTGTTTTTGTTCTTGTTGTATTAAATCAGGGTAATGTTGGTACCATAAAGTGAGTTTGCTATTGTTCCGTAATCTATTTTCTGGAAGAGATCGTGTAGAATTGATATTCATTCTTTTATAAATGTTAGATACAATTTACCAGTGAAACCATCTGAGCTTGAAGATCTCTTTTTCAGGAGGTTTTGGATTTTTATTTTTAAATAGTTCCAAGATTATTCAAATTACCTCTTTTACCTTCAGTGAGTTTTAGTTATTTGCAATTCTTAAGGAATTGATTGATTTCATCCAATTTGTCAAATGTATGTGCATAAAGTTGGTTTAGAGAATTCCTGTATTATCCTTTTAGTTTGAATGAGTCTGTAGTGATTTCCTCTTTCATTCCAGATATTAGTCATTTTTGTCTTTCTCTGTCAATCTTGCTAGAGGTTTATCAATTGTATTAATCTTTTCAAACAATCAGCTTTTTGTTAAGTTGCTTTCTCAATTGCTTTCCTGCTTTCAATTCCATTGCTTTCTATTATCTTTACTATTCTTTCCTTCTGCTTCCTTTGAGTTTATTTTGGTCTTCTTTTTTTTATAATTGTTCGAGATTGAAGCTAAAATGATTAATTTAAGATGTTGTTCTTTTCTAATATAAGCATGTAATGCTATAAATTCCCCTCTAAGCGCTACTTTAGCTGCATCCCACATATTTTAATTTGTTGTATTTTCATTTTTATTCATATAAGATCTCCTCTTATATCCAAGCTGTTAATAAGGTTGGGATCTAACATCCTCTAGCACTGCTCAAATTCTAATATCCTGTTCCACTCACAAACTAATATTAGTAACTTTCTGGTAGGCCTCAAGTAGTCAGGGTTTTTTTTTTTTTTTTTTTTTTTTTTTTTTTTTTTTTTTTGAGATGGAGTTTCGTTCTTGTCACCCAGGTGGGAGTGCAGTGGCACAATCTCATCTCAGTGCAACCTCTGCCTCCCAGGTTCAAGCAATTCTCTTGCCTCAGCCTCCCAAGTAGCTGGAATTATAAGTACCCACCACCATGCCCAGCTAATTTTTGTATTTTTAGTAGAGACAGGGTTTTGCCATGTTGGCCAGGCTGGTCTCCAACTCCTGACTTCGGGTGATCCACCCATCTCAGCCTCCCAAAGTTCTAGGTTTATAGACATGAGCCAGTGTGACTGGCGATAGTCAGGTCTTGTACATTTGCAGCCCAGCCATCACCAAAAACTTTGGGGGAAATTCGACACAGATTTCTGCCCTATTTATTCTTCCTCACATTTATTCCTCTGTGTCTTATGTCCTGCAAACTCCAGTCACTGAAGCCACCCTGAAAGCTGATGTCTCCCTCCTCTGTTTAGCTGGAGAGCTATTTTGTGCTTGGATGTCAGATCACTGTGTCATAACCTGGAAACTGTTCCCACAGAGTTGGGTTTATCTTGGGCTCAAGTTGTGGCAGGGATTGTTGTCTTACACTTTCTGTTGTTCAGTGTCTGAAAATCATTGTAACATATATTTTATCTGATTTTCTGGTTGTTTATAGCAGCAGGCATAATTTGACACTATTTTCTATATCATAGCTAAAAGAAGGAGTCTCTCATGAATTTCAATTTGTTATATATACTCATTTTCTGTACTTCCTAAATAGATTGAAATTTCATTTTTGATTCCTGATTTCTTCTCTAATGTAACAATTCTACTTTAATTTAAAATTATATAAGTATGTTTTACATTATGCTCAGGTAAATTATAAAGATGAATCATCATGACTTAGTAGAGGGATTTTAATTTTTAGAATTTTAGTTTTTAATTTCAATTTTTAAAAGGTAATTTGAAAGCCATGTCAAGTAAAAAATGCAAAGCTGAGTGAATGCTTTGAGAATCTCAAATCATTCTTCTGCCAGAAAAACTCTACTTTCATTGTTTCCTGATAAAATTTCAACTAAAAAAAGAGTTGGAAAATTACTGACATAAATGTGCTCAAATTTTTGCTAACGTTTATGGACACTTAAAATGAAGATGCAATCTTAGATTGGATTGTAGAAGACACACACATACATACACACATGCACACCTATATACAAACACACACATAAAGTATATACATACATAAGCATATATACCTCTAATGTAATTATACGATATTCTCATTCTCTCTATATTTATTTATTTTGCATCTCCTTAGTCTACTGAATAAATAGCCCTAAAACAGTTTTCTCCGACACTAAATTAATTTCTTCACATATTTTACATTTTTGCTTTTGTACTTTATATTATCTTATTTTGTATAAAGGCTGCGAATTGTATACCTTTATTAGGAATTTTACCCTTAAATACCAAGTGACTTTTATTTATTTAATGCTTTTTTGTCTTAAACTTTGTGCCTAGAATTTATATTGTTGATTTTGCTTTTGTTTATTTATTTGAATGTGTCTGTACATCAGATCTTTAATATTTAACCTTTCTCTTTTGTTAGGTGAACATGATAAGCTCTCTTCATTGACTTTTGTTCTTAAAGGACCATATTTTTCATGAGAGGAAGACCAGCCTATTTGACTTCATTATCACAATTGATTTGTCTAAGTTTATATTCATTTATTGTAACTTCTATTTTTGAACTTTGTTTCTTTTATTTTCTATGTAAACCATGCTTGTTTTAAAAAATTTTAGACTTTATTTTCACTTGTAGCTTTCCATAAACATGGTTTTCTCCTAATAACAAATGCAAAAGTGAAATAATGGTTACGATGAACCCTATTTTTTTCTCCCACTAATTTCTTCTCTCCCCATTTCAAATCTCTTCTGATTTAATCAGCTTACTAGTAATATAAAATTACAATTTTGAAGTTGTTTGGCACTTTTTTTGTTTACCAATTAATTTAATTATTTTATTGTGATAAGAACACTTAATATGAGATTTACCCTTTTAAGAAGTGTTTTGGTTTTTGGTTTTGGAGACAGGATCTAGCTGTGTCGCCCAGGCTGGAGTGCAGTGGTACAATCATAGTCACTGCAGCGTTGCACTTCTGGGCTCCAGCAGTCCTCCCAACTCAGCCTCCTGAGTAGCTGGAACCACAGGTGTGTGCCACCATGCCCAGCTACCTTTTCTATTTTTTATACGCACCAGGTCTCACTATGTTGCCCAGGCTGATCTTGAACTTCTGGGCTCAAGTGATCCTCCTGTCTCAGCCTCCCAAAGCTCTGGGATTACAGGCATGAGCCACTGCATGGGCATTAAGAAGTTTTTAAAAGCACAGTACAGTATTGCTAACTATAGGTGAAATCTGGCACAGCTGACATCTAGAATGTATTCATCTTCTATAACCGAGGCTTCATATCCCTTGATCAACAACACTTCATTTCACATCTCTCCTCACTTTTGGAAACTAATCTTCTTGTTTAAAAATATTTTATTTCAATAGCTTTTGGAGAATAGATGGTTTTCGGTTACACGGATAAGTTCTTTAGCGGTGATTTCTGAGATTTTGGTGCACCTGTCATCCGAGCAGTGTACGCTATACCCAATGTATAGTCTTTTATCCCTCACCACCTCCCACCATGACCCACTGAATTCCCAAAGTCCATTATATCATTCTTCGGCCCTTGCATCCTCATAGCTTAGCTGCCACTTACAAGTGAGAACATATGATACTTAGTTTTCCCTTCCTGAATTACTTCACTTAGCATAATTGTCTCAAATTCCATCAAGTTGGTATAAATGCCATTATTTCATTCCTCTTTATGGCTGAGTAGTATTACATGGTGTGTATATACCAACATTTTTAAAATTTTAAGTTTCAGCGTATATGTACAGCATGTGCAGGTTGGTTACATAGGCAAACATGTGCCATGGTGGTTTGCTGCACCTATCAACCCATCACCTAGATACCATATCTTTTTTTTTTTATTTTGCTTTTTGTAAAGTTATACTTTAAGTTCTAGGGTACATGTGCATAACGTGCAGGTTTGTTACATATGTATACATGTGCCATGTTGGTGTGCTGCACCTTTTAAGTCGCCATTTACATTAGGTATATCTCCTAATCCTATCCATCCCCACTCTCCCCACCCCATGACAGGCCTCAGTGTGTGACGTTCCCCACCCCATGTCCAACTGTTCTCCTATACCACATCTTCTTTATTCACTCGTTGGTTGACGGGCATTTAGGCTGGATCCATGTCTTTGCAATTGTGAATTGTGCTATTATAAACATGTGCATGCAAGTGTCTTTTTCACATAACTTCTTTTCCTCTGGGTGGATACCCAGTAGTGGTATTGCTGGATCAAATGGTAGTTCAACTTTTAGTTCCTTAAGGCATCTCCATCCTGTTTTCCATAGTGGTTGTATTAGTTTACATTCCCACTAGCAGTATAAAAGTGTTTCCTTTTCACCACATCCATGCAAACATCTATTGTTTCTTGTTTTGCCTTTTTAAATTATGGCCATTCCTGCAGGAGTAAGTGGTATCTCATTGTGGTTTTAATTTGCATTTCCCTGGTAATTAGTGATGTTGAGCATTTTTTATGTGTTTATTGGCCATTTGTATATCTTCCATTGAGAATTGTCTATTCATATCCTTAGCCCACTTTTTTATGGTATTATTTGTTTTTTGTTTTTCTTGCTGATTTGTTTGACTTCCTTGTAGATTCTGGATATTAGTCCTTTGTCAGATGCATAGTTTGCAAAGATTTTCTCCCACTCTGTGGGTTGTCTGTTTATTCTGCTGATTATTAATTTTGCTGTGCAGAAGCTTTTTAGTTTAATTAGGTCCCATCTACTTACCTTTGTTTTCATTGCATTTGCTTTTGGGTTATTGGTGATGAATTCTTTGCCTAAGCTAATGTCTCAAAGAGTTTTTCTGATGTTATCTTCCAGAATTTTTATGGTTTCACGTCTTAGATTTAAGTCTTTGATCCATCTTAATTTGATTTTTGTATAAGGTGAGAGATGAGAATCCAGTTTCATTCTTCTACATGTGGTTTGCCAATCATCCCAGCACCATTTGTTGAATAGGGTTTACTTTTCCCACTTTACGTTTTTGTATGCTTTGTCAAAGATCAGTTGGTTGTAAGTATATGGCTTTATTTCTGGGTTCTCTATTCTGTTCCATTGATCTATGTGCCTATTTTTATACTAGTACCATGCTGTTTGGATAACTATAGCCTTGTAATATAGTTTGAAGTCAGGTAATGTGATACCTCCTGATTTGTTCTTTTTGCTTAATGTTGATTTGGCTAGGCAGACTCTTTTTTGGTTGCATATGAATTTTAGGATTTTTTTTCGAGTTCTGTGAAGAATGGTGGTGGTATTTTGATGGAAATTTATTAAATCTGTAGATTGCTTTTGGCAGTACTGTCATTTACATAATATTGATTCTACCAATCCATGACCTTGGGATGTTTGTATCAACTGTGATTTATTTCAGCAGTGTTTTATAGTTTTCCTTGTGGAGATCTTTTACCTCCTTGGTTAAGTACGTTCCTAAATTATTTTATTTTGTGGCAGCTATTGTTAAAGAGATTGAGTTGTTGATTTGACTCTCAGCTTGATCATTGTTGGTGTATAGCAGTGCTACTGATTTGTGTACATTGATTTTGTATCCTGAATATTCTACTCTCTGTTTCTATGAGTTTGGTTATTTTAGGTAACTCATGTAAGTAGGTTAATGCGGCATTTGTCCTTCTGCAACAGGCTTATTTCACTTGGCATAATGTCCTTGAGGTTCATCTATCTTGTCACTTCTAGCAGGATTTCCTTCTCTTTAAAGGCTGAATAATATTCCATTTTCTATAAATACCACATTTTCTTTATCCATTGGTTGTTCGATATTCATATATTCATTGATATTTAATCTGTGTCCTCATCTTGGCTACTGTGAATAGTGTTGAAATAAACACAGGTGTACTAATATCTCTTCAAGATACTGAATTCAGGCCCATTGATTATTCCCACGTGACCACTCTCTTGAAGTTAGGTGGAGGTCAAGAGGGAATACCCATAGCACCATTATCCCCAAAAAGATTCTTATCACAAATATACTCTTCATCTCTGTTCTCTTGACCCTTGTATCCTTGATGTGGACAGGAAGGTGGGGGGTGTGTCTAAGAATTATGACACTTGCTCTTATCATTTTCTCTGAAAGTTTGCATCTTGATTGTGTACGTGAACCTGGTGTCCATTATAATTGCAATTCAGATAAAACTTATAACTTAACATTCTGCTACAAAGACATTAATTAAACTACTACATCCAAAACTAGGGCAAGAGGTTCTGAGTTATAGCAAGTAGGCAGCTAGTGAAAAAATGAACAGAAATTAGATGTGTTAATTCGTTCAATAAACATTGAATCTTTATCATGTAACAGCTTCAGAAAAAGGCATCAGGGTGAGAGAAGTAGAAAACATACACAGGCACTGCCTTCATGGAGCTTATAGTCTAAATACAGAGAGCACTATTAGCTAAATAATCAAACAAAATAACACAGTCAACCCTTGAACTGTACAGGTCTAAACTGTGCAGGTCCACTCACATACGGATTTTCTTTTATCTCTCTCACCCTTGAGACAAGATCAACCCCTTCTCCTCCTCCTGCTCTTCCTCAGCCTTCTCTACATGAAGACAATGGAGACTTTTATGATGATCTACTTCTGTTTAATGAATGAAGTAAATATATTTTGTCTTCCTTATAATTTTTAAAAACATTTTCTTTTCTCTAGCTTTATCATTAGAATACAGTACACAATTCATATAACATATAAAAATAAAAGATCCTGAATTCAATTATTTTGCATATATACCCAGAAGTGGGATTGCTGGATCACAGGGTAATACTATTTTTATTTCTGGGAACCTCCATACTGTTTTCTATAGTGGCCGCACCATTTTACCTTCCCACCAACAGTAATACAAAAGTTCCAATTTCTTCACATTCTCACTAACAATTTTCCCTGGTGGTTTTTTAAATAATAGTCATCTTAGTAGGTGTGAGATTATCTGATGATTAATGATGTTGAGCATCTTGTCATATACCAGTTAGCCATTTGTATATCTTGTCTGGAGAAATGTTTATTCAAGTCTTTTGTCCATTTTTAAATCTGGTTATTTGTGTTTTCTTTGCTACTGAGTTGTAGGGGTTCCTTATATATTTTCAATATTACCCCCTTATTAGATATATGGTTGTATTATTTTCACCCAACCCATAGCTTGCCTATTTTAAGTATTTTTTGTAAATGGAATTGTTTTCTTAAGTTTCTTATCAGATAGTTTATTGTTAGTGGATAGAAAAACAACTGATTTTTGTACACTGATATTGTGTCCTTCAACTTTACTCAATCTGCTTATTAGTTCTAACAGTTTCTTTGTGAAGCTAGAATTTTCTGCGTATACGATAATGTCATTGCAAGACAGGATAATTTCACTTTTGTTTTTCGCCACTGGAATAAGTTCTTTGTACTTTTTAACTTTTATTTTAGGTTCAGAGGTACATGTGAAGGTTTGTTATTTAGGTAAACTTGTGTCACAGGGGTTTGTTGTACAGATTATTTTGTCATCCAGGTATTAAGCTTAGTACCCAATAGTTATTTTTTCCTGCTGCTGTCACTCCTCCCAACCTCCACTCTCAAGTAGACTTCAGTGTCTGTTGTTTCCTTCTTTGTGTTCATGAGTTCTCATCATTTAGCTCCCACTTATAAGAGAATATATGGTATTTGGTTTTCTGTCCCTGCATTAGTTTGCTGAGGATAATGGCTTCCAGCTCCATCCATGTCCCTGCAAAAGATATGATCCCATTCTTTTTTACGGGTGCAAAGTATTCCATGGTGTATATGTCCCACATTTTCTTTATCTAATCTGTCATTGATGGACATTCAGGTTGATTCCATTCTTTGCTATTATGCATAGTGCTGAAATGAACATACATATACATGACTTTATGATAGAATGATTTATAATCCTCTGAGTATATACTCAGTAATGGGATTGTTGGGTTGAATAGTAGTTCTACTTTTGGCTCTTTGAGGAATTGCCATGCTGCTTTCCACAATGGGTGAACTAATTTACACTCCCATCAGCAGTGTATAAGTGTTCTTTTCTCTCCACAATCTTGCTAGCATCTGTTACTTTTTGAGTTTTGCATAATAACCATTCTGACTTGTGTGAGATGGTATATCATTGTGATTTTGATTTGCATTTCCCTAATGATCAGTGATATTGAGCTTTTTTTCATATGCTTCTTGGCCGCATTTATGTCTTCTTTTGAAAAACGTCTGTTCATGCCCTTTGCCCACTTTTTAATGGGGTTGTTTGTTTTTCTCTTGTAAATTTGTTTAAGTTTCTTATAGATGCTGGATATTAGGCCTTTGTCAAATGCATAGTTTGCAAATATTTTCTCCCATTCTGTAGGTTGTCTGTTTACTCGGTTGATAGTTTTTTTTGTTTTTTTGTTTTTGTTTGTTTGTTTGTTTGTTTTTTGCTGTGCAGAAGCTCTTAAGTTTAATTAGATACAATTTGTCAATTTTTGCTTTTGTGGTGACTGCTTTTAGTGTCTTTGTCATGAAATCTTTGTCCATTCCTATGTCTCAGGTGATATTGCTTAGGTTATCTTCCAGGGTTTTTAGTTTTGGGGTTTACATTTAAGTCTTTAATCCGTCTTGAGTTTATTTTTGTATACGGTGTAAGGACAGGGTCCAGCTTCATTCTTCTGCATGTGGTTAGCCACCATGTATTGAATAGGAAGTCTTTCTCTATTGTTTGTTTTTGTCATTTATTTTCTGACTTGAATGCCTTCCATTTCTTTTTCTTGCCTAAATGCTCTAAGTAAAACTTTTGGCACTCTGTTGAATAGAAGTGGCTAAAGTAGACATCCTTGACTTGTCCCTGATCTTAGAGAAAAAGCTTTCAGTTTTCCACTATGGAGTATAATGATAGCTGTGGACTTTTCTTATATGGCCTTTATTATGTTGAGGTTATTCCTTATATTCCTAGCTTGTTAATAGTTACAACTCTTAAAGGATATTAAGTCTTATCAAATGTCTTTTCTGCATCTATTAAGGTGATAATAGAATTTTTATCTCTTCTTCTGTTAATGTGGTGCTCTATTAATGTGGTGAATCTCATTAATTAATTTTTATATGCAGAACCATCTTTCTGTCCCAAGGATAAATCCCGCTTGATCTTATTTTGTGACTCTTAATGTTCTGTTGAATTCAGTTTGTTAGTATTTTGTTGAAGATTTTTGTATGTATGTTCATTAGAGATATAGACCCACAGGTGTCTTTTCTTGTAGTATCTTTGTGTAGCTTAGGTGTCAGTATAATGCTGGCCTCATAAAATAAGTTTAGAAGTGTTCCTTTCTCTTCAATTTTTTGAAAGAGTTTGTGAGGAACTGGCATTAATTCTCCTTTAAATGTTTGTTAGAGTTTACCAGTGAAGCCATCTGGTCCTGGGCTTTTTGTTGTTGTTGTCGTTGAGAAGTTTTTGATTACTGATTCAATCTCTTTACTAGTTATAAGTCTGTTCAGATTTTCTATTTCTTTATAATGCAGTTTTGGTAAGTTTTATGATTCTAGCAATTTATCCATTTCTTCTGGGTCATCCAATTTGTTGGCATATAATTGTTTACAGTAGTCTCATGATGCTTTTTATTTCTATGGCACACTACTTTTTTGTTTTTAGAATTTTTTATTTTTAACTTCAGTTAATAGTATGTTTTGTTTTTGTTTTTAATCCTCTGGGCCATCATTTTACAAATTGTTAATTGGTGCCTGAGTGTTAACAAATAAGGTACACAAAATCCATTCTTATGCTAATCCAGAAATTCATATACTGTTCTTTTAAATACAGTGAGATCCTTTTGATCGTGCTTTTTCAGTCCAGGGTTGGTGATTTTTTTTTTTTTTTTTGAACTCTTAAACCTTTAGTTTTTGCTTTATACCATGACTCGTGTCCTGTTGTCAAGTATGACATGGATTCATAGATAAATCTTTGCTGAGGTACATAATATTTATGTTTTTCACCAACTTCTCTCCTTAGAATCTATCATCACCTACAAGCTATATTGTTTTTAGTAAGAGGTAAAATGCAGATTTGGTATATTTTTCTGTGTGTTTGAACCAAAAGGTGAAAAGTAACATGGCTCTAGCAAAAGCAGTATGTATAATCACCTTAGAATACCTGTTTTAACCATGAAAAAATGGACAAGATTTGCAATACTAGAAGCCACCCTTTGAGGAATACTGTAGGAGCACTAAGGATAACCATGTGTAAATATGCAGCCTCAAATTGTCATTTAAGTTTCTGCTGTTTGGGTGGAAAAGGAAAAAGAAAGGATATTTTTCACCTGGCTTGATAAACATGCAACAAGAACAGAACATGAAAAAAAGAATAGAGCAGTTCCCACCATATTCTATATTTCCTATAAGAAGATATGGTTGGGAACAGAAATTCTTACTGACAATAGGATTATAAAATCTGCTTTATATATTGCACATTAATTGAAGAAATGTGCCTTCATTCATTTTATTCTTCTATAACAAAATATCTGAGACTGGGTAATTTATAAAGACCAAACACTTACTAGCTCACAGTTCTGGGTCTGGGAAGTTCGATATTAAGGTGCTGGCAGGTTTTGCAATTCTGATTCCGAGATGGAGCCTTGAACACTTCTTAATCACATGATCACAGCCAGAAGAGAAAAAAGAGAAAGCCCACTCTCCAAATCCCTTTTATTAAGTCATTCAACCCTCCAACAAGGATGGAGCCCTCATACACCAATTACCTCTTAAAGGCCCTACTTTGGTAATAAAATTTGAATATGATTTTTGGAAGGGACAAACATTCACACCATAGCAGAACATAATATGGGGCTTATTCTGAGTGCAGCAGTTTGTTTGTTTGTTTGTTTGTTTACTGAGACAGGGTCTCACTCTGTCACCCAGGCTGGAGTGCAGTGGCATGATCTCGGTTCACTGCAACCTCTGCCTTCTGGGTTCAAGCGATTCTCGTGCCTCAGTCTCCCAAGTAGCTGGGATTACAGGCATGTGCCACCATGCCCAGCTAATTTTTTAAAAATCTTTAGTAGAGATGGGGTTTACCATGTTGGTCAGGTGTGGTTTCTTTCTTTTCTTTTCACATTTTAAGTTCCAGGGTACATGTACAGGATGTGCAGATTTGTTATGTAGGTAAATGTATGCCATGGTGATTTGCTGCACTTATCAACCCATCACCTAGGTATTAAGCCCAACATGCATTAGCTATTTATCCTGATGCTCTCCCTCACCCTCACCCTCACCCTCACCCTCACAGGCCCCAGTGGGTGTTGGTTCCCTCTCTGTGTCCATGTGTTCTCATCATTCAGCTCCTACTTATGAGTGAGAACATGCGGTGTTTGATTTTCTGTTCCTGCCTTAGTTTGCTAAGGATAATGGCTTCCTGCTCTATCCATGTCCCTGCAAAGTATGTGATCTTGTTCTTTTAATGGCTGCATAGTATTCCATGGTATATATGTATCACATTTTCTTTATCCAGTCTATCACTGATGGGCATTTGAGTTGATTCCATGTCTTTGCTATTGTGAATAGTGCTGCAATGAACATACGTGTGCATGTATCTTTATAACAGAATAATTTATATTCTTTTGGGTATATACCCTATAATGGGATTGCTGGGTCAAATGGTATTTCTGGTTCTTTGAGGAATCACTAGGCTGTGGTTTATTAATGAAGATAAAACCAACAGAGCTCCAGTTAGCCAGGCTTGTTGGTACATGCTTGTAATCCCAGTTACTTGGAATGCTGAGGCGGGGGAATCACTTGAGCCTGGGAGGTGGAGGTTTCAGTGAGCCGAGATCTTGACACTGGACTCCAGCCTGGGTGACAGAGCAAGACTCTGTCTAAAAAATACAAAACCAAAAACACACCGAACAGAGCTCCTAGCTTTCAGTGACTTTACACACTATGTGACTGTTTGTTATTCATGAAATATCCATCTGTAAGTGTTTCGGTCAATCATGACCCTCCTCGACGTGGAGATTTATGAACCCATACGTTTTTCATCATGGCTCCACCATTGACTAAAGTCAGGGAATTCTCTACGTCCCACTGGCTGTTGAAGAAGACAGATATGAAAAAATGAATCCATTATTCTCCCAAACAATGTGACACTCATCACTTCCACTTATTGGGGTGATCAGACCCAATACCAGGTTGTGGGGGCGATGAAGTCCAGCAGAGTCAAAGGAATGAGAAAAGACAGTTTGAGAGAGAAAGTTGGTCCAGGGGTCCAATGCGAGTATGGAGGCTGCGAAGGCCCAGAGCTCTGGAAGCCCAGACTATTTATTGGTGATCAAACAAAGAAACAGGTGGTGAGAATGTGGGGTTGAAAGGGAGCATTGCATTAAGCACATGATTTATAGCTGTGACAGTTTAGCATTTATATGGCCAGTTCTAAGACACAATCAATCTAGGAGTCTGGGAGGGCTAAAAGCAAGGGGCCAGCAAGTCTAGACACATTCCAGAGGCCGCAAGGGGTTTTATGCCCTGAGCCCTGGATTCTATTGAAGCCATGAGGGGTTTTATGTCCTGGGCTTAGATTATGGTGTGTCAGGGTAGCCTTCCACCCTTTAGCACAGAGCTTGGCGTTCCAAAGGCCACGAGGGGTTTTAGACCCTGGACCCCGGACATGTTCCAAGACTCTTTTACATTATGTCAGACATGCAAGCCCTGCCTCAGCTTCTCCCAACACTCAGCTTTTCTCCCAACATCCACTTACATTTTATTGGTGAAAACTACACATATGGCCACTCTTGGAGCAGTGAGCTGTGTGGGCATGAGCAAGAATTTGTCTTTATGTGGGCAGCAACTTCCATGCAGCAAGTGCACAAATGATAGGGGAAACGTTAGTTTTTGGTAGGCCTGCCACCGACAGAAGGAACCGATGAATGAGCTAGTCAAAAGCCATCAACAAGCCCCGTGTTTATTGCCTTTTTCTCCTGAAGAGTCTGGAAAGCTAATATACTCACTTTCCCAGCCTGCCCTCAGTTGGGGATGATGATGTAGCCAAGTCTTTGTCTCTCAAAGAGAAAGCTCTTTTTTCTCTTTGGTCTTCCGTCTTTTTTCCTCAAATTTGGCTGAAGGGTGTGGTGGAGAGCTTTCAGTGATGAGGCAATGATTGTGAACATGAAGATCCTCACAAAAGGGAGTAGAAAGATGGAAAGGGTTTGAGTTGATGTCATTGTTGAATAGTTGCAGTAGCCTTAACTGCCAACCCCTGGACTTTTTTGTTATTTGTAAAACTTAGCTAGATCCTTCCTTCTGTAAACCTCTATTTGTTGGAGTTTCTGTTAACTGCAGCCACAGTCATACCTGCTATAGAATTAAAGTGATTCAATAGCAAAGACATGGAATCAACCCAAATGCCCATCAATGATAGACTGGATAGAGAAAATGTGGTGCATATATACCACGAAATACTATGCAGCCACAAAAAAGAACAAGATCATGTCCTTTGCGGGACATGGGTAGAGCTGGAAGCCGTCATCCTCAGCCAACTAACACACGAACACAGAAAACCAAACAACACATGTTCTCACTTATAAGTGGGAGCCAAACAATGAGAATACATGGATATTGGGAGGGGAATAACACACGCTGGGGCCTGTTGAGGGGTAGGGAGGGGAAGGGAGAGAGCATCAGGATAAATAGCTAATGCATGCTGGTGCTTAACACCTAGGTGATGGGTTGATAGGTGCAGCGAATCACCATGGCCCACATTTACCTATATAACAAACCTGCACATCCTGTACATGTAGCTCAGAACTTTAAATTAAATTAAATTAAAATTTTAAAAAATTATAGCGATTGTCCCATCCAAGCAATTAATTTCTCCTTGGAGCATAGAACAACTAGTCTTAAAGTAAATTCTTGAAGTAACTACCTATTTTCAGCTATTTCTTTTCTTTTTTTTTTTTTCTTGAGATGGAATCTTGCTCTGTTGCCCAGGTTGGAGTGCAGTGGTGCAATCTCAGCTCACTGCAACATCTGCCTCCCAGGTTCAAGCGATTTTCCTGCCTCAGCCTCCCAAGCAGCTGGTAGAACAGGTGCCCACCACCACGCCCAGTTAATTTTTCTATTTTTGGTAGAGACAAGATTTCATCACATCGGCCAGGCCGGTCTTAAACTCCTGACCTTGTAATCAGCCTGCCTTGGCCTCCCAAAGTGCTGGGGATTACAGGCAGGAGCCACCGTGCCTGGCCTCTTCAGTTATTTTTATATCAAAAATCGTTCTAAAATTCACACGGTCTCAAACTTCTCAGCATTCCCTGCACCAAGATGAATGAAACAATATGAATATGCATTAAGAATCCAGCTGTTTCAAGATCCCCTTTCACAATAATTAGGCAAATTACTCTCTAGATACTTAGAAACTAAAATGTCTATTATTGGTATAAACAAGAAAAATATATAAGAAAAGAATAAAAGATTCAAACAACATGTAACAATATGACAATTATGTATCAGAAAAGGAAATCTATTAGAGGAAAGGAAGCAAAAATATTTAATTGGATGGAACAAAAGGAACGATTCATTCGCTTTCAAAAACCAGAGCTGTGAGTACATTAGGGAGAGGAAGAAAAATATAAAAATCTAGTAGGTAGATGTGAGAATGTCGAGCATGGAGGCTACAGGGTAACCAAAGTGCTCTTGATTTCCAACAGATAACAAAATAATGCCCTGGCAGGTAGGAAACTGAGAATCAACGTATGGACAAATTGCTAAAAGGTTATATACCTTAAACTCCATACTCATTGTAGGTGCAGATATGCAGCCAGACACAAATGAGTATCACTTTCAGAAAATTCTTTTTAATTAAAATGGATCTGACAGGTATGTTTCCATGTATGTTTCGCTTTGTCATATAGTATTTCTGCAAAATTTTGCCGCCTTGACTGAGGAAATCACCCACTGCATTCCTCGTGATGCTGATTCATTGGTTTTATTTTGGGGTTTCATAATTTAGAGACTGACACGGTGTGCAGAAAAGAATTCATTCCCTTCTGATTTCTACTGCCATCCTGAGCTTTATGCAATGATATATAAGTAAAGTATTTATTGCATGTATATTTTTAAAAATCTATACAGTTCTTCTTAACAGTGCCTCATTAGGGAAGACAAGCCCCTGGTTTGGATATTAATTTTCCTGTATCTCTGAGTCAATCGATGGTTTCTCGCTTCTTGTTACTATTATTTATGATCTTCCAAAGTGTGGGTCTTGAAAATTAAAACCATTGAAACATAATTTGCTGGAAAGCAATGATTCCCATCATAAAAAGATTAGAGTTCTCTGACTTACAAAGTTATTGCACATTTTATTTTATTTTTTTCATTTTTTCACATGAATTGTTGTCTCTGCAGCCAATTGAGTTGCAAAGTGTTTACAGTTTTTTTTTTTTTTTCGTTTTTCGTTTTTATGGAGAATGGGGTCTCGCTATGTTGTTCTGGCAGGTCACAAACTCCTGGGCTCAAGCTATCCTCCTCCCTCTGCCTCTCTAAGTGCTGGGATTACAGGCATGAGCCACCGTGACCAGCTGAGTTACAAAATGTGGCATCTCCTCCCACATAACTGGTTTTGGTGAACAATATGAATAGATATTATCATATAATTGGGATTAATGCATAGAAATATCTATGGCATATGGTGAATTGGAAGCTGCTTGGCAAAGCAAGTTCTCAGTGTCACTTGGCAGTGGGTTATGTGCATTAAATTTATGCTTTTTGCTAAGATTTGACTGGGCAAGAAAAATATGTGCAAAAATATCACAAACTCACTAATACCTACTGGATTACATGATGAGTTTTTCAAACTCAAGTCTGTGACACAATGTAGGCAGCTCAGTAAACTCTAAAATCAGTTTAAAGCTACATAGGATACAGGATTTAATAAATCTAATGAGAGTAACTAATTCAAAGAACTAAATATAAACTTAGCATGATACATTGCAAAATTGAAATCTAGGAATAGGGTTGCAACTAGAAAGAATACACGAGAACCACAGGGATTTTTTATTTTAGTAGGATGAGCAGAGAAAAAGATTCAGACCGGATATCTGTGTGTATGTGTGTGTATGTACGTGCATGCATACACATGCATGCACACACACATGTATTTTTAAAGCAAGACCATCAATTGAATACAATCACCACCGAAGAACATGATGAAAGTTCTCTAAGTACATTTGATGGAGAATCTAAAGCCCAATTAATTCCAGAAGTCCACAGTATCAGGAAAGATGGTATTTGTGAAAACTGTCTGCCAAAAATACATTGTCACTATTGTTTTACTAGATATCTTACTACTCCTTTGGCCATAATTGCTTTTTTGAAATTCACTTTGAAGCACTGCAGAGAAATGTAAGCAGTGCTCAATACCCCTAAAACAAACCAAATGACAGTTTAAAGAGACCAAGCTGCATTTTTTTTTTCTTGAGATGGAGTCTTACTCTGTTGCCCAGGCTTGGGTGCAGTGGTATGATCTCAGCTCATTGCAACCTCCCTCTCTTGGGTTCAAGCTATTCTCCTGCCTCAGCCTCCCAAGTAGCTGGGATTACAGGTACCCACCACCATGCCCAGCTGATTTCATATTTTTAGTAGAGATGGGGTTTCACCATGTTGCACAGTCTGGTCTCAAACTCCTGACCTCAAGTGATCCTCCCACCTCAGCCTCTCAGAGTGCTGGGATTATACACGTGAGCCACCGCGCTTGGCCTTGGTGCATTTTTCTATCTTGGGTCATGTGTGCTGCTGACCTGATGATCTAGATTTAATAAAATCACGAAAACATGGACATAATTCAATGTCAGATGAGAAGAGAAAGACTTCTTGTTTCACTTTATTGACTGTATTAGAGACAAAACCAATCAGAGGTGAAGAAGGAGCCTCACACTTGGTGTAATCCCTAGAGTCTGTGAAGTCTTATTTCTTCAACTGGATCGGTACAGGCATGCCTGCTAAGCACAAAACTCACCTCTGTCATAGAGAATCAGGAGTGAACCTGTACATGAAGACCCTGCCTTCTTAATCCTTTGTACCCTAGTTATTTGGGGAAAACAGAGAACCCTAAAACCTTTTCCTCTGACTCCCCAAACATTCCCAGACTCATCCTTACCTCCACCATCTGTTTCTTTCTGTCACCTCTAATTCCTGCAACCCTTCCAATGTGTCCTCTGAAATCAGAGCTCGTTATCAGCAAACTCCCCTTAGTCCTTCACCTTGTCTCTGCACGTTCTTTTCCCCTCTTGTTCTGAGGCAAGCCTGACTCTGCTCTAAAGTGGGGACTCTGGTTTTCTCCTACAGCCTTGATATGAGTGGGTGTGGAGGGGAATTAAGTATCCCTTGCTCTACAATGCAGCTTCCAGACCATTCTTCCTCCCACCTCTCCAACTTTGAATGATATCCCGTATTAATAAGATGTTGTCACCTACCATTTCTCAGTGTTGTTGTGATCTATGAATCCATAATTTCTACTCTCATAACCATGTGTGGTACCATCCACATTGGTGAGGGCAGATCTTCTTAGTCTCCTGAGTAAAGCGTGTATCACTCAGCATGTATTAGAAATATTATAAATATTTGTTGACTAGGAAAATAAGAAAATATCCATTTTCTTAAGCTCAATTCCTCTTTTAAAAGTAGTTTCAACAATAATTGGCTATACTTCCTCTAGAAGTTCCAATACATCAATAGCTTCAGTTAAGCCCCTTAAGGTATTTATGTTAAACAAACAAGAGGATTACTTAACAAAAGCAAAACTACTTACCCATTAGTTTTGATCAATTGCTTTGTGGTCACTTTCATTAGACTGTTTAATCTGAACCACAATTAGATTTTATTCTTTTAAAAGATGAAGCCAATTCCCTAGCCATTAATTAAAGGGTCTGACTAAAGTTGGCAAAATTAAAGTTGGTTACAAGATGGATGTTATATACCTTCCACTGTTGATCCAACTCAGCAAAATTGTATACTTATCTTTTGAGAAGCAACTATTGCAACTCTAATAATGAAAATTTTAGTTTCTTCCCGGAGCAGGTGAATAAAAACTCAAAATTCTTTCAAATGTGCTGCTAGAGCACTCTGCTCCTGGAATTCCACAAGGAATCATGCAGTGTATATCAACAGAATACATTAATGATTTCTACTGTTTTTTAGGAATGTAAATACACACATACATAATTTATAAATTTGTTAAAATGGAAATATCTAAATGATGTTCCATTATTGCCTTTTCATTAAAGTAATGAATGAAATATCACTTGTAAATGTCTCAAACGCCAAGTGACACATTCACTTCAAAAGCAATGGTAGAGACAGCTCAAAGAAGGACAGTTTTACATTTTGGAGAACTAGGACTTTAACAATAGCCAATAATGTTCTAGTCTCCTCTTACTGTTCAGCAGTTCTACCTTTAAGAAGAAATTCAAAAGGAACATTCCCTGGGCTACTAAATTATCCAAAGGAAAGGGACGAGGTTGACAGAGAATTTAAACTATCAAAAAAGATTACACAATCACATCCAAAAACACCTGTATTTGCATAACAAATTGTTTGCTTAAAACACAAAACACAGCCAGGCACAGTGGCTCACACCTGTAGTCCCAGCACTTTGGGAGACTGAGGTGGGCGGATCACAAGGTCAGGAGCTTGAGGCCAGCCTGGCCAATATAAAAATACAATAAGATTACTACTAAAAATACAATAAAAATTAGCCAGATGTGGTGGTGGGCACCCGTAGTCCCAGCTACTTGGGAGGCTGAGGCAGGAGAATCGCTTGAACCCGAGAGGCAGAGTTTGCAGTGAGCTAAGATTGCACCACAGCACTCCAGCCTGGGTGACAGAGTGAGACTCCATCTATAAAGAAAACCAAAACAAAACCAATCAAACAAAAAACAACAAACACTTAAATATTAACCTCCTATGTGATGCCATTTATTTTAAATAGTGAAAGCTTCCTCTTTGCCAACCTCAGAGAGGCAGATTATAAGGCACTGCTAAAGACCATAGGCACAGGTGTCAAACTGCTTGCTCTTTCTTTCATGCTAATACAAGGACTTGGCAATCTTGTGTATCTCACTCAACCCTGCTGGACTCCTGTCTGTAAAACGTGTCTTCTCGTAGGTTTCTTGTGAAATTTGAAAGAGGTTGTCATGCAAAGTGTCAAGCACATACTAAGTACCCAGCACGTTTTATCTTTTCTTAGTAGTTGTGGTTCTCCCATTATTACACAAAGAGTTATGTAGCGTTGAGCCACCTGTCTACCCTTGTTTGTTTGTCATCAGTGGGAAGAGTAGCGTGTCATCTTTTCCATGCCAATTCAGGTGGAAGGTCTGGTGTAGGCGAGAAGATGAAGAAAAGGTGCAGAAACAAGTCAACGTTAGGGGAAATTTCCCAGTGCAGCACATGGGATTACTATACTTGTGTTGAATTAAAACTGGAGGCTCTGAAGAGGAGGAGGCATGACTGTCATGAGGAAGAATACTTACCCTAGACCTTAAAAAGGTCTGGTTGAATTCCTGATTGAAGCCAAGCACACAGTTAAAGGGATTATTGAATATCTTCAGAGCATTCAGAATTAGGTACAAAGCAAGTCTTCTGTTCCAAATTTGGATCAAAACCATTCTAGCACAAAGACAAAGAAAACAGGTGTCAAACACATAACTTTAGATTTTCCAGTATCCATCCCTCTTTTCTGGCCACAGTAATTGGTCCAAGGGAAGGACAAACACCCAGTCCAGGACAACAAGACTCTCCCCCTTGCAGCTGGTCTAGAGAAGCTTCCATCCTCACTGGTTATAAAGCAGAATGTCTGCAATCTCAGAAGCAATATCAGCTGTGACCTCTGCCAAATGGAGGGAGGTGGTGTGAATGAACGAAGTTGACACAGACAGGGGTGATGAGAGTTCTGTTAATGGTAGAGTTTCTGTTTCCAGTCATCCCTACTCTTCCCAAGCTAAGATTTTTCAGGTTTTGAACCTTTTAGCTACCCCTTCAACCTTCTAATAACCTTTTACAGTCCCCTGATCTTCCTCCCACTATGTAGGTAAGTTGATAGGTGCCATTACCAAACACCGCATGTTCTCACTCATAGGTGGGAATTGAACAATGAGATCACTTGGACTTTGGAAGGGGAACATCACACACCCAGGCCTATTATGGGGAGGC
The DNA here is from genome assembly GCF_024542745.1 of Macaca thibetana thibetana. Lineage (NCBI taxonomy): Eukaryota > Metazoa > Chordata > Mammalia > Primates > Cercopithecidae > Macaca > Macaca thibetana. The sequence goes on along the minus strand of NC_065586.1, from coordinate 16,009,240 downwards.
GGGGGAGGGATGGCATTGGGAGTTATACCTGATGTAAATGACGAGTTAATGGGTGCTGACGAGTTGATGGGTGCAGCACACCAACATGGCACAAGTATACATATGTAACAAACCTGCACGTTGTGCACATGTACCCTAGAACTTAAAGTATGATAATAAAAAATAAATAAAATTTAAAAAAAAAAGAAAAGAAAAGATGTGCCGGGCATGGAGGCTCATGCCTGTAATCCCAGTGCTTTAGGAGCCTGAGGCGGGAAGATCACTTGAGACCCGGGGTTCAAGACCAGCATGGGCAACATGTTGAAATCCTGTCTCTACAAACAAATACAAAAATTAGTCAGGTATGGTGGTTTGTGCCTATAGTCTCAGCTACTGGGGAGGCTGAGGTGGGAGGATCACTTGAGTAAAGGAGGTTGAGGCTGCAGTGAGCTGTGAACGTGTCACTGCACTCCAGCTTGGTTGAGAGAGTAAAATCCTGTATCAGTAAAAATTAAAATTAAAATAAAGATATGTAAACCTTAAAATTGTCTACTATTTATTGAGTTGCTAAGATCTTTAAATAAATCATCTTCCTTGTTCTTCACAAAAATTCCAGATAGAGATGTAAAGAGGGAACTGGGATGCAAAGTGATTAAGTGACTCATATACATAGCTACTAAGTGGAAGAATAACAATTCAAACTCACATCTGTGTAACTCTAAAGCCCATGTTGTTGAGACTACAAGTAATAATGAAATGGAGCATAGCCATCTACTGAACTAACTGAAACTCTTTAAAATAAAATTAGAAAGAAAACACCATCTTCAATGAAAGTAGAATAGAGCTGGCACAGAGAAAAAATAGTATTTTTGAAATTTAGTGCAATTTAGAACAAACAGGAATGATATACGAAGTGATGTAAATGCAAATGTAGATATTGCTAAAAGTAAATGATACGTTCATAAAAGACTCAACTAGTATTTAATTTTGGGGGCACAAAAAAGTCATGAATGGATTGAAGACAAAATAAGACATTCGTATAAAAACTTACATTGATACCATGGAAAACAAAAGTTGATAGAACTAAAAAGAGAAATGGACTAATTTCCAATCAAATGATGCACAGGTCCTCGAAAAATATTTCATTCAGTGTCATTTTGTCATAACTTTGATGAGAAAGAAAAGATCCACAGTTGATAAAAGTAATTTCATTATACGTCTTTGTGCTTTAAGTCAGTTTTCAAGAAACTATCCATGACATTACATGAGGACTTACTGTAGTTGGAAACTTTAATTCATTTTTCTTGATAGCTGGCATAATAAGCAGAAAAGATCAGAAAGGATATAGAAGATCTGAACAACAAAATTACTAGCTTTCACCTAATAGACATACATAGAACACACAACTCAGTAATCATTTTTTACAAATGTGTATGGAATATTTTCCAGAACAGATCACACACTGGACCATAAAGAGAGACTCAATACATTTCAATGATTGGCATGACACAGAATATTTTCCCTAATTTGCAGTTGAATTAAGCTAGAAATAATAACAAATACATAAGTAAAATTCCCAACTACCTGGAAATTACATAAAAACTTTTAATATATTATATAGAACTTCATATAGAGAGGACCCCCAAAACTTTCATTAAAGTGTTATTTGAACATTCATTAAACATATTTATATATTGTGCAATAAAGTAAGCAAATTCAAAAAAAAAGAGGAATATAACCGATCACATTCTTTTTAACACAGATTGGCAGTGCATTCACCAGTCCTGTGAATGTGTCTCTTGCTTCAACAGTGTTTGGAAGGAATAGACTCTCTCTCTTCCAGCCTCCAACCACCCTCCCATCTCTTCTTAACTTGCAACCTCCAGGACCATCTTCTTGGCCGTCTCCTGGTCTAGGACCACCCAACATCGGTTTTGATGTAAGCTCCTTCTTGGTGACCAACTATGAACTTCCAGATTTCTCAGGATTATTCCACTGAGGTGGAAGTAGCTGTCAATGGCCTGGTCAATTTGCATCTGAGGCTTCCTACCTCTCTCTGGGCTTCTATCTTGAACACGCAAAACCAGGGCAGCAACCACACTGCATTCCAGGAAGGGCAGAAGCTGTCTTAAGATGAGTGGGGTAAATCTCTGGACCCCATGAAAACCACCATGGTTCTAGAGAAGCACCGAACCAGGCCTTTTTGGGTTTCCATGCCCTGGGTTCTGCTCGCACAGACTGCCATCTCTGTGACTTCCTGGAGAGTGAATTCCTAGACGAGGAAGTGAAGAAGTAAGATTCATCAAGGAGATGGGTGGACCTGACTAACCTCTGCAGGCTGTCTGGCCCCCAGGCCAGACTGGGCAAGTATGTCTTCAAAAATCTCACTTTCAAAGCACAACTAGGAGCCTTCTGAGCCCAGTGACTTCTGAAGGGCCCTTCTCAAAGAATCAGGGCTGAGCTTCTTTCTGCCTGAGCTTCTTCATTGAGCCACTAGCCAGCTTTTTAACAATCTTGGAGCCCTCTCCCAAGCCTTGGACCAAATGGAAATAAACCTTTTGCAGCAAAAAATAAGAGAATAAAATATAGAAATCAATCACAAAAATATAAGAAAACCCCATCCTGGAATGCTGAATAATTTCTAAATTTTAAATAGCTTTGGATTAAAAGAGGAAACAAAAATGCAATTGCAAACAACATAATTCAAGGCAAATGGAATAGTGTCTAAAGCAGTGCTTTGAGCAAACTTAATAGCCTTTTAATAGTTACTAAAAACTAGAGAAAGAATAAAAATAATTAAATATCTAACACAAGATATTAGAAAAGGAACAAGTAAATTTACAGAAAAAAATAATAAAGAAAAATAAGAGCAAACAACAGCACTTCAAAACTTGTTAATAAGATATATCTCATGTTAAGTGTTCTTACTATACACACACAAAAGGGGGAATACAAGGAAACTTTGGAAAGAGTTGTATTTGTCTATTACCCTCTGTTGCAGTGCTGGTATTATGGATGTTTGCATGTGTCCAAACTCATCAAATTGTACACACAAAACACATCACAGTTCTTTGTATATCAATTATACCTCAAAAAAAGCCATTACAAATATAGGCACAAACATGCAAACAAACGAAAAGCCCAAAACACTAGAATAAATAAATTCAACTGTTTTCCTGGGTTGGGGGTGGTAGAGAATAGGCAAACCACTAGCTAACTTCTAGATCACATCATTCTGATAACACTTAACTTTTTTAAATTATCAAGAAAAAAGGAAGATTATCATAGGCTTATGAAAGTTTTTGTACGTCTTAGTCAATACCAAAACATGTTTAATATATTCTTGCTTGTTGTAGACAACCAACTACATGCTGCCTATAAAATATACTTTAAATACAAAGATACAAATGGATTGAAACTAAAAAAGTAGAAAGTGATGTACCATGCTAACACTAGCCAAAATAAAGCTGGTATGGTTATATTACTACTGTATGAAGTGAACTTGAGAGCAAAGGACATTTCCAGTTATTTAAAAAACTACTTTTATTAATCGGTTAAGGGGTAGTAACTTGTTAAGATAAAATAAATGTAAATATTTATGTCGGTTACAACAGTGCTTCGAAACACTTGAAACAGAAACCTAATAGGAATGAAAGGAGAAATAGATAAATCTGCAATTATAGTCAGATTTTCATACCCTTTTTTCAATAACTGACAAATGGAAAATTAGTAAGGATATAAAAATCTGGACAACATTATCAGTATATCGACCTAACTGACATATAGAACTCCCACACAAAAACAGAAGAATTCTCAGACTTTTCTTGTGAACCTGGAAAATATATAAAGATAAATCACATTCTGAGGCAGAAAACAAGTGTAAGTAAATATAAAGGCTCCTAGTCATATAAAGTGTATTCTCTAATCATATTCAAATAAAGATGAAAATCAACAGGAAGACATAAAAAATTCTGCACATATTTGGAAACTAAATAAAAACCACGGATAAAATAAAAAATTAAAGGGAAATTAGAAAGTATTTTGAAATGAATAAAAATAGACACATGACATATCAAAACTTGTAGATGTCACTAAGAAGTGCTAGGAGCTAATTTAGAGGATTAAACAATTATATTGTAAAGAAAAGAAAAGTCTCAAATCTTAAGGTGGGACTTCTATTCCCACCTTAAGAAAATGAAAAGGTCAAATAAATGCAAAGTAGATTATAAGAAAGAAATAATAACAGAGCAAAAGTCAATGAAATATAAAACTAAAAATACAGAAAATGAAATCAAAACCAGGTTTTTTTTTAATGCTTATTTTAAGTTCAGGGATACATGTGCAGGTTTGTTACATAGGTAAATTGATGTCACGGGGGTTTGTTGTAAAGATTATTTGATTACCCAGGTATTAATTCTAGTGCCCATTGGTTATTTTTCCTGATCTCCCTCCTCCACCCTCCAAAAGGGCCACAGTGTGTGTTGTTCCCCTCGATGTGTCCATGTGTTCTCACCATTTAGCTCCCACTTATAAGTGAGAACATGTGGTATTTGGTTTTCAATTCCTGTGTTAGTTTGCTAAGGATAATGGCCTCCAGATCCATCCATGTCCCTGCAAAGGACATTATCTCATTCTTTATCATGGCTATATAAGAACCTGATTCTTAACACCATGTCAATATCATAAAAGACAAAAAAAACCCACATGATCATCTCAATAGATGCAGAGGAAGCATTAGAGTTTCCTTGGGCACTGCAGGACTAATTTCCTCAGAAAGGAATGGAAAGGCTGCTCTCACTGAGGATGGGTAAGCCAACATTACTAAGAGTGGAGAGGCTAATTCCACTGGCAAAGAAGATTCATCAGATTTAGAGACTCAATATTCCCTGATTCATCAGAGTCTTCCCACATTTCCCCCTTCCAACTTAAAGGATCTCATTCTTTCCCAATCAATACTCTCACTATAAAAGTAGATATTCTTTGGCTGGAAGTTCAACTTGCATTGTTTTCAAACAGGTGAAGAATGAGATTCTGAATTTGATTTTCACCAGTCTCAGTGTTGTAGCTACCAGAGATAAAGGTCTCATTCAGGGCACACATACAAACCTTCAGTTCATTTGTGCAGCACTTGAGCTTGGAATACAAATCACTGAGCTCATTCTTTTCTTTCCCCACTTTATCCAGTGACATTAGGAGCAACCAACCAACCTTATTATATTAATTAGTTTTCCAAAAATATTTAGAACTATTATATAGACAGTCACCCACCTCCGTGCTTTTTATAAGAGGTTGATTAGGATATCTAATGGGGATACTTTGTCTGTCTCTATTGCCTGGTCATTCCATGGACTATCAGTGCCTTCATAATTACTAGAAATAAAGTTATTAACATTTATATATCTAATTAGATTAGAGAATCAATTCCAGACACCCCAGAACCATTTATCCTTAAAATTATCTTTTAGAAAAATTATTGGCATTAAAATCTGTATTAGTTTGGATTCCTAGAGAAACAGAACCATGTGAGATATATTACATATACATGAGATAGATATAAAATATGGAATTGTGGAAGCTGCAAAGTCTAAAGATCTGTAGTCAAGAACTTTGAGACCAGAAGAGCCAGTGGTATAGTACCAGTCTTAATCCAAAGACCAGAGTTGAACTGGGTCTGAAGGCATGAAGGAGACCAATGTTTCAGCTCAAAGCCAGTTAGGCAAAGACAGCGAATTCTCCCTTACTCAGTCTTTTAAAATTCTATTCAGGCGTCCAGTGGATTTGATGAGGACCACCCAAATGGGGAGGGCAATCTTCTTTACTCAGTGTACCAATTGAAATATCAATCTCATCCAGAAACACTCTCACAGATATACCCTAATTAATATTTAACCTAATAGCTAGGCATCCTATGGTTCATTGGCATTGACATATAAAATTAACATTCACTGACTATTAGTAAAAGGTCAAAAAACAACAGATGCTGTCAAGGCTGCAGAAAAAAGGGAACGCTTATATGCTGTTCATGGAAATGTAAATTAGTTCACTGTGGAAATCAGTTTGGAGATTTCTGAAAAAACTTAAAATAGAACAACCATTCGACCCAGCAATCCCATTATTGGGTATATACCCAAAGGAAAATAAATCATTCAACCAAAAAGACACATGCACCTGTATGTTCATCACTCCACTATTTATAATAGCAAAGACATAGAATCAACCTAGGTGCCCATCAGTGGTGGATTAGATCAAGAAAATGTGGTATATAGCCACCATGGAATACTACAGAGCTATAAAAAGAGCAATATCATTTCTTTGCAGCAACATGGATGCAGCTGGAGGCCATAATCCTAAGCAAATTATTGCAGAAACAGAAAACCAAATAAGACATGTCCTCACTTATAAGTTGGAGCTAAACATTGGGTACACAGGGGCATAAACATGGGAACAATAGACATTGCAGACTGCTAGTGCAGTGACATAGTTTGGCTGTGTCCCCACCCAAATCTCATCTTCCATTGTAGCTCCCATAATTCTGACATGTCATGGGAGGTAATTGAATCATGGGGGGTGGGTCCTTCCCATGCTGTTCTCCTGATAGTGAATAAGTCTCACAAGATCTGATGGTTTTATAAAGAGGGGTTCCTCTGCACATGCCATCTTGTCTTCTGCCATATAAGATGTGACTTTGCTCCTCCTTTGCTTTCCACCATGATTGTGAGGCCTCCCCAGCCATGTGGGACTGTGAGTCAATTAAATCTCTTTCCTTTATAAATTAACAAGTCTTGGGTATGTCCTTATTAACAGCATGACAGCAGCAATACATGTGGGGAGGGGTCTCATGGGTGAAAAAACTAACCATTGGGTGTTATGCTCATTACCTAGGTCGCAGGATCCATACCTCAAACCTCAGCATCATGCAAAATACCCATGTAACAAACCTGCACATATACCCTGTTTCTAAAATAAAAGTTGAAATAAAGAAATAACATTTACAACTTGCATGAACAACCTGAAAATGAAATCCTCAAAGCAATTTTATTGTCAATTCAATAGCATCAAAAATAATAAGGAACAAATTTTAAAGAAGTATAAAATATATACTGTGAAAACTAGAAATCTGCTGGAAAAATTAAAGATCTAAATAAATGGAAAGACATATGCATTCGTGGATCTGAAGACAATATTTTTAGGATGGCGATACTCTTCAAATTGATCTATAAATTTAACACAATTCTTATCAAAGTCCCAGCTGGCTTATTTCCAGAAATTAACAAGCTGAACCTAAAATTTACGTGGAATCTCAAGTGACAAACAGCCAAAAAAAATATTGGAAAAGAAGAAAAAAGTTGAAAGACTCATACTTCCCAATTTCAAAACTTACTACAAAGTTAAAGCAATCAGAACACTGGTACTGGCAAAAGTATAGACATAGAGATCAATAGAATAGAATGGAAAATACATTTAAAAATTGTATTAATGATAAATTGATCCTCGAGAAGTGTGCCAACACAGTTCAATGAAGAAGGAATAGTCTTTTCAACAAATAGTTCTGAGACCACTGGATATTCACATGAAAGAAAATGAAATCAGACCCTCTGCCTAACACCATAATACACAAATTAACTCAAAATGGATCAAATACTTAAATGTAGATTTAAAACTATGAAATTCTTTGAAAAAACATGGGGGTAAATATAACTTTATATTATGCAACTGGTTTTAAAAATATGATAAAAACCCAAGCAACACAAATAATATTTATTGGCTATCATCAAAGTTTAAAACTTATACATTTTAAAGTAAAACAACAACATCAAAATGAAAATATAAACAATAGAATCAGAGAATATATTTGCAAATCATACATCTCAATGAAAATTTTATCTAGAAAAATAAAGAACCCTTACAATTCTATAATGAAGAGAAACACAATTTAAAAATAGGCAAAGGTTCTGAATAGACATTTCTCCAAAGAATATATACAAATAGCCACTAAGGATATGAAAAGATTCTCAACATCATTAATCATCATGGAAATGCACATCAAAGCCACAGTAAGATATCACTTCAAACCGTCTAGAATGCTATAAAGGGTGTATAACAACAAGTGTTGGCCAGGATGTGGAGAAATTGGCATTCTTCTACACTGCTAGTGGGAATATAAAATGATATAGGCACTTTGAAAATCAGTCTTACAGTTCCTCTCTGAATAATGTATCTTATGGCCCGGCAATTCCACTCCTACATATGTATCTGAAAGCAATGAAGACATGACCACACAAAATGTGTACAGGAAGGATCATAGAAGTGTTATTCATAATAGCCAAAAGGTGAAAACTACCTAAATGTCCATCAACTGAGGAACAGATAAAGAAAATGGGGGTAAATCCATAAAATAAAATAGCACGCAGCAATAAAACATAATGAAGTACAAATATATGCTACAACAGAGATAATCCTTGAAAACATTGTGAGTGAAATAAGCCAATTTCAAAAAATCTTACTTCATTCCATTCATATGAAATGTTCAAAACAGGTATATCTAAATAGACAGAAAGAAGCTTAGTGTCTGTCTAGGGCTGTCAGGGTAAATTTATAGGTGACAGCTGAAGAGTGGTGATATCTACTAAAATTGGTTTTATAATTGTTGCACAAATACATGAATATATTATACTAACATCCACTGAATTGTACACTTGAAATGGTTGAATGGTATCTGAATTGTGTATCAATGACCACCTGGATATCTTCCTTGTGGCCCTGTGGGGTATGCCATGAAGGGTTTCTCTAAGACATATTGACTTCCGGATTTTGCTCTAGCATGTCAGAAGCTTGAAAGTGGCCACACCATCCTAACAAGAAAAAAGCTGAACCAACTGAAAACTAACAACTAAAAAGCTGAACCAACTGAAAAAACTAACAATCAGTAAGAAAAGTGAAGTCTTAGGGCAAACTGGTCCCTCCCAAATTGAAGCAATTGATAGGCAGATGCAGAGAACCACAACGTACTGGAAGAGAAATTCAGGAGCTGAAACCTCTGTGGCTACCAGTGCTGAACTATAATTAAGAAACTGTTGGAGGCATTATGTAGACAAGTCTGAGAGAGAAAAACTTGAGGGTAACCAAGTCATTGTGGAAGAGGGGCACCATTTTGTGTTTTATCTCCTGGAGTTCTACCAGGTTCATAGGTGAATATGCTAGAAAAATCCCCTTGTGCTTCCTGCAGGAGAAGGAACCATTTTGAAATACACCGGAGCATTCTGTTCATTTTAATAAAATATGCCTTCAGGAGAAACTGCTAGGGTTTTATGAAAGCCTGACTGACCTTGAGGAAGAGAAATACCCGACTCCAGCAGGTTCTTGTCTTCCATGTGGAGGAAGGGAAATAACCAATTCCAGGCCACTTTAGCCATCCTGTTCCACTTAAGGAGAGAAAAAAAAAACTGAGAAGCATGTGTGAAGTTCACAGTCCAGAGGCACAAGCTCACTGAAAGACCGAGAACTAATTATAGGACTATAGAGAGCTTCTCTACCCTCTTAACCTTACCACCACTTACTAAAGGCCTATTTTCATGCTTGTCCTTGTGATTCTTGGATTAAAAAATAAAGGCCTATTTTCAGCAGTTCCTTTTACCCAGCACATAATGTCCAGCTCTTAAGAAAAAAATCACAAGACATACTAAAAGGAAAAAAAAACAAGTTGAAAGAACAGAGAAAGCATTCGAACCAGACACAGATATGACAGGGATGTTGGAATTAATTATAAGAGCAGGAATTTAAAACAACTATGGTTAATATGTTAAGGGCTTTAATGGATAAAGTAGATAGTATGCAAGAACAAGTGGGCAATGCAAGCAGAGAGATGGAAGTTGTAAGAAAAAACAAAAAGAAATGCTATAGATCAAAAACACTGGAAGAGGCATGAAGACTGACTTTGACAGGCTTATTACTAGATTAGACAGAACTGAGGTTAAGGATATCTAAGTAGTAACCTTCAAAATAGAAAAGTAAAGAGAAAAAAAAGCTGGAAAAAAACCCAGAACAGAATATCCAAGAATTGTGGGACAACTCCAAATGGTATCACATCCTATGTGTGATGAGAATGTTGAGAAGAAAGGAAAGAAAGAAAGGAACAAATGAAATACATGGAACAATAATAACTATTTCCTCAAATTAATGTCATACATTAAACCACAGATTTAAGTAGCTTAGGGAACACCAAAAAAGACAAATGCCAAAAACCTACACTTATGCATATCATTTTCAAGCTACAGAAAACCAAAGATAAATGAAAAATTCTGAAAGAAGCCAGAGAAAAAATATATCAGCATGGTATGTCTTTCTTTGTCTCAGTACGATGCTAACATCAAATTTTTTTTAAAGAAAAGCAGGAATAACTATATTAATTGCAGATAGAATAGATCTCAGAGCAAGGAATGTTATCAGGAATAAAGAAGGGCATTATGTAATGATAAAGGGGTCAATTATCCACAAATACATAACAATTTTAATACGTATGCACCTAACAACAGAGCTTCAAAATACAGAGGCAAAAACTGATGTAAGTGCAAGAAGTAGACGAATTCACTATTATAGTTGGAGATTTCAACACCTCACTATCAGAAATAGTTTTAGCAGGCAGAAAATCAGTAAGGACATCATTAAACTCAAGAATACAATCAATCAACTGTATATAATGGACATCCATAAATGACTTCATCTGACAACAGCAGAATAAACATTCTTTTCAAGCTCACAATGAACATTTACCAAGAAAGACCACATTCTGGATCATAAAGCAAACCTTAATGAATTTAAAACAATATAAATTGTACAGTGTCTTTTCTCACACCACAATGGAACTAAACTTGAAACCAATTAAAGAAGAATAGCTGGAACATTCTCAAATACTTGGAGATTACACAGCACACTTCTAAAAGTAGTAAAAGCGTATGACAAATTTCACCATCTATTCATGGTAACAGCAAAACTAAACCAATTTTTAAAAACTCTCAACAAACTAGAAATAAAAGAAATATTTAAATCCGATGAACAATGCCTAAAAAAACCTACAAGAAATGTTAGATTGTATTGTAAAGTATTGAAAATATTCTGTTTGTCATTAGTTCTAAAAAACAAAAGTGCTTACTATTAATATTTCTATTCAGCATTATAGTTGGCATTCTGATCAGTGCAATCTGACAAGAAAATGTATACTTAAAAATTTCTTAAGAGAGTTTATCTCTTTTTAAAGTATTTTAGAGGTGGGATATTGTTATGCTGCCTAGGCTGGTCTCAAACTCCTGGCCTCAAGCCATCCTCATGCTCACCCTCCCAATAGCTGCAATTACAAGCATGAGCCACCATGCCCAGCAAGAGTATATCTTAAGTTTCCTGACCACACACACACACTCACAATATTGGTAACTGAAGTGATGGATGTATTAATTAACTTGATTGTGGTAATCATTTCAAAAGGCATACATATATCCTCACATTATACACCTTGAATATATACAATTTTATTTGCCAGTTATACCTCAATAAAGCTTAAATACAAAACAAAAGAATGAAACTGTATTAGAAAAGCATGAGGTTTTTTCTATTGCGGCAAGATGGCCGATAAGCAGCTTCAGTCCACCGCGCTCATGGAGAGGAATGAAAATGGGGCAAGTGAATTCAACATCTTCAGCTGAAGCTTTCTAAATTGCTGTTTGCTATCAAATGGCGAAGTCAGCAACCTTTCTAGAAGCGGTTACCTTTCTTCTTTTGTTGAGTAATAAAAAGCAGTTTTATCACCTTTTAAATATGGTTGGATTAAATGTTATGTAATAAAAACTTTGATTTTAAAAAAAGGGAAAAAAGAAAAGTATTAGAAAATTTTACTTCGTAAAAATTTAATATTTATCATGGAAAAAGGTATATGGTCAAAATATTAAAATGAAGAAAATATTTACAACATAACTGGTTAAAAGTTTAGTGTTCTTAATCTGCAAAAATATTTTACAAATAAATGTCAAACCAAAGTTTTAAAAATAATTTAATAATTTTTGCCAACCTGCGGATTTGAAGTGATATCTCATTTTTGGTATTGTTTTGATATCCCTAATTGCTAGTGTGGTAAAGCATTTTTAAAATATAGAATTTAGCTATTTAGATTTTTCTTTTATTTCTTACTCATATATCTTTTTCCTATTTTTCTTACTTGGTTATGTAATGTAGAAACATTGATGTATAGATTTACACATGTATATTAGATACTAATACCTTTCATATTCTTCAAGTGTCTATACCTTGTGTTTCTAGTGTTTCTTTAAATAGAAATTTACTCTTTTCCTCTTTTATTTGTGGTTGACTGTGGCTTCTTAAAAAATCTTCCCTATTGATATGTCTTTATTCTAAAATTTTTAAGTGTTTGTTCCATTTGTCTATTTCAGTATTTATGGGTATTCCCGTATCAATATTATATTGTGTGATCATGGTTTATTTTTGCTTTGTTAGGATGAGTTTCTGCCCTTTCTCTTTTTTATCAAACTTCTCTTGCATATCTTGGCTCTATTTTTTTAATATAATTTTAGAATCAGCTTGTCTAGTTCTATGTAAAAGCTGTTGAGATTTTGCTTGAACTAATCTTGATTGTTAGCATTATAATATTGAATGGCCAAACACACAAATACAATAAATATCTAAATTTACTGTGATCTTTTAGTTTTTTAATTCAAATTTTATAGTTTCCTACATTATGGTCTTACTCATCTTTTAAGAGATTTATTTTTTAGTTACATGAGAGTTCTCACATCTATTATAAATTGTATTTTAAAATTCTATTTTGGAATACTTACAGCTTAGGATGTTACTGGTTTTGTACATCGAATTTGTTTCTTAACTTCACTGATTTGTCTTACTAGCTTTATTGGTTTTTCTGAGATTTTCTATGGAAAAGTTGTATGTAAATAGTTGCATAATTTAAGTTTGAGGTTAGTTTTGTGACTTTGTTTTTCATCCTTATACTTCCTTCAATTTTCTTATCCCTATGTTGCTATTATTTGAGTAGAAATTGTGAAAGCAAACACTTTGTCATCTGCCTGGTTTAAGGGGATTATCACTAATACTTCACCATTAATTATGATGTTTTTAGAGGTTGCTGGTAGACATCCTTTGTCAAGTTAATGTAGCTTCTTATATTCAATATGACCTGGTTGTTAAGAACAGGATTTCTAGAGCTAAATTATCTGGTTCAGTCATGCTCCACTATTTACTAGCACACTGGACTTGAGTATACCTTCAAGTCAGCTGTATATATTAGGCACAATTGCTTTGTGCCTAATACAACAGCTTTCTGGATACTTGCTTTTGTCATAGCATATGTGATACTATATATATATAGTATCTATATGCTATATCTCTATATCTATACATGCTATATACTATATATGATATCTATACATATAGATACTATATATTATAGCCTGCTATATATATAGTATATATACTATATATAGATATTATCTATATAGCAGGCTATAATATACTGATATATATATCAGTATTTATATCTATAAATATATCAATATAAGTTGGTGTATATACAACATCAGTTGTAATTTCTCCTCTTTCATTTCTGATTTTATCTGAGTTGTCTCTTTTTTTTTTAATCTAGCTAGATTTTTGTTAATTTTGTTGATCTTTTCCAGAAAACCAACTCAATTTCATTGTTTTTTTTTTTTTATTTTCTTCTATTTGCCATTTTCTCTATTTCTGCTGGAATCTTCGTTATTTCCTTTCTCTGCTAACTTCGGGCTTAGTCTGTTATTTTTTTCTAGTTCTTTGTGATGTAGTGTTAGATATAAGTTATTGTATTAATTGATTTTCTGAACTAAGCCAATCTTGCATTCCGAAGATATTTTGCAATTTGTCATGGTGTATAATCCTCGTTATATGTTGCTGGAATTAGTTTGCTAGTATTCTGTTGAAGAGTTTTTCACCTACATTCATAAGAGATGTTGGTAGCTAGTTTTCTTTGGTTGTAATGTCTTTGGTTTTTGTACCAGGATAATATTGGTCTTATAGAATGAAATGGGAAGTGTTTCCTTAGTTTTTATTTTGGAAGCATTTGTGCATCACTGGTATTATTTTTTATGTTTGGTAGAATTCATTCTCTTTACCTGTCACATGGCTAGTCAGATTTTCTATTTCTCCCTGAGTCAACTATAGTAGTTTATGTTTTTCTAGAAATTTGTTTCACCTAAATTAATTTGTGAGCATACAGTTGTTTACAGTATTCCTTTATAACTCTTTTTATTTCTGTAAGATCGGTAGTAATGTCCCATTTTTCAAATCTCATTTTATATGTTTTAGTGTTTATTTCTTCTTTTTTGTCCATTTAGCTAAATTTTGTTGACCTTTCAAAGAGCTTTCAGTTCATTGCTTCTCTTTTTTGCTTTTCTGTCTCTATTTCATTAATTTTCACGCTACTTTTTATATTCTGCTAGCTTTAGGTTTAGTGTACCCTTCTTTAGTGTACCACCTGAGACCAGTTTTTAATGTTTTGTTTCTACCTTTTAATTCCCCAGCCTGCAGGTAGTATAAATTCAGCCCCCAAATATGCATAAAGCTCACATCACTCAGTATCAGTTCATGGACTTGCTCCTTGGCTTATCATTCTTTCTTAATTTCTTGGCCCTGAGTAATTTTCTTTCTATCTTGCAAACTTACTTATGTCATTTTTTTAAAGCTATAATTTTTAAGTAGTGTAGCAAAAAGGTCATTAGTTCAGATCAATAGGCCCATTCACATCACATGTAATTTCAGGTTAGTGGAGAGTTAGAGTCCAAAACTTATTCCCACCTCCATTAGATAATCCTTAAGGAAGAGAGAAAAGCCAACTTCTTGTAGGCAAGAGAGCATTTTGCTTATGTCTTCAGTATTTGAAGCATCGAATCTGACTTTAGATAAAGTCTCCATAGTAGAGGATGTTTAATAGTAAATGAATATAAAATAAAAATATGGAACTACTATTTCACTGTAACCAAAGTTTTTGAGTATACCTTCAAGTCAGCTGTATATAATTTGCTCCTTAAAATAAAAACACTTTTTTAATAGGAGCATTAACTTAGATAGCAGTAAATAATTATAATAAATTATTTTAGCAATCTCATTATGAATAAAGAAAAGCTACCTGAGGAAACTGTTTTTCTATCTTACCATTGTTTTTCCTCAAATTGTTTGTAAATTACTGAGTTTGTTTTCTTGAAAGATTGGTATGAACTAGAATTTGGTAAAGTAAAATCTTAATTTTATCTCTCAAACTTTTAAAATCTTAAAAGATCACTTCTTACTGTATATCTCATTTCTTTGTCTATGAAATATGATTAATGACACTAATCTGGAGACAATTTATAACAAAGATGTAAGAGAGCAGAATCTGAAATGTAATTTTTGCCCCTTATCAAGGAAACCACAAATAATAAAAGGCTGCATTATTCAGATGTTGAGTATCTCCAGTGCTTAGTGCTATTCACTGAGGGTATGCTGCAGAAAGTAAAAGTGAAGTCGGTCTTTTTTAAAAAAAATATTTTGGAGAGACAGAGACCAACTAGATCAGGTGTCTCAAAGTCATCTTCATTCTCACCCCCCATATTTATAAATGCTTTGCTCTGTGCTCTTCTTAATTATATTTTTGGATTCCTATATGTTTTTAATCTCACTGAAATAATGAACATGTTTTCAAATGCTAAGTACAGCCTACTTGTTGCCCTTGGAAAAGTGCTATTGTCATATTTCATGGCCCTATATTTTAGCTCCCATCATTTTTTCAGGTGTAGCCCAGGGTAACAGCAGAGCTGATAAAAATAAACCTGAGCAAAGAAAGAGGTGATTCCAATCCATTTGATATTTATTACTAACAGTCATTGTTCAGAAAATACATGCAAAATAAACCCGATCATGAAACAAAGAAATACACTTAATTTTATTAATTAGATAAAGAGGAAAACTGAATCTGCTCACCTCCAAACAAGATAAACCCTCCAGATGTATTTAGTTTTTTTCCCACAGGATTTTGTAAAGAACTCTTGACATGGCCGTTCCTTTTGACTTCCAGATGTAAGAAGAGCCAAATTGTTTCCAATTTAAAACTCAAAGTTTGATCCTTTCCAATTTACAACTCCAGCCTCATTTTCTATATACCTAACTGAACCCAGAACCTTCCTATCACACCAGTAGCTTGCTTAAAAATCTTTGTAACAACTAAGGAATGATTGCAATAACTAGCATAAGGTAAGTCCATGTGATGACTGAGCCTGTGTTTTACCAAGGGTGCTATGGTAAATATTTGTTCAACAAATAAATATTCAAATATTCATTCACTAAATATTTGTTCAACATGTAAAGTAACAAAAATAGAAATTTGTGAGACACATGAATGGTCCATCAAAGTCATGAAGGCTGCCAGTTCAAGTCATTATGAAGGTTTTTAAGAGGAGAAATACTCAAAAGGAAAGAACTTAGCTATCATCCGTGCATTGTTCATGTCACAGAAAAAATGGGTCATGAGTTCATTTCTATGCATTTAACATTAAAATTGATTCAAGCTATTCTTTTGTTTTGTTTTATTTTTGCAAAAGCAGACACAAACGAGTGCATGCTTTCCCACTGCAGTCACCACCAGGCATCTTCTCCAGCCCCCAACTCATAATCTTGGCTTTGCACAAGTTAAATATTAACTTTTGGGAAGAGGCCAGGTGAAAATCATCACCTTAGCTCAAATGTCCTCCTTCCTGTCAATGAAAGCAGTTCATACTTGCAAATCAACAAATGGGAAAATATGTCTGATTCTCTTCTTGTGTTTTGCTGGAAGAGGAACATTTGAGAAGAATTTTTGTTTTTAAGTTACAGGATAACTCGTTGGAATTCTCTACCATTTAAAATAAAAACTACATCAATAACAAGAGTGACAAAACTTCATTGTTCAGGCCTTGCAAGTTTTGACACAGAAAAAATCAGAGCTTTCCTCTTACCTCCTGTAAAAAGCAAAAAGGAACGAGAGAGATCACCAAATAATCTTAGCCATAAACCTAAGGGTTTATGATTTGTGATCTTCCAAATCAGTAGTCTTCAAGGCTTATTTAGCAGAGAACTCCATTGTATACCATAGTGAGGTTACATTCTCGACAAAATTGCAGTCATGTCAAAATATGCAAAGCATGCCCTTGTACTGAGTGCTTTCTCTATGATAAGTGTTGAGGATACAAAAATGAACATAGAACTGTCCCTGCGTCAAGGTGGTAATATTATATGGGAAGACAGACAAGCATATAGGCCCTGATGAGGAGGGTGCTAAGTGCTGAACAGGGGCTGTGACCTAGTACTGTTTGGGTGTGCTAGTGGGGCACCCGACTCATTCCTGATGCATCAAGAAGGTTATATGTGGGAGTGGTTTCCAAGCTGAAGACTGGAAGACAAATAGAAACCAATGAGTTATAAAAGAAAGAAAATAAGTGGAATTAAGTTATTCAAAGCAATAATTATATTCCAAATTTTTAAGTTCTCTTGTTACATTTTTCTCTGTCCTGTTTTTTTCACATTCTCCTTATATGTGTCCATGAATGAACCTAAAATGCTGGCATTTAACTTATACAAAGAGATGAGTCCCTCTTGTGCCATAGGCATCCCTGATTATGTATACTGACACTGAGTCTCCAGTGCATGTGAGAGATTTCAGGATTGTTCTAAAATTCATCATAAAAAAGCAATGTTTCAGACAAACACTGTGGCTTGTAATGGAGTTCCAAAGAAACTCTGGCCAAATCCGTGAAAAGAGAGAGAAAGACAAGTAAATCAAAAGCAACACATTGTGCAACACCTTCAAAAAAGAAATTTAATCCAAGTTGCACAGCAGAACCAGTGGCATTTGGTATCACACATCTGGTATATAGACATTAATGGAAAGATAAGTAACACTTAATAGTACCTAGTATTGAAATTTGGCTGGCAATATGGGCAAATGAAAATGTACAAAGTGTAAAGTAAGTCTGTTAACTTTGAGGAAAAGGAAAATTATTTTCTAAACCGGAACAAAATCACTTCAGGATATCAAAGAGTTAACAAAATACAATTTTGCTGCTTAAAAGTGAATAACCTTTAATATTTAGTCATTAATACAATATAATTTTATATAGAATTCTATACATTTTATAAAAATTCTATACAAAATGGAATCTGCATTAGTGGTGGGTAATTTTATTAGTGAATCTTTATTTTTATTAGTGAATATACATTTTTAAGCTAAAATGTATGTGCATATATTCCTGGAAATATTTTTTCATCACTTATGAGACATGCATAACCTTAATCAGGAATGTACTTAAAGGCAAAGACTTCATGAGGAAAACACTAAAAGCAATTGCAACAAAAGCTGAAATTGACAAATATAATCTAATTAAACTAAAGAGCTTCTGCACAGCAAAAGAAACCATCATCAGAGTGAACAGGCAACCTACAGAATAGGAGAATATTTTGGCAGTCTACCATTTGACAAAGATCTAATATCCAGAATCTACAAGGAATTTAAACAAATTTACAAGAAAAAAACAAACCCATCGAAAAGTGGGCAAAGGATATGAATAGACACTTCTCAAAAGACGATATTTATGTGGCCAACAAACATATGAATAAAAGCTCATCATCACTGATCATTAGAGAAATGCAAACCAAAACCACAAGGAGATACCATCTCACACCAATCAGAATGACAATTATTAAAAAGTCAAGAAACCACAGATGTTGGCGAGGCTGTGGAGAAATAGGAACGCTTTACCCTGTTGGTGGGAATGTAAATTAGTTCAACTATTGTGGAAGACAGTTTGGTGATTCCTCAAAGATCTAGAACCAGAACTGCCATTTGACCCAGCAATCCCACTACTGGGCATATACTCAAAGGAATGTAAGTCATCAACTATAAAGACATGCACACATATGTTTACTGCAGCACTATTTACAATAGCAAAGACATGGAACCAACCCAAATGTCCATCAATGATAGACTAGAGGAAGAAAATGTGGTACATATACAGCATGGAATACTATGCAACTATAAAAAGAAATGAGATCATGTCCTTTGCAGGGACATGGATGAAGCTGGAAACCATCATTCTCAGCAAACTAACACGGGAAGAGAAAACCGAACACTGCACATTATCACTCATAAGTAGGAGTTGAACAATGAGAACACATGGACACAAGGAGGGGAACATCACACACCAGGCCAGTCGGTGGGTGGGTGAAGGGAGGGAGAGCATTAGGACAAATAGCTAACTGATGCGGGGCTTAAAACCTAGATGACGAGTTGATAGGTGCAGCAGACCACCATGGCACATGTATACCTATGTAACTAATCTCCAGATTCTGCACTTGTATCCCAGAACTTAAAGTAAAAAATTTTTTAAAAAGAATATACTTAAGAGATACAAAGTCCAACAGATAGTACAGCGTTGCTGGCTATGCTTTCCTTGCAGAGTAACAAGTCACAGCAGGATGGTCTGCAGTTAATATTAAATTTTTTGAAACAGCTAATAGTTAAGGTACAAGAAATGACCTTTTTACAGCACTGGCTTACTGCAATTCTCTCTTTTAGGTGGTTAAAAGAAAAGGTAGATCATTTGAAAGAGGACTAAAGTAAATGAAAAACGTACTTTAAAAAGAAAGAAAAGGAAATATGAAAATAATTTAAATATGTGAATGCCTGCATATTTGGCAAATTTCCCTTCAAATCAAACCATCCTTCTATTCCTTCATTATTAACACAGAAAAGAAAAGGAATGACTCTCCTTTTGACTGGAGCTGCAATCTGCCTATCTGCTGATTAGACAACCTGCTTCTTCCTAATTTATCACTTCAATGTTACCGTTAGTATAAATGACTGGGCTGCAAAACACTGAAACACAATTATAAATGGTACTGACCAGCTTACAGAGGTCCCAGTGCAAGCAAAGAACTGGTCTTCCATTAATCACCATTTGCTTTGATAGCGCAACATTCATTTCATTTATCACTTGATCTCTTTCTATTATTTCTTCCATGAAAGGGTGTTTAATCAGCATTATTTATTTCACATTGTATTTTCCTGAAAGCTTTTAAAAAGCTCCTAATGAGGGCACAATTACTGTGCTCACTTAATGAAACACCCAGCCCCACAAGACAGAGGTTCATATTCTGGTTGCCTTAAAAGAAGTGAATTGTTAGGAGAGAGTCTAAAGAAAGATTAATTTTTACTGTTATATGGCTTCTTGTTACGTGTGTGTGTGTAGTAACCAAAATGATACTCATTTAAAATGAATGGAATGTAGTTAATTGACTTAATTAGTAAACAATGAAGGGTTAAAGACTCTATGGTCCAATAATTAGTATGGCAAATGAAGAGTCAGAATTGTAAATTCATAAGAATTAAGGGATGAATTCATGAGAATTGTGAGGTCTTATCAGTGAATCCATTGCAGACAATTTTAGGTTATCCATGCTTCTAAGTTATCTGCTGCTAGAAGAGACACATGCCATTGTTGTCTGTTTTTCTTAATGGCCAGCCGCTCATTCACTTTTTATTTCCTCTATTAACCAGAAACAGTAATAATCCTCATGTTTTACGAGATAGATATGAGATTCTTAAGTAAAATGATGATTTTTGCAAATCTCTCAATGCTGTCTGTGATGTATTTATGCTAATAGGGTATGATCCTCCTTTTACAAAGAAGCTTATTTGCCATAAGGCTTTATTTTGCTTGCTCAGGCAGTATTGGCAAGGTAAACACTGATGGAAAACAAACAGGTAGAATTAGAAGATGATGCAGAAAAATTAGATTCCATTTTGTTTTTTGTTTTTTTTTAGATGGAGTCTCACTCTCTTGCCCAGCCTGGAGTGCAGTAGCGGGTCTTGACTCACTACAACCTCCGCCTGCCAGGTTCAAGTAATTCTCCTGCCTCAGCCTCTTGAGTAGCTGGGACTACAGGCATACACCATGATGCCCTGCCTATTTTTGCATTTTTTTAAGTAGAAACAGAGTTTCACCATGTTGGCCAGGCTACTCTCGAACTCCTGACCTCAAGTGATCCACCCACCTCAGCCTCCCAAAGTGCTGGGATTACAGGTGTGAGCCACTGCGCCTGGCCCAAAAAACTGGATTCTGATCCATGTCCTGCCACCCAGAAGTTGAGATTTACAAACATATAACTTCTAAATCTCTGTGGAATAGGGATGTTAGACTAGACGAGTGTTTTGTACTTGTACATTCTGTAACTTTTAAATCAGCTTTTATTGTATCTATATACACATACAAAACAAGACGTACAGATATGCCAGACAGTTCTCTGAGAACTTTAGATATATTAACTCATTTGATCTTCACATCAACATTGTGATTTTGGAACCATCATTATCCCCATTATACAGATGCAAAAATGGAGGCAGAGAGAAGTCGAATAGTTTAACTAAGATTACAATCAGTAAGTGGTACAGCCTCAATTTCAACCCAGACAGGCCGGTTCCAGGATTCATATGGTTATTGACTATATTGTACCACAATTTAACTTTCTTTGATACCAGTGCTCATCCATACATTTTTTTTCTCTTTTATTTTAATAACATTACTTTGAAGGAAGACTTATGTTTCAACCATAAATGGAAAAACATTATCACCACACACAGGTTACTGTAAACATTATTTAAAAAATTAAATAAGGGCCAAACATGGTGACTCACCCCTATAATCCCAGCATTTTGGGAGGTCAAGGCAGGAGGATTGCTTGTCCAAGAGTTTGAGACCAGCCTAGGCAACAAAGCAAGACCCCATGGCTACCAAAAATGAAAAATTAGCTGGTCATGGTCATGTGCCTACAGTCCCAGCTACTTGGGAGGCTGAGGTGGGAGGGTTGCTCATACCCTGGAGTTAAAGATTTGCAGTGAGGTAAGATCATGCCACTGCATTCCAGCTTGGGTGACACAGTGAGACCCTGTCTCAAACAATAATAATAATAAGGTTATTTTAAAATAAACAAAGAAGTAATAATAAATCTATTTCTAATTATAGCAGAAGAGATTTACCCCAGATTTCAGAGTGATTTTTTTGCACATCCGGAAGACAATCTCAGTGTTCCAACCTCCAGTTCAAGGTTCTATTCACCATCCCTATTCTTTCTTACATCACTAGCAGTTCAACTATCTTCTTATTCCCCAGGAGGCCTCTATTTACTGGAAATTCCACCTCCCCTACTCTTAGTTGCATTA